>NC_091436.1:9904766-10570600 GCF_964237555.1 Oryctolagus cuniculus
GCAGCATGAAACACTGCTATGGCTTGAACAGGATACGCCTCCGACCTCACACAGCTCAATCCCAAAGTCACACAGTGACAGCTTGCAAGTTCAGTCTAATTACGGGCGGTGCTTAGATCCCTGGGGCGGGCCCTTGCGAGGTATTTCTCCAGGGAGGGCTGGTTATAGAAGCTGGCCCTGGGCCCGGCTGTGTGCTGCCCTGCTCACGTGTGACGGCTCCTCCACACACCCTCTGCCTTTGCCATTCTCCGGCTACTCGCGGTCCAGTGGGGCCTCCTGGATCTTAGACTGTGAGCCTCCAAAACTGTAAGGCAAACAAACCTCCTCCATCCCTAAACCACCTGTCGTAAGTATTTATCCACAGCGATGAAGGGCTGACCAAGCCACATGCCATACCTTCACACTGACACCAACCGCAGACGGGTGCTTTCTGTAAGCCTGGAGTCCAGTTACACTTTTTCTAAACGTCATGAACTCGAGAGGGTGCTACACTCCATTGTGAGACCCTGGGCTTGCAGAAAAGAAACCAATCATCAAAAAACAAAACAAAACACAAAAAAAACAGAATGCTCAGTTCATTTTGAATAAATGATGAGTAATTCTAAGTTTCACACAATAGTTTGAAGGCAAGTCAAACATACGTATGCTAAAAACAGAATTGTCATTATATAAAATTAAAACTTAACCAGGACTGCCATCAAATTCAACTGGCAGCCCCGTGGCTTCTATTCAGAGCTGCCCATGAGGACAGAGTACGGTTCTGGAAGGCCACAGTCTAGATTAGGGGCTCCTGGCTGGGATGTTCAGGTTTCTGTCCCTGGAGGATGGAGGCACATTTGGGCAGAGGTCAAGTTCACAAGCCACCCTGAGAGTCACCGGCTGGAAATCCTTAAAGTCTTCCTTTCGAGAGGCTCCGTGAAAACAGCATTTAGCTGCATCAGGAGCTTCCTACGTGAGTGTGCTCTGTAATTATTCATCCATTAATTGCCACAACATCCTGTTGATGCTGGTAAATATTTCTACTTCCCTCGTTTTGCAATGCAGTAAGCAGGGACCGAGTGGGAGGCTGACTCACAGGCGGCCCTAGTGGCCGTGCCAGGCAGGGCCTCGGGGTCCTGGCGCTGGTCATCTGGAGGGTGGCGGCCTCAGGGCTGGCCCCACAAATGTTCAAGTCCAAAGGAAATCAGAAAATGCTCCGAAATTCATGACATGACACTCGCCTCCCAAACAGCCTCATTGTTGGTAAATGCAATAGACTAGAACAAAATATGCACAAAGGAAGCTATTGAAAACAGATCTCCCCCAAAGCAGCAAAGAGCTTGGTCATCCCTTGTCTCTTCCAAAGCAAAGGAGAATGTTCTTGTCAGTGCCTAGAGCAGCTGAAGTGTTCCGGTCTGGCATAACAGCGATGTTAACGGAGTACCTGTTAGATTGACATCCCATCCGCTGGATCAAATTTAGTCTGGATGAGAAGTCTCTGTATTGACTGTGACAGTTTTGTGGGTGGGAAAATCCAGAGCGCTCAAGAGACTGAGACCATTGCAATTTTGTAGCGGAAGTGAGATTCAAGCCCCAGACCTGGCTGACGCCGGTACAATACCAGGGCCTGCAAAGACCTTTCCACCGTCACACAGGGGAAACCAGAACACCCAAATCTAATTAAATTGCCTTTGAAAATACCATTTCTTTTTTTGTTAACATTTATTTATTTATTTGAAAGTCAGAGTTATATATAGAGAGAGGAGAGGCAAAGAGAGAGAGAGAGAGAGAGAGAGAGATCTTCCATCCGCTGGTTCACTCCCCAGATGGCCACAACAGCCGGAGGTGTGCCGATCCGAAGCCAGGAGCCAGGAGCTTCTTCTAGGTCTCCTGCGTGGGTGCAGGGGCCCAAGGACTTGAGCCATCTTTTACTGCTTTCCCAGGCCAGGCAGAGAGCTGGATTGGAAGTGGAGTAGCTGGGACTTGAACCGGTGCCCATATGGGATGCTGGCACTGCAGGCCGTGGCTTTACCTGCTATGCCACAGTGCTGGCCCCTGAAAATACCATTTCAATTCAACTTTTTTTTTCTTTTACATGAATTCTAAAGTAACTGCCCGGCGAAGGCCACACTCATCCACCTGCTGAGGTCCTGGGTCTGTAATAACACTTCTAGGGTAGCCCCCTGGTGGGTCTCCCAGCAAAACCATGACAGGGGTCAGGCAGCCCTCATTACCTTCTGTTGGGAGATGAAAAACTCAAGTCACAGAAAGGTCCAGGTCACCCAGGGCCCCAAAGGGTCCAGAACACATCTTCCTGCTCCTTCCGTCGTCTTCAGTGAAAGATGGAGGGAATTATGTAATCACCCCCCGTCTGCAACCTGAGTTATATGTTTTTCTTCACATGTATTTTCCATTCTCTGTTCCACGACTGGCAGCTGGAAGCGTACTTTCAGGGGCGGCTCCCTTATCACAGAACCACGGGAGTGACGCCCACCACCTGGATCCAATCTCCCCGACATCGGTGACCCTTCCCGCAGGAGGCTCTCGCTGGGGTCGGAGAGGAGATGCTGTGCACAGCGTGCTTCCTTCACTATGTTGACTCCCTGGTTTCCTCCTGGGGGCCTGTGTAGTGCAGGGCACTGCGATTAGAGCTGGGTTTCTCTCCTATCACAGTAAACAGATTTTCTGTTTACTGCTGTCCAGCTGTGTGCCTTTGAGAAAGTCACTTTGCATCTTGTCATATGTGGTCAGTACTCAGCATGCACTGAACACCCAGGAGCCCGCCCGTTGAGGGCTGCAGCATGTGGGACCTGTGGCTGTTGTGAGCACCCCTGAGGCTGCCCTGGCCGCCCATCGCCCGTCGGGTGCAGGTGCAGTGGCTCTCGAGAGTTGGGGGTCCACTCTGCTGGCAGCAGCGGCAGCAGGAGAGTCACTGCACAGCTGTCAGTGCTTCATTTTCACAGCTAAGTGTTTCCAACATAGGGAGGGAGCCTGATGCCAAGTACTGCAGACTGAACCTTCAGAGAGTGATGACGGCATAAAGAAATACCCTCGCCACACTGTCATTCCAGTGTCGGAGCGAGGCATTGGGGCGGGTGTCGTGGTGCAGTGGGGCGATCCCCTGTGTGGGATGCCCACTCCTCCTGGGTTCCAGTCCCATCCCTGCTTCCTGCTCACGCACATCTGGAGAGGCTACAGAGTCCCTGCACCCATATGGAGACCTGGATGGAGTGCCTGGCTCCTGTCTTCAGATTAGCCCACTGTTGCTGGCATTTGGGGAGTGAATCAGCAGATGGAAGATTTCTCTCTCCATGGACCAATGGATGCAAGAGGCAATGTAATACGGCAGCCCTGATGCCCCCAACTGGCCCCAAATGCCCCCGGCTGAGTTAGGTGTCTTTCATTGGTGACCCTATAGACCACAGCTGATGTACTAGGGAAAATTTGCCAAAGATAATCCAGTCCTGGGCAATGAGATGAGGAAGGTGGGTGCCAGCCAAGTGAGGGCCAGGTGAGGGCTGGCCTGACTGTCTCCCAAGTGGTCTTGGCAGGTGGAATCCACTCAGTGAATAGCCCAGCTCCTGCTTTGTGGCCTGAGGAATGCCACTGCCAGTGCACTGAGTGGAAGAGAGAGAGAGAGAGAGAGAGAGAGAGAGAGAATGAGAGAATCTCATAAGGACAGGACAAGCTTCCCATTAATCCAGCTCATATTACAGTCTATAGCCAGAAAGCCCGTGTACACATGCAGAGTGGAGTTGTGGCACTGGACACGAAGACCCTCCAGCCAACACCCGTTCCCCACCTTCCCACATGGAAGGTCGCCCGAGTCTGGAGCCGGACAAGGAGAATCAGCTACAGGATCTCCAAGTTGCTTGGTATCAGAGTCAGCCTTCCTGAATGTCCTTTGTGTCACTGATATACCTGCTGCTTGGCCTGGACAGGTGAGTCCCGGGGTGGATCCGCCCACGCCGGAGGGTGCTGGCAGGAAACTGCACCTTTGACCTGATGCCTGTGTGAGTGTGTGGCAGAGGATTTGGATACACGGCTATCTACACTCCTGAGCAGGGAGGGGGTTGCAGAAAAGGTGCTAGGACATTAATCTCTTCATCCCGCAAGGCTTCCAGGCGGGCAGGAGTGGGGAACAGTGGAGATGCCTGGCTGGTCACCTCCGCTCTCACCCTGTCTGTGCTGAACTGTGCACCCCAAAATCATATGTTCAAGTCCTGATTCCTGGTGATGGCACCTGATTTGGAAATAGGATCTTTGCAGGTGTCGTTGGTTGAGACGAAGCCCACTCTAATCCAGTGACTGATGTCTTTATAAAAAGAGGGAGATCTGGGCTGGCACCGTGGCTCACTAGGCTAATCCTCCGCCTTGCAACGCAGGCACACCGGGTTCTAGTCCCAGTTGGGGCGCCGGGTTCTAGTCCCAGTCGGGGCGCCGGATTCTGTCCCGACTGCCCCTCTTCCAGGCCAGCTCTCTGCTGTGGCCCAGGAGTGCAGTGGAGGATGGCCCAGGTGCTTGGGCCCTGCACCCCATGGGAGACCAGGATAAGTACCTGGCTCCTGCCATTGGATCAGCACGGTGCGCCGGCAGTGGCAGCCATTGGAGGGTGAACCAACGGCAAAGGAAGACCTTTCTCTCTGTCTCTCTCTCGCTCACTGTCCACTCTGCCTGTCCAAAAAAAAAAAAAAAAAAAAAAAAGGAGATTTGGACACACAAAGAAAGACACACTCGGGGAGGAGGGTGTCCGGGGGTGGTAGAGGCAGAACCTTGTTTCCATGGCAAGCTCAGCACTGGCCGGCAAGGAGCAGCAGCCGAGGCCAGTCGCTGGGGAAACCTCGTTCAGAGCCCCGGTGGAGCCTCCCCTGCCGACGTCTTGGTTGCTGACTTCTGGCCTCTGGACCCGAGAGACAACACATTTCTGTTGCATTTAGTGCCTCCGTGTGTGGACCCCCGTGGCTGCAGAGAAGACAAAGCCAGACCAAAGTGACCGCCTTACCCTTGGGAAATCTTAGGGAAAGACTTGCTTCCATGAGACAAATGCAAACACGTCCTGAACCTCCAGGGCCTGCCGCCACCCTGGCCCTCGGGATTTGTCTCTGACTGCTCTGCCCACGTCGTTCCCCATTCTCTCCACCTCTTCTGAACGACGTAGCAGACAGAGCTCTGAGCCTCTCTCCCGCCCTGGGTCTCTGACTTAACTTGTTTATCAAAGGAATAAAGACTTTTTAAAAAAGATTTATTTTGGTCCAGCGCTGTAGCTCACTTAGTTAATCCTTTGCCTGTGGCGCCAGCATCCCATGTGGGTGCCGGTTCTAGTCCTGGTTGCTCCTCTTCCAGTCTAGCTCTCTGCTGTGGCCCGGGAGGGCAGTGGAGGATGGCCCAAGTCCTTGGGCCTCTACACCCACATGGGAGACCAGGAGAAGGCTCCTGGCTCCTGGCCTTGGATCAGTGCAGCGCCGGCTGTGGCAGCCATTTGGGGAATGAACCATCGGCAGGAAGACCTTTCTCTCTGTCTCTCTCTCCCTGTCTATAACTCTACCTGTCAAATAAAAAAAAGATGCTTTTAAAGAAAAGATTTATTTTATTTATTTGAAAGGTAGAGTTCCAGAGAGAGGGGAGAGAGAGAGAGAGAGAGAGAGTGCCTTCCCTCAGTTGGTTATCTTCCCAAGTGGTCAGGGCTAGGCCAAGCCAAAGCCAGGAGCCGGGAGCTTCATCTAGATCTCCCGCATGGATGCAGGGGCTCTTGGGCGATCTGCTACTTTCTCAGGCACATTAGCAGGGAGCTGGATTGGAAGTGGAGCAGCTGGGTCTCAAACCTGTGTCATAGGGGATGCAAGAGCCATAGGCTGGGGTTTAACCTGCTATGCCACAGCAGAGGCCCCGGGAATAAAGGCTTCTAAGGAAATTGTTTACTGGAAAGACACACACGCACACACACACAGAGAGAGACAGAGAGATTTTATTTCTTTTCTTTTTTTAAAGATTTATTTATTTATTTGAAAGTCAGAGTTACACACAGAGAGAAAGAGAGGCAGAGAGAGTAAGGCCTTCCACCCGCTGGTTCACTCCCCAGTTGGCCTCAATGGACTGAGCTGCACTGATTTAAAGCCAGGAGCCAGGAACTTCCTCTGGGTCTTCCTGTGTGGGTGCAGGTACCAAAGGACTTGAGCCATCTTCTACTGCTTTCCCAGGCCATAGCAGAGAGCTGGATCAGAAATGGAGCAGCTGGGACTTGAACTGGCTGCCCATATGGGATGCTGGGCACTGTAGATGACGCTGTACCTGCTAGGCCACAGCACCAGCCTGAGAGATTTTCTATCCACTAGTTTTGATTCCCCACATGCCTGAGCCAGCCAGGGCTGGGCCAGGCTGAACCCTGGAATTCAAGCCAGGTCTCCTACGTGGGTGACAAGGACCTAGGAACTTGCGACATGACCTGCTGCCCCCAGGGTGTGCATTAGCAGGAAGCTGGAGGCAGGAGCAGAGCTGGGGCTCAGACTCAGGCATTGTCATCTGGGATGAAGGCATCTTAGCTGGGCCAGACTCCTGCTACCCTGCCACCTTGCCACTGCAGGTGTTTTTTTTTTTTAAGATTTTATTCATTTATTTGAAAGTCAGAGAGTTACACAGAGAGAAGAGAGGCAGAGAGAGAGAGAGGGAGATAGAGAGAGAGAGAGAGAGGTCTTCCATCCACTGGTTCACTCCCTAGATGGCCGCAACAGCCGGAGCTGCACCGATCCGAAGCCAGGAGCCAGGAGCTTCTTCTTGGTCTCCCATGCAGGTGCACTTGGGCCAAGCACTTGGGCCATCTTTTACTGCTATGCCAGGCCATAGCAGAAAGCTGGATCGGAAGAGGAGCAGCCGGGACTCGAACCGGTGCCCATATGGGATGCCGGAGCTTCAGGCCAGTGCATTAACCCTCTGTGCCACAGTGCCAGCCCCAGGTGTTTTTTTTTTTTTTTTAAGGAAATTAAGTAAGATTTACACAGGCAATTGTGCATTTAATCACTCTGTAGCAGCTGTCCATACAAGAAGAATACAACTGACTGCATGAGTATATATTAGGGATATAGAGACAATTAGCCCAGGGCGGAGACAATTAGCCCAGCTGAGGTTTGAACCTAAAGTTAAATGACCTCACCACTCTCCCTTTTCATACATGATTGGACTTCAGAAGATACAGCTTTGTAAATATAAGGAAAGACTTGCCAAATTTCCCCTATTCTGCCAAGAATTGTTAGTATTTTATAGAAATTGACTGCTACAAACATCTAAATATAGAAATACATATTCATATATAGCATATTTATAAATAGGAAACATCTAACATAGTTCAGAACCCTGATCCATACCTGCTGTCCCTTTTTATTATTAATTTTAGTTATTTATTTGAGAGACAGACAGAGGGGCTCCTCCTATGCGCTGGCTCCCTCCCCCCAAGCCTGCAGCAGCTCTGGGCTAGGGGTGGAACCTGCAGCTGGGAAGTCCACCCCCGTCTCCCATGTGAGTGGCAGGGGCCCAGTGACTTGAGCCAACATTGCTGCCTCCCAGGGTCTGCATTAGCAGGCAATGGGAGTCAAGAGCTGGAGTTCAGAACTGAACTCGGGAGCCAGCATTATGGCCCAGCCGATAAAACCACGGCTTGCAACATCGGCATCCCATAAGGGTGCTATTTTGTGTCTCAGCTGCTCTGCTTCTGATCCAGCTCCCTGCCAATGGCCTGGACAAAGCAGCAGAAGATGGCCCAGGTGTTTGGGGTGGGGGTGGGGGGCCTGCCATCCATGTGAGAGACCCAGATGAAGCTCCTGGCTCCCGCTTGGCCCAGGGCTGGCTGTTGTGGCCATCTGGGGAGTGAAACAATGGCAGGAAGATCTCTCTTTCTCTCTCTCTGTCTTTGTCTCTCTCTTTACATGTCTTCCTCTTTCTCTGTAACTCTGCCTTTCAAATAAATGACTAAGTCTTTTTTTGGAACTTGAGCTCAGATGCTCCAATGAGTGACATGTGTTTTAACCACTAGGCTGAAAGCCACCACTCAATTATTCTTAATCATCTATTTCCTCATGTCATAGCAAAAATAATAACCTTAAGTTTCGGGAAATGCCTTTCTGCTTTTTCCTCCCTGAAATATAAGTCTAGGTTTACTCACAAATTTCCTTCTGAGGCTTTACAATAAGAGATTTCTTTTGAATGCAGATTTTGCTGTGTGGGACTCGGGCATCCTATGACATTCTTGGCTGAATAAAATCATAAATCTTCGTTCTGAATGCTATAAAATCGGGCGGGGGAGTCTTCTGCGAAACCTCATACCTACTTGGTCTTGGCTTGAGCTCATGGAATTCCGTATTAGACTAAAAGGAACTTAGGAGAGCTTGTGTTGCTACAACGCCCGCCGTCTCCTACCCACCTCCAGAGCTGGTGCACAGGGAGTCATGGTTCTGTTCTGTTCTTGGGCTCTATCCACAGATGGCCCTTGCCACACTCACAAATGCCGACCGCCGGAAGCAGGGTGCCTGGCGCCCTCTCTGCACAGGTGTCCCACCTGATGGCGATGAGCGCATGGCTCATCGCCTCTGCGTGGGGTCCAGAGCCCGTGAGTGCAGCCAGATTCTACCCAGACATGAGCAGAACACTCAGCCCCCGCTGCGCCATTTGCCGGTCTGGTGCCAAACGAGAATTCAGGGCCTCCTGTTCAAATATCACTAAGTACTTCAAGACGGACACAGAAGAGCATTAAAGCAAGCGGCGCTGGGTCCAATTGTGCCATGCCTGCAGTCACAGGCCACAGCACCGGCCTGTCCTGGGGTGACACTGGCTGCTCTCGGAAGGGGGGTGTCCTCCTGCACCCCAGCTTGGGGGTGGACGCTGGTACTCACTCCCAAGTGTGATCATTCACCTGCTCTATGGAATCTGTCACCCTGCTCTCTCGCCAACACATTCGTTTCCCTCCCTGCACAGGGTGTCTCTCCCAGCTGGCCACCCTCGCCCACCTCGCTCCCTCCATTCTGCATCCCACTCTGCTCACAGCGGAGCTCCTATTTCGCTCTTGGGCGCCTTCTCCTTGCTCCTGGGTGGAAGGCCGGCATTGTGCTGGAGTGGGTTGGGCCACCGCCTTTGATGCTAGCATCCCATATGAGGTCAGGTTCCAGTTCCAGCTGCTCTGCTTCCAGTCCAGCTCCCCACTAATGTGCCTGGGAAGGCAGCAGTACCTGAGCCCTCGACAATCCGGGGAGGCCCGGATGGTGTTCTGGGCTCCTAGCTTCAGCCTGGCCCAGCCTTGACCAGTGCAGCTATTTGGGGAGCAAATAAGCGAATGGAAGATATTTCTCTTTCTGTGTGTGTCTCTCCCTCTCTTCCTATCACTCAAATAAATAAATACATCCTTTAAAATAATACACAATGAAGCTACTATGCCTCCCAGGCCAAGGTAAGTGCGCCGGCTGCCACTCACCTAGTGCTCTCTCTTGCTGTTGGTGCAACTCATGACACCGACACCTGCTCTGTGTGTTTCCTGCCCATGAAGAGGTGTGGGCCTTGGGCTTTTGCTCAACAGGGAGCTGGATCGATTGAAGGCTCCCTTGGGAATTCAGCACAGTGAGCCCCAAGGTGGGTGCTGAGCTGCGCCTGCCTGGGAGGTCCATAGAACATTCTGGGCGGCTGGGGGCCTTGGGGATTACAGGGCCACCCCTTGGAGCCAGTCCTGCTGCCTGAGGACGTCCACTGCTTGTGTTGGCGGGCAGAGTGTTTCTAAAAGTCACCTCCTGGTTCTCTAAACCCCAGCCCAATTTGTCTGCCTTGTGACAGGTACGTGTAGGAGTGCTTCAGTCATTACCATAAACAACTCCTCCCCAGGAAATTTTGCTTTTAAAAAAGCACCAGGCAAGAGGAATTTGCTGTGGGGGCTCATTTTCTTTGCAAATGCATTTCCTCTGGCTGGAAAGGGGAAATATCTGTCCCGCCCTGCTCCGCGTGCCACAGAACGGTACGAAGAGGAAGTCGAGTCTGGTAGTAACGGTGCCAGTTAATCTTCAACGTTCACACAAAAGTAAGGGAGCTGCCACGCTCGCTTTGAGCGCTGCTCATCTCCATGGAAGGTGTTCACTGCGCTCCAGAAGAGAGAGGTCTGTGGCCTGCGACTCCAGGTCCTTGGCTGGGCTCAGCAGAGCTGCCCAACCTTCCTGGGTGACCTGTTCTCAAACACTCTCCCCTTCTGCTGTAGAGTAAGGAGAACAGAAACTGTGGAGCAGACCAGGCGGAGGTGAGACTTCGGAGAGAGGCTGAAGGTTTGGATGAATGGGAAGGCTGGGCAGAGCCGCACACGCTGGCCCGGTTTGCCTGGGACTAAGGAGATCCGGCCCTTGGGCTTTCAGTCTTTTTTCTTTTGTAAGAGTAATTTATTTATGTATTTGAAAGGTAGACTGACAGAGAGAGAGGGAGAGAGGGAGAGAGAGGGCATTCATGTGCTGGTTCATTCCCCACATGGCCACAGCTGCCAGGTGCCTGGAACCCCCATCCAGGTCTCTCACGTGGGTGCAGGGGCCCAAGCACTCAGGCCATCCTCTGCTGCGTTCCCAGGCCCATAAGCAGGGAGTTGGATCAGAAGTGGAGCAGCCGAGACTCAAACTGGTACTCACGTGAAAGGCCGGTGTCACAGGCGGACACTTAACCTGCTGTGACACCGAGCTGGCCCTGGGCTTTCTGAAGCCAGAGATGGTCCTGGACAAACCAGGTTGAGTTGCTCACCCCACCAGGCATCCTGTAAGGTAGGGGATATGGACCCCTAAGGGCCCCCAGTATGATGTCACGGCAACAGCCTCCCCCTAAACCCCCAAGGACCTCATAGCATTACCACTGTCCAGGGCCGTTTTGAGGATGAGCTCTGGCCCGAGTGGGGAACACAGACCATACTTCTATCTCTTGTCTTCTAGATTGAAACCCTTCAGCTTTTGTTATAATGTTATTTGCAATTGAAGCAAAAACAGGGTCCTGGTATGAACTGAGATTTTGAGACATCTGAAGTGGACAACCTGTTCTCTTTAACTTGTGTTGAATGCAAATTTCAGTTCCTAAAAACCCCCAAATAAGGAAGGAAATTTGATTTATCTCTTTTTTTTCCCCCCACAAAATGCAAAATGTTGACCTGGTAATGAAAACGCTGATTGGATAGATCGCATCGCGGGCTCAGGGCGACACAGCAGCAGCCTACGTGGCTGTTGGATCTTGTCGTGGAGTTGGGGTCTGGTGCCACTTCGCACACCCCGCACCACCTCTGCTGTCCTGCTCCCGCAGGAAGCAGGGCCCGTACACCCCGGGGTTTTCAGAGGAGAAAAGTCAGACCGGTTCAGTGGCCTGAGGCCAGGCTCCTGGGCAGGGGCTTTTGGGGGCCGGAGAGCTGAGTTATTGTTCTTAGTGGACTACAAAGAACCTTCACCTCTGCGAGGAAGAGGAGGAGCAGCAGCAGAGTGATAATAACAGAACCAATGCCTTTGTGTTTTGTTTTGTTTTGTTTTGACAGGCAGAGTGGACAGTGAGAGAGAGAGACAGAGAGAAAGGTCTTCCTTTGCTGTTGGTTCACCCTCCAATGGCCACCGCGGCCAGTGCGCTGCGGCCGGCACACCTCGCTGATCCGAAGGCAGGAGCCAGGTACTTCTCCTGGTCTCCCATGGGGTGCAGGGCCCAAGCACTTGGGCCATCCTCCACTGCACCCCCGGGCCATAGCAGAGAGCTGGCCTGGAAAAGGGGCGACCGGGACAGAATCCGGCGCCCCGACTGGGACTAGAACCAGGGGTGCCGGCGCCGCAAGGTGGAGGATTAGCCTAGTGAGCCGCGGTGCCGGCCTGAACCAATGCCTTTGTTTAGTGCTTGTCACACCCCAGGCGCATTGGCTGGTGTTATCTCTAACTTTCCAAACCATCCAGTGAAGACTCACAGGCTCTGAAGGTCGTGAGCGGAGCTGCACACCCAAGGCTCTCCCCAGTAGTTCAAGCTAAGGCAGCTTATCACATTATCCTCTTGACGTGAGTTTCTCTCATTTTACAGTCCAGGAAACAAAGATTCGCGTAGGCCCAAGGACTTGCTAAGTTCACAGCCTTAGAACGAGCAGGGCCGGACGTCTCTCACCTGAGCCCCTAGATGCAGAGCTCTGAGCCAGGGCTCAGCCTGGAGCCCAAAGTGACCCCAAGACACCGACTGTCCCACCTAGGATGGGCAGAGTCTCCCAGGGTTAAGCAGACGCCGTAAATGCGAGTCCTGGGAGTGTCAGGCAGGAGCGGCGCTGATCCCACAGCCAGGGCTCTGAAGGCAGCGCTGGGCCTGGGGAGCCAGCAGGGCGTTGTCCTCTGTTTCTGGAGACCAACTCTGAGGTCCTCAGTGCAAGGCTGGAGGCTGGAGCGTGGTGCTGGGCAGCGCCTGAGTTCACGCTGTCTTAGTCTGGCCAGGGAAAGATGTCTTTTTACAGGGAAAGGGCCTGTGCGTGGCTAAACTAGATAAGGTGGGCTACCTGGTCCGCACTGCTGAAGACAGGAGGCAGGTGACAGATGCCAGACAAGCCTAAGCCTGGTGAACTGGGATCCTGGTGAACTGGACAGGTGACACCAGGGATGTTGGTGCTGTGTCCAGGTGATGGACTTCAACACAGATGTGACGTGTGGTGCAGCGGTTAAGCTACCACATGGAGGTCCACATTCGATATTGGAGGACCTGGCTTAGAGTTCTGACCTGATTCAGACCCAGTTTCCTGCTAATGTACAATGGGGGGTGGGCAGCAGGTGATGGCTCAAGTATTACTCGCGTGGGAGACCAGAATGATGTCCTAGCTCCTGGCTTTGGGCTGGCCCAGTGCCAGGTGTTGCTGGCATTTGTGGAGTGAACCAGAAAATAGGAGATCTCTGTCTGGCTCTCTGCCTTTCAAAGAAATTTTTTTTAAAAAATCTTAAAAAGAACTCAAAGGGGCTGGCACTGTGGCATAGTGGGTTTAAGCCTCTGCCTGTGGCATCTGCATCCCAGGTGGGTGCCATTTTGTGTCCCAGCTGCTCCACTTCTGATCCAGCTCTCTGCTGTGGCCTGGGAAAGCAGCAGAAAATGGCCCAAGTCCTTGGGCCCCTGCATCCACGAGGGAGACCCAGAAGAAGCTCCTGGCTTCGGATTGGCTCAGCTCTGGCCGTTGCGGCCCTCTGGGGAGTGAACCAGCGGTGGAAGACCTCTCTTTCAGTCTCTCCCTCTCTGTCTGTAATTCTAGCTCTCAAATAAATAAATCTTAAAAAGAGAAAAAAAAAAAAACGCAAAACAAGTAAACTTTATAGTAACATCCAGGCCAAAGCCACGGAATTAGTGACAAGACACTTATTTCTATTATCAAAATTTTCTGGAGAAATATATATGTGCTACAGCTACTGTCTTGATCGCAACGAGCTGTTTTTAAAATATTTCTTATAGAGTGAATGTAGTGGATACATTCCTGACCAACTACGCTCAAGGTTTATATAAGGATTTGGAGCAAAGGAGTTTGCGGCGACTGGCTTTCCTGGCCAGCAGCCGGCCTGCTCCCACAGCTCCCCGGTGGATAAATATTCCAGTCTCTTTGTAAGAGAGCAGCACAGAACGTTAGCAGATGTGAAGTTTTTGGCTGCTGATGGTACACACTGCCTACTCTGGGCCAGGTCCTGTCTCCCTGGAAAATTACTGAACAACACTCCAATGATAAAACAGATAGAGGCCAATACAGGCAGCCGAAGCTCCCCGCCCATTGTCGCTGTGGGCCTCCGCTCCTAGCTGCAAGGAGGGGGAGAGGGAATGGCCATGCTGAAATCCCGGATCCAGTTCCTTTGGGAAGGGGGGCGCGGGCAGCGCCGGCTGTCGCACAGAGCGGCCTCCGATGCTGGATCAACAGCAATCTCCTGACCCCACGGCCTTGCTAACCCTTGGCCTGCTTCCTATTCCTATCACGTCATCTGCATCACGGGTTACGCTCAGCTCCTGCTGCTGTTGGAGGTGGCTTGAGTTAGTTCCCCGTGACCTCTGTGAGCAGTGGAATCCGTAATCACACTGTGCAACAGAGATTAGGCGGTGCCAGCGCATTGCACGAGGCATTCTTGACACATGGTAATTTCATTCCATACAGTACAGAGGAAGAGCCGCGGAACGGGTTGGCTGGCACAAGGCTGTGTCAGAGCCACTCCAGGCCCGCCTGGTGCCTGCCTCAGCGGCGAATTTCCTGCCTGCCGCGTCATAGCTCCACCAGGGTCAACACATGAGTCACTACCAGCTCAAAGGGCAAAGCAGCCTCCGTGGGACGGTGCTGTCTGCGCCTCCAGTGGCTGGGCCTGCCCTCGCCGTCACGCACGTGAGGTAGAAACGTGATGTAAGGAAATCAACTGACAAAAGCCACATGCAGAAGCCAGTGTCGTCTTTTTTATTTTTTTTTTTTTAGCTCCAGTGTGGTTACAATGAGAGCTTCCTCTCCACATCTCAAGCTTGTGTACGTGGGGTGGGGGTGGGGGTGGGGGCAGACAGCCACTTGGTTCTGATGCTCATTGCTGCTTCTGCTTTGTGTGCTCGCCCCAGCGTTGTAGCAGTGGGCGGTTCTGACGGGAAAGCCAATGCACTCGGGCGGGATAAGGCTTTGGAAAGAGCTGAGTGCTCAGAACCGGGACGGGCATGGGCAATGTCGCCGGAGACCGTTTGCGACCCAGAGCTTCTCAGTGAGAGCTGACTTGCAACAGGGCAGCAATGGCATCAGAAATTGTCCCCAGCGCGCATGCCCGAAGCAAGTGGCATTTGCATTCTGCATTCATGGAGTTCTAAAAGGCAACCTGGAAATCTCAGTGTGTCATTTTCAGAAAGGGACCAAGAGGAGATGGATGAACCCTGACACTCGCTTTGCTTCCTTCCTCTGTCATAGAAATCCCACCTGCAGGACCTGGGGAAGAAGAAGCAGGAAGGCTCAGTGGTTGGTGCAGCACCCTAGAGGCAGAATGAGGCTCATTCTAGATTTGCCAGTAACCAACTGTGGCCCTTGGCCACGTTTCTTAACCCGCAGCATTTTCCAGGCTGCCATTTGACACTACCGCATCTCAGTGTTTTGAGGAATTGCCAGTAAGACAGATTGTTGAGCTTGTGGGGAATGTAAGCTGTCAATTGGCGCAGGTTGGCCAGGTCCCTGGAATCAGGCAGGTGCACAGAGAGGGGATGACTCACGGAGCAGGAGGGGTTGCACCTGGGCGGGGTGCCCACCTGGTGCTTCTGGGTGGGAAAACGGACTCGCCAGATCCCTAGATCGTGGCTCCCAGCCTGGCCTGCGTCTGCGTCAACCATCTGAAGCCTCTGTGCCCCCTGCTGGTTTGTTGCATTGAATCAGATCTGCTTGGCCCTTTCTTGGGCTCTCCCTGGTGACACACTCTTGTTAACCTGCTCGAGGGCACAGGCATTTTTCCATTGTGATCTATCTGCCTTCTGTTGTCTGAGTTCCACAGAGAAGGTGTGCAGAGCTACCCAGAACTCTGTCATTCTTGGTCTTCTGGAAGCACCCATCAGCTTCCTTGACCAGAGGTGCCACGGTCCCGACTCATCGAGGGCAGAGTGACCATCTACCACCCGTCATCACTACGCTGATGTCAGCTCCCTAAGGAAGCTAGGATCTGCATGGGGTGTGGGGACCAGAATGTGCCACCCCCAAATGCGCCTTCCTGGGGTAGGACTACTGAGCTGAAGGTCATTCAGAAGAAGCAGGAGGAGGAACGCTCTGCTCTCACTCCCTCTGCCGAAAGGGGAGCATAAACGTGCAAAGACAAAAGGCAGTCCCCACGCGCACGTGTCCCAGGCAGAACAGTGACCAAACACAGAAGGTGATTTTGTCAGGAAGGGTGGGCCTGGGGATGGCGCCAGGGGAAGTGACATCGGCTCCGTCTGCCTGAGGGGCGCCCCGGGGCCTCCAGTCCCCCTTCTTTCTCTCGTCCCTGCCCTCTGTTGCCGGTGCCAGATAAGCTGCCATTCAGAGCAGCCTCTGAGCTACACCCTTGTCCCTGTGAAATACGCATGCGTGACAGTAAGTCCGTCTGTTTTCCTCTCGTCCATCTGTCTTCTGTCACAGGGGTGCAGGTCCAGCTCCAGACTTAGGAGAGCTCAGGGCCAAAGTATTTTCCATCCCCGGGAGCAGGCAGCCGGAAAGAGGCCAGAGAGCATTTTCTTCTGTTTTTCACTTTTCCATCTGCTCCGGAAGGTCTGATGGGGTTGCTAGGATTTCTACCACCCCGTTTATAGAAGAAACATCCAGGAAGGCTGCAGCCGGGCCGACGGCAGGGAAGAGGTTTCTGGTTACAAATCGGGTCTGCCAGCCAGCAAGGGGACGCCCAAGCCTCGGCCCTGCCCTTTCCCTCCCAGCCACAGGAGCGGCTCTGGGCCGAGAGCTGTAGCCCCCACCCGTGCCCTCAGCTCCCTCTGCAGCTTCTCCCTGCCTTCGTTCTCCGGGGTGAGCGTCATACCAGGGCTCCTTTCCCCAGATTCCCTGGCTCCAGTTTTCACTCTGATGGCCTCACACTTTTCCCAGACCGTGCATCTGCAGTGGAAACTGAGACCTGCACTTCGGAGCTATATTTAACCTGCCCAGATACGCTCACCCTGGGCTCTCCTTCCCTGTCGTTGATCCCAACGGGCTGGTGCTGCAGTTGATCCCAAGGGGCTTGCAGGTGCATCACCCTTCCCGTACCTGCTTCTAGGGGGACCCTGTTGACAACTGGGGAATAGCCAATCAGCTCTTGTTGACCTCTTTCCCCAGTAGAGAGATGGGGTCCAGGGCAGTTCAGGAGAAAGCCCCACCTAAGGCCAGGCAGTCCATACGCACGAGAACTTGCTACTGGGTCAGCCCTTTCATGCCCTGCATGCTTCTGTCTTGCAAAATTTCCTTTTCCGTTTAAACCTCTTTCTGCTCTGCAGGGCACAGTGCTAGAATAATAGGAAAATGGTGACTCATAACCAACTTGTGACTTTCTGTACTGCACACCCTATACGAGGCTTTCTGCCGATTGTTCCAAAGCACACATGACGTCTTGGCCACGTTCTTCTGCAAACACAGGAGACAGTGCGTCACGGCCGCTGGATACCTGCTGTTGTCCCAGGGGAGACGCGAGACGTGCCTCCCTGAGCACTGAAAGAAGGTGTCAGCCATGGCAGTGCAATAGACGAGCTACGTGGCACGTGGCCATGTGTGGGGGGCGGCCACGTGGCCATGTGGGGGGCGGCCACGAGGCCATGTGTGGGGGGCGGCCACATGGTCATGTGTGGGGGCGGCCCTGCCATTGCTGAAAATTGCCACGGAGCTTGATCAACACAAAGCAGCTGATTTTGGTGGTTTTCTTGTTATTTTCAATTCTCCGTAGACAGTGTGCACGGCTCGACTCCCCCTCTTGCTCCGCCCCCACCCCCTGCATCAGCAGCGTGACAAGTGATTCATCCGTCAGTGATTCAGGTTAACCATCGGACTTTTCAAAAATTATTTTTATTATGCTTTGTTAAAAAAAAAAAATCTCACTTCCCACTGCCTGGTGGCCAGATAGCGCCTTGCCCAGACTGGTTCTCCCCGGCGGCCCGTAGCCGGCATCAGCCAGGGAAGGGGAAGTGGGCGTGTGGGTACACCGAGGAGCCCTCCCTGCCAGGGGGAGTCTGCTGCCCCCTCCCCGCCCCTCCCCAGCACAGTGTGGGTGGCCAGGCCACCAGCTCATCCTGGGTTTCTTCCTGGCCTGAAATCCAGCCCTTGGTGTCAGGTCAGGAAACTGGAGCCCCCAATACCCTGTGTCCTCAGTGGCTGGCCCTGCACTTGCACCCCTCCCTGCCCCTGGACGGACACGGGCACCCTGGAAGCTAAGAACGAACAGTGTCAACAGCCTGTGCTGTCCCTCTCCTGTGCTGGCATCACCAGACTGACGGGGGTGGGGGCTGATCTGGGTCAGACTCGAGTCCCCCGTGCTTTGTGATTTGGGTTGTGTACTCCTCGGGGGACAAAGTGAGGAGGGCAGCCCCTCCGCCCCATTTTCTGTGGCCTGATGGTAAATGGTGACAACCGGCTCTCTGGAGGCAAGAACCTGGAAACATCCCTCTGCCGCTTTCCACGGCGTCGGTGCCCACCCGGGGGCCCAGCCTGCAGCTCTGCACAGGACGGCGCCGCAAGCGGAGCTGGGACGCGGGTAGCACAGGTGAGAGACGATTGCCTTCGATAGACACAATAGCTGCAAATAACCTCAACAGCATAGATAACGCTCAGGTGTGAGGATGAGGTTTCGTGTTTTTACTTTGGTTTTGTGTATAGGTTATAGGTTACTATCAACTAGTAGAGGCTGTGTTTAATGCTAAATTTGCAAACTTCTAGGAACTTCTGTTCTTGTTTCCCTTGAGCCTGTGGGGCTGTAGGGGGGTGCAGCTCAGCCTGTAGCTGCCTGGCTTGTCCCCCTGGCTTCAAGCTAGGCTTCACCTTCCCCTGCCAGCACCCCGCCTGCAGGGTCTCAGAGCTCCCCCAGGCAGGGCCATGTGGCCGCTGAGCCCTTGGCTGTTCCATGCAATGGTGCGATTTCAGCCCTTGTTCCGTGTGGTGTCCCTGGGGCCTGGCCGTCCCCTCCTTTGGGACGCACTCTGCTCTGCCGCTGTTCTTTGTCACTGTCCCTTCTGCGGGCTCGTGGGCCCCTGCAGGCTCCTTCACCCTTGGGGTTCCCCAGGCCTGGGCCAGCATTGCCTGGGCCCTTCATTCTTCTTACTCAGAGAGAGATGCTTGCCAGAGCCACACCTGTGCCGCAGGTGCGTCCTGTGAATCCGGTCCTGCAGGTGCATCTGCCTGCTACGCGTCTTCATCTGTTCATCTCCCCAGCATCCTGTGCCTGCCCGGGGCCAACCCCTCCCAACTTGCTCCCAATGCATGGCCCTCGCCCATCTCTCACAGCGTCATGCACCCCCTAAATATTTGTCGAGTTTGTGTGCTGGTCACAGCACCTCGTGCTGACAGTGTGGCACTGAGTCAGCCATAGCCACGCCCATTGTGGAGTTTCTTCAGAGGACATGATGTCACCGTGGGCCCGGTGACGGAAGCCAGGATTGTGGAGTTGCCTTGGACTCCCACCTGACTCACTTCGGCCGACGGCATTCTCCATGTGGGGGGAGTAATGACATTTCTGCCATCGGGCTTATGATGTTGCCGGCTTCCTGTGTCCCCCAGGGTCTCCCCTTAGCCTTCTGACAGTATCTGGGCTTGCTGGCATGGACCAAAGGACACCCAGAATCCCGACACATACCAAAATCCAGACGCTTGAGTCCTTTTATAAAACGATGTCTTATTTACATCTAACCTACACAATCTTAGGGAGACTTTACATCATCGCCACACTGTTTACCACGCCTAACAGTATTACATTGTTACAGTATTACATTATATTAGTATATTCCTAACAGTATATACATTGTTACACAGGGAATAATGACAAGAAATAAAGTCTGTGCATACTCAGTGCAGATGCAATTTTTTCCCTAATGCTTTCTTTCTTTTTTTTTTTTAAGATTTAATTCCATTTATTTGAAAGGCAGAGCGACAGAGGGTGAGAAGGAGAGAGAGAGAGAAAGAGATCTTCCATCCAGTGGTTCACTCCCCAAGTGGCCTCAACTGCCAGGGCTGGGCCAGGCCAAAGTCAGGGGCCAGCAGTTCTATCTGGGTCTCCCACATGAGATGCCGGGACCCACGCACGTGGGCCACCTTCTGCTGCTTTCCTAAAGCATCAGCAGGGAGCAGCTGGGACTTAGCTGGGGCTCCAAGACGGGATGCTGGCCCCAGAAAGTCTCCAGTGAGTGGTCTGGGGGGCGGACCCGAGGGTGTGGGGCCCGTGGACACAGAGGCCGACTGACGGCTGAGGATTCCAGGTGCTTCACGGTTCGGTTTTCTGGGCGCCCTTCCTCAGTGTGTTCACTGCTATGTTAATACTCCAGGTTTTTATTAGGGAAGCAGCATGTTATAAATAATGTTACAAATATAACATATATAGTATCACGATATATAAATAATATGTTACAAATATCACTTTATACTCGTGGAGAGGAGGAGTGTGAAAGATTTATGGCTATTCCAAAACACAGTGTGGTGATGAGCGACATGATGTAACACATGCGTTATGGCTGAAATCCAAGGGAAAGACTCCAAATTGGCTGGCGTGTCTGGATTTTCCCGAGGGCTTTAGGGTTTGCTGTCTAGCCCCCGCCCCCCCCAACTCCCCGCCCCACAACACAGCAGCGTAACTTCCCTCTGGAAGGGGGGTGCGGAATACAGGTTCCTTCCTCTTGCCGGCGCCCTCTGCTGGCAGGAACCAGATCTTTCCCCATGTGTTGGACTGTGTTGCCCCCTAGGGATCCGCCTCAGCATCTCCCTCCCAGGCCCGGTGGCCAAGAATTCACCTGCGGCCGGTGTCCTGTGTGAGGAGCTGCAGGGGACAACTGCTTCCAGCCCTCAAGTGCACATTCAAGGAGCAAGACACTGTGATCATCTTGGAAAAGCACACACCAGGGCTGACAATCGGCACTCTGCGCATGCACCAGGGTGGCGATGATCAAAGACAGGGGCTGCATGTGCAGAGCCTTGCAACCTGCAGGGGCCTGTGACACCCACTTTCTGATTTAGCTGCTTCAGTCACAGCCCTGAGGAAGTCAAAATTGGGTTGTGAGACCCAGAGTGACCGTCGTCAGATGCGACCGTTGGCAGCCGTGTTGGCGGTCGGCTGATGCTGTCTCGTCTCCAAGGTCAGCCTGAACAGAGTCTGGTTTCAAAGAGAAAAAAAAATCCCTTGAGTGTGGCTCGTCACTGTTATCTTTCCATTGCACCTGGGCATCGTTCCTCTGCCTCCCCCGAAATCTCTCGGTGGACGGAGGTGAGCACCGGGAGGCCCCCTCTCCCCCGGGCGGCTTTCTGGTTCTGACTGCCGCCACCGGCGTCCTGGAAATTACAAAGAGCACTTGCACATCCCGTGGTATGCTTCTTCCTGGGAACGCAAAGTCAACACCACTCCGAGGCCATGGCTGCTTTTCAAGCTGAAGTCGGTGACGTTGTCCCGCTGTCATCCGAGTGAGCGAAATCAAACCGTGGGAAAGGTGCTTCTCTTCCTCTCATCTTTGAGGAAAAAAAAAAAGGCCGCCATGCACCCTCTCTCGGGGCGGGGATGGGGTGGGGGTTGGGCTGCCACCCAGCCATGCAGGCTGAGGTGTCTACACGCCGGAGCTAGAATTTTCTACTGCAGCTGGGTAGGGAGCAGTGACTCCCACTCAGGAACGCCACGCGGCCAGGGAGGAGAGGCAGCTCATAGAGCCTTTCGCCTTGGACTTGGTGCGACCTTCTGCTTTTCCGGAGAGAAGCCCCTCACCCAGGACCCCCAGCAGGCCTCTCCGCTTCTGGCTCAGGGCCTTTTGTGATAAAACAAAAACATAAAGAGATGCGGTTATGCCATACTCCGAGTCCACAGGGCAGGGTGTACCTGTTACACGCCAAGGTACTTCGCAAAGCTCGTGGGAAAATGGAATTAAAAGATAAGTTTCTTTATGTGCAGAAGTTTTGATAGCCATCCATTTTTTTTAAAGATTATAAGATTTATTTATTTGAGAAGCAGAGTTACAGACAGACAGAAGACAACAGCAGAGATCTTCCAACTGCTGGTTCTCTCCCCAAGTAGCCGCAATGGCCAGAGCTGGGCTGAGCCAAAGCCAGGAGCCAGGAGCTTCTTCCGGTCTCCCACGCAGGTGCAGGGGCCCAAGCACTTGGGCATCTTCTGCTGCTTGCCCAGGTCCTTATCAGGGTGTTGGATCAGAAGTGGAGCAGTTGGGACTGGAATCGGTGCTCATATGGGCTGCCAGCACTGTGGGCGGAGCCTTAATCTGCTAACACCACAGTGCTGGGCCCTCCGTCCGTTCCGTAGCCCCCATTGTCTGTGAACTTTCTGCAGGCGTGGGTTTCAAGAATAAAAACCAAAAAAGCGCTGTACAGCATAAGGAACTTATCTTTTGATTGCATCTTCCCGTGAACCTTCTGGAGTCCTCCTTCCGCTTGGGTGAGATACGGGCCTGTGGGGAATGCTCAAGCCCAGGAGCCCTCGCTCGCACACATGCGCAGGGGCTGGGGCTCTCCCTGGGAGTGACTCTGCACCCCGCCTGGCGGTGATTCTCAGGACGGCTGGGCAGTGGCTGTCAGAGTAACGTCAACTCCCAGCAGTTTGCTCTTAGCCAACATTAAAATCCTCCGACGGGATCAGGACCTTTCGCCCTTACTTGCAAGTTTGTCTTCTCCAGGTGCTGGGCTGGGAGTCACTGCCTCCACCTGCTCTTTGAGGCTGGGGAGGGAGGGGGAAAGGGCAGGGCGGGTCGGGGGGGTTCAGAAGCAGCCTCTCATTCCCCTGAGACTGCTCTTTGCAGAAATGGGTTTGCCTCCGGAAACAGCATCTTGGAAGCTGCAAGCCGAGAGCAGTGAGGCCAGTGGGGACGGGCGACCTTGGGCAGTGGCGGGGTGGCCGGGAGCCCCCTTGGAAGATGGGGGAGGTCCTGTCCCAGGCATGTCTGGTGGCCTTGTGTTGCAGTCTGTGGAGGCACGAGCCTCTAACACGCATCTCGTATGCTGGTGACCATCTCCAGTGGCTGCCTGGTCCACTGTCGCTGCACCCTTGTTCCAACCGCAGCCACACGGGGTCAAGGGCGCGCCCTCACTCTGAGACTTTGCTATGGGAACTCAGAAGCACAAAGTAGAGCTCTGATGTGTTTGTGTCTACTCTTCTTTCTTTCCTTCTTTTTTAGGATTTATTTATTTATTTGAGAGGAAGAGTTACAGTCAGAGAGAGAAGTCTTCCGTCTGCTGGCTCACTTCCCAGATGGCTGCAATGGCCGGAGCTGGGCAGATCTGAAGCCAGGAGCCTCTTCTGGGTCTCCCACACGGGTGCAGGGGCCTGAGCACTTGGACCATCTTCCATTGCCTTCCTAGGCCATCAGCAGAGAGCTGGATCGGAAGTGAAGTGGAACAGCTGGGACTGGAACCGGAACCCACATGGGATCCACAGGCAGAGGCTTAGCCTACTGTGCCATAGTGTCCGTCCCTCTCCCTCGCTTCTACTTTATAACATGCATGCACAATTGCTTAATACGTGGATGATGTAGGTAGAGACCCAGGTGCAGGGAAGCACTCTGATATCTTAGAATAGGAGGTGCGCCATCAACGCAGACCCTGTCGGCTGAGCTGTCACCCCGACTGCTTCCTTGCCAGAAGGGCTCTGCTTTTGTCCTGCTGTGCGCTCTCTAAGCTTCCCATCTCCTGCCCAAGATGGAGAGAGTCCACGCCGCTGAGCAGTGCTGGCAGCCCTGGTGGCCGGCTCAGGAGTGAGCAGCTGACCCTGTTCTGGCCACTGAGACTTTGTGGGACATCTGAAGAGGTTTCCAGTTCCTCCAAAAACAAACCAGAGAGAGAAGAGAGGCTCTCTCATTCTCCTTTGGAAGTTATGGCCGTTCCTACTCTTGGGACATGGCAGCCACTTTGTGACGATGAAGTGAATGAGTCAGGCAAAACTGAGGTAGACAACAACTGATGATAGAACAAAGACGTGAGGACAGCTTGACCCTTGGTCTCTGGGACTGGCTGAAGAGTTAACCAAGCTGAAGCTCTGAGCTCATTTTCGTGGGAGGCTCACCTCCTTGTAGAGCTCACATGCCGTTAAATCTGGAAGCATCCTGAACAGGAGTCGGTCTATTCACAGACCGCTGGCCCGCGTCCCTGCGTATCGGTTCTCTTTTCTGTTTCCATTTAAAGCATTGTTGCAGGAAGTGCACAGTGCAGAGTGAACTGCAGGTACCTGCTGTCTGCCGGTCTCTACAGTTTACTCACGTCTCCTAACTGAGACTGGACACCCAGTGCCTTGGACAAGTCCTCGCCGCCCCAGCCACCACCCTCTGCTCTCTGTCTCTGTGGATGTGACCGCTGTGTGTCACATGCGGTGTCTGCCCTCCTGTGACCAGCGTATTCCATGGGTAGTGAAATAACGCCTGGACTTTCACTTCTTCCAGGATTTCCTTCTTTTGAAGGCTGAATAATATTCCATGATATGTGTAGACTGCATTTTCTTTATTCCTTGGATAGTTAGGTTGTTCCCACAGCCCAGCTAGTACGGACAGTGCTGCCATGATCCCAAGAGTGCTAGTACTTATTGGAGATCCTGCTTTCAGTTCCTGGGGACAGTCACCACATTGCTAAGTGAGATGGTGATTCTGTTTGTGCTGCCTTTGAAGAACTTAATGTAATTTTCCATACTGGCTGTGCCATTTTGCATTGCCGTCAATAACATACAAGGGTTCTAATTGCTCCACGTGCTCTACAATGCTTATCATCATTATTATTTTTTAAAAACATCCCAGCAGGTATAGAATGATATTTCCTTGTGGTTTGGATTTGCGTCTCCCTGCTAAGTTAAGCATCTTTTTTGTATACCTATTGACCATTTGTATGCCTGCCTTGGAGAATGTTAATTCAAGTCCACTGTCCATTTTTATAGCGGGCCATTAGGGATTTTTTTTTCCTGTTGAGTTGCAGGAGTCCCTTACGTATTTTGATAATTAACCCTTTATCAGAAATATGGTTTGCAATGTTGCTGCCCGTTCTGTAGGCTGTCTTTTCACTCTGCTGATTGTTTCTTTTTCTGAAAGAAGCGTTTCAGTTGAGGTAGTGCCCCTGGCCTATTTTTGCCATATCTATAAACTCAATGCCAAGACCAACGTCATAAAACTTTCCTCTTAAGTTTTCTTCAAGTTTTAAAGTTTCAAGTTTTTTTAATAGAAAACTTTTATTTAATAAATATAAATTTCAAAAGTACAGCTTTTGGATCATGCCAGTTCTTCCCCCTATAACCACCCTCCCACCCGCAAACCATCCCATCTCCTACTCCCTCTCCCATCCCATTCTTCATTAAGATTCATTTTTAATTATCATAGACAGAAGACCAACTCTATACTAAGTAAAGATTGCAACAGTTTGCACCCACACAGACACACAAAGTATAAAGTACTGTTTTAAGATTAGTTTCGTCATTAATTCTCATAGTACAACACATTAAAGACAGAGGTCCTACATGGGGAGCAAGTGTACAGTGACTCCTGTTGTTGATTTAACAATTGACAATCTTATTTATGATGTCAGTGATCACCTGAGGCTCTTGTCATGAGTTGTCAAGGCTATGGAAGCCTCTTGAGTTCACAAACTCCGACCTTACTTAGACAAGGCCATAATCAAAGTGGAAGTTCTCTCCTCCCTTCAGAGAAAGGTACCTCCTTCTTTGATGGCCCCTTCTTTCCACCGGGATCTCACTCACAGAGATCTTTCATTTAGGTCATTTTTTTTTTTTTTTTTTGCCACAGTGCCTTGGCTTTCCATGCCTGAAATGCTCTCATGGGCTCTTCAGCCAGAACCAAATGCCTTAAGGGCTGATTCTGAGGCCAGAGTGCTGTCTAGGACATCTGTCATTCTATGAGTCTGCTGTGTATCCCACTTCCCATGTTGGGCTGTTCTTTCCTTTTTGATTCTATCAATTATTATTAGCAGACACTGGTCTTGTTTATGTGATCCCTTTGACTAAAGTTTCAAGTTTTACACTTAAGTCTTTAACCCACTTTGAGCTGATTTTTGCATATGTAAGATAAGGGTTGTATTTGATTCTTTCCCATATGGATATACAGTTTTATGAACACCATTTGTTGAAGAGACTTCCCTTTTCCTATTGGGTGATCTTGGCATGATCATTGCAGACCAGTTGACTATATGTGTACGGGTTTATTTCTGGGCTCTCTATTCTGTTCCACTGGCCCATATATCTGTCTTTATGCCAGTATTATATTAGTTTAATTATTGAAGTTCTGTAATATATTTAGAAATTCGAAGTGTGATATCTCCAGCTTTATTCTTCTTTCTCAAGTTTGCTTTGGCTATTTGAATTCTTTTGTGTTTCCACATGAATTTTAGGATTTTTCCTTCTTTCTGTAGAAATTGTCACTGGAATTTTGATAGGAATTATATTGAGTTTGTAGATTTTTGTGGGGCAGTGTGTCTACTTTAACAATATTAGCACTTTCAATCCATGCACACAAGATATTTTTTCATTTATTTGCATATTCTTTAACTTCTTTCATCAATGTTTTGTAGTTTTCAGTACACGAGTCTTTCACCTCCTTCAGGTAAGCATATTCCTGAGTATTCTATTGTTTTTCATGGTATTGTAAATGGATTTCCCCCTTAATTTCCTTGTTAGCCATACTTAAATAGAGACAAACATAAAACTAGGACTGGAGTCCTAGACAGGTAGCTCAGGTATAATTACAAAACCAAGATTTGCAAATTAGACAAACAGAAAATTATAAAACCAATAAAACTCAGATGAACAACAGTAATGCGACAGATGGTGATGTTTTGTTGAAGTAAAATAAGTTGGCTATAATAGCACAAGGAGCAAAACTCTTGTTTGTTTCAATGACTGGTCTTCAAAAAGTTCTGTGCATAATGCGTGTGATAAAAAAAGCTCCATGGATTTCAAGTTTCTTGCACCAAAATAAACTTACCTTTCATAGAGATTTATTTTTATTCTATTTGAAAGGCAGTGTTACAGAGAGGCAGAGGCAGAGAGAGAGAGAGAGAGGTCTTCCATCCTCTGGTTCGCTCTCCAGATGGCTGCAATGGCTGGGGCTAGGCCAATCCGAAGTCAGGAGCCAGGAGCCTCTTCTGGGTCTCCCAAGTGGGTGCAGGGACCAGGCACTTGGGCCATCCTCTACTGCTTTCTCAGGCCATCAGCAGAGAGCTGGATTGGAGGTGGAGCAGCTGGGACTCAAACAAGCACCCATATGGGATGCCGGCACAGCAGTCAGCGGCTTTATCCACTACACCACAGTGCTGACCCCTAAACTTACCTTTTAATTCTGCTTCCCCGTAACCTTTTGGAGGTGCCCTTGTGTATGTTCCAGAGTTCTGGCTGTAGACTCAGACTGCTTGGGCCCGAATCACGGCTCTGCCTCTTAGTGGCAGTGTGATTACGGGACCCTTGTGGGTGTGGCTGCACACACACGTGTCCAGCTCTCCCAGCCTCGCCTGTTCTCTGCTGGGACACTGCCTTCCTGGAGGTGGTGTTTACTCTTGGTTTCAGGGAATAGACTTGCCCAGCATTCACACTTCATAATTGCCAAAGACTCTGGCTCCCTCCAAAGAGCTCTGCACAAATTCACCCTGGATCCACCTGGGACGGCTCCTCCCTCACTTTCCAGCCAGACCCCTCCTGCTCTGTGCCTTGTCCTGGGCTGGGGACAGGAGTGCATCTTGGAAGGAGGGACAACTTTCTGAGCTCACATTCCTATCCCGGGCAGAACCCCGGCCACTCAACACTTGACGCTGCAGGAGGATGGGCGTCTCCTGCCTGGCAACAGGGGCGCAGGGGCGCAGGGGTGCAGGGGCGCAGGGGCGTAGGGGTGCAGGGGCGCAGGGGTGCAGGGGCGCAGGGGTGCAGGGGTGCAGGGGCTCAGGGGCACTACCAGGCCCAGCATCCGGCAGCCTGCAGATGCCCACAACTTCTGTGTTTTGTGAATTTGCATGTTCTATCGTTCTATTTTTTAAGAGAAATCACTTGGGCTATAAATATGCCTAGGCTGAATCTTAGACTACTTCCACTTTTTGGAGAAAGGCTCTTCATGTGTTTCAAGTTTTCACAAAATGATTCTATGAAAATTTGGTAACTAGTCGTAAATTCCAAAGTAAGTCCCAGTGCATCGGACTCCTCGGGTTCTGCCTGTCAGGTGCCATCTGCTAATTCCATTATGCTGAGTGTCTTTAGCAATTCCTGTACTGGATTCTCTGTCTGTCTCTTTCTGCTCATGTGTACAGGAGAACCAACATTCCAGGGCCAGTGGCTTTCGATGAGGAATACAATGCTTGTGTGTCATTGCGTTTACAAAGCAAGATGGAAAGTTCTCGAAATTTCCTTTCAAAGGCAAAGTTGGAGCAAGGGGCAATCCGGGCCCAGGTGCTCCTGGGAGGAAGCAGCGGACCCGAGCCAGAGCCGGAGCCGGTCCGGTTTCGGACCCCACCCGGGATGGCGTCCAGGCTCGGCGCGTTCCTCAGCCTGCTTTCCCTCCTCTAAGTAAGGCTTTCTTACCTCCTTCTTGGACGCGTTAAAAGAGGAAAGCCATGTGATCTTCCAGTGTTTTTCTCTTTCTTGGCTCAGCAAAGTGAAATTTAAGGCTCAAACCGCGGAAATGCCAAACTTTCCGAGGCAACTTTTCCTGGGTTAGAATCAACCAGGGCTGGGAAGCATCAGGTCTTCTTTTCTTGGCTTAACCAGTCCCAGAGGCGCAGGAACAAAGCCACGTCACGGAAGGGGGCCGTGTCTGTGCAGCCGAGGGGTTGGTTAGGACTGGATGTGACGGAGGAGGACAGGGAGAACGGAAACACAGACAGTAAAGCTGAAAAGGGTCCCCTTGCCTAGACCGCTGTCCCCTGGCCGACACCAGGCTGCAGCTACAAAACTTGCTGCTACTGATGGAGCACCTGCTGTATACCAGGCTCTTGCCAGATACCATTCCTACTCCTCACAATAGCCCAACAAAACAGACGAGGTAGTCAGAGGCTCGGGGGGTGTGCGACTTGTCCAGTAAATGGTGGAACCGGGCTTTGAATGAGCTCTCCTTGATGCTGTAACCTGCTCATTCCGCCACTGTCCTTTTGCCTACCACGCGAGCCTCACCTTCCCGCAAGTCAGAAAGAGAAAGTCCAGATGGGCCAGGGCAAGGCCATCATCACCCCATTGGGGCCCCACTGGTTCTGCACGAGGGGGAGATGCATCTTCTAAGAGGGGAGGCCCGAGTGTGGAATCAGGGAGTCAGAAGGAGGGTTTGGGGGTGTCCTTTGCATTTAGTTGAGCAGCGGAAGCAGGAGAAAATGAGTGTGCTTTCTACGATGTTATCGCTAGGGATCTATGTGCCCTCACCGTGAAATTTCTCTCACATCCCACGGGCCAGTTCTGGAAATTCTATCAAGAGCTACACCCGGACATTTGCACAGATGCAGGTGAGAGGTGACATGAGCCTCCCTAGTACAAGGCTGCCTGTGGAGAGGGGGAGAAGCCCTGGTGGTGGGTGTGCAAAGGCACGGGCTCAGAGCCAGAAGTCGGGTGCTCTGGTCCCTCCTTGGCCACTCAGCCTCCCAGAGCCAGGCCAGAGCTGTCATGGTCACGTGGCAGGGGGAGCTGCCGCCTTCCGCCTGTGCCGTGACCCTCTGCAGGCACTGAGGAGCTGCTCTGTGCACAGGCGTCATCTCCTCTCTATGGCTGCTCCCCCAGTACACGCCGGAAGAAAGGGATTCATTCAGAATTAAAATGCATAATTTCAAAAAGTACTCTGGTACGGAAGGGTAAGGATCTCTGAAAATCCAGTCTCTGTAAGAGTGATTTTAAAAAACCATGGCCAGGGCCGGCGCCTCGACTCACTAGGCTAACCCTCCGCCTGCGGTGCTGGCACACCGAGTTCTAGTCCCGGTCGGGGCGCCGGATTCTGTCCTGGTCGCTCCTCTTCCAGGCCAGCTCTCTGCTGTGGCCCGGGAGGGCAGTGGAGGATGGCCCAAGTGCTTGGGCCCTGCACCCCATGGGAGACCGGGAGGAAGCACCTGGCTCTTGGCTTCAGATCGGCGCAGCACGCCGGTCACAACCCGCCGGCCGTAGCGGCCATTTGGGGGTGAACCAACGGCAAAGGAAGACCTTTCTCTCTGTCTCTCTCTCTCTCACTGTCTAACTCTGCCTGTCAAAAACAAAACCAAGCCAAACCATGGCCAGAAACTGCCCAAATCCACTTTGTCAGAGCTCTAGAAATTACCCAGAGCTTACGACGGTGCCAGGAGCATTTACTCAAGACAATGGCTGCATCCCGCGAGGAACCAGGAGCCACCGGTGCTCTCGCTGCCCCCCATCACTGCTTTTCCTGCACAGGGTCTGTGGTGGCTCCGTCTCGGCACCCCCTTGGCACAGTGCTGGGGCCTCTGAAGTCAACCCCGATAAGCTTCTCCCCTCCAAAACAGCGTCACCTTTTACTGGGCATGGCTGCTGGGTGCATTAGACAGTACTGCACGGGGCTTTGGATTTTTCCAGAAGTTCAGAGAATTAAACCCAAAAGAAATTAAATACAACTTCAAAGTCGACTTGAATAAGGAATTAACTGAACATCTGAAAGACGAAACTTTGTGGGTCTACTCCTTCATGTTGACTTCACTGTGTGTTAAGACTTGCAATGCATCAGCAAATTACAAGTCGATTACAATTTCCCTTCTGCTTTGTAAAAATCCCTGAGTATTTAGATGGTCTCCAAAAAATGACTGCTAATCCGAAATTAAATGAGTTACTAAGAGCAAAACGAAACACAACTTCACAGGCCTGCAATAAAGTCCTATTTGAAGTGGGATAGGGCTATGTGTCCATGTGTTTGATGTGACGGGATGTCCCCAAATGTCGTAGCCCTAGGACAGCCAGTGGGCTGTGAGCACTGAGGCTTTATAAATGTGGTTATTGCAGTGAGGGAAAACACGTGGGCTTTTCTGAAAAATCCACAGGAGGAACGCCATTGCCCCAGGAACCCCCGGGGTCCGCTCCACCGGGGACTCCCAGATCTACTCACCTGCCCACACTGGGGAAGGCTGTGAGGGCGGGGCCTGGGGACCTGCGTCTGAAGCAGCCCCCCCCCCCCCTCCCCCGGGAGGTGCTGACAGCCAGGCAGGTTTGGGAACCACAGCTCCTCCCATCCTGTCCATTTCACTGTGCCCTTGGTTTGCCCTTTTGGAAAACAACAGCTGATCACTCTCATGTGGACCATATTTCTTCGTGCACTCCACTGCTTGCCAAGTCTCTCTTAGCCAAGCAGGACAAGCCAAAGACCACGGCTTTGTCTCTGCCCTCGCCCTCACACTCCCCCCACCCAGAAGAACTGACTGCCCAACATGCCCCTCCCCCGTCCTCTCGCGACCCACCGCGCTGTCGCCCAGCAGTGTCCCCCCTGCTCCACGCAGAGGCGGCCTGGAACGTCTTTCCCTTTCCTGCTCTCGTTCCAAGTCACGGCTTCTGCAGAATGTGTTCTGGGCTGGTTTTGCAATAATGGGCCACAGCAGAGGGCTCCGACTGCACGGTGCTATTACTGCCGGAGGCTGGGAATGGGGGAACAGCCCTGTACTCTCCTGAGGCCATCAGTAGCGCCCCCTGTTGGGGGGTGAGGGAGGGAGGAGGGAAGGAACAGGTTCACCTGTCCTTGGGGAGGAAGTCGTATGGAGCCAGCTGGGGTCTGGCCCTGCGCTGACCCAGGGCCTGAGGGCGGAGGGGGCTCTCTGCTGGGATGTGATGCTTTGCTGACTTTAGTAAGGGTTTGATTTGGGTGGCGAAGGTTGAAGCGGCTGCCTTTCTTCTGGGGTCAGACCTTACCCCTCGCGGTCTGTGTGCCTGGTTGGTGTGTGCAGGCAGAATGCTACTGGAATTAGTGCCCACCACGGGGCTCCGGCACTGCCTCAAACACCGTAGACTTAAATATTTGTCATGGAATGCGGCACATAATAGATAACTAAAATGAAGATGCACGTTTTTATTGCTTGAGATATCCATCATGCTCAGTTTTCACTGCATAACGGCTCAAGATACCAGCAGCCGTGCTAGGTTCAGGCATCCTGCCCGGTGTGTGTGTGTGTGGGGGGAGCTTTACATCGGAATCCTCTAGGGAATGGTTGTTAAAAATGCAGGCTCCTGGGGCTGGTGCTGTGGTGTAGTGGATAAAGCCATTGCCTGAAGTACCAGCACCCCATATGGGCGCTGGTTCAAGTCCCGGCTGCTCCACTTCTGATCCAGCTCCCTGCTAATGCACCTGGGAAAGCAGTGGAAGATGGCCCAAGTCCTTGGGCCCCTGCACCCACGTGGGAGACCTGGAAGAAGCTCCTGGCTCCTGGCTTCAGATTGGCTCAGCTCCAGCCATTGCAGCCGTTTGGGGAGTGAACCAGCCAATTGAAGATTGATCTCTCGGCCAGCGCCGTGGCTCACTAGGCTAATCCTCTGCCTTGCAGCACTGGCACACCGGGTTCTGTCCTGGTTGCCCCTCTTCCAGGCCAGCTCTCTGCTGTGGCCAGGGAGTGCAGTGGAGGATGGCCCAAGTCCTTGGGCCCTGCACCCCATAGGAGACCAGGAAAAGCACCTGGCTCCTGCCTTCAGATCAGCGCGGTGCGCCGGCCGCAGCGCGCCGGCCGCGGCGGCCATTGGAGGGTGCACCAATGGCAAGGAAGACCTTTCTCTCTGTTTCTCTCTCTCACTGTCCACTCTGCCTGTCAAAAATAAAAAAAAAAAAATTGATCTCTCTGCCTCTGCCTCTCTGTAACTCTGCCTTTCAAATAAATAAATGAAACTTTAAAAAAAAGTTAACTTAAAAAAATGCAGGCTCCTGGGCTCAGGTGCAGGCTAGAAGAATATCTGGGTGTGAGTCCAAGGAATCTTTATTGAGTTAGACTCTCAGCCGATTCTTTTTTTTTTTTTTTTTTTTTTTGACAGGCAGAGTTAGACAGTGAGAGAGAGAGACAGAGAGAAAGGTCTTCCTTCTGTTGGTTCATCCCCCAAATGGCCACTACAGCCGGCATGCTGCTCTGATCTGAAGCCAGGAGCCAGGTGCTTCTCCTGGTCTCCCATGGGGTGCAGGGCCCAAGCACTTTGGCCATCCTCCACTGCATTCCCGGGCCACAGCAGAGAGCTGGCCTGGAAGAGGGGCAACCGGGACAGAATCCGGCACCCCAGCTAGGACTAGAACCTGGGGTACCAGTGCCACAGGCAGAGGATTAGCCTAGTGAGCCGCGGCGCTGGCCTCTCAGGCGATTCTTAACATCAAAGTTTAAGAACATTGTGGGAGAGGGGTCAGGTGGTGCTGTGGTGGAACAGATAAGGCTGCCACCTGCAGTGCTGGCATCCCATGAGAGCGTTGGTTCAAGTCCCGGCTGCTCCACCTCCCATCCAGCTCCTGGCTCCTGGCTTCAGATCAGTCCAGCTCTGGCTGTTGCAGCCACTGGGGAGTGAACTAGCAGATGGAAGACCTCTCTCTCTCTCTCTCTCTCTCTCTCTCTGCCTCTCTGTAACTCTGCCTTTCAAATAAATAAATAAATCTTTTTTTTAAAAGAGGAATCATGGGTTGGATGAGTATGTATTTGGTGCTAGAAACTATCTGATTAGAAAAAAATCTTCAAAGTGGTTTTATAAAATAGGCATTACTATGGCCATTTTAAAAAAAGATTTATTAATTTATTTGAAAGGCAGAGTTACAGAGAAAGAATGGGGGGGGGGGGCGAGAGATCGATCTTCCATCCACTGGTTCATTCCCCAAATGCCCACAACAGCCAGGACCAGGCCAGGCCAAAGCCAGGAGCCCAGAACTCCATCCAGGTCTCCCACATGAGTGGAAGGGGCCCAAGCACTTGGGCCATCATCTGCTGCTTTCCCAGGTACATGAGCAGGGAGCTGCATTGGAAGTGGAGCAGCCGGGGCTCGAACCAGCACTCATGGGATGCTGGCACTGCAGGTGGCAGCTTTACCGGCTGCACCACGACGCTGGCCCCTTCCTATGTCTGCTTTAAAACCAAAGCTCAGAGAAGTTGAATAACCTGTCTGAGATCACAGAGCTAGGGGATGGCAAAGCCAGTATTCAAGGGCCATCTAATCCGAAGGCCTGTGCTCTTGGCCAAGTGTCCCATATGCCATCTACCAGGCCATCAGAGCGACCAGAGGCAGCATCGAAAGGCGGCAGAGGCCCCGTGGCAGCTGTGACCTCTCTTCTAGGCTGCTGGAAGTTCCTGCAGGGGTTCCTGCCTTGCCCAGGGCCTGCTAAGCTGCTCACACCTTGCACCACTCTAGGGGGCTCTGTTCACTGGATGCTGTGTGGACAAAGCCCCTTCAAGTTGGATGCATGGAAAAGAGAGGTGAGAGGCACCCGATGTGGCTGTGCGGGAGGGTTTCACCTTCATCCAGTGACACCTGATGCACCTGGCAGCCCCTTGATTGCATCGATTAAATAATTCTGAAAAGATCATTTGTGTATTTGAAAGAGAGAGAGAGAGAGACAGAGACAGAGACAGAGACAGAGAGAGAGACAGACAGAGAGAGAGATCTTCCATCTGCTGATTCATTCCCCAAATGCCTGCAACAGCGATAACTGGGCCAGGCTGAAACCAGGAGCCAGGAACTCAGTCTGGGTCTCCCACGTGCGGACCTGGTACTGGGTCCAGGCAGGGACCACAGTACTGGAGCCATCGCCTGCTCCCTCCCGAATGCCATTCATAGGAAGCTGGAATCAGAAGTGGGCTGGGACGTGAACCCAGGCACTGGGGTGTGGGATGTGGGCGTCCCAGGCCGGGTAACCACGGTGCAAATGCCGGCCCCTGCAGAAGGCGCCTTCAGGCCAGAACTGCCCAGGCACGGGGCATTTCTGGCTAAGCGGTGCCGAGAGAAGTGAGAGCTGACGCTGCAGCGCTCTGAAGGGGAACGCCCGGAAGGCTGGTGTGGCTGCTGGGTCGAAGCAGTCCCAGGCAGGGCCGCCGAGGCCCTGGGGGATCGAAAGCCTCAGGGCCCAGCTCTCCTCCTCTCCTCCAGCCCTCAGGACATTCTGGAAGTGCGACTTCCTCCTGGCCGCGTCCTGTGAGTGCCTCCGGGCGAGGGCACCTCTGGGAATTGACGTCTGTCCCTCTGGGCTCCACTTGCGGGAGGCTCTTCCTGACCTCGGCCCAGGATGACCCTCCACTTCCCGGCAGGCCTCAGGCGGACTGCAGCCAGGGTCTCAGCCCGAATGCAGCCTGGAAATCCTTCCCAAAGATGCTGATGGTTTTCTTTGAACAAAAATACAAGGGGACAAGCAGCTGTCATTAGCTTTGGGAAACACACTTCCCTGTCCACTTGGTGCAATTATTCCCACTCAGTGCTGAGAACAAGGAAAGCACCAGGGAACACAGACACAAAAATAAATCCCAAAGCAAACATAATGCAGACACCCAGAGGTGACTACTGGTGAGACTTCACGTTTCTGGTACTTTCCGTCTCCTTGGCTTGCTAGAATTATCCTGATACTACTTACGTCATGACAGTCACCATCACGCCCATCACTGTGCTTAGTCCTCATTGTCTGGAGCAGCGTCCTTATCACGCAGACTTTGATGGCTGTCGGCAAGCAGCAGTGACCAAGTGTGCAGCAGCCATCTTGGGCTGGGGCTGTTCCCACCGGGGGAGCCCTGCAGAGCAGAACCTCCCCATTGGAGGCAGGGACCACCTCGTGCAGGCTGGGGAGACTTGGGGAGAGTACACGTCCCAGTCTGAGGCTGTGGGAAAGTTAAGGAGTCCCCCGTTGGTCCCGGCAAGTTCAGGTGCAGCCAAGGGCTTCCTGGGAGAGGAACAGTTGCCACTCCCTTCTTAGTTCGGGGGCAGGACTTCCGGCCGGGTCTAGGAACCAGATTAACCCAGGTCAGGTTAACAAGAGGAGAGCACTCACAATTCACGCCACGCACATGGGCGTCCTCACAAGGCAATGAGGATCTGAAGAAAATGCAAGATGCTTTTCATTTGGTGTAGACAAAACAGCAAATCTGTGTAGAAGTGACAGGGCGGAGGGGTCTGGCTGGGGCAGCCCATCGTAGGGTGCAAATGAGGGGTGCAAAGCCATGGAAGACAGAGTTACTTTAGGGACGCCCTCTATTCAGTTCCCTGGCAGCCCCACTCTAACTCTGGCAACAAGGACTGATTTCTTGTCCTGGTATAGGGAAGGCGCCCCTCCCAGAGTCTTTTTTTTTTTTCTCCAAGATTTATTTACTTATTTAGAAAGAGTTACAGAGGGGGAAGAGAGAGAGAGAGAGAGAGAGAGAGAGAAAATCTTCTATCTGCTAGTTCACTTCCCAGATAGCTGCAACGGTTAACACTGGGAGCTAGGAGCCAGGAGCTCTTCCGTGTCTCCCACCTGGGTGGCAGAGACCCAGCACTTGGGCCATCCTCTGCTGCTTTTCCCTGGTCCTTAGCAGGGAGCTGGATTGGAAGTGGAGCAGCCGGGACATGAACGGACGCCCATATGGATGCCAGCGGCACAGTTGGCGGCTTTACCCGGCTACTCCACAACGCTGGCCACGGGAGAAGCCTCTCAGGGCCTTTTTCATGAAGAAGGCAAAGGAGACCTGTCAGCAAGCCAAGCACGGTTTCTCCAATATTTGTAACTTGAAATAATCAGCAGGTACACCGGGTGGGCATCGTCTGGAGTGGCCTGATTCCTTCTGCCGCCAAGGACAAGGTGATGGTGACGCCGCAAGCTTGTGAAGTCAGCACAGAGGCCTGTCCGCCTGGAATGGCAGAGAAGGGCGTCGGCTTCTGCCAGAGCCCTCTGGGATTGTTCATGCCCACAGAGGAGCCTGGGAGCTGCCATTGCCCCAAAGCCATTTGCACGGGGGATGTCCCAGGTGTGAGTCCGCTTGGGTGGCCACGGGACGCTGGAGCTGCACCCTGAAGCATGGAGGGGGCCAGCTGCCTGCAGGGCACCCTAAGAGAGCTCCAAGTCCTAGTGCAGCCTGTACCCCTGACGGCAGGGGAGGGCCTAAGAAGACGCCCTCCAATAGCCCTGGGCAGGGACCTGGGAACAGGGCCACCCCACCAGGAGGGGCCCAGGAAGACCAGGTGACAGCAAGACTTAGGGGCACAAAGAAACAAGCCATGTTCTTGCACCACAACAGTCGAGAGGACTTCGACCACCCCAACACGGGGGTGGGTGAGTGCGATTTCTTCCCAGCAGTGCCCAGGCAAGCTCAAACGCCATCCGGCTCTGACCCCGGCTGCCTGCAGGGAGCTCAGATCTCACAGGCTGAGGGACCTGGCGCCACGGCAGGCCCCCCGTGCCCCTCTTTTGTGCCAGTCACACATCTGGGCAGCCAGAACCTCTGAACAATCAGCCGCAAGTCGGGGTCCCCATTAGCCTCCCCCAGGGTCAGCTCAGGGAAACACTCAGGTGTCACTGGTATAGGACCAGGTGTATTTTAAAGGAGACAAGTGAGCAGCCACATGAAGAGATGTGCAGGACGCATTCTGGAAGGGTCCTGAGCACAGGTGCTTCTGTCCCTGTGGACTTGGGGGCACCAACGCCGCTTTGTGGATGGGGCTGGGGCTCGGGGGTGGGTTCCTGTGTGCGCTGGTCCGGCCTCCGTGCCTTCAGCTGTCAGGAGGCTCCTGGAACCTTGTCCTCTGTGTCTTTACGGAGGCTTCGTTACATGGGCGTGGTTGATTACGTCATCGGCACTGGGGACTGTTTCAGCCTCTCTCTTCTCTGGAGTCTGGGGGTGTGATGGAAAGCCCCCAGCCTCTACATCCCAAAGGGGCGGTCAGCAACCATGGAGCTCCTGAACATTCTACAGACCACAGGAGCCCAGGAAGCGTAAACAAACCACAGAACAGCAGGTCTCATGCGCCCCGTGCTGAGAACGCTCTCCATTCCTTTCTCGTTGGGGAGTCAGCAGTGATGGCGACTCCGTTGGAGGTAACAGCCGCATTTCTGGGTGTGCTGTGTATCCACGGGAAGAGAAAGCCGTGACTCAAGTGCTCCCACCTTCATGCTCGTGTTCATTGCAGCCTTGTTTGCAATAGCCAAGATACGGAAACAAACTGTGTGTGCTGGATGGATAAGCAAAATATGACATACACACAGAGATACACACAGGACGCTGGTTCAAGACCCAGCTGCTCCACTTACAATCCAGCTCTCTGCTGTGGCCTGTGAAAGCAGTGGAAGATGGCCCCTGTGCTTGGGCCCCTGAACCCTTATGCTGCACCTAAAAGAAGCTCCTGGCTCCTCGCTTAGGATCAACCCAGCTCCAGCCATTGCGGCCAATTGGAGAGTGGACCAGTGGATGGAAGATCTTTCTTTCTGCCTCTCCCTTTTTTTGTCTGTAACTCTGCCTCTCAAGTAAATAAATATAATCTTTAAAAAAAGAGATACACACAGCAGAATATCGATCAGCCTCCAAAAGATGGAACTCCTGTCGTTTCTGACAGCGTGGCTGAAGCAGAGGGCCAGCGTGTGCGAGAAATGAGCCGGGCTGATCTCCCCACTCCAAGTGTGGACTTGGAGACTGGAGCTCCCGGAGGCACAGAGGAGAGTGGTGGTTGCGGGGGCCAGGTGGGCTGGGCGGAGGACAGCCCTCAACAGCCCTCAACAGTCTCGAGGGCTGTTCAGAGGCATGGCTTCCCCAAGTGTCAATCTCACTTCTACAGATTGCCTTTTTTTTTTTTTTTGACAGGCAGAGTGGACAGTGAGAGAGAGAGAGAGAGAGAGAGAGAGAGACAGCGCCCTGACCGGGACTAGAACCTGGTGTGCCAGTGCTGCAAGGCGGAGGATTAGCCTAGTGAGCCGTGACGCCAGCCCAGATTGGCTTTTGCAACTGAAGCTCTTAGCCTGGGTTTCTAACAAAGCGTTTTGAAGATGCTTCCCTGGGCAGAGGTGTGAGGGTCTCAGGGGAAGGAAAGGCCCCAGCATCCTTCGTCTTCACAGCAAAGACGCCAAGGACGAAGGGCAAACCTGTGCCTGGCGCCCTGATTGATAGGCAGGGAGGTCTTGAGGACCAGCTGGGAGCCCAGGTCTGCAGTGCCCTTGCAGAGTGTGAAGTGGCTCCGCTGGAGAGAAGAGAGGTCGCTCAGAAGGAAGTGCTGTGCCTGTGGCCAATGGCCCGGCGAGGTGTGCACGGACCTCCGTCCACAGCTGTGGGATGCAGCAAGGAGCCCTAGGCATACTTGGACCCGGGCGGATGGAGATGCTGGCGCTGCTGGGCAGGACAGCGGGGTCAGAGGTGCTGTGGGGCTGGGATGAGACGGGAATGGCTGCCCGGCCGCGCTGGGCCTGGGTAAGGAGCGCAGTGAAGCCTGCCCGACCCCTGGCTGAAGTGCCGTGTCCCAGATGCCGCCTGCAGGCTGGCCGCCTGTTGCTGATGTCACTGGTCTGAGAATGGGTCGTGTTTAGCCTACACGTCACTGCAGGTGTTGAGTGGGTTGACTCAGGCCCCGTGGTGTGCGTGGAGACCCAGTGTGCCTTTCAGACTCTTTTTTTTTTTTTTGACAGGCAGAGTGGACAGTGAGAGAGAGAGACAGAGAGAAAGGTCTTCCTTTTCCATTGGTTCACTCTCTAATGGCCGCTGCCGCAGCTAGCAAGCTGCGGCCGGCGCGCCACACCAATACGAAGCCAGAAGCCAGGTGCTTCTGGTCTCCCATGTGGGTGCAGGGCCCAAGGACTTGGGCCATCCTCCACTGCACTCCCGGGCCACAGCAGAGAGCTGGCCTGGAAGAGGGGCAACTGGGACAGAATCCGGCGCCCAACCGGGACTAGAACCCGGTGTGCCGGCGCCGCAGGTGAAGGATTAGCCTATTGAGCCACGGCGCCTGCCTTTCAGACTCTTTTTAAAAAAAAAAAATATTTATTTATTCATTTGAAAGTCAGAGTTACACAGAGAGAGAAGAGGCAGAAAGAGAAAAGAGAGGTCTTCCATCCGCTGGTTCACTCCCCAGTTGGCCACAATGGCCAGAGCTGTGCTGATCTGAAGCCAGGAGCTTCCTCCAGTTCTCACACAAGGGTGCAGGGGCCCAAGGACTTAGGCCAACTTTGACTGCTTTCCCAGGCCACAGCACAGAGCTGGATCGGAAGTGGAGCAGCTGGGACTAGAACCGGCGCCCATATGGGATGCTGGCGCTTCAAGCCAGGGCGTTAACCCGGTGCACCACCTGCTGGCCTCAACCTTTCAGGCTCTTTAAGGGAGCCACTGTGAATCCCATTGACTCTGGCTCTGAAACCCTGAGTCCACAAAATCAGCATCTCCTCTTTCCCGCTGGCACCCCCACGGCCCTAACTGGCCATGACCTTGATAAGTTCCTTTGCCAGAAGCCGTCAGCCAAGTCTGTGTATGTGACTGATTTTACTGACAGTTTGAGGCCATGAAAAGGTTTCTATCGCAGCTTCTGCATCTAAGTCTCCAGGCAAATCTGAATTGAATCTGAAATTCAACGTGAGAAGCCCCCGCTTTCACTGTGTGTCCGTTTTGTCGAGTTTCTGTCTCACCGTCTGTGTTTCCCAGCCTTGGTGCTGTCTGGTCTCCAGGTTCCTCCCCCAGCCCCCTCTCCTTGCTTATTTTCTTCTTTCCATCAGCCCCGAGTTGCTCCCAGCCTTGTACGCAGAACGTCCTGCTCTCCTTTCCCATCGCCTCACCTCCCAGCTGGAGGTTAGCCATCCTGACATTTCCCAAAGCCAAGGCCGTTGGGGCTGGTGTCAGGGGAGTGGTTAGGTCACATCCCAAATCCGAGTGTCTGGTTTGAGTCCTGGTTGCTTTGCTTTTGATCCAGCTTCCTGCTAAATCTACCCTGGGAGGCAGCAGGGGCTTGAGCCCCTCCATGCACGTGGCAGGCCGGGTTTCAGTTTCTGGCTCCTACCTTCAGGCTGGCCTAACCCTTGTGTGCTGCAGGCATTTGAGGGCTGAAGCAGTGGATGGAAGATCTCTCTGTCCACCTCTGTCTCTCTGGTTTTCAAATAAATAAAATTAAATAAATACAAAATTTAAAAAAATCAGTCTATCAATTATCTTCCTAAATGGAATCCTAATGCTAGCTGGTAAAATAATACTTTATCAGAATTTCTGGTTATAGAAATTTGTGATAGTTCTGAATTTTATGGACTTTGTTATTTTAATATTTTAATTAAATATTGAAATAGGGCCAGGAATAGCATCTATTTCCCGAGAGCAGACTGGAAGGTCTGACCTGTGTAGTGGGGAATAGTGACAGCGCTTGATTAAACACGACTCTGGCTCCACCTAAGAAATCATAAAAGCAAACTGGCAAGAATCAAACTGTCCCCAAATAACCTATCCAAGAGCAGATTCAAGAACAGCTATAGGAATACCGAATGCCCGGTATTCAACAAGGTCAAATTTATGATACCTGGCATCCAACAAGAAGTTACCAGCCATTCAAAGCAGCATAGAAATACAGCTAATAATGAGGAATAAAATGAAATCAATCAAAAGCCAAGTTGGAACTAACACAGAGGTCAGAACTGGCAGGCAAGGATATTCACCTGCCTATTCAGTGCGCTCAAAAGTTAAGGAGAGCATGGGACATACGAAAAGTGCTCACTTCTAACCTCCAGAGACAATAGCTGTGATGTCTGAGGTGAAAATCACACTGGGTGGGGTTGAGATGACAGAAAAGGCATAAGTGAACTTCAAGGTAGCGATAGAAACCACTCAAAAGGGAACACAGAGAAAAAAACTTAAGAAATTAACAGACCGTCAGGGGACTGTGGGAACTTCGTCAGCTTAATCTCTAATAGTTAGGGTCCCTGACGTGGAGGACAGAGTAACTATCTGGGGAGACAATGGTTGAAAAATGTCCAACCGTGTTGAAAACTATCAATCCACAGAGCCAAAAAGCACCGCAAGCTGCAAGCCCAAGGCACGTGAAGAAAGCGAGACACAGCAGAGCTGAGAGGCTCAGAACCTGAGTGGGCACTTAGACTAGTGGTCCAGACGCTTGCGGCCCTGTCGCAGGGCCTGGGGTTCACTTCCTAGTTCTGGCTCCCGACTCCAGCTTCCTGCTCTTCCAACCCCCGGGAGGCAGCAGGTGACGCCGTAAGTAGCTGCGTCCCTGTCTCTCATGTGGGAGACCTGGGCCGAGTTCCTGATTCTTGGTTCTGGCCTGGCTGTCGCAGCCATTTGGGGAATGAACCAGAGGCCAGGGGCTCTCTCCTCTGCATATCTGTCTCTCTGAGTACTTTGTCCTTCCGATGTGTTTCTGTCTCTAAAGTAAAATAAATAAATAAATAAATAGAAATGTCAACGCATTTCTCAAAACCTACGGTGAAGAGTAAATCCTAAACACAACCAGAGTGAAGGGACAGGTGCAGAGCAATGCAGGTCAAGCTGACACCAATATTTTGGGGTCAGATATAAGACAAGTAAGAAATCAGTGAGGCAACATCAAAAATATTGAAAGAAAAAAACTGTCAACCAGGAATACTGTCTATGCTCAGTAAAAATACCTTTCAAACATGAAGACAAAAGAAAGACCTTTTCAAAGAAACAAACGATGAAAGAATTCATCACCAGCAGACCCACACTGTCAAAGGAAGTCCTTCAGACAGAAGAAAAAGAGCAAGAGAGAGAAAGATCCCAGAGAGAAATACGAGCCTACAGGAAGGAGTAAGGGGCACTGGAAAGAGTGGCTATGAGCGCTCAGAGGGGCACATCTCCCAAAGCCTGGGGTCTCAGCTTGGAGAACACACGTGGCTGTGGCTAGAATCACCCAGATGCTTCCTTTTAAAAGTTTGTATCTGTTTTCATTTTATTTGAAAGGGAGCGAGCGAGAGAGTGAGTGAGAGATTACATCCACCTGCTGATTTGTTCTCCCAATTGCTCACAACAGCCAGGACTGGGCCAGGCCGAAGCCAGGAGCCTGGAGTTCAATGCAGGTCTCCTGTGGGTGGTAGGGACCTGGGCACTTGAGACATCATCTACTTTCTCCCAGGGGGTGCATTATCAGGGAGCTGGGACTCAAAGCAGACACTCTGATGTGAAACGTGGGCATTCCAAGTGGTGACTAAATGGCTGAGCCAAACACCTCCTGGACGCTTCTTCTCTCATGTCTTGCACCTGCGCCGGGATGCCGTAAAGTCTGGCTCAGGTGGGGCTGTTGACAGCAGCATCGCCACTGTCTTGTCACGTGATTTCTCCATGGTCTGGCCATTGGAGTTCCAGGAGGAAGGACCTCCAGAGGGAAGTCCTGGGAGGAAGCACTTCATGTCTCAGCTTGGGAGTAACACAGCAACGCTTGGGATGCACTTGACTGGTGGGGAGTCGGAAGCCTCACCTCCACGAAGCTCCAGTCCAGTAGGGTCAACACTGTAACAGGGCTGGTGCATTGCTTTCAGGTTGTGATCACAGCAACCCCTGATTCAATATCTTCCATCTTCTGCTGCTCCTGTGGTACCCAAACACCACTTAAAAATTTAGAGACAATGCTGCCGAGAAGTGAAGACGGTGCATAAGTGCCCGGGCTTCCATCGCATCGGTGGGGGCACAGGAGGGGCTCACCCCTCAGCCGTGACCGTGGGTGGGAGGTCTAGACCCTGTCCCCAGCTGTGATAAATAAGATTGTGATCTTGTCTTTGGTTCCTGACCATGGGCTTAGAATTTGCTGAGTGATCAGAGTTCTTTTGGTTTCCTAAAGAGATGACTGTTGGTTGAGAGGACCCCTGATAGATTCTGGATGGGGGCCGGTCACCAGGTGAGCAGACAGCATGTAATCAGAGGCTGGAAACTTAAACTCCATCCCTAGACCTCCAAGAAGGGGAGGAGCCTAGAGACTGATCCAGTCGCCAATGGCCAATGACTTAATGAACCATGCTTACTTAATGGATCCTCCATAAACACTGCAGACAGGCAGGATCCCATGGGTGAGACCACAGAGGTGTTGGGAGGGGGGAGGGAGGTGCACAGGGAGAGGGCACGGAAGCCCCTCCCCTTGCCTTGCCACGTATCTCTTCCATCTGTGTTGCATCCTTTCTAATAAACTGGTGATGGAGACAGAGACGGATTCTCAGTGCAGGCAGACGGAGAGGGCCAAGGGGCCTTGAGGAAGAAGAGCGCTATCGTCAGATGATGTCGCATCTGCCAAAGGTCCTGACCAGCTCGGACCTGTTTGAGCACTCTGTTAACTTCTATATGCAAGAACAGTTACTGGGTTCTGACCTCTGAGTGGCTTGTGGGCAGTGCTAGGGTTTCACCTTGTTACTGTATCTATGCAAAACTGGAGATTCTGGCAGCAGCCCCCTGAGTGGCCCCAATCAATAACTAAAGGTTTCACCTTGTTAACTCCTGTAGTCGCCATCGGGGGAAGTTCCCTATTTAAAACACAAAAACCCCAGACATGGCCTCTTTGTGGCAAACCCTTCAGGGACTCTTCCTGTCTGTCGGCAGCATTCTCTTTTGCTCAATAAACTTCCTTTGCTTTGTTCACTCTTTGTTGTGAGGGGGAGGGGGTTGTGAGAGACCCCCAACTTCCTACCCAGCTGCTCAGAACTACAGGGGCCAGGACATGGGAGCAGTCGTGCGGGACTGGGCAGTTAGCCTGGGGTGGGGGGGTTCTGTGTTGACTCCAGGTAGTCAACACCAAAGTGGATTGAATTGCAGGATGCCCAGCTGATGTCCAGAGACTTTGGGAACTGGCTGGTGTGACAGCAGATGTGCTGTGAGCGAGAGTAGCTGAGACGGAAGAGGGAGAAGTGAGGCAGGCATTTGGCGCTGATGTGGTCTGCAGCGTCCCAAGGCTGATAACCTTGCCGTGCGGTCGTGCTGGGCGCTGCTGTCTCCTTTCTCCCTTGCTCTTTTAAATCTTTTTTTTTTTTTTTTTTTTTTTGACAGGCAGAGTGGATAGTGAGAGAAAGAGACAGAGAGAAAGGTCTTCCTTTGCCGTTGGTTCACCCTCCAATGGCTGCCACGGCCGGCGCGCTGCGGCCAGCGCACCGTGCTGATCCAATGGCAGGAGCCAGGAGCCAGGTGCTTATCCTGGTCTCCCATGGGGTGCAGGGCCCAAGCACCTGGGCCATCCTCCACTGCACTCCCTGGCCACAGCAGAGAGCTGGCCTGGAAGAGGGGCAACTGGGACAGAATCCGGCGCCCCGACCGGGACTAGAACCCGGTGTGCCGGCGCCACTAGGTAGAGGATTAGCTTAGTGAGCCACGGCGCCGGCCTCTCCCTTGCTCTCGTGTCCTGGGCCTCCGCAGCTGAGGGATGATCAGAGGTCGTGTATGAAATATTCATGCAAATCCAGGCTGGCCTGCCAGGCCCTCAGCAGCCTCTGTGACGTGGGTTTTCTTGTGCGTGAAAAAGCGTCTCGCAGAGCTGGCTCCAGAGGACAGGCCTGGCCCTGCGGAGGAGGGAGCGAGATGCCAGGAGCCAGGCCTGTGGCGGCACAGAGCCGAAGGCACTCGTTCACAGCTGTCTCGGGTGCGAGATGATTTGTGAAAACTGTGATTCTGCACTTTTAAGGAAATGTGGTTTCATGAGATTAAGGAAACTTTTAATGTTAGAAAAAGATTTTTTAAGTCGCTATACCCTGTCTACTTTGAAAAGGATTTTGAGTTGGCTTAAAAAAACGAGAGCCCAGATAAAGTAGGGCAGTGAGGAGAGAGAAGCAGCAGCTCAGAGCCAGGGTGAGGCGGGAGGGGCGGAGGTGAGTCCCACGCTTGTCCTGGAGGTGACAAAGTCAGGACCCGAGGGGGGCTGTGGAAGGCTGAGGGGTTCACTGTGCCTGCTAGGTCTCCCGCTGGGGAGATGAATACTTTCCAGGAACTGAATTTGATGAGGTTTCTTTTCTTTCTGGTGAATCTTCTTTGGAGGGGCCCTGAACAGTGGTCTTTGTTGTGATTTTTGTAAAAGATACAACAGTTTTTACAAAAACATGTGAGCGAGAGTCACGCACAGGGCGACCCAGGTCCGATGCTTTCCCAGTGCATCTGTCTGGTCACCGTCTGTCCAGCTCGTGAGATGACTGGAGGCGGAGAGAAGCCCTTGGCCCGCACTGCGGGAGCCGCTGACCGTCGCGAAGGGAACAAGAATTTGCAGCAAGGAGCGTTTCTGAGGAGGTCCCGACCTGGGGGCCTTGGTGACCCCGAGTGCAGGCCGGGCTGAAGGAGTCTCATCTCATCATTTATAACCATTTTGCAAACAAAACTGTGGCTAGGGGGTCCATTATGAAAGGCGGGGAGCAAAAGTGATTTTACCTTTACTTCCTCTGGCCAAGCAAAAGCTGGTCATTGCCTGAGACGCAGCTTCGATGTCCGGATAATGGAAAGCAGAAGAGAAAATGGCCCCTTTGCAGCTTAGGGTTTAGGATAGAACCATCAAAACACCTGATCTCTGAGCCGAGCGTGTCTGCATCAGGTTAAATGGCTTTAAGGGACTCCCGCCAGCACCCAGCCGCCCGCCCAGGTGGGTCTTTCACTCCGAGTGTCAGCAGAAGCTGGCTTCATGGGAAAACACTGCCTGCCCCAGCAGGAGCAATCAGGGAGAACTGGTCTACCCTGGGGAACTTGGAAAAGCTCGTCTTCCAGAGCAGGGGCCACTCGGGACTTGGAATGTTAGTCTGCCGGTGTTTCTGCTGCAGACTAAGTCCCCACATTCCTGGGAGACGTCTTGGGCATCTCTACGTGGCCAGGCACTGGGAAGAGGACCAGCATAGGTGCATCCCTCCTCGCCTGGCACCTCACTGCTGGGGTCTACAAGTGTGGCCTGAGCCCAACCCTAGTCCCCCGAGGGTCAGAGGTGAGGCGCTGGGGCAGAAGTCGGGCGAGTCAGAATGGAGCGAGGCAGGAAGAGCGCTCTCTGCAGAGCGGGCGCAGGGGCCCCGGGAGGCTGGACGGGGGGCACACGGGGCCTCGGGTTCCTTTGAGTTTACTTTTCTTCCAGCATCAGTGATTGGTGTGCAGACTGCTGCGGGTCCCGTGGGGGAGCACTCCCCGGTGCCAGGACGGTCCTGGGCGCTGCCTGGGCTCCTGCCCCCTTTCCCTCTCAGAAGTGGCTGGGCTTGGGCAATGGATGTGACCCCATAAGTCAAGTTTAAAGTTCTGTAACAGGACACCCAGCGGTTTCTGGCTGGCCTGCCAAGACAGGCCAGAGGGAAGGCGGTGGCAGGGGGCTGGTAAGGGCTCCCTGAACCCCAGGGGGCCAGCGTCATCCTGCGCTGGCTGCTGTTAGGATGCCAGTATTGTCCCTGCAGCCCCAGAGCTTGAGACTGCACACCACACGTCGAGAGAGAGAGAGAGAGAGAGAGGGAGTCAGCGTCTCCCCAACAATCCCCTGCTTGTGTCCCCATCATCCAGTGGGGGTGCAGGCCCTTGCCAAACCGAGGCTGGGCTTGTCCGATTGCCGATCTCAATGGCTGAACCACCGCGGCAGGACAGGAGGGAATCACCTTTCTCTGCAGGCGGCAGGTCCGCTTCTCCCAACACTCACGGCCCACGCAAGGCGGGGGTGCTGCCCAGGGAAAAACCCGGGACCCTCAGGGAAGGGCAGGGGGTATGGATCCCTGCAGCCAGCAAAGGCGACCGGCTCAGCACCCCAGGACCCCAGGGTTCGTCTCTTCACGCGGTTCAGGGATGCAGTGGTTTCCAAGGGAGGACTCGTTGTCACCAAAGGAGCAGAAGGTCCCCATTTTGTGCACTTCATACAGCAAAGCCTCGTGCCCAGACACGCCCAGGAATACTGAAGAACATCCAAGACTAAGGAAACTCAAGTCTTTTTTTTTTTTTTTAAGATTTATTTATTTATTTGAAAGTCAGATTTTCAGAAAGAGGGAGCGATCTTCTATCTGCTGGTTCAATCCCCAGATGGTCACAACAGCCAAGGCTGGCCAGGCAGGAGCCAGGAATTTTATCCAGATCTCCCACACGGGTGGCAGGGGCCCAGGCACTTGGGCCATCATCTGCTGCTTTCCCAGGCCATTTGCAGGCAGCTGAATCAGAAATGGAGCAGCCGGGACATGAACTGATGCCCATATGGGATGCAGATATTGAAGGCGACGACTTTACCGGCTATACCACCGCGCTGGCCACTACAGACTTAAGTCTTTACTCTTTGAGATTCATTTGGGAAACTAAAATTACCTCTATGCTTTCTTTTGTTTTAGTGTCATTGAGCTCATGTCTCTCTCCTCTATGGATGAATAATGCATATTAGTGATTCGATACAATACGTAATGCGCTATATGATAACCATTACGCGTAATTGCTTAAATAGTGAGTGCCGTCACAGTGTCTGATAAGTACTCATCAGCATGTCCATCTGTGTTACTGTCTCAGCTCCAGGAGAGACAGAGGCTGGGTCAGGTGCGCCTGCGTCAGCTGTGTCCCTCAGAGTTGAAGTCGGTTTGATCTGGCTGAAGTCCTGTTATCTCCGCCTTTGGCCTTTGGCTCTCCTCCATTAACATAATAGCTAGCCTACAAGTTTTTATGAATGAGAGAGAACCATTTTGACCCTGAGCTTGGAAAACCACAGAGTCCGTATTTTTTTCGTGATGCTGGCCACTCTGGAAAATCTCATTTTCTTATCATTCCCAAGGTGACCGCCCAAAATGGCAGGGGGCGGGTCCCCAGTGGAGCCCTGGCCTCTCCTGGAAAAGTTAGGGTTTCTGATGGGTTGGAGGGCACTCTGGGGGCAGCCATCATTGAGCCCTTTTGCAATGCCCCAGAAACAAGAGGCCGCAGGGTGACCCCCGGGGGGAGGACCTGGGGCGGGGCCAAAGAGGAGCAGGCTTGGGCACGTACCTCATTGGGCCATTCATTGTGGGTGGGGAATGCTGAGCAGTGGGGTGACTCCTGTTTAATCCCTTCACCTCCCCTCTTGGTAATGCTGGCAACTGTCCATTAGTAGATGGACTCTGGCTAGAGCCTGCTGGTTGAACCATGAACTTGAGGCCACAGCTTCTGCCTTTCAGTTGAGAGGAAGCAGCCAGGCAGGCGTGGAGCCGCCGGGGCTGGCCACAGGAGGGATTCACAAAAACACTGGCCACTGAATTTGCTTTGTGTTAACATTTCCCCTTCTTTCTCAAAAGAGGCAAGCATGAAAGCAGAGCATAAATCACTTAGTAGCAAAACGAGACAAATTTCTAAACTAGGCTTCAGCGCGCTCCTAGTTTCACATCGAGAGCCGCTCCTTCTAGATGCTGGAAAGCCATAAATCAGCAAGCCTAATGGCTTGTCCTGTCTCTTCCGTATCTTCCAGGTCACTGCATTTAGAATGAAATGCATTAAGAAGAAGAAAAACCTCCACGACTCTCCAGCAAGGCACGGGAGCCTGAGCACTTAAAAGCTCAATCCATCAGACTAACAGCCTTTCCTGCCTCCTGGTTACCAGGCGGGGCCGGCTTCCCCCTCCCAGACGCACAGCTCACAGCTGTGGAATGCCTCCAGGCCGCCGGGACAGGGACCCGGCTGTGGGACTGCGGCGAACGCCTCCGGCCCCGAGGCTCCGTTCTCTTCTCGGAGTGGACATGGCGCGGCTCTTGTGATTCCAAACGAGAAGCGGCTACAGGGCTTGAGGCAGCCCCTGCCTGCCAGGAGCGGCTTCAAGTAGGGAAGCCATCAGGATTGCTACTTCCTTTGTTCAAGAAAAGATGTCTTTACTTATTTTAAAGGCAGAGATAGAGAGAGAGATTGGCGGAGAGGGAGAAGGGGGAGAGAGAGAGAGAGAGAGAGAGAGAGAGAGAGAGAGAGAGAGAGAGAGAGAGGAGAATATCAACTGTTGATTCACTCCCCCAAATGGCTGCAATGGCTAGGGCTGGGCCAGGTTGAAGCCAGGAGCCAGGAGCCTCACCCCAGCGTCCCACATGGGTGGCAGAGGCCCAAGCACTTGGGCCATCCCCTGCCACCTTCCCTCTATAAGCAGGGAGCCATGCCAGGACTCTATGGGATGCTGGCATCACAGGCGGCGGCCTAAGCCACGGCGCCACGATGCCAGCGATTGTTACTTCCATACTGTGATCCCTGGCTCCCTCACCCACTGCTTCCCCAGGTCTGGGTTAGGGGACCGGGAGAGCCTACCTCCCCACGGCTGGGACAGAACCTGAAATGGACCGGCTCTGCCTCCTAAACAGCAAAGCCCGCAAGGACCTCCGCATCCTAGGGGACATTCCCCTGGAGAGTGGGGGTCCACCCTGCTCGGGTTCCAGGTGAGCACCTGACTCCGGGAGGTCCCCAGCACCCTTGCTCCCGTGTTGGGGAGTGGCCATTCCCTAACCAGGTGGAGCTCTTTTCCCAGCTGCGAGCCCAGAGGCTCTGTGAGTCGGCTCCTCCCCGCAGGGCCCCGGACGGGCAGCGGGAGCTCCAGGGCCTGCCAGTGTGGCCACAGGGGTCGGCAGCTTCCACTCTCCCTTTGGGAAACTCAGCCCAGGAAAACAAGACACTCTGCACCATCAGTTACTCACACCCCCATGTCATCTGAGCTTTTCCCACACATGAGTCACCTGCCAAGGACACAGAAGACTCGGCCAGACCTAGCTCTCGGTTTTTAGATCGCACCTTGATTTTTTGTTTTTACTCTTTGTTTATCGCCATCTTTATAGAAGAGAGTATCAAAATCAGATCCAGGTCCACTGGATGTTCTTCACGCCAGGGGGTGCCTGGGGCTCAGAGTGACGCTCACTTCAGAAAAGCTTGCTTCAAAAAATCCTTCTGAACGCAATAGTCTAGGTGGCCACCAGCATCAGTGTGGGCACGAGGCTGGATCTTGGTCGTCAGACTGGTACAGGAGCCTGGGTTTTCGAGATGCCATCAGCTACCTCGGGGGAGAGAACCCTCGTCCCTCGCCCTGTTCTCTCCTAGAACACAAGCCGTCGTCTGCTCTTCACATAGTGGTTGACCCAGAACACGCTCAGAGAGGAGCTGATGGGACTGTTTTCTGAACAAGACGGGCCACCGTAATTTCCAAGATAATACAAGTCCGTGTATTTGCACTTCTGAGCAAAGTAAAACTCTTTCAGGCAGGAAGCAGGCATCTGCTGTCATTGGGGTGATGGTTGCTGGGGAGCCCTCGGGGGGAGGCCTCTGTCCGCTGGCACCTTGGCCGGATTGAGGGTGGTCCGATGGAGCCCCTGGCGGCATGAGTTCTCTTCTAGGGCTGAGCTTCTGTAAGCAACCTGGGGTGACGGGAGGGGAGTGTGGTGCACGGCTGGACCCGGGAATAGATAAGGGAGAGGCGAGTGGTTAGGGCTTGTGGCTTTCCCTGCCCCTCCTGGTAAAGCAGGTGTTCTGGGCACCACTGAAGTCAAGGGCGATGAGAATGGATCTGTCCATTGCACTCCCCTCCACAGGTGCAAATAAGCCACACCTGACTGCACTTCTCCCAGGTGCAGGCCACCCCCGCAGTGAGGCTCTGCGCTGGCCACCATGGGCTCTTGCTTAGTGGTCAGAGGAAAATGACCGCCTTTAAGGAGGTTCCCAGGGTTGCACGATGGACACTGTCACTCACCTGCCCGGCATCCAGCCTAAGCAATCCTGGTAAGCCCATACTGCCCAGCAGGGATTGGTTGGTTGGTCAATCCAGGCTAAGCCAGTTGGGGTGCACCTTCCATGTGGGGGATCCCCTCATGGGGGAGGATTTCTAAGTGAGATTTTTTTTAAAGACCTATTTATTTATTTGAAAGTCAGAGTTAGAAGAGGGACACACACACACACACACACACACACACGTCTATCCAATGGTTCAGTCCCCAGATGGCTGCAACAGCCAGGGCTGGGCCAGGAGCCTGGAACTCCATCCAGGTCTCCCATGTGGGTGGCAGGGTCCAAGCCCTGTGGACCATCTTCCACTGTTTCCCTGGTGCATTAGCAGGGAGCTGGGTCGGAGGTGGAGCAGCTGAGACTCAATCCAGCTCCTATGGGAGAACCCACTGTGCTGTGAGCGATATTTGACCAAGGTCTCCCCGCCATGCTCTGCCTTTTCCCTTCACGGCTGAGCAAAGGGTTTCCACATCGTGTTTGGCCCCTGTCCTGGCTGATAACCATGTTCAAGGCCTGCGTTCCCTCTGAGCGTTTGCCTCCATAGGTGTTAGGGGAGAGCCCACAGGAGGGTCCAGCAGAGGGCAGGAGGGGATATATGAAACACTCTTTCCCAGTCTCCTCCTTCCAGAACCTTCTCCCTCATCCATGAGGGCATCCGCGCGGGGTGACAGGGACCTGGGACCTCTCCCATTGCTGGGGACGCACGCTGACTGCAAGACTGAGTGTCTGCTCCATGCATCTCCTTGCTGGCCCGTTCCGGGCCTGCGGCCGGGGGTTTCGGTGTTGGAGAGGACCCCGTGACCACGCTCGGGAGATGCTAGCTGGCAGAGGCCCTCGCCCTGGGGGTGCTCAGCCCACAGCTTCCTGAAGCTCTGGGGCACCCCAGGACTGGGCTCGGCTCTCATCCCACTGCAGCCCAGCTCCCAAAGCACCATGAGTGCAGCCACAGCGACAGGGCTGCAGGCTGTCTCAACCAGGCGTCAGCCATGATGCTGTGAGGCAGCGGCTGGCAGTGCCATGTAGAAGATGGAGAAAGACTCGGCTCATGGGGCCGGCGCTGTGGCGCAGCGGGTTAACGCCCTGGCCTGAAGCGCCAGCATCCCATATGGGCGCCAGTTCGAGACCTGGCTGCTCTTCCAGTCCAGCCCTCTGCTATGGCCTGGGAAAGCAGTAGAAGATGGCCAAATCCTTGGGCCCCTGAACCCGTGTGGGAGACCAGAAAGAAGCTCCTGGCTCCTGGCTTGGGATCGGTGCAGCTCTGGCTGTTGTGGCTAATTGGGGAGTGAACCAACAGATGGAAGACCTCTCTCTCTCTCTGCTTCTCCTCTCTTTGCCTTTCAAATAAATAAATAAATCTTAAAAAAAAAAAAAAAGAGAGAGAGAGAGAGACTCGGCTCAGGGAGACTGGGTGCCTACCTGAGGTCACACAACTCACAGGTACCTGGAGCAGCCCTTGAATTCAGAACTGCCTGCCACCCCTGCCGTACTCCCCACGCATGTCCAGACTCCTCAGTGCCGAGCAGCTTTCTACTGGCAAACTCCCGTTCTCCTGGAAGCCAGAACAGAGAAGGCTACTCCGGGAGAATCTGGAGTGTGATTGGAAGGTCGCCTTTTTTACACATTGATAACCCGGGGACCAGGTGCCCAGGCCTTGGAGAGAGGTCTGACTTCACTTGGCAGGACACGCACAGAGCTGTGGCACTGCACGTGGGCCCCCAGGAGTGGATCCACGAAATGTGCAGTGACTGTTGTGGCACACTGAGCTGTGTCCCCCGAGCACCCGTGTGTGGCACCTCGTGGCCTCTGTGGCTGTGTTTGAAGACAGGGCCTTTAGGGAGTCAAGGTTAAATGAGGTCACAGAGTGGGAGCTTCGTCCACTGGGACTGGGGTCCTTGTAAGAAGAGCCTCTCCTGTCTCTCTCTCTCTCCCGTCTCTCTCTCTTACTCTCTCTCTCTGGAAAGGCTGTGTGACGACGCAGTAGAAGACAGCGTCTGTAGCCCAGGATCAGAGGCCCGCCATGGCAGGCTGTCCTGACTCCCAGCTTCCAGCACTGCAAGGACACAGGTGACGGCAGAAGCCACCCAGCCCATGCCGGTTCCCTAGAGACCCTCAGAGCCACATCCCGACACTCGCCGGGGCAGAGCACATACAGGCTGGGGAGGCAGGAGGGCTTGGAGCCGAGCCGGCTTCCGGTTGAGCGGGGAATGTCCCTCCTGTGTCATAAGGCTGACGTGAGATGGAACCGAAGTGTTCAGGACGTGTGGCCCCCAGAAGGCTGTCAGTGTCACCCTCACTCGGGAGTGTCCCCCCTCTGGAGGGGCTGGCACCTCGCGTGCTTCTGTGGCTTTGCGCATTTCCTTCTGGGAGGGCTCCTTGGGTTCAGTTGGGTCAGCTGTATCCCGGTGCTTGCTGAGCGCAGATTTCTTGAGTCTAGGGCATCGTTGAGCTGGGTCTACGGGAGCTGATGGCCTATTTTCAGTCTGTCACGGAGCCCGTGGGGAGTCACCCGCTTCCAGGCGATGGCACGCTATGGGCTGCGCTGCACGGCATGTACCCTCACTTCGGGCTGCAATTCGACACGGTCGCCATGGCAACACTGCTTATCTCCGAGGACCAGAAACCGAGATCAATAGATACACGTGTCCTTGATTTCTAAGAAAGCGGGGGCACAGCCTCCTCACCGTATCATTGCCGGGGAGGAGGTGTGGGAGCAGGGGGCGGGAGCAGCCACCTGCCAAGGTCGCTGCAGTGATGTTTTGCCCCCAGACATTTTAGGGCACTCACGTTCTGTTGCACGTCAGGCCTGGTATGTCAGGGATTCCATAAAGTTAACGGGAAAATGGAATTAAAGGGGAAGTTAATTTCGGTGCAAGTGAAACCTCGACATCCATGCATACTTTCTCCTAGTATGCATTTTCCATGCATTTCTTGCGGTGCCATCGCATGTGGTCTGAACATACAGTTCTTCTGCCACACTGCTCTGACTTGCCTAAAACCAAGGTGTGCAGTGAACCCTCGAGAACCTCAAACGTGTTCCCCACGCCTGTCTCATGCATTGTGCTGACCCAGCTTTGGGCAAGCACGTCCTGCTTTCACTGCTGGGGGTCTCCGTGTGCTCCGTGGAGCATTCAGAATGTCCTTAGTGATCTGTGGCCACATCGTCTCCTGGGGGAGGGCGGCAGGATGGAGTCCTCCAGCAAGGCTGGCCTCAGGGAGGCTCTGTCCAGGGTGCCAGTATTGATTGCCAGTATTGATTCATGTCATAAATAAGTGGAGAAGCTGTTTCTTTCTTTTTTTTTTTTTTTGACAGGCAGAGTTAGACAGTGAGAGAGAGAGACAGAGAGAAAGGTCTTCCTTCCATTGGTTCACCCCCCAAATGGCCGCTACAGTTGGCACACCGCACCGATCCGAAGCCAGGAGCCAGGTGCTTCTTCCTGGTCTCCCATGGGGTGCAGGACCCAAGGACTTGGGCCATCCTCCACTGCACTCCCAGGCCACAGCAGAGAGCTGGCCTGGAAGAGGGGCAACCGGGACAGAACTGGCGCCCCAACCGGGACTAGAACCTGGGGTGCTGGCACCACAGGAGGAGGATTAGCCTAGTGAGCCGCGGTGCCGGCCATGGAGACGCTTCTAACACACTTGCAGCCCAGAACTCACTAAGGCTTTTGCAAGCAGGGCCACAGCATGGAGAATCTGCGTGTTAGCCTTGTGTTTCTGATGCTTTGACACCCGGGGCCTGGCTGACCCTGCAGAGAGCCCCTCCCAAGGCTGCCCAGTTCCTGGAGTCACCCCCCGCAGTGTGCACCTTTCATGCACAATACAAATCCAGAAGCCACACCCCCAACCACTCTTACACTCTGGGCCACTGACCCTCTGCCCTGGGCACCCTGGGGCTGGGACCCAGACAAGTAGAGACCACCCCTAAAGCCCAGAGCCCGGCTAGGATGTGAGCCGGCTGATGCTTGGCTGCCGAAGCCACAGCGAAGACTCCCGCCGGGCCTTCTCTGCTCCCCACGCCTCCTGACCCACCCTGCTCTCTCCCACACACACAGACCTCTCCCTTCATGTCCATGTGTCTTCCCGCATCTGAAAGGGACACACCCTGGACACTTGGTGCAAGTCCCCAGAGATCTCCAGGTCCACACAGACTCTTGTCCTGGCCTGGGCTGCTGGGGGTCACACCCAACGTGTGCTTGTCGGAGGGGCCGCCTGTGGTGTTGTGTTGCCTCTTCTGGGCCTCCCAGGCAGGCGAAGGGGTCCAAGGATTTGGGCCAACTTCTCCCAGGCCATAGCAGGGAGCTGGATCAGAAGTGGAGCAGCCAGGACTCGAACCAGTGCCCATATGGGATGCCGGCACTGCAGGTTGTGGTTTTACCAGCTATACCACAGCGCCAGCCTCAAAACAAATCTTTAAAACAAACAAACAAAAAAAGCGGCATGGAGGGTACGGCTTCATAGTCCCCAGGCCCAGCAGGCTGAAGACCACCTCCCTGCGCCCATGCTTGGGCGCTGCGCGGACCCTGGCCCCCGCCTCCCAGAGCATCTTCAATCACTATGGCCTGCGTCCACCCAGACCACACGCCCAGGAGAGGGTACTCTACAGGGAAAAAGCTTTGTTCAGCTCAGGGTTCTGCAGCCTGGAGAGTCCAAAGTAAGGAAGCCACCTCTGGGAGGGCCTCGTGCTGCCCCCTGACACGGCGGGGGCGGCGGACACAGATGCTGGGAGTGCCTGTGCGAGACAGACTGGGACGGTGCCAGGCTTTGAAACAACCAGCGCAATCAGTCCTACAAGACCTCACCTACTCCCCGGAGATCGACATTAATCCTGTGCAATCACAGCGCTCAGGATGACCTGGTCACTCCCCCAGGCCCCGCCTCTTAAAGGTCTCACCACCTCGGGATACCACGGTGTTGGGGCCTGGGCCACCAGCACAAGACACCTCGGGGACGAACCACGCCCAAACCACAGCAGCCTGGTGCCCGCTTGAAATCCGTCAGTATTTATTTAATTAGAGATTTTATCATTTTCCCTAGAAAACGAGGAGGACGCAGTGTCCTGGAATCGCCTTTCGTTCTCCTAATCTTTCATGTTTCTGAGTTTGTCTCCCTTGATGGTGTCGAGAGCAAGCTAAGGTAGACGTGATGTATTTTTATTTTTTGCAAGCTGAAGCGTCTGGGTGTCCAGCCGCTCCTAGGGGAGAAGCGTTCCGGTCCCAGCACCAGCTCCTGCCGGCTCCTCTTCACCTTCCAGCTAAAACAGATTTGCGCTCCACTTCTTATTCTCTGTTAGTTAATATCATTTAAAAAAAGTTTGCTAGAATTGTGACGTCTCGTGCCTCCTGTCACCTGGGGAGACACCTCCAAGTGGACCCCAGCATCTGGGGGCCCCGGCTTGGCGGGGAGATGGTGGGTGCAGAGAATCCTAAGTTTGGGCACTGGTGCCTGCATGAGGGGCAAAGTGGAGGTGTCCCACATATGCCCTCAATTCTGACACCAGCCGCGAGCCTGGGGACCCCCATGCCGCCGTCCCCCTCAGCTTCAGTACTCTTTAGGAGGATGGACAGACTCCGAACACCGTTCTGATCACCACTCTTACAGTGCGAGAGCCCAGAACAAAGTCTACAGAGGCGACAGACGGGTAGACCAGGGTCCGGACACACACAGAGCTTCCACACCTATTTAAAACTTTATTTTTCCAGGAATGCCCTTCTTATCATGCTTTATAAATTATGAATGTGCAATGGTTACTTTTCTTAAAGTAAAAAAAAAAAAACTTATTATTTAATCATGATGTTTGGAGAAATGCCGACCTCTGCTCCAAGCCAGCTCTGTGAACTTGGACATGACACTTCAGCTTTCTGGATCCCAGGGCTCTCTGCTGTAAAATGGGGCAGGAACAGATGGACTGAATCAGTATTTTTTTGAACTTTTATTTTGATTATAGTAAGAAAATAAAATTAGACCATGACCCAGTACATTGCCTATCCTTGTTAGAAGCAAAGCAATGTGACACCTCCTGTTCTTTTTTTTTTTTTTTTAAGATTTACTTATTTATTTGAAAGACAGAGCTGTGAAGGTAAAGGTAGAGAGAGAGAGAGAGAGAGGTCTTCCATCCAATGGTTCACTCCCCAAATGACCACCAATAGCTGGAGCTGTGCCGATCCGAAGCCAAGAGCCAGGCAGGAGCTTCTTCCTGGTCTCCCATGCAGACTTGGGCCATCTTCTACTGTTTTCCCAGGCCATAGCAGAGCGCCGGATCAGAAGTGGAGCAGCCAGAACTCGAACCAGCACCCATATGGGATGCCGGCACCACAGGCAGTGGCTTAATCCGCTATGCCACAGCACCAGCCCACCTATTCTCTTTTAAAAAGTTATTTATTTTATTTGAAAGGCAGAGAGAAGGGGGGAGGGAGAGAGAGATCTTCCTTCCATCTGCTGGTCCATTCTGCAAACGCCCAGCACAGCTAGAGCAGCGCCAAGCTGAAGCCAGGAGCGAGGGACTCAGCTGGGGCCTCCCACATGGCTGACAGAGGCCCAGGGACTCGTCTTCACCTGCTGCCTCCCAGGAACCCCAGCAGGAAGCTGGACCGGGAGCAGAGGTGGAACCCGATCCCAAGCCCTGCAGCGTGGAATGCAGGGGTCCCAAGCAGTGGCTTAACCTGCTACACCAAGTGCCCACCCCCTTCCTTTTCTTTTCTTTTCTTTCTTTTTTTTTTCTTTTTCTTTTCTTTTTTTTTTTTTTTGGACAGGCAGAGTGGACAGTGAGAGAGAGACAGAGAGAAAGGTCTTCCTTTGCCATTGGTTCACCCTCCAATGGCCGCCGCGGCTGGCGCGCTACTGCCGGCGCACCGCGCTGATCCGATGGCAGGAGCCAAGTACTTATCCTGGTCTCCCATGGGGTGCAGGGCCCAAGCACTTGGGCCATCCTCCACTGCACTCCCGGGCCACAGCAGAGAGCTGGCCTGGAAGAGGGGCAACCGGGACAGAATCCGGCGCCCCGACTGGGACTAGAACCCGGTGTGCTGGCGCTGCAGGAGGAGGATTAGCCTAGTGAGCTGGCCCTTCCTTTTCTTTTTTAAAGATTTATTTATTTGAAAGGCAGAGTTACAGAGAGAGAGCTCTTCCATCCATTGGTTCACTCCCCAGATGGCCGCAATGGCCAGCGCGTGGCCAGTCTGGAGCCACAAGCTAGGAGCTTCATCCAGGTCTCGCATGTGGGTGCAGGGGCCCAAACGCTTGGACCATCTTCTGCCACTTTTCCCAGGTCATTAGCAGGGAGCTGGATCGGAAGTGGAGCAGCCGGGACACGAACTGGTGCCCACATGGGATGCTGGCATCGTGGGTGGCAGGCGGCTTTACCCACTATGCCACAGCGCCGCCCCGGCACTTCCTTTCTATCCTTTCCATTTTCATCCATTTCATCTAAAACGGAGAACGTGGGCCTGGACCTGCTGAACCACGGTCATATCTGCTGAAGTCCCCGATCAAGATGGGAACACTGAGGTGGCCTGTAAGGGGGCTTCCTGTCACCAGTGGGACCAGACCAGGATTCCTGCAGGTCTGCATCGAGGGCCGGGGTGAGCCAACAAGCACGAAGCAGCCTGCAGGGGCTGGCAGGGACGAGCTCTGCAGATCCAAGCACTGACTCACTCGTAACGATGCTTCTGATGAGGCTGAGCAGGTTGTTTTCCCCTTAAATAATAAGAAACTTGAAAAACCTGACATTCCTGGGAGAGCCCCGCTGTCCCCTCGGTGATGTCTGTGTCAAGGGTGGCGCAGGCTTGCGAATCAGCAGGAACCGGCAGCACCCGAGCCTGTCCCGGCGCGTGCGGGACTCACCCCCAAGTGTGTTCAGTCAGGTCAGTGAGGGCACAGCCCCAGCCTTGCCGGTCAGCACCCTTGCTCGCTGCTGCAAAGCCTGTAGGCGAATGGTTTCCGATGTCTTCTCATGGGTGGTCTGTGTACTCCCTGACTTTTATAGACAACACACAACATTGCATTTAATTCAGCTGGTTACCACGGGTTACAAAAAAAGGAAGGCAATTGGTTCGGAAGGAAGGAAGGAAGGGAACAGGAAGAAACCCACAGCCAGCTCCAAGGCACTCCCTTCCTGGCCGGGGAGGGCGCTGAAGCCAGGGCCAGGGAGCACTACTCGGCATCAGCATTTGGAGCCAGCAAATCCAGCCCTTTCAGCAACACGGAATCATACGCAGGTCCGCCACATCAGCTGGAAGCTCCCGCATCATTCCTGAAAACACACGGAGCCCTGTCAGGAGGAGGTGCCAAGCCATCGCAGGGCAGCTGTCGGGACCAGAGGCCCCTGGTTGATGTCCTGTGCTCTGGGAGGCAGAGGGTGCTGGAGGGGACAGGGGGTGCCAGGCAGGGAGAGCCAACCTGGGGCAGCAGGTGGATCTGAGGAGGCTTTATGCTTCACAGAAGGGCCCGCCCATTCCCATTGCCAGTCACCGTCCAGCATTTTCTGGGATCCGATTTTATTGCAGAAAGTCCATCTCACCTAGGTCTTAGGGAGCCAGTTCTGTAAGCCAAGGCACCCCCACTTCTAGTTAGGGACCAGAGCATAACGGGAAAGGTCCTGCCATGCCCTCGGCACAGCAGATCTGTGGTTATCATCTCAGGGCTTGGAGAAGCTTATTTGGCATTTGGAACAATAACATGGTGGCTTCTGAAGCCATCTGCTCTCATTATCCCCAGCAAGCATGTTTGCAAGGCAGCTGCCAGACTGACCTAACAAATTAATTAAATTTCAGCCCTCAGACTAGATCTCAATCAGAAAATACAGATGCCACCAACGGATAATGTTTGCTGACCAGAATTCTCCGAAAAGGACAGGGAAAACCTCTGTATGCTGTCTCCCTCTCCAGGGTGCGTGAAGACGAGAGATCCTTCGACAAGGCCACACCAGCCAGCGCCTGTGCTCTCGCCACCGCCACACACACCGTGAGGCTCACGGATTCAGGATGCTGACAGCAATTCAACCCGGGCCCAACCCTCAGGGGGGTGGCTAAGTTGGATTCAGCTGCTAAGTTAGAATTCGTTCCCGAAAACCATCTCAAATGAGACTCCAACACAGTCTCAAGAGAAAGGGGAGGTCTTGTTTTCGTGAGATGAGACACCTTAGATACACGGTAAAGGAGGTCTAGACTATGTAGAAACCCCTGGAATTAGAACATTGACGGATTTCTCTTAATTTTTAGTCTGTTTCTAGCAGAGGCTTTTAAAAAACTGGATGAGTTCTTGTTTCTTAAAATGGATTTCTTTCTCTTTTTAAAGATTTATTTATTTATTTGAAAGTCAGAGTTACACAGAAAGGCAGAGAGAGAGAGAGAGTTTCATTCATCAGCTGGTTCACTCCCCAATTGGCTGCAATGGCCGGAGCTATGCCAATCCAAAGCCAGGAGCTTTTTCCAAGTCTCCCATGCGGGTGCAGGGGCCCAAGCACTTGGGCCATCTTCTACTCTTTCCCAGGCCATAGCAGAGAGCTGGATTGGAAGTGGAGCAGCAGGGACTCAAACCAGTGCCCATATGGGATGCCGGCACTGCAGGGAGCGACTTTACCTGCTACGCCACAGGGCCGGCCCCTTAAAATGGATTTTATCTGCTTGGTAAGGAGGAAGCAATGACAGTGGCTGGGGAGTGCATTAGTAGCAGGGGCGTGGGTCACAGGGTCTTAGAAGCCGGCTCAGGGACTGGAATTCACAGAGGCCTAGGGGTTGGGCCTGGGTGGGGCTGGTTAGGTGCACGCACTGTGTGTTATTTCAGGCATCTGGGAGCCATGCTGGGGACAGCCCTAAGCACCACTTGCGGTTTCCATGGGAAAACCTGCTCCTAGTCTGCGTCAATTTATGCGCCGTGATCTGGGCGTTGGAAGTACTGGAAGTCTCTGTTACTGTGTCAGCCGTGGTGTGCGCTGTACGCAGTACGGCCTGCGGCTTACTGTGATCTAAAACGCGAGGCCGACTATTGCCACTAAGGCTGGGTCATGTGCCCAACACATGTTTGCTAATGGAACTGCTTAATAGATTTTCTTTAAGAGAATTTTTAAAGCACACAGTCCCCCCGTAACCTCGATTGATTATATTCCCTGGAAGTTCCATCCCCTGTTTTTCCACTGCAATGACGAGAGAGAAGCGACATAAAATTGACGTTAGCCCAAACGAGAGGACTTGGCCTGCTTCTCGACGCGGAGAGCTCGGGCGGGCTGGCCCAGCTGAGAGCCTCTCATTGGCACCAGGAGGACCTCGAGGCCTGGACGTGCGTCTTACCAACCGCATTTCCGCATGACCAGGACACACAGGCAGTCAACAGCACGCGGGCCTTTTTTTTCTGAGTGAGGCACCAGAGCATGGCTGGGTCCTCACCATGTGACACGCTGTCACCTCATCCCTGTCACTTCCCCCCTCCCCCTCGTCAGCGTCCACGGAGTGCTGCCGGCTGGTGCAGTGCCCCGGCTGGCAGTGTACCACAGCAAGGCGTCTGTCTAGCCTTGAGCCCCTGGGGTGGACATTTGGCCTAGGCATTGAGATCCCACATCGCCACGCCTGGGTTCTGTTCCCAGCTCCGGCTGCAGGCTCCAGCTTCCTGCCAGCATAGACCCCGGGGGCAGCACTGGCTGCTCAGGTAACTGTCTCCTTGCCACTTGGGCTGGGGACCCCGACTGAATTCAGGGTTCCTGGCTTCGGCCCTGGCCCCGGGCCGGCTCTTGCGGGCATTTTGGGAGTGAACCAGATGAGAGCACTTCCGTTGTCTCCATGTCTCTCTCTAAAAACAAAAACAACCCTGGAGCTGGGAGGGTGCGCTGTGGTCTTCCTGGGAGACAGGATGCTCGCACAGGCAGAAGCAGCAGGAATGGAGTGGGCACTCCCTGCCCGTCGGCCATGTTCCGGAACCGGGAGCTGGTGACTATCCGGAAGTGTGCATTTGGAAAGGGTGAATCTACGCCATGTGAATTACACTCAATGTAAACAGATATGGGAGGGACCAAGAACTTGAGGAACTCCTGGACAGACCGGATGGACTGGGGTGAGAGCCAGCCAGGGAAGAGCAGAGAGGGGCGGGGTGGCAGTTGGCAGAGGGCCCGGCCAGAGGAGGGGCAGGAAGGGGAGGCGGGGACAGTGCTGGGGCCGGGTTCCAGTGGCCTCAGACGCCAGTCCCAGCAGCACACTGGAGAGAGAAAGCCGGTGACGCCTGGTCTGCCGCAGGCCCAGCACCAGTTGGGGAAGAGCAATTTCTTTCATTAAAAAAAAAATCTTATTTATTTGAGAGGCGGAGTTACAGACAGAAGAGACAGGGAGACAGATCTTCCATCCGCTGGTTCACTCCCCAAATGGCCACAATAGCCCGAGCTGGGCTGACCTGAAGTTAGGAGCCAGGAGCTTCTTCCAGGTCTCCCATGCAGGTGCAGGGGCCCGAGGACTTGGGCATCTTCTACTGCTTTCCCAGGCCACAGCAGAGAGCTGGATCGGAAGTGGAGCAGCTGGGTCTCAAACCAGAACCCGTATGGAATGCCAGCGCTGCAGTCAGAGGCTTAGCCCACTACACCACAGTGCTGGCCCCGTGGTGGTGGTGGGGAGCAGTTTTCTGGATTGTTAGGAGAGGGAAAGGCAGAGGGGTGGCCAGGATTTGCCCCCTCACCGGTAGCAGAGTGAGGGAGCGTTGGGGGTCTCCACAGGGCATGCGGCAGCCCCGGAGAAAGATGCTGAAGTCAACCGTAAGTGTTTGGGGCTGCAGCTGACGATGGGAAGTCCAAGTGGACCCCTGAGGCCAGTGTGAAGTGGCGCTCCCTGCAGGAGAGGCAGCGGAGGTGCACAGGTGCCACGGCCTGCTGAGTGACAGCCGGAGGAGACCAGGGGAGCCCCGCCTGGTGCCAGGCTCCCTCTGCCTGCCAGGCAGCTGGTTTAGATGTGGGCTGTGCTAGGGAGACAGACGGGTCTAAGCAGGGCCAAGGAGGAAGGGAGAGAGAAGAGCAGAGGGCGGAGGGCGGGGGGGGGGGGGCGGGAACCAAGCCTCATCCCAAGCCCTCATTTAGGGGGCGTGAGAAGGAAGCAGAAGGCAAACAGGTGCCAACTGGAACAAATCCAGGCCACGGGGAGGGAGCACTGGGAGGCAGGGGGAGGAGCCTGCCGGAGGGCCCAGTTGCGTGCTCACCCTTCTCCAACATGGGAGAAAGCCCGCTCAACCTCCATGTCGCAGGGAGGTCGGAGAGACCACAGGCCAAGGCCACTGTGAACTGGGCCAGCGCTGTCTTGGAAGTGGCTGTGAAGGGTGGAGGAGGTGGAGGTGAGGACGGGTCACCCTTTTAGGACATCCGGCAACCAGAGGAACGAGTACTTCAAGGGGAAACAGATGCAGGTTCCTGGGAGGGCCAAGGGGCTAAGGCTACGTTAGCAAGCAGGGGTTCAAGGACTTGGGCTATCGTCTTCCACTGCTTTCCCAGGCTGGGGCAGAGAGCTGGATCGGAAGTGGAGCAGCTGGGTCTCGAATCGGCGCCCATATGGGATGCCCATTGTTGTAGGAAGCTCTCCCTAACAGCAAGGAACAGCAGACGGATGAAAGTGCATTTCGGTAGAGAAAATAAATACAGCGTTTAAGCTGCAGCCTCACTCTCTCCCGCTCTCGCTCTCGCTAAGGGAAGAGGCTGGTTATCACTGTGATACTCTGTGGGTACCAATTTCCCCTCTTCTTCCATATACTTGGTACAGCGACACACCTAGCTAACACCCATTTCCCGCCTTGGCTGTCGGGAACTCTGATCCAGGAGAGATCCGGGCGGGGTTTCTGGAAACCCAAGAGTCACACACCCAGCTTGCCCTACCCTGTGGCCTCCGTTCCTTCTGAGGACACGGCTTTGCTGGCTGGAGCTGCAGCAGTGACCGATGACCATGCAGGGAACTTGAGGGTGAAAGCCAGCACCAATAACAGCAGAACAGAGGAGAGAAGGAAGCCAGGGCATTGGTCACACGGTGCGGCCACCAGGCTGGCCCTGGGTCGCCTCCCTCTGCACAGGTGTTGCATGACAGGAAAGGCACCCTCTTCCGAAGCTGCTGTTGTTTGGGGACTTTGTTCCAAGCAGCCAAACACAGCTCCTACATGGTGAGGTTGGGGTTGTGTGTGTGCTGGGAGGGACACAGAGCAAGGGCTTAGGTGTGGGGAGCAACTGAGACTAGACTAAGTTACTGGAATTAAGACTTATTCTATGCATCTGCTCTCCCACAACATGGCACTGAGAGGGAGCAAACAACCTCTACGCAGCTGCCTCATCAGTTTGACTGATAAGCTGCAGGAGCTGATCCTGCTCCTGATTGGAGGAGAGCAGCGTGCTCGGCATGTGGGTAGCAGAGTTGGGATTGGTGGAAGAGGACTATAAAGGAGGAGAGAGACAACATGCACCAGGAACATCTGAAGGAACACCTGAGGAACATCTGAGCAGCCCCCGAGAGAGCCGGTCGGCGGTGTGCTGCTCCTCCACAGAAGCAGCGAAAACGGCGGGGGGTGCTGCCCCTCCACAGAGGCGGGGGGCCGGCAGCTAACCTGGGACGGCGTCGTTCCTTCACGAGTGAGGGAACGGCAGCTAACCCGGGAAGAGCCGAGCAGATAAAAGAACAGCGCAGGGTCTGGTGTCATTCCTCCGCGAATGGGGGAGCGACACTTAGGAGGTGTGAATTTCTGTACTGCTAGAAAGCCATCAATGGCAAGTAGAGAACCATGGCTGCAGGAAAGCAGTCTGGGTGTCTGAGGTCAGAAAGCCCCACTCTCATCCACACGGGGGCCTCCCCAGTACACGGTCACCACATGCAAATCGATCCAACTCTTCTCTAAACCACGTGGACCTGCACCATGTCTACCTTACAAAGACAGAGGTTTACATGTTACGCCATTAGCAGCTTTTATTGAAGAAGCAAAATGCTTCCTTAATTCAGTTCAGGTTTAAGATCAATTCTGCAGGCATTGATTAGGACAGGAAAGGCACTTAAATAAGCATACATCTCTCAGAAAACACACAGTGTCCTGTACATATATACACCACCATTCAGACTGGGGGCTTTGTATCCACGGAGTGGAAAATGCTTCTCTTTCCCCTTGTTCATGCGAAAATGTTTACCTGCAGTGAAACACCAACCCAGAACGCTCGAGCAAAAGTGAGCAAGGCGTCAACTCTTTTCTTTTTGCAGCTAAAACCTTCTCCATTCACACAGATTGTGTGTGAGCCCGTGTGTGGGCGGGGCCCCCGGCCGATCAGGAGGGCAAACGAGAGTTGCGTCAGCGACTGGAGCAGAGAAACCTTAGCAAGAGCGCAGCATGTCGTCTGCCTCCAATCCGCCCTGAATGTGATTCCGGGGGCTGAGGGCACTGGACAGCGATTCCAGATGAAGGCATTTACCTGGTTTTGTGGCAGCTGCAAATGGAGCTGCTCGAGAAGCAATCTCATCTTCCATCTCCCCATTACTTTCAACGGCTGGATTAGTGCACTAACCGCTTGTTTTTGAAAATCCATCTTGGCGGGGTTGGCGCTGTGGCATGGTGGGTGGAACCTCCAGCTGCAGTGCCGGCATCCCATATGGACGCCGGTTCGAGTCCCAGCTGCTCCATTTCCGATCCAGCTCTCTGCTGTGGCCTGGGAGGGCGGTGGAGGATGGCCCAGGTCCTTGGGCCCCTGCGCCCATGTGGGAGACCCGGAAGAGGCTCCTGGCTTCGGATTGGCGCAGCTCCAGCCATTGTGGCCAATTGGAGAGTGAACCAGCGGATGGGGGACCTCTCTCTCTCTCTCTCTCTCTCTCTCTCTGGCTCTACCTCTCTCTGTAACTCTTTCAAATAAATAAAATAATTCTTTAAAAAAAAAAAAAAAGAAAGAAAATCCATCTTGGCTGTGTCTTCAGGACCACGGACAGCGGGCAGACGGCGAGAGGGATCCTGAACTACAAACTACCAGCCTCTCTGCCAGGTATCTGAAAGAAAAAGACACTGCAGCACGTTTGCTATTTCGATGATAACTTATTCTTTCACACACACACACACACACACAAAGAGAGAGAGAGAGAGAGGAGAGAGAGAGAGGGAGAGAGAGAGAGAGAGAGAGGAAGAGGTTGATTGAGGTTTTCTGGGAACTCAGAGGCGGTTTTTAATGAGGGAAGGCAGCAGCACAGACTGCATCCACAGGCCTCCAGAACAGGTGGGGGCGGCCGGAGGAGTGAGAAAGCTTCTTCAATTCTGTTTTTGGACAAGAATACGCTAGAGTCCCACAACTCATGTGTACTTAATAAAAAATGTAAACATCAATTTCATTTGGGCTCAGCTTCAAAACAGGTGTAAGGCAGTAATGAGAAACGCACAGCCAACAGCTGTTCCCCGTTATTCTCTCCTTGCCTGGTCAAGAACTCACCGGGCCCCACAGGGTCCCTGTGGGGAGAGATGCCTACGTTCACGGGTGCAAACCCCCTCATCCTCCCGCAAACTCACACCCTGAAGTGGAGGTGAGAAGTGGGTGGTTACTGGCATGCAGGGGTGCGTGTGTGGGATGAACGCTGAAGAGCAGGGTGTACTGGGGTGGGTGGGAGATGGAGGTCCCCAGGGAGCAGCCCGCCAGGCTGTGCCCTTCTAAAGCCGCTGACTGGTCCCGTCCTAGGAGGTCCCTGGAGACGCCACCACCAGCCGCAGTGCTCTTATTTAGGGAGACTTTCTCCTTGTTGTTGGATCAGATCAGAAGGCCCGCAGCCCGGGCAGGAGGTGCTAAGCGGTTTTCAGAACCACAGAGGGGCGGGGCCCACAATGGCGTTCCCAACTCCCTCTGAGCCGCAGTCGGGAATTCTAGAAGTGACAGGCGAAGACTCCAGTGCACGGGAAGACCCTCCTTGGTGCCACTTGGGCCAGAGAGGCACCTGGCTGGCTTGGGGTGGGCAACAGCGTCACTGTCTCGGGCCCCAGTGAGCACATCTGAACGCTGGAATGAGCGTTCAGCCGAGGGCAGCACGCACACCAGCTGCTTCTCCCCGGCCAGGGCCACAGGTCCCGGCCCCTTCTTGGAAGCAGGGCACGCGGCTCCCTGCAGCAAGGTGCCCCGCCCACTCCCCGGAGAATGGGAGCAGACGAATCAGAGTGCGTGTGTGTGTGTGTTTGACACCAGCCCAGCTCTGATAGCCTGGTAAAGCATTTGCCTTCTTTTTCCTGGCTGGATGCAGCCTCGGCACCACGCGCAGAGAATTGAGAAGTGTCAGGTCTCAGCCACAGCTAGACGGGTCCGCTCAACCCCACCGTGTGCACGCGAGGACACCCTCAGCTGCTGGGAGACACGGTGCCCTCCCCCCCGGACCACCCTCCCACCCCACTCGGGGGTCCTGCGGGCGAGCACACTCATTCCTGCCTCCGCGTTGTTCCCCAAGTCACAGAGGAAACGGCTGTGGGCCCCTCTCGGCTCGAGGTCCTCCAGATCACCGTCTCAGCATTGGCCCGTTCAAGTCCGTCTCCCTCTTGACCCTCGGTGGCCTTGACTCCTTTCTCCAAAGCGCCCAGTGCCCTTGTTGTTACAGCCCCCGGTGCAGCGACACCACGCAGAGCTTCGTCACCTGAAGGCAAGTGAATGATCCTGGCTTCCCGGGCTGTCCTCAGGGGCTGGGGAGAAGGGTGGGCACAGGAGACCGGCCGCTGTGACACTGGCGACGGCCGCGGTGGACGGGCTGCAGAGACCACTGGCCATGTCTTCTAGGGTGGGACCTGGAGACGGACTGGGCCTCACGTGACATCAGAGAGGCTGAGCCGCCTTCTCTTCTCAGGGCCAGCTCGCTCCTGGGGTCTCTCGGGAGCAGGATGGTTGGGGAACCTGTGGACGGTCCCTCGGGGGTGGTCGCTGTGCTCCCGGGCACACGCACGTCCGAGTCCCTGTGGCTGAGGTTGTGTGGGGAGGACCCTGCTCCCCTTATTACAGGCTACAGGTATTCAGCAGGCCCAGGAAACAGCTACGCACGATCCACTCTCCCATTTCCTATCCACACAGATAGTAGGGAGCACCAAGATGGCTCAGACACCGTGGTGCGAGAATTCTGCGGGGTGTTTCAACACAAATTATTGTTTGACCCTCAGAGAGTTGGTATTACACCCCATAAAGCTTGGCGTGGTGCCTTTCTTCCTCATTCTTGCTCTTGTTAATTTGCCTCTACTCAAATGGCCTTTTCCCCATAAGTTTAAATCATTTGGGGTTCCTTGTGTGAATGATCAATGCATCTCGTCTCTCACATGGCTGGAAGGGACACGAGCATGATTTTGAACTACAGCGGATTTGGCTGTGGGCTATCATCTGCAGAGAGGCCAGGAGAGCAGTGGCTGAGTCCCTGCGGCTGCCTCCCAGGGGACAAGGTAACTTCTTCCTCCCATGCTGATCCGTGTCTGGTGACTGCAGAGCCACAGGCGCTCAGCCCACACCTTCAGCTGCCTTCTCATTTTCTAACACCTGCCCTGGGGCCCCAGATTGGCTTGTGAGGCTCAGTGACCATGGTGCCCTTGCCCCAAGGATCCCCCGTCCCCTTGTCCCCAGCCCATGTGCACTTCTGTGTGGCCACCTGACACTGCGCCAAAGAGATGGCTAAGGCAAAGAAAGCAAAACCAGAGAGGGGGAAAGAGAGAGGGAGAGAGAGAGGAGAGAAGTGAGAGGGAGAGAGAGGAGAGAGGGAGGGGGCAGAGATAGAAGAAAAGAGAGGGGGAGAGAGACAGGGAGAGAGAGATGGTGAGAGGGAGAGAGAGGCAGAGGAGAGAAACAGATAGAGGAAGAGGGAGAGAGGGAGGGAGAGGGGAATGAGAGAGAGGGAGAGGGGGGAAGAGATAGAGGAAAAGAGGGAGAGGGGAAGGGAGGGTGAGGAGAGGAGAAAGGGGTGGAGTTGGGGAGACTGATGGAAAGTGAGTCTCTCATCTGAGTTCAGAAAGTTCTTGGCCCATTTAACAGGTAGACTTCAGTGAGAACGGACTTGGGCCGGCATGGCGGTATGGCAGGTAAAGCTGCAACCTGTCTCTGGCATCCTATATGGGCACCAGTTCATACCCCAGCTGTTCCACTTCTGATCCAGCTCCCTGCTAATGTGCCGGGGAAAGCAGTGGAAGATGGCCCAAATGCTTGGGCCCTTGCACCTGCATGGGAGACCCGGGTGATGATCCAGGCTCCTGGCTTCCTCCTGGCCCAGCCCTGGCCGTTGTGGCCATTTGGGGGAATGAGCCAGCAGATGGAAGAAGACCTTTCTCTCTCTCTCTCTCTCTATAACTCTGCCTTTCGAGTATGTCAACCTTTAAAAAAAAAAAAAAAAAAACCCCAAAAGAACGAAGTGTGCACAGGCCATCGGATGGCGATCAGCCTATTGTCAAGCACAACCCCACGCAGGTCCTAAGTAACAGAGGGCGAGGTTTATTGGCTGTCCCGGGAAGGCTGGTCACACACGGTGGGGGCGGCCGAGGGACAGCTACCTAACTACAGGACAGAAGGCCAGGCAGCCCGGGAGGCCCCGTCCACACCTCACTGAGTGCAACAAGCTGTAAGTAAGTGGTGGCACTGGCGTCGCCCCGGAGGCTCGGTCTGCTGCACTGCTTTCTGACAAAACAGCACTTGAGAGTCCACAGCATCGGAGAGAGAGGGGAGCGAGGGCGCAGCGCCGCCTTCGGGCGCCGACACGGCTGTGGGACGGGCTCTGGCCGGCATGCAGCCCCACGGCGGGGCGGTGTGGTGCCCTTTAGGTGTGGCGTTTTCTCAGGAACGAACGGAACGGCGTGTCTATTCCAATAGCAGGAGCCTCGCGACACACAAGGGCAAGGGCATTCGGCCACAAGTGCCAGGAGCCGTCCGCAGCGGATCGCCCCGGGGCTTCCGCCCAGACTCGGCTCCTCCTCCCCAGGCCCACCCTGCAGCCCCCGCAGTCCCCGGGCACAGCCATGTGTCCGCTCATGTTCGTCCAAGCGCTCTGGGTGGAGAAGAAAATTCAAATAAAACCAAGCTCTGAGCACCCCCTGGCCGGGCTGGGCCTGCCCTCATCCAAGTGGTCTCTGTGCCCCGCTGGGGCTGTCCCGCTGCACCTGTCACGCAGTCCCAGGGCCGGCCCGGCAGCTCACACGGAGCTGAGCTTCACCAGGCCGCGCACCGAGTCCTCGTGCAGTGCGTCCTGGCTGGCCAGGCCCAGCACGTGCATGGTGCGGCTGTGTGCCAGGGGGCTGCCGGCCGCCAGCATCCGGGGCGGTGAGGGCGCCTCGTCGGGGGTCAGGAACTGGTGGCCCCCGTGCTCTTCCTTCAGGGGCAGGATGTCGGCCAGCGTGGCCTCGGTGGCCAGGTTGGGCATGGAGGAGGGCGGCGTGGGCTGGCCCAGCGTCAGGCTGGCGCAGGGCGTGCCCAGGCTGGGCTTCCCTGACAGGTGCAGCTCGTCGCTGGTGAGGCTGGGCTCGCTCTGCAGCAGGGGCGTGGCTGCGGCCTGCAAAACGAATTTGGTGCTCTGAATGCACTGGTCTTGGTCGCACTGGAGAAGCCGCAGGAGCCGGCAAGGAGGAGGCCAGGGCGGGGTGCGAGAAAAGAGACACTGTTAGTGAGGCCTGGGCCAGGCAGAGGCGGGAGCCGAGCATAGCCCGCATGCATCTGGACAGACCCCACCCCCCACCTACCCCGGGCATGTGGCCAACAGCACCCAGCACCTGGACACCCTACTCAGATACGATAGCACCTGTCGGCCTACAGGGAGTGGCTGCAGCTGCAGGCTAGGACGCCGTGGACTTTGTCCCCAGTCTCAAGCAAGCCCATGGACAGAGTCCAGGCACCGGCAGCAGTCTGAGGGCGGCTATTTCTTGCACACTGAACACCACACTCACAGCAGCACAACCTAACTGTCCACCACAGCCGAGGGGCTACACCCGGCCTGCTATTTCCCTACAGTGCAAGATCCCCGCGCCAGGCGGGCCCGGGGGACATCGCACTAGGCCAAAGACACCAGGAGCAGGAAGTGCGTCTGAGTCCACGGAGCGGGGCCCCACGGAGACAGCGAGGGCAGTGGGGTGCGACGTGAGCGCTGAACGGGCACTGGGGAGCGGCCGGTGGTGAGGGCTGCACCTGCGACTCGGTACCGCCACGCCGCATGTGTAAACATCGCCAACACGGTCAAGTTCATGCTTGTTTCACCCCAAAAAGGAAAGCCAGCACCAGGGACAACAGGAGCCGACTGCTGTGGAGCCGCCTGGCTCCCTGCTGCTGGAACTCTATCAGCTTCTGGGCCACACTGGTGTGTGTAGGTGTGTGTGTTTGTGCATGTGTGTGTGTGTGTGTTCTGTGGGCACCGCAGAAGACCACTTCCTCTTCTCAGTGTTGTGAGTCGCATGGCATCCATCTCACGTCTTGGGGACATTTTCCCCGCTGGGCGCACACACACAGTCCCAGCTTGCAGATGGGGGTCCCTGACAGCTCTGAGGACATCGGAGGGGTCCGATCTGGGGACGGTAAACGTGAGCCTGTGTGGGACCTTGCCGGCTCTGGTCCCAGGGAGGCAGGGGTCCGGGTGCCAGCGGGGCATGGGTGACTCCGTGCTGCAGCAGTAAGCCGGGTGCCCACCCTGTTTCTTCCCGTTTACCTCTGTGCAGAGGGACACCTGGGCTCAGGGGAGCTGGGCGTCTGCCCAAGACAGTGGCTGCTTCGTCAGTGTCCTCAGCCTCTTGGCCGGAACTCGAGGGTTACTGCAGGACTGTGCACTGTTGCTTGGGACTAGGGCCCTCCCAGCTCTCCTGTCACCGGCAGTCCCAGCAGGGGTTCTCAGCTCGGGCGAGGGTGAGCAGGAAGGCCGTCACCCGCGGTCACCAGGGCCTGGACAGGCCGCTTGGCTCTGCTCCACGGGCGAGAGCAGCCTCGCTGGCCAAACAGCCAGTGCGGGTGGCTCTGCTGGGCTGGGACCGGCTGTGCTTGGCAAACGATGTTCTACGGGAATCCTCCGTTAGGGCTCTTGCTGGTGGACTTCCTGCAGGGCGGCCTCTGAGCCCGGGGCCTTGCCAGTGAACCCAGCTCAGAGTTCAGGGCCTTTCCTGCTGGCGGAATCCAGTTTCCGACCTTGCCTTCCGGAGCCCTCCCTCGTCCTAACGGTGTCCGTCCAGGCCGTGGTGCCAGCTCCCAGGAACAAGGAACTACAGATTAGATGTGCAGGTCTCTGCTGGCCTGGAGACAGCCTTTCGTGATTATTATTATTGAAAACGAATTGGCAAGTGCTCTTTTAGGGATCAGTCCAAGTACTGCTGAGTGGCTCCCAGACTCGGAAGACGGCCAAGGTCACGCAGTTCGAGTGAGGGGGCGAGGCGGGCTCCCCTTACCCTCCCCGCCCTCCCCCTCCGCCCTCCGCTTCCTCCCCTCCGCTCATGTTCTTTCTTCTACATGTACACCCCATCAGCCATCCTTTTCCTCTACCCTGATGGTGCCCCTCCCACCTACGCCTCGCCCAGAGCCCCTGGGCACCCAGCCGAACCCAGAAGCAGTCAGGGGAGTTCCAGACAGCAGGTGTTTGTGGGAGTGGGGCTGGAGATGCCTTCGGAGACTCGGCGGCAGACATCCTAAGCAGAGCACAGCCCGAGTGAGGGGTGGACTGGCCCAACGCCCTCCCGGGCCCCACCCTGCATCCTGTCTCCAGCCCCAGCCAGGCCCCAGCTATGTGCACTCCTGCCCACGCCAGCGCCAGACTCACGACTCTGTGGCAATGGCAGCCAACACTGCAGCAAGCCTCGCTGCCTAGGGCCCCGGGCGAAAACCCTCACCCGGGCTTAACAATGAAAAAAGGACAAAATGCAGGTGAAGGAGGAAGCTAAGCCCAAGCCAGGTCACTGTAGAAATCTAGCAGTCACTCAGAAATCCTTCCAAGGGGCTATTCTGAACTTGACCTTTCAGCACCTCCTCTACTTAGACTGACCCAGTATAGGTGGGGTGTCTCCCTGCGGTGTAATTAACTTGCTTTCTGCACTCTCCCCAGAGGGGGCTGGTGGCCGGGATACCCACGAGGTATTTATTTAGACCCCGAGAGTCGAAATCCTCATGCATCCCATAACCTTGAAAATAGCTGGGCACATTCACCCTGATTCCAGTCACTGCTCACTCACGCACGGGCCCGCAGCGGCCGGCCGAGCCCAGGACTCAGCCGCTCACCAGACGCGACACCACGCCCTGCCCGCTGGAATGCAGAATGCTCCCCACCCCAACTCCGCCTGCACTGAACTCCTCCGTCTTAGAAAGACACTCAGAGATCCAAAGATCTGGGGATATCTAAAACGTCACGGTGAGTGGTCATCTTCCACCTTGCAAAGGCCAGGGACGAAGGGCGGACGGACCTCCGGCGTCTCAACGCCCACTCGGGAACCTACGAGGAAACGGCCAGGGTCTCCGGGGTTCCTGTGGTACCTCTGCTCCTTCCGTTCTTTAACCTTCGCTTCTAATTCTCATCGCACCCCTTCTGATTTCCCTACTTGATGCCCCTCTGGCCTCATCAATTCTGCTCGCTTTCCCCGTATCGGCTTCTCTCCCACTTCCCCACCTGTCCTACCCTCTCTCTCCTCTCCTCTCGTTCCTCTGCTTTGTCTCACTTTGAACCTGTTTCCTCTTACTCCACTACCTCGCCTCGCTGGCTTTTCCTCTGAAGACAGTTCAATCTCCCACCAGCAGAGGGAGACATCCCTGCTCGCTTTTGCTCAGGATTTGGTGGCGGGCGGCGGGTTCCAGCCAATACCGAGAAGCCAGCCGGGGCCCTGCTTTCACTGATGGATTCAGTTACATAATCTTAAGGGGAAAACATCAAGCTCCCGGATTGTTTTTGCAGGGACGGTCCATCTCCTGTGAACAGCAAACTGAGAAATTCAGGCTCCCAGCCCCAAAACAACCTTTAAAGACATCTGCGCCGGATGCCCTGACGTCACAGGTCTTCGCCCGCCCTCAAGGTTGCATTTCTAAGCAAAGAGAGATCGCTTTTTGTTCCTGCAGATTTCCCAGTCAAATGGCTCATGTTGGAATGCGTCTGGTTTCACCCTCGGCTGACTTTTGTTCTGAAGTGAACCTCGTATGCAGATTAAGCGCGAAGAGCAGAGCCGGCCGGTTTCTAAATGGCCAGAGTGACGTGGTTTCCCTCTTTTGCTCTGATTCCGTCTAAAGTCCTGGAGCTGGGCCTCGTTCACTCCTGCCTGGTTGTGAGGCTCTGGCCTTGTGCTGGGGTCTTCCGAATACTCGTTCCGTCCCCACAAGCCACAGACTCCAAAAGTCCACCTGACGTGCAGAGCGAAGTCAGGAGGAGGGCGTCTTGTTCTTATTTCGCTGTGTCACTGCAGGTTGCGGAAGCTACGCTTGCCTGCTGTCCCTGATTTTCCAGATTCGGTGTGCAGAGTTCTGGAACACGAGTGTAATAGTCAGGCAACTGCTGGTTTAGTCCTGTGCCGGCACTGGGTTAAGGCGGATGTAAATACAGCAGACCTTAGAGTGAGTACACAGAGTGAATGATTTTCTAAAACAGATTCCAGCGCTGATGTGGCCGCAAGCGCCAGCAACGGTGACCCTGATGCTGCCCCTGAGGCAAGTGCACCAGACACTGGACCGTGCGTGTCCACGCCATCCTAGAAGGGACCTCCCGGTCCTAAGGTGAGAGCCAACAGCGAGGCAAACAGCAACAGTGAACCCCCTCCCCCGAGCACCGGGGTTATCGCTACACAACCCTGGTCAGGCTCCCTGGGCACCCACAGGCGCTCAGGTGACAGAAGGCACAGCTGGGGTTACGGCAGCAGCACTTGCGGGCTCTGGACGTCACAGCGTCCAAGCTGGAGCCCTGAGCGCGCACCTGCTCGCTGCCATCCCCCACCGAGTGGAGGGCTCAGCTCTGGCTACTTGCAAAGCGTCTCCTTCAGTTATCTTTCGGGATTATCCTCTTCTAGTGCCCTCACTAGATTCCCATTAGACAAAGACTGGGCGCGTGTGGAGTTGGCAGAGGTGGGAGGAGCTTAGGGAAAGGCAATAAATGCTGATTAGAAAAGTAATCTTCCAGAGGTGGGGACTGTGCCACAGCAGGTGACGCCACTGCTTGATCGCCCCTCTGCCTTATACTGGAGTGACGGTTTGAGTCCTGGCTCCCCTGCTTCCAGTCCAGCTCCCTGCTTACGCACCTTGGAGATGGCAAAGGGATGGCCCAAGCACATAGGTTCCTGCCAGCCACGTGGGAGACAGACCTGGATGAGATTCCTGGCTTCGACCTGGTCCAAGCCTTGCGTCTGTGGACATTTGGGCAGTGAACCATCAGACAGAAGATCTCTCTCTCTCTCTCTCTTTCTCTCCCTCTCTCTCTCTCTCTTTATCACTCTACTTTTCAGATAACTAAATCCTTTTTTTCAAAAAAAAATTATTTATTTATTTGAAAGGCAGAGTTACAGAGTAGCAGAGGTAAAGAGAGAGAAAGAGAGGTCTTCTATCTACTGGTTCACTCCCCAAATGGCTGCAATGGCCAGAGCTGTGACAATCTAAAGCCAGGAGCCAAGAGCTTCCTCTGTGTCTCCCACACGGGTACAGGGGCCTAAGGACTTGGGCCAGCCTCCATTGCTTTCCCAGGCCATAGCAGAGAGCTGAATTGGAATTGGAACAGCCAGGACTTGAACCGGCACCCATATGGGATGCCAGCATTGCAGGCAGTGGCTTTATCCACTATTGGGGCCACGGTGCTGGCCCCAATAAATCCTTTTTTCAAAAAGTAATCTTCCAGCATATGAGGTGGAATCAGATGAATACCTCAGTGATGAACACGAGCAAGCCTCCTAGCCCTGGAGAGTTACTTGGTTACGTGGGTCTCTGTAACGGCCTCCTGCTGCTCGCAGAACAAAATCTGAGCTGGTTAGCAGGTACCTTCTCCTGCCACAGCTGTCTCCATACAAATGCCTGCTGTACCGTCCACAGGCCTAACACCGTCGCCCCTGCTTCCTGAGCACACGGAACAGCTGCGTCTCACAGGCTCCGCCACTGCTCCGGCCTGTTCCCTTTTCACTGACTAGACCACGTGTCGGTTCAGCCACACGCGAGATAAAGGAAACTTCCTCTGTGCCCAAGCAAACGTCGGCTCAGACCGTCCCCTGTGTCTCAAGCTTTGTCGAGGCTTTGGTGATGGTTCTGAGCTATTTAAATCACCCCCAGGGCTAGGACACGCCCACTGCTTGAGCCCCAGCCTGGATTCTGACCTAACCAGGCTCTCATGTCAGTACTGTAGGTCTGATGGGTGCCCCGCGCCCAGAGACACAGCGCTATAGGAAGTCGTGTCCTCAGCTCCCAGAAGCAGGGCCAGGGGCCAAGGGGGTCTTCTCCCACTACCCTGGTGGGAGAGCATGAGGCCCCAAGCTGCTGGTTGTGTGACTTTGGCCAAGGTCCTGTAAAGCCCCTTTTCGCCATTTGTCACCTGGGGACGGCTCACAGGCTGCTGCGGGACCACATGGGAAGGTCCTCGCAGGGATGTGGTCAGCCAGCGCTGGGCCGGCTGTCAGGGGGCTGCGCCTCCGCCGGCAGCCGAGGACTGCGGTGGAGCCCTGGCTCCCTTCCTGGAGTGCCGTGACCTTCACCCTGTGACTGGCTAACTCAGCAGGAGAAGGCTTGTGGACTCACTTTTCTCCCGTTTAATTAAGGATCAGAACACGAGAACTTTCACACTGACTGTGAGCTCTAACTCTATTCCCAAAACGAAAGAGAAATAAAGAGAAAGAGGACGGACTGCTGGGCGGTTTGCTGGGCCCCTTGTTTCTCCTGCTGGTGTAGGCTTCCCAGGGAGCAGAGGGTGGCAGCTTAGCATCTACGCTGTACCAGAGACCTGAAAACCGGGGGGGGGGGGTTGGGTCCCTGCGGCCACCGTGCGCTGGCTCACTCCGTGACGCTCTTGGTTGGGGTGTCTGTTCCGGGCAGCCTGAGCGAGCTAGAGGGAGGAATGTCCCAACTGCCCCCAGAGAACCAGGCTGGCTCTCAGTCTAGAAATAGTTTAGCTTGTGTTTCCGTATTTTGACAATCCCTGGAAATCGCTCGGAATGTGTCTATTTCTCTTGGCCCTAACATTACTCCAAGGGGAAGAAAGCAAAGCAAACAGACAGGACCTGTGACCCGCGCTGGAATCCACTTTGCTGGAGGTTCCCAGCTCCCTCGGCTGGCAGAGTTACATGCATTTCATAGACTGTTAGGGAAAAAAACACATGGAACACTGATGTCCCCCTGGGGCTAATTCATGGGCTTGTTTACACTCACTGAAGTTTTTGGCTACATCTCCCCCCCCCCCCCTTACAAATTACTCTCATTTTTAAAACTTTTTAAGCTTTTCTTCCTTTTTTGCCTACTTCCAACATCAAACAATGTTAGCATAAAGCCTATGACAAAATGGCAACACATTAGACAACTGAGATGAAATTCCCAAAACACACACACACCACTGAAACTGACACATGAAGAAATAGAATATCTGAGTAGACCTATAACAAGCTCAGAGCAAGTCAGTGATCAGAAACTACTCATCAAGGAAGCCCCCAGACCGACAGCTTCCTTGTGAGTTCCTTCAGACCTCGAAAGGAGAACTAACACCAGTTCCTCACCGATTCCTCAGAAGACAGAAGCGGGAGAAACCCTTCCTGACTCACTCTGGGAGGTCAGTGTTACTTCCTGATACCAATACTGGACAAAGACCTCACATGAAAAGATAACGCAGGCAGCGGCAAGGTGGTGGCACAGCGGGTAAAGCCTCAGCTTGTGGTGCGGGCGTCCCCCGTGGGCGCTGGTTCCTGTCCTGGCTGCTCCACTCCCGACCCAGCTCTCTGCTAGGAAAAGCAGCAGAAGATGGTGCCAGTGCTTGGGCCCCTGCCACCCACGTGGGAGATGCAGAGGAAGCTCCTGGCTCCTGGCTTCAGCTTGGACCAGCCCTGGCCATTGCAGCCATATGAGGAGCAAACCAGTGGATGGAAGATCTCTCCATCTCTCTCTTTTTCTCTCTCTCTGTAACTTTGAGTTTCAAATAAATAGATACATCTTTTAAAAAAATCTAGATGGTATCTCTTATAAAGATACATGCAATAATCCTCAACAAAATCCTAGCAAACCGAATCCAGCAACGCACAGCAAGGATCACACGGGCGACCCAGTGAGATCTGACACGGAAACACACGCAATGAGAGCCCAACAGGAAAAGCCGAGCACAAGCTTGCTCCAGGGGACTTCTGAGCTGCAGGCCACGGCCAACCCTCCTCGTGCAGCAAGGGCTGTCTTCCTGTCTCAGGCCTGCTGGGAGAGGGGGGAGAGCAGGGGGTCCCCACTGATCGTCTTCCAGGAGGAGGGGGCTCTCTCCTGTGGGTGGGTCGACGATGGTGTCCTGCTCTCCTCACCCAGCTGAGCTGCAAAGACGGGAGATGCGCTCACAGGCAGAGCTAGAAAGGACATTAGCTACAAATCACTCCCAGCTCCCACTCCACAGACGGGGAGAACTGAGGACCGGAGGCAGAGGGAGTTGGTGATGGGAGCTCACTGACGGGCGCCTCATCTCCCGTCCGAGGCTCCTTCCCCACTCCAGCCATGACCACCGCTGTCCTGCTACTCAGAGAGGACACAGTTGCTCTGGCTGACCTGGCCACCCATGCATACCTGGGAGATGACACCGACAGTAACAATAACAGCCAACACTACAGAGCACCGCTCCGCTAGGCAACGGGCTAAGTGCACGTTAAGGTGTTTGCTTCTCGGAGACCCTACTAGGCACACTTGTCAGTGTTCCCATTTCATGGGTGTAAACAGTCAGGGTCGCTCAGCTACTAAGGGGCGGCAGCCTGCTCTCTGCACGACTGATTTCCGACTTTCTTAGAGAGGGATAAGGAAGGCAGCTTACGGCCTGGCGGCAGACACGAAGGTGCTCACCGGGGGAACAGGTGTCCCTGCGCAGGGGTCACCACTGCCGGGAATGTCCTGGCTCAGGGATGTGACTCCAGGGTTCGGTGTTGCTCCTGAACCTGGAGCGGTGCTCACCGGAAGTTTCGTTTGTGACCGGGAGAAGGTGGACCAAGGGACTCGGCCGTGTAGGGCTTCCTTCCTGTAGAGCTCCTGGGCTTTCGGGAGGGACCCCAGTTCTGGGACTCCGGGCAGCGTCCTGTGTCTGAGCTCACAGGGCACAGCTGTCAGACGTCATGTCACCTCCCGGTGTGGCTCCTGGGACAGACCCGAGTCTTGCTCGCCTCTCGGCCGCCACGTGCTTTCTGAGCCCTCTCTACACTCTGCAGAAAGGGGTCCTAGATGTTCTCTGGCCTGTGTGTGCGGGGAGGGGGGGCTGGCAAGGCGATGCCCACCTCTGCTCTGGCGTGCGAGGCGTCTGAGCTCACTGTCAGCCTGACAGGTGGCTCGGGGCCACGGGCCCCTACTGACCACCCCCAGCAAGACTAAGTACACCTCAGCTCCACAGTGAGGCAGACCGCTTCCCACAAGGACAGGCAACTGCAGCCTAAGATGACGGTGCACACCCTGACCTGCAGTCCCCGGGGAATCTGGCCACGGAGTGAAATGGCCTCCCTGTCTCCTTCGTCAACCCCGCCCTGGCTGCCGGCCACACAGGCACCCAGCTGGTGCTCTGTAGAGTGGTCCCTGGATTCCGTCCCAGCCCACCCCCTGACCCTCAGTGGTGTCGTGGGGACAGCGCCGGCAGGACACCTTCATGTTGTAAGTGCAGAGTGCGCAGTGCCAGGGAGTCGTGCCCGCTGGCTTTGCCCAGGCTGCAGACCTGCAGAGGCAACCTCTAGGGAAGGGTCGTGGTGCTCCTTCGTGCCTGGGGTTCTGTGATGCCCCTGACTCTTGGCCCCCTTGGGACATTGCACCCTAGAAACCTCACCCCTGGCCCCTTTGAGTTCTCTACCCACAGTAGGAGGTCAGGCAGAGCTGCTGAATGCGAGGTAGCACACAGTGTGGGTCGTGGCCAGACTTCTGGTGAACTCCGCCCACACTGGGCATTTCTCGTGTACTGTGAACGCTTGGCAAGGCTTCTGAGAGTGGGCGCTCGTCCTTGGCACCCATGAACTTGAAGGAGTGCTGTCTGCGAGGTGAACGCGGGTGCCGGCGGCCTCACACTGAGCTTGGCCCCTGGGGTGCATGACCAGCCTCTTCTAAAACTGTTTCCGCGGTTGGCTCGGGATGAAAGGAGACCCCGATCATCTGCCTTGAACACCCCCCTTTCCGGGGAGCCCGTCTCTCGTTCTCTGTCCTCATTTTCCTCTTTGGAAAACCATGGGGGGGGGCTCCAGGGTCACGTGTGTAGGGGACAGGACAAGCAGATGTCTGGTTGCACACGGAAGGGACTGGCCGGGATGTGACATGTGCACACCTTTGCTTTGAGAGAAGATCCGCCTGCTGGCAAAGCAAAGGAGAGCGAGACACGCAGACGCCACCGCTAGCCAGGCGGGAGACTCCAAGGCCGTGATGCGGCCCCGGGGCCACGCTGCGGGAAACGGTTCCCGAGTGGACGACTCTCGAGCTGCAGGTCCCTGTGGGCTGCCGCCGCCCCTGCTCACCCCCTGCAGTCTGTGATCTGTCCCAGGCTCTTCGGTGGCTGAGTCAGCTCTGCCCAGGGCGGACGGGGCTGGAGGGCCACGAGGTGGGGTCCTCTCTACACATACGGGGACTTCCCCAGTGAGGCCATCTCACCTTCCAGACACCCAGGGGATCCTAAGGCACTGGAGGTCGGGACCCGGCCACGCTGTGGTTTTGGGTGCTGTGGATACTGCTGTCTGCCCAGAGTCTCCCACTCGCAACACAGAAACAGATCCCACCGTTCCTCACTCCCCTTTGGACACAGGACACACGCAGGCACGCACGCACGCACGCACACTTCGGAGACGCCTCCCTCAGACTGCTGCGAGTGAATGAACACCTGTCTGAGGATTCACGCTAAGGTAAAGCAAGGAGACCTGGTGGCACCATGCACTCCACACTTAGAGAAGTGAGGGGCAGGGACAGAGCAGGGGGAGGTGTCCTACCAGGCTGTCTCGTGCTGTTTGGGGATGGGGGTGTGGCGCACGTGCGTGCCTTACACGGCTCCTAAGAGCCAGCCAAACTCAGCGGCTGCCTTCCTTCTCTGGACACCCCCCCCCCCACTCCCTCGGGTGTCAGTGGCCCTCCCTCCCGCCAGGGGGCGTGGTCTGTTCCCGGGGTTAGTGACCACAGAAGCAGAAGCAAGCCCCAGCCCAGGGGGCCCTACCATGTCGCTCTGAGACTGCGTGGCCCCGTACATGGTGATCCCGTTGGAGGGCGCTGCTGGCTGCGGGGTGTCGGGCTGGATGTACCCTCTCCTGTCAATCAGGCTGCAAAGAGAGAAGAGGCGTGCACGGGAGGATGAGTGAAGACGGCCAGGGCCACCAGCAGCCCCCAGCGGCTGGAAGAGGCGGGGACGGCCCTCCTCGGAGTCTTGGAGACAGCCGGGCCCTGCCGACGCCCCGACTTCAGCCCCTGGCCTCCAAACCCTGATGCAGGAACTTGCCGCTGCTGCCAGCCAGCCCAGCATGGCTCCTGGCGATGGCACCCAAGAAATGCAGGACTTAGGCCTACACTGCCTGGAGAGAGCCCGCCTCCCCCCGACCCCTGCCGCCCCAGAGGGCTGCACTGGGCAGAGGCCTGCACAGGGGCAGGGGATGCAACTGGGGGTCTCCAGGGAAACTCTCAGGAGGGTCAGGCCAGCTTCTAAGACTCCAGGGCCTCCTCACTACAGTCAGGTCAAGGGGTGGGCAGTGTCCCCGCTCAGTGACTCGGGAGTTCTGATTCACCGGAATGACATAATTTTGGAGAGAATCAAAGCACTTGGTTGCTCGTTTGGTGACAAGAGAGACAGGAGGACCTCAGGGCGTTTCACCAGGGTAGAGAGAGCTTGCCTGGGAGAGGCTGTCGGGGTAGGGGGAGAAACAGCCAGCACCTGCCTGCCTCCTGCCTGGTCACAACTGCAGCCCTCAGACCTAGGGAGGTCTCCCCCCAGCCCCTGGTCCTCCCCGAGGTCACGAGCCCCTCCTCATCCTCACGTGCAAACTCAGCTCCTCCCCTGACAAGCCCGGCCCCGCCCTGCCTCAGGCCCTGCACACGCTGTCCGTCTGCCCGTCCTTGCTGTCTGTCCACACTCTGCTTCTGCCTACCGTTTAGAACGGGTCGCACCTGGGATCCGCTCCTGGGTGCCCTCAGAGCCTTCACCACGCACTTCCGGCCTTGACAGCCCCGTGGCCGTGAGACCACACCCTTGGTGGGGACATTGCACCTTGCATGGAGCTGGGTGACAACACGTGGCCAGTGGCTAGCGGCCAAGTGAGTTCTTACCACTGGTTGGACCCCTGAGGCCAGTCCACGGAGGCCTGACACTGACATTCCCCTTGAAGACTGGCAGGAGGCCCCCTCCTCAGCTGTCTGTGTCTCACACTTCTGTGACACCATGCAGGAGCTGAATGTGGGTCCTTGCGCTCCTGGCACACAGGCCACCAGTGAGAACCACAGGACACTTTCTCTCCCCAGCATACCGTGCGCCATTCAAGAGCAGGCTGGAGGCGACATAAGCACGTGGTCTGTCCCCGCGTTAGCGGGCGGCCCAGGCTGGGGCACCTGGGCCATGTCCTGGCCCCCCTGAGGACAGGGGTTGGATGAGGCAGCTGAGAGACAAACACCACCCCCTCTGGCTTCTGCCGTTCCCGGGGAGCTTGCGAGCCAGGTGAGAGCTGAGCGGCCCCTTTCCTGTGCAGGTCCTGGGGCCTGTTACAGTAATCCCCCAGAGACAGGCAGCTCCAGAACTGCAAAGCAGCGTATGGGGTCTCAGCTATCAGGATGCACCAGCCAGCTTCTAGCTGGGGACCGTGCACGGCGTCATGTAGACAAGCCTGCGGCTCCATGACACCTGCTTCTGTGTCCCCTGAACACTGGTGGCCTGGCGCTGCCCCATTCACAAACCGTTCGAACAAACCCTTTAACACGACTCAGTTCACCGCTGAACAGCGGTTCAGGGGGTACCAGGGGGCCGTTCTAGAGAAATGCCCCCTAAAGGAACTTGGATTTGGGAAAGAACACGGCCCAAGTGGCAAATGCAATCCACTTGTGGAAGGGCTGGGACAGAATTTGCTCCATAAACGAGATAAAGCAGGAGTGAGGAGCCGGGAGATCCGTTTGGGCAGAGTGGGAGCCTTCTCTATCCTGCCCGGGATCAGGAGGGGAGCGGAGGCTCTGACGCGGCCCAGGCTCCTCCTACTTCACGGCCTGTCCCCACTCTGCACAAACTCACAGGGTGAAGTCCAGCTTTTCTGCGGAGCTGTCAGCCTATGGAGCCCCGACAGGGTCCCCGGGTGAGGAGCGGCTGGAATGCCCAGGCGGCCCCTGCACCTGGAGGTCTTGCCTGTCCCCTCCTGCCAGGCCTTCTCAGAGCAGGTTCTGAGGGGCAGGTTAGGGGTGCCTGGACACCCCCTAACTTGGTGGTAGCGTGGTCCACAGCAGGCCTTCTGCAGCCTGTTTCCGCATCTGTGGGCTCGCCCAACTGTGGACTGAAAATATTAAGGGCAGAAAATACATGTGCACCAAATACGTGCACCGCTTTCCTTGTCATCACCTCCAAGTGACACAGTCTAAGTGCCGTTGTCATGGCATTTACGCTGTGTCAGGCTTTTAAGGAGATGATTTAGAGCACAGAGGAGGATGTGCGTGGCGTGGGTTATATGCAAATACCATGCTCCCCCTTTTAAAAAAGAATTGCTTATTTGAAAGGGAGAGAGAGAGATTGATTGACTGATGATGATTTCTTGGGCCACCTCTGCTGCCCCACAGGTGCACCGGCAGGAAGCTGGATCAGAAGCGGAGGAGCCAAGTCTCAAAGCACGCACTCTGATGAGGGATGCAGCAGTCCCGAGTGGCGGCTTAACCCGGGTTGAGAGACAGCCCCGAATACTGCGCCATGTTACATGGGGGTCTGCGGCATTCTGGGAGTGTGGTATCCGTGGGGTGGGGTAGGGGGAGCAGGAGGGAGGGGGACGACTGTAGTGGGAACCATATTTCTAGGCCAAAGCTGGAAAATGACCAACTTCTTGTCCCTCAGTAGCACCGCGGCTGAGTCCAAACAACAACAACCCAACACCAATAACGAACGGCCTTGGAATACAGGAGGTACTTCAAAAAGCTCACGGAAATTGGGATCAGAAGATGAGTGGATGTTGGTACAAAAGTTTTTTGAAATCCATGCATATGGAGCTGGCGCTGTGGCACAGCAGGTTGATGGCCTGACATGAGGCGCTGGCATCCCCTGTGGGCGCTGGTTTGGGACCTGGCTGGTCCACTTACAATCCAGCTCTCTGCTATGGCCTGGGAAAGCAGTAGAAGATGGCCCAAGTCCTTGGACCCCTGCACCCATGTGGGAGACCTGGAAGAAGCTCTAGGCCCCTGGTTTCGGATTGGTGCAGCTCCGACCATTGTGGCTAACTGGGGAGTGAACCATCAGATAGAAGACCTCTCTCTCTCTCTGCATAACTCTGACTTTCAAGTAAGTAAATAAATATTTTTAAAAAATCTATGCATAGCTTTTTTGCATAATATACACTTACTCTATGAACTGTCTGAAGAACTCTTATATACATGTTCTTAATTAATCTTCTGCACCTAAATAAACTTACCTTTCGTTTCCATTGTCCATGAACTTTTTGCCTGCTTGGACTCTTCCCCCTTTCTGTGTGCTGCTTGTACTCGCCTAACACAGGGTCACTGAGGCTGGTCACGGAACACAGGCTGTATCCTGTGCGTGCCCTCGGTGAGGCTCAGACTCAGGGCCCACTTCGGAAACAACCTGGCAGCTGGCATGTTGCGTCCCGGGTTTGGGTCCTGACTAGCCGGCACTCACCAGCTATGTGGCTTTGGATGCGCGATTCGAACTCTGTGCCTCAGTCTCCCCATCCATAAAATGGGAGACAGCAGTCTCTACCTCTTAGGCACAGAATGGGGATTCAGAAAGTCAGTCCATGCGGAGCAGGCAGAGCAGGGCCAGTGAGTGGCAGCGGCTGTGGTGACGACCACTGTCGCACTCAGCTTCTGCGGCCCACGTGGCCCCGGCCCTGAGCTACTTTCTACCCCGGACCCCTCAGCTTCCAGCGCTCACTGCTGTAGGTTTCCCTTGTCATGCGGGTCACAGCACCCTGCTGGCGCACACGGGGGCAAGCGCAATGAGTCACAGTGTCACTGGCCTTGATTCATCTATTTCGAGGTTTCAGATATTTGCCCCGAATCTGACCTAAAAAAAGGTGTGACGAGTGACACACCAAAGGGGACCAGAGCCCTCGTGTGCAGCACGGAGTGCAGAGCTGTGCCAGCAGTGACCTGGCGGGTGTGGCCGATGCCGGCGGCTCCGGAGGTCTGTGGGGGGGGGGGGTTCTTCCTTACCTGGGAGAGATGGGGCCACACAGGGCGACACAGCAGTTGGTAAAGATATTTCCGTAGCTGTAGGGGTTGTAATTGTCTTTCCCTCTTTTATTGGACCAAGATCCTTTAATCTGGAAGAGAAGCAGACTCCGTGACACACGGTAGCCTTCAGGGCGGTGCCCCAGAAACACAGAGGCTCAGCAAGGGGGCCAAACACGGTGGGGGTTCCTGTACCAGGGGAGCCGAGGGGCTTGGCTCAGGGGAGACGGGCATTTCCCCCAAACGGGGAAAACACCCCCAAATGGCAGCTTAGACTGGGGCGAGAGACATTCTCTGGGGACAGCACTCTTTCATGTGTCCTGCATGGGGCCAACATGGGACCAACATGGGACTAACATGATGCTGACACAGTACCAACACGGCCCTGAGAGGCCGTCATCCAGACTGTGAGATTGAGCCTTGAGGTGTTGCTGAAACCATGCGTTGTATGGATTCTGACTCCAAAGCTACCAAACACGAAGAGCTATGTTCTTGGCCTGTGTCCTATTGGCACCCATTTTCTCATGCCTTCCCCGAAGGGGCCTGACCTGTCCTGAGACATTCAGCTTATGCATGGGATTTAACAGGCTGTGTCCGACCCCACGTGCCACGGGGCGAGAGGAGCAAGGCCAGCGAGCAGCGCCTGCTACCGTTCTGTCCCGTTTCTATGCCTGCGTCTTGTGTTTAGTACAGGCAGGGAAACACCTGATAAAAGGGTTAAACTAAACAGACTGAGACGGGAAAGGCACACTCATTGGGTCGGCCTGCGGTGCCACTCTGCCCTGGTTTCTCCTTGTCAGGGGAAGGGTGACCAGTTAAGCAGAGCCGGTGTGGTGGCATAGCACAAGTCCCAGCTCCACTTCCCGTCCAGCTTCCTGCTTGTGTGCCTGCGAGGGCAGCGGAAGACGGTCTCCTGCCACCCTTGTGGGAGACCAGAAGCTCCCGGCTCCTGGTTTCAGCCTGGCCCAGCCTCGGCCATTGCAAACACTAGGGGAGTAAACCAGCAGATGGAAGATCTCTCTCTGTCTTCTTCCCTCCCCTCCTGTAACTCTGTCTTCCAAATAAATAAATATTAAAAAAATTCTTTACAAAGGAGAGAAAGCATCTCTTCCCAGAGTCCTCACTCGGCCAACCTCAACATCTAACCTGCAGGACCAGCAACCTCTGCTGGTGACCCGCGGGAATGCCCCTGGGCACACTTCCAGCCCACACCGCGTTCCCCATGGGCGTGGGGGCAGTCGACCCCTAACCTCTTCATCCCCCCCACCCCCCACTGAACACAACAGACCCCACCCTCGGCCCACGCCGGCTGCAACTTACGTCCTCGTTGGTTGTCTGGTTGGAGCTGATCAGGTACGTGTGGAATCCCGAGAGGCCGACGATGGACCAGACGGAGAAGAAGCACACCACGGCTTCCAGCACGGTGACCGAGTCAAGGAGGCCAACGGAGGCGGGCGGCTGGACACTGGGGGTGACAGCTGCCCGGCACCCTGCCCTTCCCCCGGCACCCGGCTTCTCTCTACGCAGAGGGAGGCCTCCCTGAGGGTGGGGACCGTCAGATCCTCCTGTCCCCACTGTGAGGGGCTGCATGGCTGGCTCCCTGAGTGTCACTTATGCATGCTGTCCCCGACACTGCTCTGTCACATGTCCCCGAGACTCCACGTGCAGCCGTGGCCGGGTCATCCCAGCCAGGAACGGCACTGCTTCCAGCTGGCTGTGGCTCTGGCCGTCCGTGAAAGGCCACCTCCAGCAGGGACGGGAGTTCTGCTCGACACTGCGGCCCTGCAGGTCTCTCCCGCAGGCAGGCTTGTGAGGCCCAGAGGCCTCTGCCCAGCCGGCTTATAGAGCAGTGCCGGGTGACGCCCGACTAAGGGGGGTGGGGCACACTCACACAGGGGCCATTTGTGCAGGGCTGTGTTCAGCGCCTTGGCAGGTAACTGAGAACCAGAAATTCTCACAGGACAGGAATGGGAGGAGGGCTACAGCCCCACACACGAGACACAGGAGAAAGGCCCAGCACTCCCCACCACATGAGACCCACCCACCAAGAGTGTGGTGACTGAAAAAGGCCAGAGAAATCTTTCTGTCCCGCAAATGTCTATCAAATACCATTTATGGGGTAGGCGTGCGGTCCGGTGATTAAGATCCTGCGTGGGACACCCACAGCCAGAACACAGTGCCCGGGTTCAAGTCCTGGCTCTGCTCCCAAGTCCAGCTTCCTGCTGATGCACACCCAGGAGGCAGCAGGTGATGGCTCAAGGACTCGGGGCCCCGCCACCGACATGGGAGACCTGCATTGTGGGCCCCACTTCCGGCTTCTGCCCAGCCCAGTTCCAGCTGTTGCAGGCATTTGGGGAGTGAACCAGTGAACTGGAGATCTCATCTGTCTGCCTGCCTTCTGAACAAATTAAAAGAAACAAATTTTAAAAAAAGTTAAATTCTATTTACAGAGACACAGCTGTTTCTGTAAATCATGGCTCTGGGAGTCTCAATAATGCCAGGCTGGAGCAAGCAACGCCGCTGCTGCCCTGCGTTTCCAAGGACGGAAGCCGCTCAGCTCGCACCCTAACACCAGTCACAGGTTTTTCTGGACTGGGTACAATTCATCTATGGGCTACAGAACTGAATGCACAACCCAGTGTGGTGCCCCAACCCGCCCCATCCACAACCACGACACATGGCACTGTCAGGCACAGCACAGGTGGGGTCAGGGGTAGTGTGGATCTGGAGGGGACAAGATCCCTGGCTGCCACCAGCCTGGGCCGTGTCTCCACTTTCCCCAGGGTTACCCCAGTGGGCAGATGGCCATGGTGGGAGCCTGTGGTGGACAAGGGGACACACGGGCGGTGGCCCACACTGCAAGGATGGTCTTGGCCCATCTCCAGGCCACTGCTCCCCCTGCAGGTTTCATCCCAGGAGGAGGCACTGTGACTGGGGCTAGGAATCTAGACGGCTTCAAGCAACAGCACCACCACCACCACCACCTCCACCACCACCAGCACCAGCACCACCACCACCACCTCCATCATCACCACCACCACCAGCACCAGCACCACCACCACCATCACCACATCCACCACCACCTCCACCACCACCACCTCCACCTCCACCACCACCATCACCAACACCTCCACCACCACCAGCACCACCACCACCACCACCACCAGCATCACCATCACCTCCACCACCACCACCTCCACTACCACCATCACCACCACCACCTCCACCACCACCACTACCACCATCACCACCACCACCTCCACCACCACCAGCACCACCTCCACCACCTCCATCATCACCACATCCACCACCACCACCACCACCACCACCTCCACCACCACCACCACCACCTCCACCATCACCACCACCACCTCCACCATCACCACCACCACCTCCACCATCACCACCACCACCAGCAGCACCAGCACCACCACCAGCAGCAGCGGTGGCTCTCTGTGGCTCAGAAACACATAGACTGCAGTGCCACCAGGGGAGAGGCACGGTGACCAGAATCCATGGGAGGGCACCAACAGCAGCCCACTTCTGTGACCCCTCCCCAGCCGGTCGCACAGCAGGTCTCACACGGCCTGACTCAACCCTCGGAGCAACCCAGGGAGAGGTGTGGTTTCCAGCCAACAGATGGGGAAACTGAGGCAGAAAGATTTGCCTAAGACACAGCAGAGCTATGTGGTGGAAATTTGCTCTGCCAGTACCACAGCAGGGCCTGTGGCTGCCCCTTTCCTCATTCTAGCTCAGGATTGGGGGGACCCACATCCAGACCACACGTCTCCTTGCTGACCCGTGGCTGCACGCTGAAGACGTACATACACTTCTCTTACCTGCATCAAAACCCATCTGCTGATTTTTAAAGAGAGGCAGGAGGAACCAAGCCAACTACCCCCGGACGAAAGGCAGGAGGCAGCTGGGTTTCAGAGCAGCTGGCACCAGGGTCCAGGCGGGAGCAGCTGCCATGGACAGCCTTGCTCTGCCCCATCCCCCAACAGGACAACGAGCCCCCCGGAGGCAGGGGGCTGGCTCTAAGTTCCCTTCAGCCCCTGGTCCCTGAATGTCCAAGACTGAGAGGTGTTGACCTACAGATGCCTACCTGGAGTCTGCGCCTCGTGGGTTCCAGCCCCAAGTGGGTGTCGCGTGGGAGAGTGGGGAAGGAGCAGTCCCTGCCCTCAGCAAGGGCGGGAGGAAGGCAAGGGGAGACGCCTGGGAGCCATGCGGATGGTGTCAGGAGGACCATAAAAGGTGAGATCATGTGACCATGAATCTGGAGCCTCTCTGGGTTCCAATTCTCAGAAAATGGCACAGGAACACAATTTTTCTGATGATTTCAGAAGCCTTAAATATACCCCCCCACACACACACACCATAGATCCGCATGGTCCCATGTTTAGATGCCCTGGTTTATTTTAACCCTCAGGTTACAGATAGGGAGCCACAGCTCAGAGGAGCGGAGCCACTCACAGCAGCTCATGCAGGGCAGAACTGGACCCGGTCCCGGACTCCTAGGAGAGAAGGAGCCGTCCCAAGGCCCTAAGGTCTGGTGGTGTAACCCTAAGGTCTGGTGGTGTCACCCAACAGGCACTTTGTGGGCTCCAGTGCTTGAAGCCGCGAGGTTGAGATGCCTGGGGACACCGATCCTCGGCCATCAGTCCCCACAGGCTCAGGGCCACCCTGCGTGGAGAACTGGTCTCTGCCACAGCCCATCTGCTCCTCACGTCCAGCCACGGAGGGTATGTGTTTGCTAACTGCCAAGTTCAGATAACACTTACGTGAAAAGTCTGTGAGTTTGTGTGAGCGTCCTTAAGAACCAGAATCCCTGGGGATCCAGAATGGGCAGCCAATGCTGATGTCCAGGGCTCTGCTGTGGTCCCCGACCCGAGCCTGTGCCCCAGGGCCTCTGAGAGAGAAGTGGGTACAGGGGCTCTGGGGCTCCCGAGGTGAGAAGATGCAGGTGGTCTGCAATCGTGTCCTTTTTTTCTTTTTTCTAACAGGCACAGTGGACTAGGCAGTGCTGTCTTCCGGGACGAGTGCTGACGGGAGAGCAGGTCCCTTTGCTCTCTGGCCAGAGCACATGCACAGCGCCCGCTGCTCCCAGGGAATCAGGGCCGGGTGCATGTCACCATCTTGCCCTCCTCACCAGGATGACACCTCAATCCCCAGACAGCCCTGGGACAACACAGCTGAGCCCTGCTGCCACAGCGCCCACCGCAGTGTCGGGGCTGGGGGCTGCTGAAGGGGGAGACCCGCCGGGGCCCCTGGCCACTGCCTTTCTCCAAGCCTCCTCTCCCGCATGCACGAACATCAGGCAACGAGCCCGTGAGGTCCTCCCAAATTAATCCAGGAGGTCATTGTGAGTCCCATCAAAATTCCAACTGTGATCTTAAAAGGTGACCCCTACATTCATCTAGATGACAGAGTATGTGAGGGCAGGTCAGACACTTCAGCAAAGAACCATCGCGGGGCGGGGAGAAAACATTTCTGGCCAACAAAGCGAGCCAGGTGCTGACAGCACCGGAGCAGCCACGGGGCCACGGCAGGACAGAGGCCACGGCCGGCCCCAGGGCCCGTGGCTTGAAGGCCTTTCCTGTGGGGGGGGGGGACAGGTGGCTCTTGGCCTCAGCCCAGCGACCCTCAGGGGCCCCAAGATGGTTGCAGGTCACCAGGTCTCCTCCAGGTCACCACTGTCTCCCTGCCGGTGCAGAAGCAGTGGTCCCAGTGTCCCTCTTGCCGTTTCTGGAGGCTGCCCAGGAAATGGTGCCCTTACTTGCCCGCAGGTGCAGCATGGCTGTGTGCATTCTTGTTCTAAAATCAGCTCAGTTTTTATTTCAAACATGACAGATAGCAAATATAATGATGTATTACACACACACACACACACACACACACACACGACGGTACTTTGAAAAGCGTGTGGAGCATGGAATTAAAATGTATTTACTGGGGCCAGCACTGTGGCATAGCAGGTTAAGCCACTGTCTGCAATGGGCACCAGTTCGAGTTCTGGGTGCTCCACTACCAATCCAGCTCTCTGCTAATGGCCTTAGAAAAGCAGCTTGGACCCCTGTACCCACATGGGAGATCTGGATCAAGCTCTTGGCTTCTGTCTTGTCCTGCCCTCGTCATTGTAGCCATGTGAGGAGTGAATCAGCGGATGGAAGATCTCTCTCTCTCTCTCTCTCTCTCTCTCTCTCTCTGTAACTCTGCCTTTCAAATAAGTAAATCTTTTTTTAAAAAAGTATTTATTTTTTGATGCAAAAAATTCCGACATCCATGCCTATGGAGTGGGGGTGTCTTCAAACACTTCTTGGAAAATGCCTATTAGGAAAAAACTATGCATGGATTTCAAAACCTTTTGCACCAAAATTCTTATTTTAAAATTAACTTTCCCATGAACTGTTTGAAATACTCTCATACAATAGCAACAGAAGCCCTTTGGGGTCCTTGATAATTTTTTAACATTAGAAAGGAGTCTGGAAGCCAAAATATTCGAGAGCTGCTGGGATAGAAGTGGCAATGAGGCCGGATTTCAGCTCACACCAATCACACCACAGACAAATCCCCATGCCGAGCGGGGGAAAAGCAATGCACAGACATTAAAGGAAATATCTGTGTAACTTTGGGGAGAAGATGTAAGACACACAACTTAGGAGCTACAGAGTACAAGATTGTGTTCATTAATAAATTTAAACATTTTTTGTATAAAATAGTAAACTTAAAAGGAAAGTGACAGATTAAGAGAATTATATTGGCAAAAGATACTACTCCTGAGAATACATAAAGAATGCCTACCTGTTACTACAAAAGATACAAAACAACCCAATTTAAAAATGGGCAAAGGGATCACTTGGCCAGCAAGTATGAAAAGATATGCAACATTGGGGCCGGAGCCATGGCGCAGTGGGTTAATCCTCTGCCTGCAGCGCTGGCATCCCATACGGGCGCCGGTTCTAGTCCCGGTTGCTCCTCTTACGATCCAGCTCTCTGCTGTGACCTGGGAAAGCAGCAGAAGATGGCTCACATGCTTGGGCCCCTGCACCCACGTGGGAGACCAGGAAGAAGCACCTGGCTTCTGGCTTCAGATCGGTGCAGCTCTGACCATTGCGGCCATGTGGGGAGTGAACAAATAGAAAGAAGACCTCTCTCTCTGTCTTTCCCTCTCACTGTCTGTGGCCCTACCTCTCAAATAAATAAATAAAAATCTTAAAAAAAGAAAAGATATGCAACATCATTATCCAGAAAGTAGCAATTGGAACAGTGAGCTGCTTTTCTCCCCATCAGGTTAGCAAAGTTGCCAGGTCTGACAACACGCAGTGCTGGCGCGGGTGTGGGGACAGGAGACAGAACACAGAGGTGCAATCTCTACGGGACCATGTGGCATCTCTGTCAACATTTAAAACCCACTGCACCCTCAAGTCAGAGGCTGTGCACCTCCCTGTCCGTCCTAGAAAGAGAATACCATCTGTGCAGGAGGCACGCACAAGAACATTCACGACTTCATTTTTTTGAGCAGTAAAACCCCAGAAATCTAAATATTCCTCCACAGAAGAACACTACTCTGGAATTCTACAAAGCAGTTTAAAAAGGAACGTGGAAGGTCCCTACACCGACATGGAGACAGCTCCTGGAGGTACTCAAACGCCCGACTACAGCACAAGGTAAGGAACAGGCGCTCTGAGGTCCGGGCACTGCTCCTACCAACATTGCGTTCACGTCTGATGCCCCCCTAGGTCATCACGGAAGGACGCACACACCCACGAGGATGCCCACAGAGGCCCGGAGGAAAGGGTCAAGGGCATGCCCCTCCTCATGTCTGCCCGTCTGCTGTCTTTACAGAGACAGCATCTTCTTGGGTGATGCCAAAACCAAACCACAATCTGATGCTTACTCTTCACACAACTGCCTCCACCCCACTGGTGAGGGGCCGTGGGGCTGGGGGTAGAAGGCCCGGGTTTGCACTCTGCGGCACTGCGGAGCACACACCAGGATGTCAGTTAGGTTCTTGGAGCAGGTGCACCTGTGCTGTTTTCTGGCGTTCCTCTGAGAAGCAACAGATCACAGGATGGACAGGTCAGCGAGAGCCAGTGCTGCCTTCATTCCTGCTCCACTGTGACACACGGTGGCCCTTCTGTGGGTGCCTGAGCCTCCTGCCCAGTCCCATTCAAACAGGTGCCTGGCGCCCACCAGGCCACCAGGCTAAGCTCGTAATGAATGCAAATTGGGGATACAAGGGCTTCCTGGCAGAAGCCTCCGCCAACGAGGAATCAATTACCGTTGCTTTGCCCACCGCACAAGGGCCTTTTCATTTCGGAAGTGCTGCACGACAAGTCGTGATTCCAAATGACTGTAATCTCTTTAATTGGATGTTAACGCTACGTTAGCTGAAACACGGAGCGCGGGCACGCGAGCCCCTGCCGGGGGTCTTCCTCTAGGGTGCCCATGGCCGGCGGCTCTCCCAGCGCCTGCTCTCCCCAGGGTCCGTCCACAGGTGCACCCCCCAGGGCCTGAGGAGGCTGCGGGGAGCATTGGCTTGTACCTTCTGTGATGTGCACCACCCTGGCCAGGCAGCTGACGCCCCCTCCTGCGCAGGGAGCTACACAGAGGATCCCCGAGGTTCTGCGGGCTCACGTGGGGCTCACGCACGCATCACTGCTGAGTTTGTAGACACATCTCAGCCGGCTCGCCCTGAGCCAGCACCGGGTGCCTCCCCTCCCACCACCACCATTTACCCCGGGGCACCCTGGGCGGAACCCACAGGATTGAGGCGCAGTCTCCCCTTAGCACAGATCCCACTGCTCTGCTTCTCCTGCTGAGTTGTCCCTTTGTCACAAACTTCCCGCTTGGGGGTGTGTGTCATTATTTCCCTCCTGCTGCTATTTGAATGTCCTTAAACCCAGAACAGAAACCCACTCTGAGGAGGACGCCATGCACCCACCCCAGTCACACGTGGGTGCCCAGTTCCACGCACCCCACCTCCTTCCCAGTCTTCAGTGAAGTCAGGGTTTGGGTGTCACTGCCCCTTCCCCATCTCCCCTGGGTGCCCCTGCGTCAAGGGCAGGCTGCCTCTCCCCCAGCCCCCTGCAGCACCCAGTCTTGCTCTGCTCTCCTCCCCCTGCCCCACACCCTGCACCCCTCCAGGCCTGGCCTGTTGTCGCCTCCCCGGGGTCACCTGGGCAGCCTCTCCTGATCTGACCCCCCCACCCCGGGCACAGTCGGTGGCTTTCACAGCGCCACAGGCTCTGCTTGGAGGCCCAGATCTCGGCCACAGCAGACCTCTGCATGCTGCCCACCATCCTGCCCTGCCCAGCCGGGGTCCTTCTCGACCTTGTAACCCACAGGTATGGGGCAGTCAGTCTCAGGGAAACCCCGCTACCTGTGCCCGTGCCTCCCACTAAACATTTCACCACCACCATCAGGGCATCCGAGGTGAGGCCGCAGCGGGCGCTCGAGTGGCTCGGAACAAACCTCCCTGTAGGGACTGGGGTGGACTGAGGGCCTGGCCTCACCTCCTTGGAGATTCCTTGCATCTCATTCCCTGGGGAAGACCAGACAGCTGGTGGGAGTCCAGAGCGGGGACAGCCTCGGGGCCCCTTCCCCGCCACCTCTGCTTCTGTGATAGGAAGATGGGGGGGTGCAGGGGGCGGCAGCCTAGGGGAGGGGAAGGGGGAGGCAGGACCGGCTACAGCCCCTGGGGCCAGAACTGCTCTTGCTGAGGCCACGCCTCCCCTCACTTCGGGCAGGGCCTCCACGGGTGTAGACGGGGAAGGAGCCTGCTGACCACCAAGAAAGGGCCAGGCCTGCTACCCACAGCTGCCGGGCTCTTCCCCCACACCGGTCCCAGACCCCACTCGGCCTTGGCTTCCCTGCCGTGGGCGAGCTGCTGGGTTAGGTGGGCCTTGGGGGGAGCCTGGGGCCCATCATGGTTGCCTTGCCTTGGTGTTCTGGAGAGCTGCGTGGCTGGCTGTCCTTAGCATTTTAGTCTCTAGTCTCACTTCCTCCGTGACACTGTGCTCACCTGGAGGTGTGACACAGCCTGGCCAGGGTCCTCGTTTCTCACTCACACGTGTTTACATCACGGCCAGGAGACCAGATGCGAGGCCATGGAAGGCCTGACCATACACGTTATTGTCCTGCCCCGGAACGCCCTGCAGAGGCCAGCTGCACAGGCGGGAAACCTCCCAGGGTTGGAGAACATGGACTTGACTGACTCCTGCTCTGGACATCTGCAGAGGCCGAGCGCGGGCAGCTCTGCCGTCCATCAAAGGCTCTAGAAGCCGAACCCCTCTGAGGAAAAGGCAGGACCCAGCCTCTTGTCCATCTCCCGCATCCCAAAGTGACCTCACCTGCACTTATCAAAAGACACTCACGGACATGAGGGAGTGACACGGCTGGCCCGACAAGGTTCTAACCACCGGACTCAGGGAGCCACTTGCTTCCACAGTAGAGAGGAAGCTTGATGGCTGGTATTGTCCAGAGGTGATTGTGTAGGGAATTCCAGGCCTGGGCAGGAGGTAACTGCCACGTGCGTGGACCCCAGACCCACTGGAGCCCCCCTGGCCGTCACAGATTGCCTAGAGAGCACAGCATCACCCACCAATCAGAGGAAGGTCACAAGCCCGCAGAGAGGCAGCAGGTGACGGCTCAGGTGCTGGAGCCCTGCACTCCTGTGGGGACCTGGAGGGAGTTCCGGGTTCCTGGCTTCAGCTGGCCCAACCCTGATTCCTGAAGGCACTGGGGAAGTGAAGCAGCAGATGGAAGAGACTTATCCCTCCCTGTTCCTCTGTCACTCTGCCTTTCAAGTAGATGGGAAAATTTTTAAAAATTTTATGGAAAAAGTGAATTAAAACATAAGTTTATTTTCATGCAAAAAGTTTTGAAATCCGGGGCCAGTGCTGTGACGTGGAGGGTAAAGCTGCCGTCTGCAGTGATGGCATCCCACATGGGCGCTGGTTCTAGTCCTGGCTGTTCCACTTCCGATCCAGTTCCCTGCTAATGTGCCTGGGAAAGCAGTGGAAGATGGCCCAAGTGCTTGGGCCCCTGCACCCATGTGGGAGACCTGGAGGAAGCTCCTGGCTCCTGGCTTTGGCCTGGCCCAGCCCAGGATGTTGCAGCCATCTGGGGAGTGAACTAGTGGATGGAAGACACCTCTCTCTCTCTCTCTCTCTCTGCCTCTCTGTAACTCTGACTTTCAAATATAAATCTTTGAAAAAGTTTGAAATCCATACAGTTATTTAACAATGCAATTTTTATTAACTTTTTGGAGACTCTCCATATGCAAGGATTTCAAAGAACTTTTGCATCAAAATAAGCTTATTTTTTAATTCGATTTTCCATGAATTTTTTCAAGCACCCTTGTGTGCGTGTAGGTGCACATGCATGCATGTTCGTCAGGATACTTGGGAAACGGAAGGAAAGGATAACGTGCATTTTCCATAAACTTTTCAAGACCCTCATATGTTCAGTCCATCAGAAGAGGGAAGGGAGTGGGCGTGGCCAGCTCTGCAGGGGCCCTGTCAGGGATGGGCTGAGACAGAAAACCTCTCACCTCCACCTGCACTTGAGCTGCCTGGCCTCAGGAGGCCACAGCCTGGTCCCTGGCACCTGTGAGTGTATCGCCCTGCCCGACACATGCAATGCAGCCTGCACACGTGACGGATGACACGGGTCAGGAGAGAAGATTTCTCCCGGAAGCCACCAGCATGGAGCCCATCTGGGGCGGGGGGGGGGGGGCACTGTTCCTGCTGAGGTCAGGGAAGTGGGTGAAGACAGGGCAGGAGGGATGCAGAGGGTGAGAGGGACCTGATCGGCGGTTCCTGGCTTTGAAGAGGAAGGGGCAGGAGCAGAGCCCCCAGAGCTGACAGCAGCCCCCTGCTGAGGGGCGGAAAAGGACCAGGACCTCGGTCCCTCGCCCATGACTTTGGTCCGTCAGCTGCAGAAGCCTGCGCCAGGCTCTCCCGAGAGCACTCGGATCCCAGAGGAGAGCGAGAGGTGGGGCCACACAGCTGCGTGGCGACGCAGGACGTTATTTTCAGCCGTGATGTGCATGGCTATGTCTCACAGCGGCCGCAGGCTCCCTGTGGAAGCAGTGGCCTGGGCCTCAGGGCCGCCAAGCCCCCAGGTGTGGGAAGAGTACGCACGCAGAGGCTGCGGCTGCGTTCAAAAGCCGGCCAGGGGACAACTCTGGCTCTGTCCCACGCGGGGGAGCTGCGGGGGCTGAACACAGGAGCGCGCCCACTCCATCTCCCCTCCGCACGCCTCCTGCCTGCTGCGGGCCTCTCTGGCAAGGTCAGCCCGTGCTGCCGCGCGCACTTCCGGCAGCAGCGCCTGTCTGTTCCCTTCCTGGGGACCGCGGCACCCTGGGGTCTGTGTTCCACGCTGTGCACGGCCAACCACAGTAACTAGCAGACCCACGTGGTACCAAGGAAGGTTCTGGAACAGCACACCTGTCACACACACTGTCACGGGAAGAAGCCCCCCGCCCCCCACGCTGTGCAGCTGAGTCCCTCACCCCTGTCCTGATCATCGGCCTCGTTAGCCAACTACTGACTGCACACAGGTGTCTGTAAACCATGGGGACCATCTGCCCATCAAAGTGACAGCAGACGGGGCCCCGCCTGATGAGCACACAGCCGCCCTGATGAGCACACAGCGATGCTAGCTTCCGGGGGTGGCCATGCGTCCACGCCTGGCTTTCTGGCTAACGCGCACCCTGATTTACCGGAGGCCGAGTCGCTCACGGAGCCAAGTGCTGGGCTTCCATCCCTCATGCAGCTGAATCTTGTTCTCTGGCTGCCTTACAGAATGGAAGCCAACAAGAGCCCTGGGCAAAGGCGAGGACGTGAGACCGTGGGAGGTCAGACCGCACCGCCCACAGCAGCGACGGAGAAACGCGGCCGCCGGGAAGGATATCTGGCAGGGCTGTCCTTCAGGGCATTTAGGAATCCTGTTTGCTGGGAACCTGCGGGAGCGAAACCGGGATTTAGTGTTGGACATCCAGCTGCAGGACGGACAGGCTCCTGCTGACAGCTCTCACTGGCTACAAAGCACGGGTCTCTAAAGCTCGGGGAAATGACAGCCTTGCTGCGGCTCCCAGCTGACGGATCAGAGCCTGCGGTCCCACTAGTCACTCACCAAGATGGCAGCTTCGTGCTAGGCCCAACACCTGCAGCACAGTTCCCCAGAAGTCACTGTTCTGAGGGCTCCTCTGTTTTCCTCATTCCATAGGAAAACAACACTGTGCACTTTCTTTTTCCATTTCCCCCTCAGTTTGCTACTCTCTGACCCCGGATGGCTTAGAAGTGAGGCAACCTGTCAAAGGCTTCTCTCTGCTCCTTGAGTAAACTGAGTCATGAGTTCAAGTCCGTTCCTGGCTCCTTCTGGGCTTCAGACATTTTAATGTGAGCGGTGTGTGCCCAAGGAAACGCTTCTTTAGGGCTTGCGTTCAGGAGCGTGTGACAAACAGCGATTCTTGCTGTGGGTCTGGACGGTGCACGTCCCGTCTCAGGGTGGCCCCGTGGGTCCCCCTGTGCCCTACGAGGCCTGGGGCTTCTGGGGACGGAGTGGGGCCCTCTTGCATTGTGCACGTGTGTGGTTTCTGACTGCTGCTCGGGGTCCTGTCCCGCTGTAGGAAGTGAAGCGGGGCGGGGCGGGGGGAATGGCTCGGCCCCTGCCGCCCCCCTACAGGGGCACATCTGGCCACACGGTGGGACAAGGGGCAGGGGGGGGTTGGGTCAAGAGCTACAGAGGATGGATGGGTGCTCGGGGCCTCCTTCTGCCTCTCTGTGAGGCTGGCAGGGTGCCGCCAGCACGCGGACGTGCTGCAGGGTTGTGGAGCAAATGCAATCTTGAGGCAAAACGACATTAAGAGAAGGGGTCTCTCTCCACTGTACTCACACCTGCCGCTTGCCTGCCCTCTCCTTCCTCCACGGGGAAACGCTGAGGCCATAAGACCCCGCCCCGCCCCGCCCCCACCTCAGCTCCTCAGACCTGCCTTCCACACTCAGAACCTGTGACCTGGCAAGGGAAGCAGGCGTGGGTGTGCATGTGTGCAAAGGTGTGTGAGAACAAGTGTAGGTGTATGAGTGTGTGTGTGAGACAGAGACTGTTAGTGTGTGTGCGCGTGTGTGTTCCCTGGCTTTCTGTGGGGGACCGGGCAAGTGAGAACTGGCTCCTGACACCCGGAACGCAGTGGCAAGGCCACCAGTCCCATGGGATGGCGCCCTGGGAGCACGTGTGGTTGTGAAAGATGACGCAGACACGCAGCGGGTAACTGCGCCTTCTCAGTGGCCCGCAGCGGGCGAGCATCTGCACTTCTCCAGCTGTGTCAACACTGCTTCCTTTAAGTGACGTGGGACAGCCTACGGACGCACAGACGGGGCCCTGGCTCCAGTCCTGCCACTTCCGGACTCTGACGTTGGGGGCCCGGGTGCCTCAGCCCCGGGGTTGGGGAGCAAAGCCCACCAAGGCACTGGCCCAGCACACACCTGCATGGTGTCACGAATGCGAGTCCCATGTGGACAGGTTACCGTCAGGGAGAATGGGACCTGGGAGTGATGTCCCTCTGGAAATGGGAGTCAGCCATTTCACGTCCAGAAGGCACTGATGTGAAACATGCCTGCACCTCCCACTCCCCCAGCCCACACGTGAGCCCCTCTGGCGCTCAGCACCCTCCACTGGTGGTTTGGGCGCAGCCGCAAGGGGAGGGAGGGAGATTTTGCTCAGATTCTCCCGGAACGGATCCAGAAAGGGGCTGTGCTCTCGCCAGTGGGTGGCCACCTGGCAGGAGTGTGGACCAGACGTAAAGCCAGCCTCTGCTGCGGCTAGTGGCCCTGTGATGGCTCAAGCCAGTTAACTTCCTTCTCATCACTCCATCATAGGAAAGTGGATGACCAATGGATAAAACAAATTCAGAGCTGTGGCCTTGAGAACGGGGAAGGACAAAAAGCCATTGCTTAGGCAGATACATGTAAAAACCATTCGTAGTCAGATCCAATGTTCACCAAGCTGGCCGCCTTTACGTGCTGGGGCTGGTTTACGCATAGCCCAGCACATAAGGGAACACGTTTTTACTCTATGGAGGTACGTGCACAAGAAAACCCTGTCTTTATCCCCATCCTTTTCCTGAGAAGGGGTAGCCCTGTGCGAGTAGCTGCCACTTTAAGGACAACACACTCTGCTACTCCATGGTGGTCACTGAGGCTCGGGTGCACTGTGCGTGATGTGGGGACGGCTCTTCTCAGGGTACCTGTGCAGAAGGCATGGGCACGGGTGTCACGGGCAAAGTCTGGTGAGCGGAGTGAAACCTGGTCCAGGTGTGACCCTGGACAGTGATGCTGCAGGGGGTGGTGGGGGGTGGGGCGGGGGGGCGGGGAGGTGAAGGGGGATGAAGGTGAGAAGTGAAACAGGGCTGGGCCGGAAGTGAGGAGGTGGAAAAGGTGAGAGACGGGGAGAGAGGAGAAAGAGAGAGCCCGAAATGACCAAAATAGTAAACCAAAATTAAACCAGGAAAGCAAAGTCAGGCCAATGGTTACATACGAAATCTGATTTCGCAGCATACTTACGAAGAATGACGTGGGTGATAACGAATGCAAATATAAAGACTGTCAGAAAAGACAGGGATAAAATAAACATATAAAAAAATCTGTAGTTTCTTTTCCCCACACAGTTGCCTACCCAGGGACAGTGGTGATCAAACCGTTCTGAAAGAGAGGCAGAAAAAAAAAAAAAAAGAAGTGGAAATCAGTTAATCAAGTGGGTTTTAACTTGAGGGAGCCCCTCCCGCCCAGCCAACACGCGGCACTGTCACACAACGAGATCCTACTGTGTGCTTCCCTCAGAGCATGCGCCAAGCGGGGCACTCCGAGAGTGGAAGTACTCTCCAACACACTAAACTAAAAGCAGGCGTTCACCTCCAGGGGCGAGGTGGGGAAACAGGAGGACAGGTTCTCATTAGAGTCAGAAAGGTGAACACGTTTCTCTTTCCTGCAGCACAGAGCCAGCTCCACAGGATGCTGAGGGCTGGGCTGGGCTGGCACCGGTGACTGTCTCCCACCCCCAGGGGCCACAGAGAGAGCTCACAGGGGGCCTGGGACGGGACACAGGGACAATTTTTTGTTCTCCCATTCCGGTTACCAATGTATCACATACATTAATCACACAATTGGTTTCCAACATTCCTGCGAGGAAAAGGATGACGCTGCCCTGTTTTGCAGATGAGCACGACTGAGGTGTAGGGAGATGGGAGACTGGCCAGCTCGGAGACAGTACAGCCAGAACTTGAGCCCAGGTGTCTGGGGGCTGCTGCCGGCTTCTGGTGCACAAGCACCCTGCAATGCCCGGGTGCCAGGCAGGGCACTGTCGCGCCACGGTACCTGAGGTGCCACCCCAGGGCTGCTCACCTTGGGGAGTCCACACAAGGTCTGTAATGCATTCGTGAGCTGCTTTCGCCCTTGCAAGATAAAGCAAAGGGCTTCTCCCTACTGCTCTGCGGATCTGTTCAGAGCGACTGTTCAGGGTTATCCTACCCCGCTCTGTCCTGCACCACAGGGGTGGGGTGGGTACATGGGGCACGAAACTCAGCTTTGTCCTGGGGCTCTTGACCAAGCTCACCTTCTACTCGGTTTTTCATTATCATCTATCTCTACGTGCTTGCAAACACATGGAGAAGGCTGTGTGAGATGTGACTATATAAATACAAACATCATAAAGCCAACCCGTCTTGGGTTTGACGTCAAATGCCAGCTCGCTTCTTGATAAGGGCCTGCGGACACGTCGGGGGCAGGACGACACAAGAACTGGAAGAATCCCCTTGGTGCAGCCATCTGAGCAGGGGCTCGAGGAGGAAGTTCTGAGCTTGCCAGCCGGGCGAGTAACTGCTATGGGTGTAGTCAGGGGGAGTTACAGGCTAAGCTGCCGGCTCCACAGAGCTGGAAAACTAATCCTTGGATAAAGCCCACTTCCCTGGGGTGGGGAGAGAGGGCAGTGACACACTGGGGCGACACTTTCGTGACAGACTCACATCATGATGGTCCTATCCAGGGCAGGCCATGGGCTCTGGGTGTTCACCAAGTGGCGGCAGGTGTGCCCACCCTGGTGGGCAGCCAGGCAGGTGGGGGAGGCCATGTGGGGACTCTCCGTGTCCTCACAGCTGGGCTGGGAACCCACCACTGCTCTAAAAACAACCTCGCAGTGCAAACAGCAGCAGAGCCCTTGTCTCCCCCTGGCACTGATCTACAGTCTGTACGGTGAGACGGCTGTACCAAGGGCGACAAGAGGAAGCAAACCGGAACCAGCCAGGCTTCTCGCGGACTCTTCACTGTGAGGACAGAACACGGGGATGAGAGCGTTGGTCCCCGCTGGGAACGCTCACCTCTAGATCCTGCAGGTGGTGGGGGCTGAACCCTGAGCTGTGGTGAGATCACTTCCCACCCAAGAAGGAGGCGGGACTGGGCAGCAGCATATGCACCAGGACCACCCCACCCGGACACGGAGGCCTGGCAGCTCCTGTAGGCCATTTCCACCGCCTCACATACCTGCTGCTGCCCCGCCCCTCACTCACCTGCTGCTGCCCTGCCCTGCACATACCTGCTCATGCACCTGCTGCTGCCCCGCCTCTCACACACCTGCTGCTGCCCCGCCCCTCACACCTCCTCACACACCTGCTGCTGCCCCGCCCCTCACTCACCTGCTGCTGCCCTGCCCTGCACATATCCACTCATGCACCTGCTGCTGCCCCGCCTCTCACACACCCCCACACCCCTGCTGCAGCCCCCTCACATACCCCCTCACACACCTGCTACTGCCCTGCCCCTCACACACACCCTCACACCCCTGCTGCTGCCCTCCTCACACACCCCTCACACACCTGCTGCTGCCCCGCCCCTCACACACCCTCACACACCTGCTGCTGCCCTCCTCACACCCTCACACACCTGCTGCTGCCCCCTCACACACCTGCTACTGCCCTGCCCCTCACACACACCCTCACACCCCTGCTGCTGCCCTCCTCACACACCCCTCACACACCTGCTGCTGCCCTCCTCACACCCTCACACACCTGCTGCTGCCCCCTCACACACCTTCTGCTGCCCCCTCACACACCCTCACACACCTGCTGCTGCCCTCCTCACACACCCTCACACACCTGCTGCCCCCCTCACACCCCTCACACACCTTCTGCTGCCCCACCCCTCACACACCCTCACACACCTGCTGCTGCCCCCTCACACACCCTCATACACCTGCTGCTGCCCCGCCCCTCACACCTCCTCACACACCTGCTGCCCTCTCACACCTCCTCACACACCTGCTGCTGCCCCCTCACACACCCCTCACACACCTGCTGCCCTCTCACACCTCCTCACACACCTGCTGCTGCCCCCTCACACACCCCTCACACACCTGCTGCTGCCCCGCCCCTCACACCTCCTCACACACCTGCTGCCCTCTCACACACCCTCACACACCTGCTGCTGCCCCCTCACACACCCCTCACACACCTGCTGCTGCCCCCTCACACACCCCCACACACCTGCTGCTGCCCCGCCCCTCACACACCCCTCACACCCCTGCTGCTTCCCCCCTCACACACCCTCACACACCTGCTGCTGCCCCCTCACACACCTGCTGCTGCCCCCTCACACACCCCCACACACCTGCTGCTGCCCCGCCCCTCACACACCCCTCACACCCCTGCTGCTTCCCCCCTCACACACCCCTCACACACCTGCTGCTGCCCTGCCCCTCACACACCTGCTGCTGCCCTGCCCCTCACACACACCTCACACACCTGCTGCTGCCCCCACACCCCTCACACACCTGCTGCTACCCCGCCCCTCACACACCCTCACACACCTGCTGCTGCCCCCTCACACCCCCTCACACACCTGCTGCTGCCCTCCTCACACACCCTCACACCCCTGCTGCTGCCCCGCCCCTCATACACCCCTCACACCCCTGCTGCTGCCCCGCCCCTCACACACCCTCACACACCTGCTGCTGCCCCCTCACACCCCCTCACACACCTGCTGCTGCCCTCCTCACACACCCCTCACACACCTGCTGCTGCCCCGCCCCTCACACCTCCTCACACACCTGCTGCTGCCCCGCCCCTCACACACCCCTCACACACCTGCTGCCCCCTCACACCCCTCACACACCTGCTGCTGCCCCCTCACACACCCCTCACACACCTGCTGCTGCCCCGCCCCTCACACCCCTCACACACCTGCTGCTTCCCCGCCCCTCACACACCCCTCACACACCTGCTGTCCCCTCACACCCCTCACACACCTGCTGCTGCCCTCCTCACACACCCCTCACACACCTGCTGCTGCCCCCCACACACCCCTCACACACCTGCTGTCCCCTCACACCCCTCACACACCTGCTGCTGCCCCCTCACACCCCTCACACACCTGCTGCCCCACCCCTCACACCTCCTCACACACCTGCTGCTGCCCCGCCCCCCACACACCCCTCACACACCTGCTGTCCCCTCACACCCCTCACACACCTGCTGCTGCCCTCCTCACACACCCTTCACACACCTGCTGCTGCCCCCTCACACACCTGCTGCTGCCCCCTCACACACCCCTCACACACCTTCTGCTGCCCCACCCCTCACACACCCTCACACACCTGCTGCTGCCCCCTCACACCCCTCACACACCTGCTGCTGCCCTCCTCACACACCCTCACACACCTGCTGCTGCCCCCTCACACACCCTCACACACCTGCTGCTGCCCCCTCACACCCCTCACACACCTGCTGCCCCACCCCTCACACCTCCTCACACACCTGCTGCTGCCCCGCCCCCCACACACCCCTCACACACCTGCTGTCCCCTCACACCCCTCACACACCTGCTGCTGCCCTCCTCACACACCCCTCACACACCTGCTGCTGCCCCCTCACACACCTGCTGCTGCCCCCTCACACACCCCTCACACACCTTCTGCTGCCCCACCCCTCACACACCCTCACACACCTGCTGCTGCCCCCTCACACCCCTCACACACCTGCTGCTGCCCCCTCACACCTCCTCACACACCTGCTGCTGCCCCCTCACACACTGCTGCTGCCCCGCCCCTCACACCCCTCACACACCTGCTGCTGCCCTGCCCCCTCACACACCCCTCACACACCTGCTGCCCCCTCACACCCCTCACACACCTGCTGTCCCCTCACACCCCTCACACACCTGCTGCTGCCCTCCTCACACACCCCTCACACACCTGCTGCTGCCCCCTCACACCCCTCACACACCTGCTGCCCCCCTCACACCCCTCACACACCTTCTGCTGCCCCCCTCACACCCCTCACACACCTTCTGCTGCCCCGCCCCTCACACACCCTCACACACCTGCTGCTGCCCCCTCACACACCCTCACACACCTGCTGCCCTCTCACACCTCCTCACACACCTGCTGCTGCCCCCTCACACCCCTCACACACCTTCTGCTGCCCCGCCCCTCACACCTCCTCACACACCTGCTGCTGCCCCGCCCCTCACACACCCTCACACACCTGCTGCCCCCTCACACACCCCTCACACACCTGCTGCTGCCCCCTCACACACCCCCACACACCTGCTGCTGCCCCGCCCCTCACACACCCCTCACACCCCTGCTGCTTCCCCCCTCACACACCCTCACACACCTGCTGCTGCCCCCTCACACACCTGCTGCTGCCCCCTCACACACCCCCACACACCTGCTGCTGCCCCGCCCCTCACACACCCCTCACACCCCTGCTGCTTCCCCCCTCACACACCCCTCACACACCTGCTGCTGCCCTGCCCCTCACACACCTGCTGCTGCCCTGCCCCTCACACACACCTCACACACCTGCTGCTGCCCCCACACCCCTCACACACCTGCTGCTACCCCGCCCCTCACACACCCTCACACACCTGCTGCTGCCCCCTCACACCCCCTCACACACCTGCTGCTGCCCTCCTCACACACCCTCACACCCCTGCTGCTGCCCCGCCCCTCATACACCCCTCACACCCCTGCTGCTGCCCCGCCCCTCACACACCCTCACACACCTGCTGCTGCCCCCTCACACCCCCTCACACACCTGCTGCTGCCCCCTCACACCCCCTCACACACCTGCTGCTGCCCTCCTCACACACCCCTCACACACCTGCTGCTGCCCCGCCCCTCACACCTCCTCACACACCTGCTGCTGCCCCGCCCCTCACACACCCCTCACACACCTGCTGCCCCCTCACACCCCTCACACACCTGCTGCTGCCCCCTCACACACCCCTCACACACCTGCTGCTGCCCCGCCCCTCACACCCCTCACACACCTGCTGCTTCCCCGCCCCTCACACACCCCTCACACACCTGCTGTCCCCTCACACCCCTCACACACCTGCTGCTGCCCTCCTCACACACCCCTCACACACCTGCTGCTGCCCCCCACACACCCCTCACACACCTGCTGTCCCCTCACACCCCTCACACACCTGCTGCTGCCCCCTCACACCCCTCACACACCTGCTGCCCCACCCCTCACACCTCCTCACACACCTGCTGCTGCCCCGCCCCCCACACACCCCTCACACACCTGCTGTCCCCTCACACCCCTCACACACCTGCTGCTGCCCTCCTCACACACCCCTCACACACCTGCTGCTGCCCCCTCACACACCTGCTGCTGCCCCCTCACACACCCCTCACACACCTTCTGCTGCCCCACCCCTCACACACCCTCACACACCTGCTGCTGCCCCCTCACACCCCTCACACACCTGCTGCTGCCCTCCTCACACACCCTCACACACCTGCTGCTGCCCCCTCACACACCCTCACACACCTGCTGCTGCCCCCTCACACCCCTCACACACCTGCTGCCCCACCCCTCACACCTCCTCACACACCTGCTGCTGCCCCGCCCCCCACACACCCCTCACACACCTGCTGTCCCCTCACACCCCTCACACACCTGCTGCTGCCCTCCTCACACCCCCTCACACACCTGCTGCTGCCCCCTCACACACCTGCTGCTGCCCCCTCACACACCCCTCACACACCTTCTGCTGCCCCACCCCTCACACACCCTCACACACCTGCTGCTGCCCCCTCACACCCCTCACACACCTGCTGCTGCCCTCCTCACACACCCTCACACACCTGCTGCTGCCCCCTCACACACCCCTCACACACCTGCTGCCCCCTCACACCCCTCACACACCCCCTCACACCTCCCTCACCTGCTGCTGCTCTCCTTACACACCCTCACACACCTGCTGCTGCCCCCTCACACACCCTCACACACCTGCTGCTGCCCCCTCACACACCCTCACACACCTGCTGCTGCCCCCCTCACACCCCCTCACACACCTGCTGCTGCCCCCTCACACCTCCTCACACACCTGCTGCTGCCCCCCTCACACCTCCTCACACACCTGCTGCTGCCCCCCTCACACCCCTCACACACCTGCTGCTGCCCCCTCACACCTCCTCACACACCTGCTGCTGCCCCCTCACACACTGCTGCTGCCCCGCCCCTCACACCCCTCACACACCTGCTGCTGCCCTGCCCCCTCACACACCCCTCACACACCTGCTGCCCCCTCACACCCCTCACACACCTGCTGTCCCCTCACACCCCTCACACACCTGCTGCTGCCCTCCTCACACACCCCTCACACACCTGCTGCTGCCCCCTCACACCCCTCACACACCTGCTGCCCCCCTCACACCCCTCACACACCTTCTGCTGCCCCCCTCACACCCCTCACACACCTTCTGCTGCCCCGCCCCTCACACACCCTCACACACCTGCTGCTGCCCCCTCACACACCCTCACACACCTGCTGCTGCCCCCTCACACACCCTCACACACCTGCTGCTGCCCCCTCACACCCCTCACACACCTTCTGCTGCCCCGCCCCTCACACCTCCTCACACACCTGCTGCTGCCCCGCCCCTCACACCTCCTCACACACCTGCTGCTGCCCCGCCCCTCACACACCCCTCACACACCTGCTGCCCCCTCACACCCCTCACACCTCCCTCACCTGCTGCTGCCCCGCCCCTCACACACCCCTCACACACCTGCTGCCCCCTCACACCCCTCACACCTCCCTCACCTGCTGCTGCCCCGCCCCTCACACACCCCCTCACACACCTGCTGCCGCCCTCCCTCTCCTGCCCCACAGTCTGCAGGCTGCCTGCTCTGCACTTTCCTCTCTGCAGAGACTGCCTATGGTGGCACCAGGCTTAGCCTTCATCTCCTTCTCCAGAGTCTCTTGTTGGTGATCTCTGCTTTCCATGGTTTGAATGCCAACCGCCCCGATGTCACCAAAATGGCCGTCTCCCACCTTAAGCACCAGGCATCCACTGCCCAGCCTGATGGGCATCTCAAATGGACCTGGTCCCAAAGAGGCCTTCCCACAACCCCTCCCTATACACCTGCCTTTGCTGGCTCCCTGAAGCCCAGGCAGGTGTTGTTCTTGACCCCGTTCTTCCCTTAGGCCCACATCCAACCAAGGAGAAGTCCTGTTGGCCCTGCCCTGGAGACGTCTACAAACTTCTTACTTATTTTTCACTTGGTTTTGTCTTCCGTCTTCGCCTAAGCCTAACACACATCTGTCAAAAGACTGGACAAACTCTCCCACCACCAGGACCCCCACGTGAGTCAGCCACACAAGGCCACATGATCAGGGAGCCACAGAGCTGGGATGGCGACCCAGGGCTCCACGTGTCCACATCGGAGGCTGCCGCCCCACTGCCTGTCTTGAACGGTGCCTGCCTGCATCACACCATCTCTAGGAAACAGCAGCACCATCAGACCCACGGCTGCCAGGAGTTCCTGATCTTGTTGGGGAGGACGCTACTCCTCCACTCCAAAACTTTCCCTGACCCAAGGACTGAACCCCTGGTTAACCTCATTTAGCTTCTACGCCAGCCTGCTCAGTCCTGCGCTGCCAGCATAGAGCATTCTTCCTTTATGGTTCAGATGAAAACGGGCCCCAGAAACTGGTGCTGTAAGGCCACCCTCCTGCCCCAAGTGTGCTCAGAGGAGTGGCCCTGTGAGTTTGGGCAGGGTACCTGTGCCACTCAGTTTCCAGGGTAGAGACGTGGGCAGGAACTGGGCATGAACGGAGTCAGGGGGCAAGGATCCCAGGGACCCAAGTGAAGCAGCACCTGGCCAGGAGGGTGCACGGCTGGAGGAGGCCAGGGTAGCCGGTGGCTGGCAGAGCTCGCTGCTTGACGCCACAGCCCCTGACGACCCAGGCAGCCATTACGGGAGGCTGGTCTGCCTGTTCTGTGCGGAGAAACACTGAAGGGCCATCCTGGGTGCTGCTGGAGGCAAGGGTGGGGCATTCTTGAAAAGATGCTCAGTGCAGCTGCCAGGTCCTGGATTCTGAAGTCTGGGTCCTGAGGGAGGGGAGTGGTCGCCATGGTAACGTCTCCCGGGAGTTCTTTAAAAGGGAGGAGGTGCTGTTCTTCACTTGAGGGTGCTGATGGAGTACTGGTAAGTCCAGAAGGTTCTCTAATAAGGCGTCTCTGGGCCACCCTGACCACCACTCCGGGGGCTCGTGCTGCCCCTGCAATGATTGTGGACTTGTTTTCCTCTTCCCCCAGGCGACCCTGGACAGCAGGAGTCCTGTCTGGTCATTCTGAGAGCCCTGGCGTGTGTCTGCCTGGCTCGACCCAGACACTGGATAAACACCCATCAGGGGAAGGGAGGAACCCCTTTCTCAGGCTTAAGAGTGACCGATCTCCCTGGTGGCCTGCTGGCCTGCAGGGGACATTGGAAAATGCTGGTGGAAGGTAAGTTTTTTTTTAAGATTTATTTATTTAAAAGGCAAAGTGACACATACAGACATACAGAGTGACAGAGAGAAAAATGGAGAGACAGAGAGAAGAGAAAAACAGAGAGGGAGAGAGAGATACCTTCTATTCACTGGTTTACTCCCTAAATGGCCTCCAATAGCCAGAGAGATGGGCCAGACAGAAGCTGGGAGTCAGGAACTCCATCCTGGTCTCCCACATGGGTGACAAGGACTCAAAACCCTTGGGCGGATCCTCTGCTGCCTTCCCACATGTGTCGGCAGGAAGTTGGATTGAAAGTGGAAACCCAGGACTTGAACTGGCAGCAAGAAGGGGATGGCAGTGCCGTCAGAAGCCCAGGCTGCTGTGACTTCTGGAATGCCAACCGTGAAGGAAGCAGGGGTCGTGACGTCTGGATATGCCCAGCAGGCTGAGGGCTGGAAGATGCTGACCAGCAGGTGTTAGGGCAAACCACTCAGAGGGAACTTGGTGGAGGCAGGGCTGGTTCCATCCAGAGCTCCGTGGGGAGCCGCTGAGAGACCCAGAGGCCACAGTGGGGCAGAGTCACCTGCCCGCAGGTCCGAGGCAGCAGAGAGTTCCATGGAGATGGCCAGAGGGAATACAACCGAGGGAAGGCAGTTGTGCTCTGCTGTGCTAACGTCAAACTCGAAGTCTTAGTGAAAATAATATCACTCACGGTTAAAGATCTGATACACTGATAGAAACATCAGTTCATTGAACTTGTGGCAGCACTGTTTCCCCATCTTACAGACATAACGCACTGGGCAAGGCTAGGAAGCGGGTCCCTGAGAGCCAGCTCTCGGGACCCAAGCCGAGCCAGCTGGGCCTCCTCTGATCCAAGGAAGACAATTTCTGGGAGAGGTGACATGTGAAAAAAAGAGGCTTACACGTAAGGAGAGGCAGAGAATTGTTACAATTGGACAGGGACAGAACAATCCACTGAAACAGGCAAGGGAGAGCATTTGCAGAGGTTGCTTTCAAGGATCGCTGGGGAAAGAGATTAAAGGTTTGAGAAAAACGCTCAGAATTAGAACTCTCCCAGGACCTCAAGAGTAGGATCTACTTACAAACCAACCCAGGGGGCAAGCCTGGCTGGCCCACCCAGAACTCTACGCAGGGCCAGGGGCACTGGGCAGACCTGTGCTGCCAGTCAGGAGAATGGTCCCCGCCTTCTTCTCCAGGGTCTTCAGTCACGTGACATAATAGATGGCAATGTGCAATGGAAGGCTAAAACTTCTAGTTTAGGGGTTGGTGCTGTGGCACAGCAGGTTAAGATGCTGCCTGCAACGCCAGCATCCCATGAGCACCGGTTCAAGTCCCGGCTGCTCCACTTCCCATCTAGCTCCCTGCTAATGCACCCGGGAAAGCAGAAGATGACCCAAGTACTTGGGTCCCTGTCATCCACATGGGAGACCTAGATGAAGCTCCAGGCTCCTGGCTTTGGCCTGGCTCATCACAGCCATTTTGGGGAGTGACCCAGCAGATGGAAGATCGCTCTGTCTCTCCTTCTCTCTCTGTAACTCTGCCTTTCAAACAAATAAATAAACCTTTTATTTAAAAAAACCCCTGCTAATTTAAATATTAATTACTTTTAGACAAAGTTAAGGTACAATGGGTTAAGCTACTGCCTGCAACTGCTGGTACCCTACATAAGCACCTGGAGTCCTGTTTGCTCTGCTTCTGATCCAGCTCCCCGCTAATGCACTTGAGAAAGCAGTGGAAGATGGCCCAAGCCCTTGGGCCCCTGCCACCCACATCGGAGACCAAGATGGAGTTCCAAGTTTCTGTCTTTAGCCAGGTCCAGCCCTGGCTTTTGTGGCCATCTGGGAACTGAACCAGTGAATGGAAAGTATGTCTCTTCTCCCTCTCTCGGTCACTCTGCTTTTCAAATAAATGAAATAAATCTTTAAATGAAGTTAAAAGTTCTTACAGGTTTGATTTTTGCCTCCAAAATTAGGAAAATTTGGCTTTTTTACACAGAGGAAGATACCATGGTACATATTGTTACCCAGCCTGTATAGTCCCCACATAATTCATAAAATTATGAAATGAGAACATCTGAACATTAAAGTAGCTAAAGGATTCCTAAGTCCTTTGACACTAAATAACTCAGGCTGCCCTAAACCTTCTGCTGAGTTCTAAGCTGTAATAGCTTTGCCACTGTGTTCAGTGACTGGCAAGATTCCCTAAAGCAAGATCAAGGCCTTAGTCCACCTCCTCCTCTTGCTTTTAGCCAATCTTCATATCCCACCTTATTGTGTGTGTGCCAGGCACTGGACTAAGCATTTTAAATGACTTGTGTCATTTATTTGTCAGAAAACCCATTGAGCTCATGCTAAGAAAAACTGCAGACGGTGGTGGGTGGGCATTTAGTGCAGTGGTTAAGGTGCGTGGGGCGCCTGAGTTCACTCCCAGCATGCCTGGGTTCCAGTCCTGGCCTCTCCCTGGACTCCAGCTTCCTGCTAACGTGCACCCTGGGAGGCAGCAGGGGATGGCTCAAGTAGGTGGGTCCCAGTCACCCATGTGGGAGACCCGAGTTGAGTTCCAGGTTCTTGGATTCTGCCTGGCCCAGCTGAAGCTGTTGTTGCTGTTTGGGGAGTGAACCAGCAGATAGAAGATCTCTCTCTCTCTCTCTCTCTCTCTCTCTCTCTCTCCTCTCTGCAAATACAATTTTAAAAATTAAAAAATAGAGGCTGGCATTGTGGCATAGCAGGTAAAAGCCACCGCCCGCAATGCCAGCATCCCATATGGGTGCCAGTTACTGTCCTGGCTGTTCCACTTCTGATCCAGCTCCCTGCTACTGTCCTGGGAAAGCAGTGGAAGATGGCCAGGTGATTGGGCTCCTGCTACCCACTTGGGAGAGCTGGAAGAAGCTCCAGCCTCCTGGCTTCAGCCTGGCCCAGTCCCGGCCACTGTTGCCATCTGGAGAGTGACCAGCAGATGGAAGATGTCTGTCTTTCCCTCTTTCTCTGGTGCCACCATTGCTGAGCCTCTTTGGGTGGGAAAGGAGGGATCTGGGGGACAATGAAGGTCCTCTCAGCTCCCCCACTGGGCCATTTTATGCAATTGGATTTCACCAAATTTCCTAGGCTCAACTGCTGTTTTTCACTCTAGTGTCCAACAGTGGGGGAATCTTGTGCTTCCAAGAGTCGGGATGAGCACAGGCTGCAAATACATTTTGAAGCGAGGTACACCCGAGTTAGCACTGCTGGTCAGAAACAGATGCGGCCATGGAGAACAGAAATAAGCAACTTTGCTGGAAAGGGCGCGGCAGGAGGCAGGGGATTTCGTCTGTGATGCAAACCACAGACAAGGAGATGTGAGCAGAAAGTGAAGAGAAAGGAGATTACCTTTAAACTTGGGCTGGCCAGTTTGCGGCCACAAGGCAATCCCACAATGCCCCAGTTAGGGATGGGAGAGAGTGAGTTAACCAGGCTGGAGAGACCCAGTGGAGCTCCTGCCCACCAGCTCTGTGTGCTCCCATGGGAACAAGAGGAGCTCACGGTGGAGGCCCCAGGGCTCCCCAGTGTCTAGGGGCTGGTGACGTTAGAGGCAGGTGCGCATGCTGTACGTCGGGGCTCCACCTGGTGGAATGCTGGCAGGAGCCCTCTGTGAGCCCATGGCTCAGACCGCGTCCCGTTCCCCCCACGGCCCTCCCCAGCCCCTTTCAGCTCGGGGCTTTGGGTTGGCAGGGCAAGAAAGGATGTCTGGGACTAAAACTCCACAGGGTAAAACCAACTCCCTTAGCCACAGGGAAAACAAGCTCTTGCTACCAACCAAAGCCCCTGGGAACTCCGGACCGCCGTCCGCCTCCCATCAGAACGGCTCAGATCCTCATGTGCTTGTCAGGGGGGTGACGGGCAGCACAGACGCCCTGGCACAGGCAGCAGAGCCAGCTCCGAGCTCCGTGCACAGCGGGGTCTGAGGTGGCACTTCTCAGGTCCCCCACGGCTGCCTCTGCTCCCGCCATGCTCCAGAGTCTCGGGTTTTTCTTTTTTTTCCCACAACCAGGTACTAAGCATTTTCAAAACCTCAATGTATCCCCAAAACAATGGTTTCAAGAACAGAATTATTTCCTGGGTGTGCCATACATGGAAAGCTAGTCATTCTAAAGCTCTCCAAAACGTTCTCATCTGACTACATATATATGAGGGTACTTCAAAGAATTCATACAAATGGAATTAAAAGATAATTTTGGTACACATGTTTGAAATCCATAAGAGCCTTTTCTCTTGTTGAAGATTTATTTATTTATAGGTTACTCTCAGAGAGAGAGAGAGAGAGAGAGAGAAATCTTCTATCTGGTGGTTCACTCCCCAAATGGCTGCAACAGCCATGGCCAGGTCGGGCTGAAGCCAGGAGGGAAGAACTCCATGCAGGTCTCCCATACGGGTGCTTTCCCAGGGGCACAGCAGGGAGCTGGATGGGAAGTGGGGAAGCCAGGACTCGAACCAGCGCTCACAGGGGATGCTGGCATCGCAGGGAGCCAGGTAACTGCTGGGGCAGACACCACCTTCCCCGCCCCGGCCCATGGAGCCTTTTCATCACACACATTTTCCATGAACTTTACGGAGATCTCCCTGTATGCATGGATTTAAAATTTTTTTTTGCACCAAAAGAAATTACTTTTGGATTTTACTTCCTACGAACTCTTTGACGTATCACACAACTGCACTTCCTTGACGTACACACAACTGGAAAAGCGTGCTCCCAACTGGCACACTTTCCTAACGGAAACCTGCTCCTGTGATCCTGTAGCAAGAGGTGGCACCACGCAGGCCCACGGCCTGTGCACGAGGACCCATGGGCTCCATGGGACCGACCGCGTTCCTCTCAGAGGCAGCCTGGGTTGGGTCCAGCCAGAGCAGTTCTTTGACAAGTTCAGAGAGAGGGAGGCTTCTGCAACGCTTCTGAAACTTCCTTTTCTTAGCTGAGACTCTCGTCTCGGTGTCACTGCTGGTGGTGCTACGAGAGGTCATCAAGAAGGGGACACAGAGGCACTGTGCTTTGTACTTGCTAAGGTGCCTGCACCTGTAACACCACGTCTGCTAACACCATGACAGACCGCCGCGGTGTCCGGTGACGGGTGCTGATGGACGGCTGCCAGGAGGGGCCCAGGCTGCCCCCACCCTCCTCCTGGGGGCGTGCTCTGCCCCCACCCTCCTCCTGGGTGTGTGCTCTGACGGTCACCCGGAGGGTGTCCCTTTATGAGGCTGCTGTCCGTCCACGTCTGCCCTGCTCACGGTGGTCCCAGCTCCTTCTCTAAAAGGTGGGTGTTGGTCAGCAGACCCCAGCCATTCCCACTCTGCCATTCCACAGTCTGATCTTGGGGTGAAGGGGGTGCCCTTGCTGCCCAGCACCCTCAGTCAGGGTCCCTGTGGCTCTGTCCAGTGTTCTGGGGGCAAGTCCTGGCTGCCCCAGCTTGTGATGTGGAATGGAAGCAGAGGGGAGGCTGACACCCAGGCCATGTGGAGAGCCTCCCAGGATTCTCCCAGCATGCTCTGCCCCTCGTGGATGCCCAGCCCCTGGAGAAGCTGCTCCTCCAGGCTTGTGTGTGACTGGTGCTTTAGGGCGTGCCCGTGAGGCCCCACAATCCCTCCGTCCCTTCAGCCTTTGGTTCCCTGATTTGCTGCAAACCTGTGGGCTTAGGGTGCCGCTGGAGCACCCCGGCAGTGATTCCTGGCCCTCACGAGGCCACCTGCCATCAGAGGGTACCTCTGGCTGTTGCTGCCCCTGGGCCTCATCTCTGGGCCTTGACACTTCTCCTTGATCCATTCTCCCCAGCATCCGACCTCACTGGCCCGAAGACACCCCCATTCGGCAGGCCCAGAGCTCTATGCACTGCACCCTCTCCTCACAATGCACCTGTTCTTAGCCAGTGACACCCCCATTCATCCAGTGGCCCAAGGTAGGGGTGATTCACTTCCTGTGCTGTGCCCCTCACCAGTCGCATCCGGGTGGTCAGCAGGAAGTGGCCTTGCATACCCGCTCTTTCCTGCCCCTCCCGTTCCCTTCTCAGAAGGTGTTGTGCTGTGCAGGCCCCACCCCCTCTGCAGGAGCCACAGTCACACCTGCTGGGTGGCTCTCTGCTGGGTGGATCCTGTGGTCCCAGGGGCGGGGTGGGGGTGGGGGGCTCTTGCTGCTGATGGGGCCACAGCTTCTTCTCACTGGCAGCACCCTGGATAGGTCCACATAGCAAGGGTGCCGAAGCCGGGGCTTCCAACGTGAGCTCCATGGTGCTGGGGGGCATCCTTCACCAACTCTCACCTTTGCTCCCCATAAACTACAGCAGCCAGCCCCACATCTGGGTTACACAGATTGAGTTTCTCACTGCTTATAGTAGGTAGATAGATAGCTAGATAGATAGAGGATTTGCAGGCAGTCGGCAAATGCTCACGGTAATGATTCCAGCAGTTTTCACGCATGTGGTGGTGCGTGCTGAAGGGATGCTGGATGCTAAGTCAGATGCCTGAGCTCTGGCCTGGCCTTTGCCTGTGGAGTGGAATCGGCCAGGCAGGTTCCCGGGCCTCTGCAAGTTGGCCATGCTGTAAAAGGTTCTCTCCAACTCAAACGCTGTGATTCCATGGCTAAAATGAGCTTTTCAAGGACTGAAGTTGAGGGCCCAGCACTGTGGAGCAGCAGGTTTAGCCCCTGCCTGTGACACTGGTACCCCTTCTGGGCACCAGTTCGAGTCCCAGCTGCTCTGCTTCTGAACCAGCTCCCTGCTAATGTGCCTGGGAAGGTAGCAGAAGATGGTCCAAGTGCTTGGGCCCCTGCACCCACGTGGGAGACCCAAATGGAGTGCTAGGCTCCTGGCTTTGGCCTGGCCCAGCCCCAGCCCCAGCCTCAGCCATTGGGGCATTTGGTGAGTGAGCCAGTGGATGGAAGATCCGTTTCTCTCTGTCTCTCCCTCTCTCTCTGTAACTCTGCCCTTCAAATAAATAAGTAAATCTTAAAAACACACACACACACACACGCACACACACACAGAGCTGAAGTCTGCTGTGTCTTCCCTATCTCCAGTGAGGGAGTACTGGCAGGCTACAGCAGCTAAAACTCCGAAGGGAAGAATCTACAAGGACTGGTGTCCTTGCAGAGCCAAGCGAGGCCCAGAGCCAGCTGGTGGCCCCCAAGGCACTCAGAACCAAACAGAACACAGAAAGATGGCTGCCAGCAGGGTCCGCATGGACCGCGACGCTGTTTCTTGTCATTCACACCCAGCAGGCGGCACCTCACCGAGTCCCTGCACCTCATCGCTCTCGGCAGATCTGCAATGACCTCCCTAAGCCAAGGCACTCACGGCCGGCCAAAGGGCCTCTCCAGTGGCACGACCAGCTCCGCCATGTGTGCAGCCCTCTGCAGGATAAAACACACGGGGCAGCTTCCTGGAAAGCTATTAGGAATTTCAAGGTAGCGACGGCGGAACGTGAAGCCCACCCTGGGCCCCGTGTGAGCCCGCTCGCCAGGAAGGGCTGGGCACCTGCTCGCTGCCCTGGCAGGGGGCTCTCCCGAGACACGGCAGACTAACAGCCAGAGAGTGCACAGCACTGAGAGGGCTGCTGGGGGCCTCGAGAGAACAGCACGCAGCGAGGAAGTTGCGGCCGGCCGGGGGTTAAACATCCCATTCCACGCAAGCAGAGCGGCCCTGGCGGGCTCCCGGCTCAGTGCAGGGTGGCGCCCACGAGAGCCGCCAGCCCCGTAGCCTGTGGGAGGCTGACCCGATGAAGGCGTGATGGGAACAGCGAGAATGAAAGAGAAGAGTGCGGTGTCAGGAGGCCACAGGGGACATCACCCTCCATCCCTTGCTTTCTATGGGCTCCTGAGACCCTGTCCTTGAACTCCAGGGCCGCATTCTCCCCCTGCTCGCCCTGTCTGATGCTTTGAAACCAGCTAACGAAGACCACGCACTGTGCCCCCAACACTCACACAACTTTCCCTGTTTCCCGACGCCTGCTCCTAGACCTGGAGCAGAGAATGGTTGCCTCAGTTCGAGGTTTTTAATTCACAGAAATTGAAACAGGTTACTTCAACAACTGACTTACAGTGGAGCTGTTCCAAGAAGGTGGGCAGGCAGGCACCTACCTACAGCGTGGGGAGAGATCTCACAGGCTGTCTGCAAACCCTCAGCCACAGGTGTGGGCTGCCCACCCACCAGCTGGCTCAGAGTGGGGCTGCTGTACTTGTGTCGTCTTCCAGGGCTTGGTTTTAACTGAGGTTTGTGATCAAGGAGCGAGTGAGTCATGAAGTTAATGCACTGGTCAGGACCAGCATTAAAAGCAAACTCACTCAACAGATTAGGAGGCATCACGGCGTCTCATGTGCAAAGTAAGTACTGCTTACCGTGAGCCGAGGGAAGACGACCGAAAGCTACTGCTTTATTTGCATTTATACCTGCCGGCTGGTAGGCCCTCGGCTGTTTGCTGAGTCTACAAGTACAGGTGCACCTGCCTGTGATGGTCTCAATGTGCTACGAGCCGGTCCCCCTGGTGTCATTCCCCATCCTCCCAGAATTCTATCAGGAGTACAGCTCCTGACCAGACTTAAGAAAATTCCATCAGTTCTCTTAGACTCTGACATCTTTTACCTCATACTTCTGGGAGACCCGAGGTTGGGGCTACTGTTCTCCAAAGCCCACGCGTGTATGCACCACAGCCATCCGGGCCCGTGCAGTGTAGGAAGAATCCAGGAGGGATGGACAATGGGAGGAGACCACATGGAGCCCCTTCCCTGAGAAGCGTGGAGGTGCAGGGTGCAGGCTGAGCTGGTGAGGAGGCTGGGCACGGGCCTCACAGGCCTTGACCTCTGGCTGAGGCAGGCTGGGCTGAGTGCAGAGTCGGGGGTTGGTCCTGCAAGAGAGCCTTGCAGAGCTAACGTGGGAGATGCTGGCAGCTTGCAGGCGGCCATGGCGGTGCAGAGAGTGAGCGAGGGGGACGTAAAATGCCCAGGGCCTGCCAATGGGTCAGGCAGAACAAGTGGGGCAGAGCAGATGTCAAGCGTGAGGCAGGGCTCTGCGTGCAGGGCTCTGGGAGACGGTGAGTGGGGGCCACCGCGCAGGCTGAGGGTGAGTTTATCTCCCTCGCTGCAGACAGCTAGAAGGCAGCTGCAGAAGCAGCTGGGCAGCTCTCGGGGGAGGGCCGAGCCGCAGACAGCAGCTTGAGCAAGGCCGACTCTGGAAGCAGGAAGGAGCAGGACACAGAGGCGAGCACACATGCCACCCACCAGAGGCCCGGGGCCGGTCAGGCAGGACACACACAGGGAGAGGGGCAGCCAGACAGCGCCAAGCGAAGCGCCAGCAGTGGCTTCCCTGGACCTTGGGGAAATGTGTTTGTAAAGCAGGCTGACCGTTCCCGGCAGGAAGGAGGCCAGCACGTGGCCAGAGTCTGTCCTCTGCTGGTTTGGACCCAGCAGCAGGCACAGGATGCCTTTGTGGTGCAAGGAGGCCTCTTGGCAGTGAGCACTGACATTGCGAGTTCACGGCTCATCAGGACAGCCGGAACATGTGCCCTGGGGGCCCTGGATGTCCTGTGGCAGAACCTTCCTGTCGGTGTGAGGTCGTCTTTCCAAAAAACGGCGCTGCTGGTTGTGTGGCTCCTTCTTTTGTTGAAAACAACTCTCGAATAAATAAGGGCACGGAATAAAAAACGGCACATGCTTATGGATTCACGTCAGATGCGGTATTTTCAACGATGAGGTTCTCTGGCCGGGTGTCTTAGGAGTGCCCAGGAACAGGGCTCCCAGGCTCACACGAGTGCTGAGAAAGTCCTACAGGGCTACCCTGCAGAGACTCCGCTTGACGTGTGGTCCTAGGGCCCAGACCTCACTCCGTGGTTGCTGATCGACACGACGACGGCTGCCCGAGAACCCCGACTGCCAGCACACACAGGGCGGCCTCTGCAGGGTGGGAGAACGGTAGCTCTTGTGACAGTGACGGTCATGCAGTCGCTGGCTGGAAATGAATGAATCGGCATTCTGGCTTCACACACACAGGTCCGCCCTGGGCGGGCGGCTCTGTCCTTGTTACACCAGCGAAACCCCAGCTCCAATCCTGCAGTGCAGGCCTCTGGGGGGTGCCCCTGCTGTCCTGCCCAGGGTGTGGGCTCTCAGCCCCGCCTTTCCGTATGAGTATGCACAACTCCGCTTTCCACCCCTGTCTCCAGGGGCTGATGGGAAACTCAGTGGAGACTGACAGCAGCCAGAGGCGTGGGACCTTCCGAGATGAGATCAGGCTCCTGAATCCTTGACTGCGGCGCAGGGCCCAAGGCCGTTTGCTGCTTCCTCTTGAATCAGTGTGAATAGGCAGGTGGCTAGTTGAGTCTAAGTGAGCAGGAATCCTTGCAGCCCCGCATGCTACCTCTTTGTCTGTCAGAGATGCCCACCTTCCCAAGATGCCCCCTGTGTCTCATGCAGGACCAAGAAGGGGAGACGCCTTGAATATATACATACAAAGCTCCACATGGAGTTTATGGAGGTGCCAAAATGTTAGCTAGCAAGGTAGACATTCGCCTATATGTGCAAGAGGGGCCAAAGAACAAAAATGGGAATCTGATTGAAAGAGGGAAGCAAGTAGAAGCAAGCCTTGGAAGCAGACCAGCATTTGCACATCGAAAGTCTTGCCTTTGACTGACAACCTTGCTGGGTGGCTCCCAGCCCTCTCCTGGGGGTAGCCTAGAGGAATCTTCCCTGCCCAGCACCAAGGGGCTATCAGGTCCGATGACGCTGTGCTGGTGGAGTTCTGGGAGGAATCTCTGGAATTCCGCACCCAGGAAGCCCCCCACCTGACAATATCCCACAAAGGGAGTGGAGGAGAAATGGAGGGCCCGTGCTCATATCTACAAAAACTCCAGTCTGAATACAGACGGGGCTCTGGGATGCCAGGCTGGTCTGTCAGGGGTATTCTCTTCATCACTTCCTTGCTTACACTACTCTCTGCCTCACGCCTAAAATTCTTTCTTGTGGAAAGAAGTTCTGAGCAGCCGTCTCCGGTGATGCGGTTGGCGAGCCACCCAGGAGAGAATGAGACAGCAGCAAATCCCAAGCCAACTTGCTCCACGTCCAGCCTCCTTCTATTCTTCCTGCTCCCTTGTCTAGGGGAAACCAGCCTCTGCTAATGCTTCCTGGACACAGAGGCTTGACCACTGTCTTTTAAACTAGCCACGTTGGCCTAACGGAAGTCCCTTTGCTGTACTCATGCAGGGGAGTGTCTTACAAGAGACCAACAAGGCCAACTTACTCTTTCAAACTCTCTATGTAGGCCATCCTGGCCCTCACTGTCTTGCCTGATCTGCCCAGGGTCTGTTCACTATCCCTTATCCTCCATGTCAAATGCTGGGCAGGGGGAGGACGTTGTCCAGTCAAGGCCTAGGGCCTGGTCTCGGTCATTCCTCCCTACTGAAGGGTGCCATGTGCCGCATTTCCCCCACCTCCTTTGCCCCGATTTTGAAAAAAGCACTCCCAAGGACTGGTCTTAAGATGGTTTCTCTGAAACTGCAATTGTTACCACCAACCAGACCCCTGGCTGGGCCATGAGTTTCAACTCCCTCTTCAGCTTTTTCTCCCCTAGACTAGCAAGAGCAGGTATTCCGGCCTTTCTGACCAAGATTTCCCATTTCCCCCCTGTTAATTATGGAAGCTCCACTGCCCACCCATTTAAGATCTCTCTGTTCTATGGTTGGGGCCAATATTTGTCTTGTTAAACTCACAGAGCTCGCCAGTCACTACTGCCCTCCACGCAGGTCCCAAGGCCCAAAAGGATAAGGCGGCCTGTGAGACCCTGCTGTACTTTGACAATGCTGTCAACAGCTGAGCTATTATTTTAAGTCTTTGTCAGCAAACTGTGATTTTCAGAAAATATTCAGAATTAGATTCATGTAGCTGTGTCTTTTAACAAAAACATTCTTGGTTCTATACTTAAATGTTTTGTCTTGTAGGCTACAGGTTTTTCTTACATTTCTAGGGTTCTCAACACTTTGGAAAAAATATAATTATATAAAAACTCTACCTGTTTCCTACTTAATTCCTCCAAATTTAAGACCTACTTTAAAGTAACTGGGTTAAAATTCTGAATTTTTTTTTTTTTTTTTTTTTTTTTTTGACAGGCAGAGTGGACAGTGAGAGAGAGAGACAGAGAGAAAGGTCTTCCTTTTGTCGTTGGTTCACCCGCCGTGGCCGGCACACTGCGGCCGGTGCACCACACTGATCCGATGGCAGGAGCCAGGTACTTACCCTGGTCTCCCATGGGGTGCAGGGCCCAAGCACTCGGGCCATCCTCCACTGTACTCCCTGGCCACAGCAGAGAGCTGGCCTGGAAGAGGGGCAACCGGGACAGAACCTGGTACCCCAACCAGGACTAGAACCCGGTGTGCCGGCGCCACAAGGCGGAGGATTAGCCTAGTGAGCTGCGGCGCCGGCCCTGAATGTGTTTTTAAAAATACGTCTCTCACAGTTTAGAAGAGTTCAGTATGTGAACAGAAGAAACCAGTAGGTAGGAAAGAAAGACGTGGAGGAAGCTATAAGCATGAGAATGTATTCTTGGTGACAAAGGTTAAGAAAAAATATTTTGATGGGGGGGCTGAAGGAATGAATATGTTGTAGCTTTTGTTTTTGTAACTGTCCGAGATAATGAGAATTCTATGTGTCTTTGAAGAAGCTTTCTCATGTTTTCTGTTGTCTTTTTGAGTCTTGATTGCTTGGGTCTTAAAGGAGTTAACTTTATCTGTGTATTTTAAAATGTTTGAGTGACTGCCTTAACTCATTAGAACTGGCCCACTGGTTAGGGGCCAACGCTGTGGTGCAATGGGTTAAAGCCCTGGCCTGCAGCATTGGCATCCCATATGGGCACTGGTTCAAGTCCTGGGTGCTCCACTTCCAATCTAGCTCCCTGCTAATGCACTTGGGAAAGCAGCAGAGGATGGCCTGAGTCCTTGGGCCCCTGCATCCATGTGAGAGACCTGGAAGAAGTTCCTGGCTCCTGGCTTTGGATGGGCTCAGCTCCTGCCATTGCAGCCAGTCGGGGAGTGAACCAGCAGAGGGAAGACATCTGTCTGTCTCTCTTCTCTCTCTCCCTCTCTGTCTCTCCCTCTCCCTGTAACTCTTTCAAATACATAAAATAAATCTTTAAAAAAAAATGCTTGGGTTAAATGGATCATTACTTTCATTTTGACCAAATGGTTTGAACCTCTGACAATTCTTTTGAACTAAGTCTTTTGACTTTGAGGCTTCCAGTCAGATCCCTGGAAATCTTAAAGGACGGGACTATCAACCTGGACAGACAATAGTTGTTTGCGTTAATTTATATCATGTAAAGTGCATTGTCGGGTCATGAAATGATGTCAGACTTGCATTGTGCTTATGTACAGGTCTGAAGTTTTACCCTCCAGGGTCAACCACTGAGTGGGACACGTTTCCAGAGTGGGCGCTTCCCCCATAGCTTTATACCAGATGGCTTGTCCTGCACCTTATACTGGTTGCGTGATGATGAGGGTAGCAGGGATGTAGGCTTGCTCCTTCATCCCCAAAGTCTGACCAGGGCCCACGTTGGCACAGGGACAAGGAGCTGGCTGCCCTTCCCCACCACATTCCCATCCGTGCTTGCAACCCTCCCTGTCCTACCACTTCCAGGTACCTAGTGCATCCTGGTACTAAAGGTTAAACTCCCGGGAGTAGGAGAGGGAACACAGCCTATCTGTGTAGGGGTTGGGCAAGGCACCCATGGGCAGGACATTCATGTTGGGGTTGGAAAACTTCAGCAGCCATGTGGGTGAGAAAGAGAAGAGAAAGAGTAATTGGGTGCTTTAGCCTTGCTCAAGCCAATGGGCAGAACCACAGACCCTGCTGGCCCTAAGCTGAGGACTTCCTTCCTTCTGCTTGGCTCCTAAGTCATTGAGGAAGCAGGCAGAACCGTGGATTTTCTTTTAGATGCAGCAGCTGCCCACTCTGCTGGCCTCCTATTCAGACCAGCTCCATTCCCAGTCCAGGCAGGTAACTGAAGTCAATGGAGTGCCATCCTAAGGAGGTTCACACCTTCCTTGTAAGGTCTCTTTCAGTACCCCACGAGAAAACAGATCTGCAAGTCGGGGCCTCACAAATACCTGGCCAGGCCTTCAAACCTTCCCATTATTCCGCCTCAGAATCTTTGCTGTCGGTTCCTATTTGTCTTGGAGCAGCAGACAGAGAACAAAGTCACAGCTGACTTGGACCGTGCTGACATGAGGATTTACAGACAGTTCCCACCTATGTGGACAGGCCCTTGTGGAGGATCTAAAGGACCAATCTCTTTGTTGGGGGAGGTCAGGGAGATGATGTAAAGTGTAGATGATTTGCTAATCTGTTCCCCAGCCCAAGACTCTAGGTTTGGGCATTTGACTAGCACCCTTAACTTCCTAACAGAATGTGGTTACCTGGTGTCCAAGAAGAAAGCACAGTGGGTCTGTTGAGAAGTAAAATATTTAGAGCCCAGCCTCACCTCTGGAGAACAGAGACTGGCCCCAGAGAGGACAGGCCACACAGCAAACACCTGCTCCTACAGCCTTAAGATAAGCACTGGCATTTTTTGGACTAAGTTAAGAATCCCTAGATAAAGGGAAATAGTGATGTCCCTTTATTAGGCTCTCAAGAGTGAGCCAGTACAAGACCCCTTCCTCTGGGAAAGAGAACAAAACACAGCCTTCATCCAGGTAACGGGTGCCACACTAGGGCCTGCATGTTAGGGTTGCCAAACCCAGTCCTTCAAAACAGGCAGGGATGAGACATGCTAACTTCTGCTCAAGGCAGAGCCTGTGCCACGCTCTATGATGCATACTGTTTGATAGTCAAACTAGACAGGTACAGGAACAGTGCTGTGGCATAGAAGGCTAAGCCTCTGCCTGCCATGCAGGCATCCCATATGGGCACTGGTTGAGTCCCGGCTGCTCCACTTCTGATTCAGCTCCCTGATAATGTGCCTGGGAAAGCAGTGAAAGATGGAGTACTTTGGCCCCTGCACTCATGTGGGAGACCCAGAAGAAGCTCCTAGATCCTGGCTTCAGCCTGGCCCAGCCCCAGCCGTTGCAGCCATCTGGAGCATGAATCAGTAGATGGAAGATCTGTCTGTCTGTCTCTCTCCGTCTCTACCCCCTACTCTCTCCCCCTCCCTCTCTCTCTCTCCCCTTCTCTCTCTGTATCTCTGCCTTTCAAATAAATAAATAAACCATTAAAAAAAACTAGACAGGTACAAAACCATATTTACAATTTCTTGGGTGAGGGTAGACAACTCCATGAGCAGGCTGAATGGCGCTGGAATTTCTGGGCCAGCGCTAGTCATGAAAACCTTGGTTGTTGTCTCTCTTTGCCCCTACAGCTACCACACTCTTACTGTTTCTTTCTGGGCCACGTGTCTTTAATGCACTCATTTGTTTTGTCTCTATCCAGCTCCAGACGGTCATAAGGCAGGGCTTCTAGCCCATCCTGTTGGACAAGGTGAACTGCCCTCTGGACTGAGCAGGACGACCTTTCCCCAGGCCAACTCTGAACACCACAGGACAGACAGCAAAAGAAGAATACCTACAACCAGCTCTATGCCACATGCCAGTTTGAAGAGACACAGGAGGACTGTCACCCATGCTACTCCCATAAAATTACAGGTTACTTCTCTTGAGGGGGGAACAATGGGCTAACTAGGTAGACATTTGCCTGTGTGTGTGAGAGCAGCCAAAGAATAAAAATGGGAATTTGTGTGTGGTTTAATGAGCAAAGAAAGCAGAAGCAAGCCTTGGAAGCGGACCAGCATTTGCACATCAAAAGTCTTAATTTAACTGCACCATGGGTGGCTCTGGGGTGAAGGAGCCCCTCTTCTCATCACCAGCAGTGGTCTCTCCTGCCCAGGACCAGCTGCCCCCAGTCCCTTGCCTCTGTTCTCCAGGACCTGGTGGTCACACTTCGCTTTCCTTCCATGCTTGCCCTCCTGCACTTCCTGACTTTACTCCTTCACCCTCCATTTTTGCTTTCTCTCCTCTGTGTGTCTGGTTCATAGTCACCAGCCAATCAGCCACAGCCTGGCCTATGTGGTGCTTGGATCTGGCTCAGACCAGGCAGTTAACGTGAGTTCTATGCTTTATGGCTCAGGTCACTGACTCATGATACGCTTAAAATATGGGAACTTGACTCTTCTCTGAAAGGATTAATTTTTAACATGGAGAAATAATCATGTTCTTGGGAGAAGGAGCCAGTGCTCTCTCCCCTTTCCCCCCACTCCACGAATTTCATGAAGCACTGAGTCTAGATATATTTATGGAATCCACCTACATCTTTCCATTCTTTGGCTGCTCCTGCAGTGTGGGCCCAGGTCACCTGCACCCACCTGGGTGTGCAGCCCCAGCCCGTCTCCCTGGCTCAGTCTGGCTGCAGCACACTCGTTCTCTGCAATGGTGACAGACAGCACTTTCTGAAGCACTAGCTAGACAAGGCCCCTTCATGCTGCTTGGCTTTGGAGTGGGACAGCAACTGCTTGGCAAGTACTGCAAGGCGCCCTCTTTCTTCCCGCCTTCAATTTGGCCTTCTCCTCCTGGAATTACCTTCCTGGACCTGCCCTCCTGCTCCTACCAGGGTGCTCTGCAGAGCTGTCCCAGCACCCGCCCAGTAGGGCCTTGTCTTTCTGCTCCCCTCCCTTGCTGGGCTCCCATGGGTCCCAGCCCGGCTGCCCCACCCTCTTCTCTCCATGTGCTCACCCAAGGGCTGGCCTGGCCCATGCACCAGCCACCTCTCTGTACCACACCCACCTGCTTTCCCCCACAAGCTCCTTGTGGCAGGACCAAGTGAATCCTGCTCACCACTGTTGCCCCAGTGACTGGCAAGCCCAGAGCCTGGTGTAGTCTGCAGTCAGTCAGTAGAGATTTCTGAAACAGGCGAATGAAGGGCCTGGGGTACAGCCCTCAAGCTCCTAAGCCCAGAAGCCCCCGGCCTTGCTGAGCAGATCTCAGAAGCCCCATGCGAGCACACGCTGGCTACTTCCTGTCCTGCACCAAAGTGGCAGCAGTTACAGAGACGGAAAAAATGCATTTATGTTTGGAAAACAAAATTTTCATCCAGTAATGACAAGCAATGGTTTCTGGGGCCCACACACTTAGAAGGAAGCCAGTCACTGTTGCATGGTCAGTGGCACACAACTGTGCCGTGACACAGCTGCGAATCCATCAAGTCACCAGGAATACTCTCCATGACACCATCTGATTCCTGCCAACTTTCTGTGGAAAGGCATGTGATGCAAACCACCCTAAACCCAGGTGGGGGTCTGGAAACAGTAGCTACTAAATACAGTGTTGTACTAAATACAGAGCCTTAACACAGTGTTGGAGGGGCTGGTGCTGTGGTGTAGCCAGTAAAGCCTACAGTGTCGGCATATCACGTCGGTGCTGGTTCAATTCCTGGCGCCTCCACTTCCAGTCCAGCTCCCTGCTAATGTGCCTGGGAAGGCAGTGGAGGACAGCCCAAGTGCTTGAGCCTCTGTACCCACGTGGGAGCCCTGGATGAAGCTCCTGGCTCCTGACTCCTGGCTTCGGCCTGGCCCAGCCCTGGCCATTGCAGCCATTTGGGGAGTGAACCAGAGGATGGAAGCTCTCTCTCTGTCTCTCTTTCAAATAAAATAATAAAGATATAAAAAAAAGTGTTGCAAATATTCCAGGACATCTCGTGGGAGGGTTAAATTTAACTACACAGAGGGTTCTTTTCTGCCTGTTGTCTCCTAGGGGCATAAAGGGACCGAGCCAGGCCCTGGAGGGAATGAAGACTCCGCAGTGTTTACACAGCTGTTACTAAGGGTTTTGTTTACCCAAAACACAGCGAGCTGGGCGGCCACTATACAGAGCTCCTCCTGCAGCCGCCCTTTCTGCTCCCTAGTACAAGTCTCCTCCACAAGCAACAAGAGCATCCCGCGGGAGCCTGGCTCCAGGGGCCCCACTGCGAGGTGGCCCCAGGCCTGCCCCCCTACCCTGGGAAGCTGAGTGTGTGGCACACCTGGGTTTGGGTTGGGAGAGAAAAACGAGGAGAAAAATGAATGAGCTAGGGGGATTATTGTTTTTGTTTGGAAAGAACTTGGAAAAACTGGGATTCCTGAAAGCAACTTACTGTGTATTCCTTGAAAGAAAATGAGTACAAAGCCCGGAGGGGTGGAGAGAGGACGCAGCCTGCCCCTTCTATTTATTACCCAGTCCCTTTACTTTAGAGTCTTATTTTCCAAATGAGAGCCACCCAGGGGTTCTTCAATTTTTGTGAAGCCCTGGACCCCTTCCCAGCATGCTTTACATATGTAAAATGCAAAAGAGATCAACAGGGAAGAAATGCTGCTGTCAAGGGGGTTTTGAGACATGTGCCGGCTCATCCATCTCTCACCAGCCAGACCTGAGGGGTGACCCATCCTGTAACTTCAGAGGGGTCACAGACAGACGTGTTGGCCTGGGGCGTCTACAGGGTGGGAATCCTGCATCCCAGGGGCTGCTCTGCAGTGGCCAGTGTTGACACAGGGCTAATCCGATGTGTTGTCCTTATTCCCAATGGAAGGAAACACAGTGTTACTGAAATAAAGATGTGATTGCTTTCCCTTTCCAAGTTCAGGGACATCCTGAGTTCCGTCTATGGCACCCAGGCCATGACAAACTCTAAAAGTAAGCTTCCTGGGGCCAGAGTTGTGGCACAGCAGGTTGTTGCCACCTGTGACACCCGCAGCCCATAGGAGCTCCTGTTTAAGTTCTGGCTGCTTTTCTCCCTCCTTCCCTCCCTCCCCTCCCCCCTCTCTTTCTTTTTTAGATTTATTTATTTATTTGAAAGTCAGAGTTACACAGAGAGAGGAGAGGCAGAGAGACAGAGAGAGGTTTTCCATCCACTGGTTCACTCCCCAATTGGCTGCCAACAGCCAGAGCTGCACCAATCTGAAGCCAGGAGCCAGGAGCTTCCTCCGGGGTCTCCCACGTGGGTGCAGGGGCCCAAGGACTTAGGCCATCTTCTACTGCTTTCCCAGGCCATAGCAGAGAGCTGGATTGGAAGTGGAGCAGCCGGGACTTGAACCAACGCCCATATGGGATGCCAGTGCTTCAGGCCAGGGCGTTAACCTGCTGTGCTACAGTGTCAGCCCCAAGTTCTGGCTGTTCCTCTTTCAAACCAGCTCCCCACTAATGCACCTGGGAAAGCAGTGGAGGATGGCCCAAGCGCTTGGGTCTGTGCTACCATGTAGGAGACCTGGATGAAGTTCCAGGCTCCTGGCTTTGGCCTGGTCCAGCCCTGGCCGCTGTGGTTATATGGGTTGTGAACCAGAGGAGAAGGTCTCTCCTCTCTGTCTCTCCCTGTCTCTCTGTAACTCTGCCTTGCAAAAAAAGAAAATTAAAAAAAAAAAAAAAAGAAAAAAAAATGAGGTTCTTGGTTGGTGGTCAGGCCATGCCCTAGTAGGCAACTTGGTTCATGGAGTGAGCTGAGCTTCTAGAAGCATGGTGGCCATAGTCCCCTGCTGGTCCTCAGAGCAATGGGGAGTCCACCCCAGGCCGTGGGGCACTTGCTCTGTCCAGGCCCTCGGGGTGAGATCATAGAACCTTTCCTTACCAATATGCTCCATTAAATTTCTGGAACCTTCTAGCCTGAGGATGTAGCTACATCATTAAACTCTCCCCTCGGGTGGTAAAGGTCTCCTGGGAACTCCCAGGAGAAGGCCCGGAGCCTGGTATCCTGAGGGCCGGGATGCTCCGGGGTACGACATCAGGGCAGTGACGCACCCTTCACGTGCGCCAGTGCAGGGACCATGACTGCAATATCTGGGTGAGATCATGACCATCCTGGGGCAGAACCAGCAAGGTGAGTGCGTTCCTGCTGTGGAGCGGACTTTAACTCCCCCCGCAGAAGCTCTTGCGAGGCTGGGGCCACGCGTCACTCACCGCCCTCCTGCCGCCCCCCACACCCACCCCAGGCCTGTGCCCAAACACAGCCTCACCCCGGCAGTCACCAACTGTCGGAGGAACGAGGCCGCACTACAGGCCTGGGGTGGAAGCTACCACCTTTCTCGCGTGGTGAAAACCTCATGTGTCCACCTGCTGCCCATCCACTGCCCTGCCCGGCCGAGCATCCCTCTGCTCTCAGCCTCTGGTTTACGAGGGCCAGGGCGTGTCTGAGTGTGGCCAGGTCTCTGCCCTCTCCGCATCGCAGCACATACCAACTGGCCCTGAGCACTGGCCAGGCTGCATGTGGGAGCCAAGACCACACGGAGCGGTCAAAAGTCACATGGAAGAGCAGGACAGTGTCCTCCACACGGAAGTGCAGGACAGTGTCCTCCCAATGGAAGTGCAGGACAGTGTCCTCCCAACGGAAGGGCTGGCCTAGTGCAAACCGTTTCTATGGGTTCATTTCTCGTTTCATCAGAAGGAGGCCATGATTATATCTCACATTTTTCCTTTTCCTAAAGTATAATCTGACTATTTTAATTACACCTTTACTTAAAATACTCAGCCTTTTAAAAAAATAAAACTGAACCGATTTCCAATAAACCAAACTATTTTCACAGCTCCTTTTTTTTTAAACTAATAGATAGGCATTAAGCTTTCAAAACTAAAGCATGAGTTATTGTTCATCGTCAAAGCTTCCAGTCTTTGTAGCCTGGTTTTGCTTAAGTCCTACAAAGAGTGGGTGGGAGTTTTTTTTTTTTTTTTTTTTTAAGATTTATTTTATTTATTTGAAAGACAGAGTTACAGAGAGAGGGAGAGACAGAGAGAGGGAGAGAGGTCTTCCATCTGCTAGTTCATTCCCCAGGTAGCTGCAATGGCTAGAGCTGAGCCAATCTGAAGCCAGGAGCCAGGAGCTTCTTCCGGGTCTCCCACGCAGATGCAGGGGCCCAAATACTTGGGCCAGCCTCCGCTGCTTTCTCAGGTACATTAGCAAGGAGCTGGATTGCAAGTGAAGCAGCTGGGACTCAAACTGGCATCCACATTAGATGCGGGGCGCTGCAGGGCAGGGCCCTAACCTGCCACAGTGCGGGCCCCAAGTGGGTGGGATTTTGTGAAGCACGGCTCCCTTCACAGCCAGCAGGCAGCTTCAGGGCTGGTGTGTCTCAGGCTTTTCTCCTGACCCCAAATCCATCCTGGGGGCCTGCTGTAGTTCCCAGCAGCACAGGTCAACACTAGATTACTGGGCACCTAATTCTAAGGCACGCGTGGGTTAAAGACCTGGACTGCCTTCCTAGAAAGTATCTGACTCAGTGTCCCAAGCCGCCCTGTGGTGCTCTGCGAGTGCACAGCTTCCCAGCTTGCCCAGTGCGACCTGGCAGACGGGCCGTAAACACCTAGAAGCTTCTCTATGCATCAGGTGGTCCAGGGACTCCCCAAGGAGGAGAACTGGGCCTTCAGCCTGGGACTCAGAATCAAATGCGAGGAGGCCTGGCTCTGAACCAGTGCGTGGAGCCAAGCCCAGTCAAATCCCCAGGGAGGTCCCAGGGGACCCACAACACTTAGGAAACATAAGCGGTGCTCGCTAAAAGCCACTGAGCAGTCCTTAAAGATTTATTTATTTATTTGGAAAGCAAAGTGACAGATTTGAAAAGCAAAGTGACAGAGAGAGAGGGAGAGAGAGAGAGAGAAAGAAAGAGAGAGAGAAATATCTTCCATCCACTGGTTCACTCCCCAAGTGGTTGCAACAGCCAGGGCTGGGCCAGGCCAAAGCCGGGAGCCAGGAACTCCAGCCTCTCACGCGAGGGGCAGGGACCCAGGCACTAGGGTTATCACCTGCTACCTCCCCAGGTGCATTAGCAGGAAGCTGGACGGAAGCGGAAAAGCCGAGACTCCAACTGGTACGCCGATCTGGGATGCTGGCGTCACAAGCGGTGGCTCTGTCACCCCCTGTGCCAACGCCAGCCCTCACTGCGGTTTCCAGGGGTTTGTGGCACAGCACTGTCGGGCACCAACAGCTACCACACCTCACCAGCGCGCTGTCGGGATTTCCACCTCACCATCCCCTGCCCGCGCACGTCCTGCTTGTCAGGTGGGTGTCTGAGGGCTGCTCAGTGTGGCTGATGGCCCGGATTTTCGGCCCTTTCTTCTTTTCTCCCCTTGGGGGGATCTGTCTAAATAACCACCAATGGACGCGGCCAGCATTCCTGGGAGCTACGTTCTTGTTCTTGTCCAACACTCCCATGAGATGCCAGTCATTGTCTCCTGAGTGGGAGGAAAACGTCTCCAGGCAAGAGGCCCATCTTTTATTTGTTTGTCCTCTGCCTCCACCTAACAGGCAAATCCCTAAGTACCACAGGGGGAGCCGTCGGCACGTGCATTCCACAGGGACCGGATGCCTCCCCTCCCCTCTCCACATCCAGCCCTGGGTGCCGCCCTGGCACCCCCCGGCCCTGTGGATATCCAACCCTGTGGCCGAGCCGAGGCAATGCCCACCTCAGACCCCAGGGGGCAGAGGCCCTGAGGTGAGTCAGGGGACCAGGAGACCAATTCCAGCTGCAGAGCTGTATTTGTAACGCATGGATTGCAGTTGGCTCTCAGAATACAGTAGCTGTTTGTTAATAGTAATTTGTCGTGGTGGCAAATCACTGTGGCAGAGCCCTCCGGAAGTGGCTGCCTTCCGTGGGAGGTCTCCCTGCCGGCCACTGGTCTCCAGGAAGGAGGAGGAGCGATCCTCGGTGCATCCGGACAGCCTGACCTGGGCTGGCTGAGCCCAGAGGAGGGCAGAAAGAGCCTGCTCCCATGTGCCCACGCTTCGCTGTGCATACAGTCCGCGGGGGAGCTCGCTCGAATGCAGACTCCCAGGCCTGGCATACAGTTTTAAGGAACTTACATGGACATACTTGGACTCACACCCACAACAAACGTGTTACGAAGGGAATTCTTGCTGGCGTGAGGCACTTCCTGGCGTTTTCATTTATTCTGATTACTCCTTCAAAAGTGCCTCTGGAGGCTGCTTCCACTTGCATTTTTTAAAATCTCTTGGTAGAGAACACAGGGAATCTTCTTGAAGGGCAGGCATATAGAGAACAGGACTACCCAAGAAAGGGTGGGCACACCTGCCCAGGACCAAAGAGTGGCCCAGCCAGCGGCCAGGAAGAACCCACAGAGGCTGTGGTGGAACCAAGAGAAATGTTGGGGGCCCAGGACCCGGGAGGAGAGAACCAACAGCCACGTGATGAGCAAGGGGACCGGGAGCACAAGAGCACAGGCAGGGACAACCAGCACCGGTGTGGGAGATTCAGGTGCAGTTCCAGGCTCCTGGCTTTGGCCTGGCCCAGCCCTGACTGTTGTGGCCATTTGGGGAGTGAACCAACAAATGGAAGATCTCTCTTTCTCTCTCTCTGTTTTGTCCTCTCTATGTCTAACTCTGCCTTTTAAATAAATAAGCCCTTCTACTTCAAAATAACTAATTCTATTGTTATACTAGATGCAATCTGCTACGTCATGTTACATTGAGATTGCCCAGCAAACGGTTATACAAAATTAAAAAAAAAAAAATCTGAGTCTGTCCCCTCTGATCTGTCACTTCCACTTCGTGCCACTGTCCTTTAGTCTCACCCGAGCTTTATTTAGTGTTGTTTGTTTTCCAGGGAATGGGATCTGGCCTCACACTTACTGCTCTGCTTCTTAGGCCACTATTTTCTTTAAACTGATTTTGCAGCTCCTACTCTATCTTCTGGAGTTGGATGCTTTGTTTATTTGCTTCTAAGTTTAGTTTTGTGTTTGTGCTGGACTTTCCAAAGCGTTTTTACCTCTTCGGTCATCTGTCATCCAAGTAAACTTCCTGTTTGGGGAGAATCCCAAAATAGGTGGGAGGCGGGGCCCTACAACCTCTTCTTCATTTTAGAAGCAGAAAGTGGGGCAGGTACTGCCCCTGCCTGGCCCGTTACTCAGGAAGGGAAGCGAAAGGGGCTCCCGCCCACATCACGGAATCTGGAACCTTGGTCTCTGCAGATGCGGCAGAAAAGACACAGCGATGGTGCCACTGAAAAAAGGAATAGTTAGAGAGACGGAGAGAAAGAGAAGGAAAAGACAAAGAGAGAGAGATCTTCTACCTGCTGGTTCACTCCCCAAATGGCTGCAACAGCTGAGACTGGGCCAGGCCAAAGCCAGGAGCCAGGAGCCAGGAACTTCTTTCGGGTCTCCCACATAGGTGCAGGGACCCAGGGACTTGGCTGCTTTCCCAGGTGCATTAGCTGGGAGCTGGATCAGAAGTAGAGCAGCTGGGGGGCCAGCACGGTGGTGCAGTGGGTTAAAGCCCCTACCTGCAGCACCAGCATCCCATATGGGCGCTGGTTAGAGTCCCGGCTGCTCCGCTCCTGATCCAGCAGTGGAAATGACCCAAGTCCTTGGGCCCCTGCACCCATGTGGAGACCCAGAAGAAGCTCCTGGTTCCTGGCTTTGGATTGGCTCAGCTCCAGTCATTGTAGCCATCTGGGGAGCAAACCAGTGGATGGAAGACCTCTCTCATTACCTCTCTCTGTAACTCTCTTTCAAATAAATAAAAATAAATCTTTAAAAAGAGTGGAGCAGTTGGGATCCAAACTGCTATGCCACAGCACGGGCCCTGAAGACTTTTTATTGTGCTCCTTACCAACATAAAACCACTCTCTGTGGCCTACGCAATATGATAAATGCCTTCTGCCTTGACTGTCCTTGGTCTGCTCTTGATAATGATCCTTGCCGAAGGCCTTCATTTTGATGCATCTAGCGACTATCACGCTGCCTGACTCGGGTGCTCATTAAATGTCGGTGAAATGTAAAGACACCGGAAGCCAGGAGCACCAGTAAAACCCCGTTCGCTTTGGTTCCAAGGAGGACACAACGCCGGCTGCCTCCACTGCCCTCAAGTGCAGTGCTGTCCGATGAGGAAGTAGGAGCCCTTTCCCCACACTCCAACAGTTGCGAAGAAACTCCAGAGTTCTCCCCCACAGCGGGATGCAGCTACAAGGCCAACCTCTTACTGTTGGGTACCACGGTGAAGCAGTGACTGGGTTCCCAGGGCGGGGGCGCCGAGCGGCGCACACCCCACGTCCCAGCAGTCTGCATTCGCGGCAGGGGGGAGCAGTGAGAGCGCCCAGAGGAGATGTGGGGACAGGAGGGGGTGTGTGTGGTGGACGGAGGGCAAGGGCCTGGGAGCGAGAGACCCAGCCAGGGAGAGGAGGGGACAGGAAAGGGATCCGCAGGGATGTAAAAGAGGGTGGGAGAACTCTACACAAACTCACTCGCTGTGTGTGAGAGAGGCAGGTGCTGCCCGGTGCTCCCCAGGGGCTGGCACAGCCTACGCGCTGCATGTGCACTGCCCTTTGTCCTGTGGCACCTCCAGGGGCAGCACTGCAGGTGCAGAGAGGGTCCTCTTGCCCAGACAGCACAGCAGGTGTGGAACCAGGCAGCTTGGCCTCCAGGAGCCCTAAGGCAGCCCCGGGCAGAGCTGCCGGTCCTGGTGCTGGGCTTGCACAGAGCCTGTCTGCAAACCCTTGCCGTGCTTCACCTCAGTGCTTAGTGAACTTCCTTATGAGTCTGGCCACAGCATGGGATTAAATCAATTGCAAGTGAGTCCTGGTTTTTATTCCAGGTTTATGTTATGTTAAAAACACCCAATTCCCCCCTGAAAGCTGCTAGCTAGTCTAAGACTGGACCAGGGTCCTCCAAAGGACAGGCTCCTCCCACGGGGTCCACCTGGTCAGGGAAAGGTACACTTCCCTCTCCTGAGCTGAGGGGTGCGAGGCTCTGGGAAGGGGGCTCCTGACCCAGGTGTTGCTTGTCTGAAATACCTTACAACCCAGAGATGGCCTGGACGAAACAACCCAACATCCCCTGTTTTAAATGCAGAGAAGCTACCCGATGGCAACACTGAGAGAGAACTAGAGACAGGAAGGTAGAGAGACAGACATGGAGATAAAAGAGATTCGTGTTACTTTTCTTACTGCAAATCATCTAAATCCTCCCACGTGACAGAAGCAAGGCTTCCTGTTGCGGGAAGATGCGCTTTGCTTTAACTGGGGTCTAGAGCACTAAGGGCTAAGAGCATGGTTTCCCTGGTTCCAGTAAGAGGATTCCAACAGCAAGTGCTCACTGACCCAAGTGTGCGCTCTCCGAGCTGGTGCTTCTGGGGGCACAGTCTCACTTTGTCCATAAAAGTAACCTGCCCGGTAGCATTGGGATCACCCCACGTTACAGACATGGCATTGAGAGAGTCTGGACAACTCAGCCAGGTCCCATGCTCATTCAAGGACAGACCAGGAGCCAGTCCTGGGGAGGCGTGCCTGTAGAGCCAGGCCCTAACCCCGAGCCCTGCCAGCCAGTTCTGTTTCGGCCTCAGCTCGCACGCCACGGAGGCGCTGTCCTCTGTCCTCAACTGGACACGCAGAGTGCCTGCCCCCGGCTCTCGTCTCAAACGTCCCTGACAAAGACAACACTGCTGAGCGGCTCTTCCTCCCAGCACAAATCAGCGTTTGTAGATTACGCCTGGCAAGCACCAGCCACGCTCAGCCACCACCAGCGAGGGGAAGCCACGGAATGGGTCCTTGGCTCTCCGTGTGTCACGGGGCCTTCCCTCGGCGACAGGAAGAATTCTCTCGGTAAAGATTTTCCATCTACAAATGAACCAGCAGCAAACCCTGCAATTAGACCTCTCAGTGGGCGGCACCTGCTCTCCACTCTGCCTTCCCCAACACGGAAGGTCCAGTCCTCTGGTCTGCTCGGTGGTCACACTAAGGCAGTCCGCAGAAAAAATCTGCAGTCATTCAGACCCCTACAAAACGTTGGTACTCCGGCTAATTATGAGACAGCTGAACCTTACCCGTCCTGGATGGAACTGGGCTCTGTTAACAGCTGCCCAAGCTCCAGCTCTAGGATCTTTGAATGACACCTAGAGGCCACTGCTGGTTGAATGCTCCGTGGCTGGCACCCCACCCCAGTCTCTCCCATCTCCCCTCCTTTTGTCCTCCCTCTGCTGTTCGGGGTTCTCACTTAGAGGACGCTGCTGGCCTGCTGGGGTGGCCGCGATTTCTCGGGAAGACTCCGACTTGGCTCCTGGGGGCTCTTATTTCATAGCGTCCTCTCGGAGAGGGTGCTCTTGGACGGTGACACCATGACGGAAGCACACCAGCAGCTGGGGGAAGCGTATGGAACTCTGGCAAGAGGGCTGCACATTGAATGCACCAGGCTTCCTGGTGGGACACGTATGCCCACGGGCAATGGAAGGGGCACGTCTGAGCGGTTCTGTGAGCTTTTAGAAAGTGTCTGAAGATAACCCAAAGGGAATTTAGAACGGTAAGGCTACGAGATGGGGAAGAAAGGCTTTTCATGATGAGGAATCTACCTGGAGACAGGAAGCAGAGGTGGAGACCAACTGGTGAAAATGAGGGAGTAGAAACCCGGGAGTGTCCGGAGGTGGTTGACAAACTTGTATAAAGGATAAGTAAAATTTATAAATTGTAAAAACGTTAATAAATGATAAATGCTTTGGGCTGGTAGAAAACAATTCCCTCTCTATCAAAATGCAGACTAGAATAAGCAGCTAGGAGAAGCGTGCAGGAGGAGGCACCCACAACAACAGGCACGTTTACGCGAACAGGCGTGAGTTACCTGTGATTGCATCATAGGGTAGGCCCCAGGTAGAAGTGACAACCCCAGGAAGGGTCTCACCAACCCCTGCAAAGGCTCCCCTGAGACAGGTAAGCCACCACGCGGCTCTGGCTTGCAAGTACCCCCGCAGTGGGGGTTGGTCCCTGAGGCTGCTGTCCCCAGGAAGCATCACGGAGATCGAGCACAGGTTGTCACGTGTCCTGGTGGAAACTCTGACACGCCCCCACGTGGAGGGCTAGGGGCAGCACTGGTCAGCTCCTCTGCAGAGAGCGACAACAGGTCAGGTCCAGCCAGGACCCCCAAGGGAGCAGCAGCCGCAGCGTCACTGGAGTCGCCGACGCCAGCGTGTGTGCCGAACGCCAGGTGCTCTGAGTGTTTTCTGTGTGCTACCCCCTTTAACCTCTCAACCACCTCATGAGGTGGCTATGTTCTCCCCATTCTTGAGAGGACAAACACGGAGGCACAGAGAGTTTAGGAAGCTTATCTACATCACGCAGCTAGCGTCCGGACCCAGGCTGCCCGGTGCTGGGTCCTGGGCTCCAACAGTATAGACCCCCGACTACAGGGTGAGGATGGAACCAAATTCCCCGCTGTGATGCTGGGAGGCAGAGGCTCACAGCCATTTTTCTAAGTTCCTACACCAAGATGAGGCCTGGGAGGGGAAGCACGGCTCTGCACTGAACTGTAGATGGTTTGCATGCAGACAAAATGAATTCACGACGGGTCGGAGGCGGCGGCCTCGGTCTGAAGCTGCCTTCTACTCAAGAGGCCCGGAGACCACAGACTCTGGGACTCAGGAGCACTGCAGATCGGTCCTGGGTCACCGAGGTAAATGGGGTTGTCCCGAGCTGCTCCCTTGTTGTCCCGGCGTGCAGTAGCTGCCGATTCGCACAGGTGCTCCCCTGGGACTATCCTTGGCCACCCCACCAGAGGCAGGCCACGGGCTGGGGAGTGGGGCTTCCATGGGCCAATGCCATCACCTGTCTGGCTAGTCCTCTGCCGCCCCCTGGCCAACCGCACCTCTAAGGAGCTCCAGTCTAGGGAGGAAGAGGGCATGTGGGGTGGGCACAGCTCTGCGTTCCCAGGGCTGGGGCCCCTGTCTGTATAGAAATCCTGAGCTGGGTCACTGGCCAGGCTGATTCTAACAAGTCAGTACCTGTGGCCTCTCCCGCCACCCCTGCCTGTTCCCTCCTGGGCGCTGGGGCAAGCTGGTGGATAGAGCTGAGGCCTCCGTGCTCTGGGAAGATGGGACGATCCTAACCCTAGACTCCTGGCCTCCGCCTCTGGCCTTTCCCCAGGGTGCACAGCCTCTTGCCTCTCCCCCCAAGACCCTCTGAAGATGCGGGAGAAGGGAACTGTACACAGCGTGTCCTGTTAAGTGCGTGGCCAGCTGGCTGCCCGGCATGGGGGTTTGTGGTGCAGAGGTTTTATTCCAAATGCCTGCTGATCATGCTGTCCTAGGGGAACAAGAGAGCCCGGCTTTGGCGCCTGTACAGGGGGAGGAGAAGGCTAGGGCATCGCAGGACGGAACAAGGCAGACAGCTGGCAACTGCAGGCCTGGGGAATGTAGCAGGCCACACGTGCAAATCCTAACCACACGCAGGTATTACAGAGACGCACACGCCACACCTTCACCCAAAGCCCACCCCTAGGCGGCCCGTCCCACCTGGGGCAGCTACTCACCTACGCAGTTATCACAAAGGCTACAGTGAGAGGCGCGAGGGGGCCGGAAGATCTTGCAGGTGAAACAATACTTAAGTTTCACAGTCTGGCCATTGACGATGACTTCTTTGGTTCTGGGAGGCGGGCGGTACCCCCCTGAACTGGTGCCGTTTGCAATATCTGTGGGAAAAAGAGAAAGGGCACATGTGCCTGAGATGACCGATTCCAACCCAGTGCACCGCCCTCTGCTGGTGTCCAGGAGGACATACGGGATCTGCCACCATGTCTGTCCTACCTTGCTGGGGCTCCCCTGTGCCTCAGTGAGCTCCGCTGGGACTGGCTGGAGCCTCACTCCTCTGAGCAGGTGACTGAGGCCCAACCAATGGGGTGCAGGCTACACGGCCCTGCGCAGCTTGAGGCTGGGCACTGTGCATTCTCTCCCTCCTTGGTGCCCGGGGAGATATCCCACAGCTTGGGGCCCCCAGATGATAGCACAGACGACTGGGGCTGCTCCGAGCCCTCTTCAGCCCCTACAATTCCACGAGCACCAAACTCCTGTTGTAGAGACCAGGGGTTGGGTTGCAAATGGTACAGCAGCCAGCCTTGCCCTTGGGAGCACCGTGCCTTCATCCACTTCCCTTCTGGGGACACAGGGATGCACCTCAAACCAGCTCAGGCTTGCCTGCTGGCCTCCTCTAAAAACACCAGGGATGGCGACCGGGTGGGGGGAGGAACGTAGAGTTTTAGAAGTACATATATGTTTTAAAAAGTCCTTAAATCACTCCCACAATTTATTTATCATCTCAATAGCACCTTCAATTTTATTTTTCAGAACCAGTTCTCCAAATGTGAAAGAAAATACAAATCTATTTTTTTTAGGTTTCGTTTTGGGGAGCAGATTCTGATTTCACAATGGAATCATCTGGGGAATGTTTAAACCTCCCGCAACGTGTGGACCCTGCCTCCGAGCCAGCCAGCGTTAGGTCAGAATTAGCCTAGCGCTCAGCAGGGGTGGGACCTGCTGCTCTACAGGAAGACAGGACTGCCAGTCGCACTCTCGCCTGGACCCCGCACAGCCCTTTAAGGCTCGCCGAAAAGAACCCGGGCCGCTAGCTCCCCCGTCAAGAGTGAGAGGCCTCAGGGGGACAGCGCGTGCCCAGGACCTCTGTGAGGGCTTCAGCTGAGACCGGCTGCCAGTGGGCCCGGGGAGCTGGACTGTGCTGGGAGCTCCAGGGCTGGCGGCATTCATGGGAACTGCTCCTGCCAGTTCACACACAGCCGCAGGATTCTGCTGGCAGACGGTGGCGGCAGTTGCAACACACTTCTGGTCACCTTCCAGGGTGGCAGGAATTAGTCCCCTAAGCCACGGAGGCTGCCAAACTCAGCCTGGGCGGGAGTCACCAATTACTTACACGGGGAGCTTGCCAAAGGATCGGCATCTCGCTCCCACCCTCAGAGATTCTGTTTGCATTACGTGGGGGTGGGGTATGGTCTGGCATTAGGGGTTGTGGGTGAAGCTCCCCGGGTATGTGACTCCGCAGGCGAGCCGGGGAATCCCTACTCCAGTGTCCGCGGCTCCAAGTGTGGTCCGTGCAGCAGCGGCGACCTGAGAAGCAGGTGCGCAGCTCCTCCGACTCCCGAGCCAGAAGCTGCAGTCCACCGAGATTCCCCTGCGATCCACGCACCTGACAACTCCAGACCCTGCTCCAGGGGCCCTAAACACTCCCAGCACACGCACTCACCACGCTCTCCAAGCACGCAAACAGGAGGGCACTTCAGAGAGTTTGTGGAAAAACGCAATGAAAAGATGTTTACTCTGGTGCAAGAAGCCGTGGAAACCCATGGGGAGTTTTGTCATCACAGGCGTTTTCCATGATAAAGAGCTCAACTGTGGGGACACAGCTCGGCTCAGGGGGCGGGACACACACCCAGGCACCCGGAGCACCTTCATGCGGATTTCTCTGGAAGGCTGCCCCCCACCCCAACCCAGCCCCCTGCAGGGCTGCTCTCACTCAAGTCACGACTCAGGTGTTGCAATAGCTATGGCCCCACCCCCCACCCCAGTCTCTCAGAGGCTGTCTGAAGTCTGAACATCGAAGGCAGCCCTGTAGCCCAGAGCTTCGGTATTTGTGGAAACAGAGAGCCCAGCAGTAGGGAGAACGTTTTGTGCTGCCACAGGTCAGCTTCTGTTTTCCAGGGACAGGGCGGGCAGCGAGGGCAGGGAAGGGGCAATCGAACGGGGCAGCCTTGTTACTTTGCCCCTTCCTGAGCCCCAGCCCTTCTGCCTGGGGAAGCTGTGGGGCCATCCTAGGGATGTGCATGGCTGTGCCAGGCAGGACCCCTCTCTTGGCAGGTGCCCTATCTGCCTGGCACCCCAGACGGCTGCTCTAGCAAAGGGTGCTAAGGCCGACAGACATCCAGACAGGCTCGGAGCTCCAAAGAATGTATGTGGGTATTTCAAAGTTTATTTTGGTGCAAAAATTTTTAAAATTCTCGCGTAAGATGCATTTTCCATTAACTTTTTGAAGACCTGTGATATGCAAGAATTTCAAAATTTTTTTTGCAACAAAATCAACAGTCTTTAACTCTATTTTTCCCTTGAACTTTTGGAAGTACCTTTGTGCATGGCGGGGGTGGGGGGGCTCTCAACCATTCTGTACTGAGGAGGAGACAGAGCAATGGCTGTGAACTCCCCTAGGCAGTGAGTGGTGGAATAGGTGGCTTTGAAGACATCAAAGATCATGTCAGATCTCTACAGGGGCCAACCGGGTGGCACGGAGGCCTAAATTAGTAATGACTTGGTGCCTTAGTAGTCCTATCTCAGCTGAGAAATCTGTATCTAGCTAGCTTTGGTAAACAGGAATGGAAAACCAGAAGGGCAGCTGTGGGTCTAAGAAGCATTAACCCAATCAAACATTCACAGTAACTTAATCAGAAGAGTTTGGCAGCTGGATTGCGATGTTTTAAAACACAGAAATGACAAAACACAGAAATGACACACGCTGGAGCTACTTAGAAAGCCAGATCTGAGTAGCAATGGCTCAAATAAAGTGTTTGCTGGCAATCCTTAAGACCAATGCTCTGGATCTTGCAGTCCCAAATCATATATTTTTTTGCAAGCTTAAACCTTGGATACCAAGTGAGCTGAAGGCTCGCAATGAAGAGATGATAAACTGAAGCTTAAGAATTAAATCGAAATTCCTGAGACCACATATTTGGAGAACACTTAACATAAAGGAACGGAAGCATCAGAAGATCTAGACCGGGGCCCAGCTACCAGGGCGCCATTATATGACAAGTGGACGGGAGAACTGTTTATAAATGATTTTCTGGCAGCAACATTCTGTCCCAAGGGCGGTACAGGACCCACAGAGAGCCGAGGGGTTCTTGCCTTTGGAGTCAGCAGGTGTGGGGAGGAAACACAGGCACCTGTGAGCCTGGCACTCCTTTCAGGCAGCGCAGCCCGTGACACAAACCCAGCGGCCTCCTCGTGTTTCCCTGAGGGAGCCGAGCTGCCTCCTCCCTCCCGGCGTGTGCCCAGGGTGCACGGGCCAGCCCGTCTCGAGGGGTTCTGCTTCAGCCACTCTCAGGAAAACACATTACAAGTCGATCCGCTGATGCCTCCTTTGGGCTCTCACTGCACGTAGCTCCTTTATGTACACACTCAGGGCCTCTGTATTGCGCTTCTACAAGACGTCAGCCTGGGCTGGGAGCTGGGGACACAGCAGGGGACACAGCCCCCGGGCACCTCTCTGCTGGCGCTAAAGAAAAGATCTGTTCTCATGTCTTCCCTGGACACTGTTTGAGGCAGGGGCCAGGTCTTCCCTGCAGCACACGGCGGGTCCTCAAGAAATGAGGGGCTGTGGTGCTCCTGCCCCAGGAGTCATCACCCTGTCTTACACCTGCTGCAGAGCTGCCCTCCCTCTGTGCCCCTGGCGCTCACTGACAGAGCACACCTCCCCTCCTCAACTTCTCCGTTAGCAGCTGTTGACCTGGAGTTGACTGCTCAGGCTTGGATGAGTGGCCTGTAGCGACAGAGACAGGAGACAGTCTTAAAACAGAAGGACGAGGGGAACGTGAGGAAGAATAATGCAATCCCTGAACGAGGCTGACCACTGGGGACCTGTCTGAGCACCCTTCCAACTTCCCAGTGCAAAACCGCTTGTAATGGTGCTGACCTGAGTGTCTACACAAAACAGGAGGTTCCGGCAGCTGCTTCCTGAGGGGCTCATAGCCAGTGCTAAGGGTTTCACCTTGTTAACATACATAGCCAACAATCAGGGAAAGTTTCCCATTTAGAAAGCATATATTAAAAAAAAAACCCACAGGCACCTTTTGGGACCCCCCTCCCTGTTGCCAGGAGCTTTCTCCAAAGATCAATAAACTCCCTTCACTTTGCTCATTCTTGTCTGTGAGCCTTATTCTTTGTGGTAGCAAGACAAAGAACTTGGTGGAGAGATGGGGTTGTTAACATAAAAGAGCTGTAACATTTCTAAAGAACTCAGGGGAGAGAAAAAGCTGCAACAGGAGGGGTGGCTCTCTGCCTCAGAGCAACCCCCTGTTGCTGTTTCTTTCACCCACAGCTTTTAGGCACGCATGTGACCAGGGGGTGTGCATATGGGCTCTTTTTTGACTTCTGATGAGGTTACATCCCCAACAACCACTCTGAGTTCAAAACATCACAAGTCAGAAATGCACTGAATCCGCCTAATCTACTGACCATTGTAGCTGAGCAACATGGCGCCTTGCACGGTCTCCACGGTTCCCCCTGGTGACCGCCCAGCACGGAAGACAGGATGAGACCACACAGCACTGGCCCAGAAAAGATCTGGACTCAACGTCCCAAGGGCAGTTTCTACTAAATGCTGGGCGCTTTCCCGTCATCAGCCCCGTAAAGCTGAAAAATCACTAAATTCATCGGTTGCATGTCAAAGGCTGTTTAGAAAGGGGCCTTGGAACGGAGGGCTTCGAATAGCCACCTCAGGAAAAAGGGATTTTTTTCTGGAACATTCCAGACTGAGGCCAATAGCCAGGTATAAAGTCTGCTTCTCATCCACGAAGACTCCCTGTGTGATGCGGGAAGCTGGAGGCGGCAGGTTACTCTGTGTGTATGTGTGTGCGAGGTTTTTGTTGTTGGCAACAGTTATGCCCCTGTGTCTGCGTGCTGCTCCTTGTGGTTTAAATACAGCTATTGAAAAAGAGGAACGGGAGTCTGCATAGTTAATGGTTTGAGAACGTTAGAATTTTTTGGGAAAAAAAAAACTTCTAGGCAGTTCTGCAAGTCCATATGAGTCAGTATTTCTCAAGGACATTTGTATACACAGGCGTTTTGAAAGAAAGCTTAAAAGCTTGAGATAGCCTTTTGCTTTATTGAGTTTTCCCTCCCCTGATTGTTGGGCATTGTCGGTATACAGGCAGGAATAATGAGAGCACCTGCCGTACTGTTAGCCTGGCAATCAGGCCTGTGCCAAAGAAGGAGGGCAGTGGGGGAGGAGGGGAGGTGCGGCTGCTGGGTGGTGAGTTCAAGGATGCCCAACCGCCTGTGCACTAAGTGGAGGCCTTATGTAAGTTGTTTGTTAGCATGGGTGTGCTATTTCAAAGCCACACTCCCCAGGAGAAATGGTCTTTACTTCCTCAAGGAGTAACAGAGCCCTTGCATCCTCATAGACACACTGGACTCCCAACTCATTTATTCCTGCCTCACATGCAGGACCAAAATGTCGAACACTGTGTTACCATAGGAATAACTAGATTCTGGCTTTTCAATGCAAAAGGCAAGACAAACAAACAAAAAACCCAAAACCACCTCAAAACCGCAAGTCACAGAAGATGCAGACCGCAGTTCGTCACTCACCACAGGGACCTGGAAGAGCAGCACCGCCTGGGGCATTTAAGTTTCAGAGGCCGGCGCGAGGTGACAGAGGATCCGCCAGACAGCAGGAGCCTCCACTACCAGTTCAGTCTGAGTGACCACAAAGCACCTCTGCTCGGGCAAGAGTCGCAGGGCAAATAGGATCTGATTCACACTCAAGTGTTCATGGCTATCGGCTGCATTTGCTGAAGTACAGCTGGCATGCTGCTGACACAGCTGGTGGGTTTAACAGATTTTTTTCTTAATTCACCTTTTCAAAGGGTACAATTCGATGTTTTCTTTTTAAAGATTTATTTATTTATTTGAAAGGCAGAGTGGCAGAGAGAGTGAGTGAGTTCCATCATCGGTTTACTCCCCCAAATGGCTGCAATAAGGGGGGCTGGGCCAGACCGAAGCCAGGATCCTGGAACTCCATCCCTGTCTCCCATGTGGGTAGCAGGAACCCAGGCACCTGAACCATCAGGGACTGCCTCCGAGGACGCACATTAGCAGGGAGCTGCATCAGAAGCAGAGCAGCTGGGACTCAAACCAGCACTCCAGTCTGGGGTGAGGGTGCCCCACGCAGCAGCTTAACCCACTGCGCCACAACCCACGCCCCTAACCAACCTTGATTTCCCTAAGGCTCATTCCATGGGTGCTTGCAGCACTGGGGACAGACAGCTTCCCGAAGGGTGGTGGGGACTTCCAGGCCTTCAGCACCATCTCCTGGCTCACAACCTGCAGGCCCCCAAGCCCACGGGAAAATCTCAACAAGGACTGGATACGGCCGACACGGCAACTCCTTTTCTTAAACTGTTAGGGGCAAAAGCAGGGCAAATTTTAACCTGTCTATACACACTGGTTAAAATGTGAATATTTTCTTACCAAAGTGTCGGATGGCAGCAGGGATGGAACACAAGGCCCAGAAATGAATGCCAGGGTGTTGGAAGGGGGCCGGGGCAGGCTGTCCCGCGGAGGCCCTGGGGGCAGAAGCGGAGCAGGCACGAAAGGCCTGCGCTGGGGACGAGAGAGCCCAGGAGCCCCTCAGCGAGGGAGGGTCCTTTCCAGCTCTGGGAGGCAGTGATATGCAGGGAGGAGTCTTGCGGCCGCATCCTTGTGGCTCAGCATGGGGGCAGCGGAGGGGAAGAGACTGGCAGGCGGAGTGAGGGGGAATGGTGCGTGCAAGCCGCAGGCTCCAGGTTTCACCACATGGCTCCCGCCAATCCCTGCCTCTCTCTGGACTAGAGTTGTAGGACATCATCTCATTTAGCAAACACTAAGGATTGGGGCCTTTGTTTTCGAATGGCTTGTGGGACTGATCTTTAGGCCAGAACTTTGTCAAGAAGGGACATCTGTGGGCTGAGAACTTTAAGCAGGCACTTTTGAGCCCCATGAGAAGCTAACTACTTAGGACTTTAACAAGAAATTGAGGGGAACGAGTATGGAAATTCCTTTTAGAGAACAGGGCAGTGCAACTCATTTCCGGTCTACTTAGGTAAAAACAGGAGGGCTGGCACTGTGGCACAGTGGGTAAAGCCAGCACCTCTGATGCCTACATCCCATATGGTCACCAGTTCCTGTCCTGGCTGCTCCACTTCCAATCGAGCTTCCTGCTAATGGCCTGGGAAAAGCAGCAGAAGATGGCCCAAGTGCTTGGACCCCTGCCACCCACTTGGGAGACTCAGATGAAGTTCAGCTGGCTTAGCCCAGTCATTGTGTCCATCTGGGGAGTGAACCAGCAGATGGGAGACTCTCTCTCCCTCCTGCCTACTCTAGACTTTCAAATAAGTAAATAAATCTTTTAAATAAAGGTAACCTCAAGGGATGAGCTCCATGTGATACTCGGAGCTAACTTTATTCATTTGCTCAGGCATTCACTGAACTATTCATTAGGTACCTACTGTATGCCAAACAGCCTTGTGAGTGCCGTGGATACAGTGGAGAACAAGATAAGTCGCCTGCCCTTTTGTGGCTGATACTATAGGGAGGAAAGATAAATCCAGACTATGTATTCGTAATCACTTACATGCAAGCAAACCGTATTTAACGGTCGACCTTGAACTTGGCTGATGATCGGGTCAGTGCTTCTAATCTCAGCAAGCTTACCCTCAGCAGGAATGTGAGAATGCCCAGAGACATTTCACAGTGGGAGGGGCTGTCAGTGGCCTTGAGTAGTTAGAGGTCAGGGAGGCTGTTGAACATCCTACAACATACAGGATGTGTCTTAGAGCGAAGAATTTTCCAGCCCAAAATATCAACAATTTGAGAAGCCCCGATCTAGGGCCTTGCTACTCAAGGTGTGGTCCATGGACCAGCACTATTAGCATCACCAGAATGTTTGTTTGTTAGAAATGAATAATCTTGGGGCCAGTGCTGTGGTTAGCAGGTAAAGCTGAAGCCTGCAGTGCCGGCATCCCATATGGCGCCAGTTTGAGTCCCAACTGATCCACACCGGATCCAGCTCCCTGCTAATGGCCTGGGAAGAGCAGTGGAGGATGGCCCAAGTACTGGGGCCCCTGCCACCCATGTAGGAGACCTGGATAAAGCTCCTGGCTCCTGGCTTTGGCCTGGTGCAGTGCTGGCTGCTGTAGCCATCTGAAGCAAACCAATAGATGGAAGAGCTCTCTGTCTCTCCTTCTCTCTTTCAAATGAACACATCTTAAAAAAATCATAGAAAATCATCCTTCTGTCCATTCTGCCTTCCCAACTACTGAGCCAGAATCTGCGTTTTCAAAGATCCCTGGGTGATCCGGGTGCACGTGGAAGTCTGAGAAGCACAGGCAGGTGCAGACAACTTGCTGAGAATGTCGTGAAATTCCGACTCTCTTCCTTTTAGGTGCTTGGACAAGCACCACGCCTAGAAGGTTTACTTATCCTTATTCCTAAAGAGACGTGTCTCTGGTAGGGACTGAGAATCTGTATTTTCATAAAAGTTCCCCGTGCACATCTGATAAAGACAGGTTTGGGTGCACAGCAAAGACCATGCATCCAACTGCTAACCCCTAGGGCTCAGTTTTAGTTTCATTAAGTGGAGAATCGAAGCATCTGGCTGAGAATGGTGATTTAAGAAAGAGAAATGTGCTGTTAACAAAGATGCTGGTGTCACCAAAGAGCTGATGGGCTCTCCTAATTCTGGAAAGTCTGCCTGATGATATAATCAGGCCAAGACTGTAAATTGTTCTTTTTGTTGTTATTTATAGCAGTGTGACTCTCTGTTCAAAGAAAATCCTACCCCAAAAAACTTGCTAAACAAACAGACAAGAGTGAAGCGGCTCTGGCTGAGGCAGACAGATCCGGCATGTTTGTCCCTTCCCTTGGCTCCGAGAGGCATGGTTTGGAAAACATGACAGACAGCAGCTGTGGCCTGGAGTCGATGCCAACTGTAGATAAGAAAGCCCTAGGAAATTAAGGCCCAGTCAGGCAGAGATCTTATACATATTCGTGCGCTGTCGTTAAGTAACCAGACAGCCATATGCGTGAATTCTAACTTGACCTTGGAGTTGAATAATTATGTCCAAAAATAATTCCCAAAGATTCCTAAGTCTCGTTCTGGAAGAGTAAGTTCCAGAAAACTGGAACACGGAAAACGCGACTGCTTTGATCTAGCAGAGAAAGCAGGCCTCGGTGGCAACACGGTTAAGCTGACGCTGTAATGCGTGGAAGGACCTTGAAGTGTCAGGTCCTATGAGGCGCACAGCTGTCAAAAGCTCTTTTTTCAGGGCAACACCTAATCACTAATTAGTGCAATCAAAGACGGGGGAAAAGGAGTTGCTTTACCAGCCACGCCTCTTGTTTTGCTGACTGAATCCAACATGTGTTTACAGCGAAATGAAGATTAATGACTTTTTCCCACATGGGTGCCGGGGAGTTGTCCTCGTGAGGTTCTCCATCCCCTTCGTGTTTCGTCAGAGCGCTCTGAGCACACACACAAAACTGCTGGGCTGCCTATGTGAGAACCTGCTCTGCTCTTCCAGATCCGAGCTAGGAGTCTCTGCGGGTGTTTCTACTCCACGGAGCTCCCGTTCTGCGTTGTCAGAAACGACTCTGTACCGCGCCAGGATGGACACCACTTCAGGCTGTCAGCGTTTGTGTTACTGTAAGACACGTCCACAGGAACAAGGGGAATCCTGGCTCCTGGAAAACCACTCTGTCCTTATCACCAGGCCGATCGGATCTGCTTGTATCCACCTGTGAGTGGCATTCAGGGGAGGACATTAGCAGGGGCCTGAATACAAGGCCAGGCTGCCATCTCATTCTGAGCGGTGCTGTTGTCAGATTTTATCCTCCGCACTAGGGAAACACCGTCAAGGAAGTGGCCCAGAGCAGTGGGTGCTGCTGTAGACGCACCATACTTTACAGACTAGAAAGTGCCCATCGGGAGGGACCTACCTGCCTTTCTTCTTTGCCGCTAATCAACACAGATGGGTCGAAATGAGGAAGACTCTTCAATAACGGGACTGGTGCAAATACACACACACACACACACTAACAACTTTCTCATCTGCAATCACAGTCTTACAACCAGCTGGAAACTATAGGGAGAGTAATATCCCATTTACAACAGCCAAATCCCACAAAACGCTAGGGATAAACTAACAGAAATGGCAGATGGGCCCCATGTGAGGGAAGGCACAGAACAACACAGAGACTTTTGGGAGGTTTGGAATGCATTCTGGAGAGAGTTAGTATTTTAGAGCCATCCCCAACGATGATCGTCAAAATCCCATTGCAATCTGGAGAGGTTGGACCGACTTCACACAATGGTTCTTCATCAGGATGAATGAATGGCTGAGAGTATTTGCAAAAGCAACGAAGGGAAATAATTGGCCTGGGAAGTAGTGAAACACTGAAACAAACAGAATGTCCCCAATAGACTTAAATTCTCCGAAGACATAGCATTTGATAAATGCAGCTTTTCAAATCGGTGGGGAAGGGAAGGATTACTCAATAAACAGACTGCAGTCAACAGTGAGTCACTCAGGAGGGAAAAGCCCAAAACTAGAGCCACGCCTCAAATATAAATGGAGTTCAAAAAGTTTGTGGAAAATGGAACTCAATGATAAGTTTATTTTGGTGCAAAAAAAAAAAAAATGTTGAAGTACTTGCATATGAGGGGGTCTTCAAAAAGCTCATGGAAAATGTGGACTACAAGAAAAAACAAGGGAGCCGGCCTGTGGCACAGCAGGTTAAGCTGCCACCTGCAGAGCCAGCATCCCAGTTAGAGTCCTGGCCGCTCTTGTTCTGATCCACTCCCTGCTAATGTGCCATGGAATCAACAGAGATGGCCCACGCGCTTGGGCCCTAGCACCGACATAGAAGACCCAGATGAAGCTCCTGGCTCCCCTGGCCCAACCCCGGTCACTGGGGCCATCTGGGGAGTGAACCAGCGGATGGAAGACCTCTCCCTCTCCCTCTCTCGATCTTTCCTTCTCTCTCTGTAACTCTGCCTTTCAAATAAATGAAACTAAATCTTTTAAAATAATGAAAAAGTAAGAATTTAAACTCTTTTGCATCAAATAAACTTTTTTAAAAAAGACATTTATTTATTTGAAAGGCGGAATTACAGAGAAGCAGAAAGAGAGAGAGAGAAAGAGAGAGAGAGAGAGAGATCTTCCATCAGCTGGTTTATTTCCCAGATGGCTGCAACAGCTAGAGTTGTGCCTATCTGAAGCCAGGAGCCTGGAGCTTCTTCCAAGTCTCCCACATGAGTGCAGGGGCCCAAGGACTTGGGCCATCTTCCACTGCTTTCCCAGGCCATAGCAGAGAGCTGGACCAGAAGTGGAGCAGCCGGGTCTCGAACCAGAGCCCATATGGGATGCCAGCACTGCAGGCAGCACTTCACCCGATACTCCACAGCACCAGTCCCCAAATAAACTTTTAAAATTCCATTTTCCTACAAACGGTTTGAAGTACCCTCTTAAATACCAAAGATTCAAATGTGAAACATGAAAAACACACAAGACCTAGAAAAATGTTCATGAACTAGTCAGAAGCCCTTTCTAAACACATACACTAAGAAACAGCATGAAGAAAAGATGGATAGTTCTAACCATGTAAAATTTTAAATATGTATATATCAGTAACTCCATAAAAATACAAATGAAAAATGAGAATAACACTTGTTACACATATAACAAAGGGCAGTACCTTTAAAAGCTCTTACAAATGAATAAGAAAAAGACAAATATTCTCAAAAGAAAATGGGCAAAAGAGATGAACAAACAACTCTCACAAAGAAATATACCCAGTAAACATATCTAAAAATGTATAAAAAGCTTGTGCCAACCCCCAGTTTCCAACAAATGGGCCAAATGTTAATTTTACATGATGATGTTTAGCACTGGTGACAGCAGGGAGAAGAGGCACGCTCATTCATTTTCAGTGAAAATGTAAATTAGGATCAGCACTGTGGTGCTGTGGGTTAAACCACTGCCTGCAATGCCAGCATCCCACATGGGCACCGATTCAAGTCCCGGCTGCTCCACCTCGAGTCCAGCTCCCCGCTAATGTGCCTGGGAAAGAAATGGAGGATGACAAAAGTACTCGGGCCCCAGCACCCACTGATGAAGCTCCTGGCTTTGGCCTGGCCCAGCCCTGGCTGTTGTGGCCATTTGGAGAGTGAACCAACAGGTGGAAGATCTCTCTCTCTCTCTCTCTCCTTCTCGCTGTAATTCTGCCAAATAAATAAATAAACCTTTATTTTTTTTTAAAAAAAGAAAATATAAATGAAAACAATACCTGGAGGAATAGCTTTGTTGTGTCTCAAAGCTTTAACAGTGTAGTTAACAGTGCAGTTTAGCAGTTGGCCCAGCAAAAGCTTTTCAGGCATTTGACCTAAGGAAAGTTTCCTGAATATCGACTGTAACGGTATTGGTAATTATTAACAACAGAGAATAACTTCAATGCTAGCAAGCATGAACTGCTTAAGTGGCTTAGACTACTATCTACCTATCAGAGACAGGGCAGAATGGCACACAACATATTAAGAGGGAAAAAAAAATCTGTTTCTAAGATAGTTCTGTACAATGTGATCCGATATTTATGTAGAAATATGTTATGCTGAGCAAAACGCTAGGAGGAAACCTCAACATGTTTACCCAAGGTATCGCTGGTAGGATCAGTTAAATACATTTCACAAAGGAAAACTTGTTTTCATTTCCTTCTTTATGCACCTCAAGGTCTCTACAAGCAATGCATGTATACGTACACAGCACCGTGTCACACTTCTCTTGGAACTCACCGCAAGCTTTTCGGAACCTGCCCTCGTGCCCCAAGCTGTAGGGGAAGGTCAGCTCACTCCCCGGGGGCTGCTCGTGGCATCTGGAAGTCCAGCTTCCCACCGGCCCTTGGGCAGCCCCTCAGCGCTGTGCGGAGCTCATGACACACAGATGGTCAACCCATCCTGTATCTCTAAGCAAAGTGCCCTTCATGCTACAGGACATGGCCTTCTCTTGTCTGCCAGAACACCCAGATTTCGCATCATGAGAAAGCAGAGTGGGAGAGCATTTCTGTGAGTCATCCACGTCCACTACCTCCGCGTGACCTCTGGGTTACGTTGTCTGTGCAACAGGGGCCTGCAGGGAGAGGTTCCTGTTGGTTTGTGGCCCAGGGTTCTGCTCAAGACTTTCTCCTTACCCAGATTTCTGACTCCTCCCACCCTGGCTTTGCTTTGTGCTCTTCCAGCTTCCAATAGCTTGGAACTAAACAACTTGCTGTATTCTCCAGGAACTCGTTTTATCTTATTCTCACAGAGGATGCATGTTGAAGTCATAGGGCGGGCAAACACTTCCTGCATCCAGTCCCCCACTAAACCCTTCTACTCACAGCCACCAGCATGAACTCACCCGCATAACCTTGCTTCGGAGCCGTCTTAATTAACAAGAGCAGCATGGAAGTACCCTCGAGCCCCAGAGACCTCTTTTCACCCCTGGGCTCCCACATGCGCCTTAGTGGTCCACAGCAACCCTCAGAGCCCCAACCCCTGAGTTTCTCAGGGAAATCAGGCAAAACGGCAGCACTGATTCTGCTGTTCTTCACTGGTGCTCACCAGGACTGTAATAGAGGACTATCTACTCCGTGGAGTCAAGACCCACACAGCCAAGATAAATGATTTATTAGCAAGCACCTTGTGATCAATAGCAGCATAACCTACTCTGTGGCATGCACACAGAACCCCTTCGGAGCATCTCTGTATCCCTTTCGATGCTGGCTGCAGTCGCCTGCAGAGATGGTCACCAAAGTGCTGAGTATCCATGGACCGAAAGAGGAGACACTTGCATTTCCAGCTCCAGAGACCCGTCGGCAATGGTCACCAATTTCTACATGTTAAAAATACGCGTGCTTGGTATCAAAGGCAGTCCCTAAATTCCAGCCACAAAGATACCCCGACACCTCGGGCAAAGGCAGACTGGCTAGGTGCATTAAAGGTGAGGTCCCCAGCGGGGTGCTACTGGGAGGTGACAGAACTTTAGGAAGTGGGTTCTGAGGTTACCGGGGATGTGCCTGTGTGACCTTGGCCATCCACCACCCTCAATAGAGGCCAAACCCAGGGGGCTCCCGATCTTGGATGTGAACCTCCCAAGCTGTAGGCTGAACACATCTTTTCCCTTTGTAAAGCCAGCTGCCTCAGGCATTTCCTTGTAGCAGCAAACAGCCGACTACACACACTCAGGTCCCAAGCCCGGTCTACACAAAGGGCGATCAGAATCCAAATCTTTACGCCTTTGGCCAGTGAAAGTCCAAGGGAAGCTCCGGCCCTGCCCCCACTGTGCACCAGCGGATGCCCGCGGAGACTGCCACACAAGACGACTTTGAACTGGAAAATGGATGCCTGGCTTTTTATGATCTGGTCAACAGGGGTGGAGCTGGCTCCCTCAATGGTGGAGGTTGTGTCTGGCTACACCCTTGTCAGCAAGGTGTAGTCGCTGGCTCCTGTCTGCCCCTCAGGTCCATGCAACTACCCCACCAGAAAACACCATCCGTTCTGCTACAACGGCCAGCGGCCCCTGTGAAGAGGGTGTTTAAGCTCCAACCATCTGGCCCTTCTGAGAGTTTCACACTTCTGTGACTCCTGCACACTTGTGCACGATTGCATTTCTATGCCTTTGCTCCTGTTTCTGTCTGTGTTCACTCTGTTCAGCAGACTCAGTTACCCAGCCTTCACGATACACGGGCATTCCAAGAGGTGCCTAACCCGCTGCACTACGACAGGCACCTGGGTATCACCTCTCAGAAATAAGCTGTATCCAAGTGTCTCCCCTGGAGGGCCACAGGTGGGGGTCTAACCAGGAGAGTGAACCAGCCCCTTCTCTCTTTGAATAAATAAACTTAAAAACAACAGGACAAATACTTTTTTCAAAAGTGAGGTAAACACTGCAACACTGCCCTGATGATGGGGAACCCAGCCGGGGCCCCAGCCAACTGCTCAGCAGGAGCCGTGAGGGAGCACAGAGCAGCCTCTGGGCTCTGTCCCCTGCCCTGTCCACCCTCTGGGCTCTGTCCCCTGCCCTGTCCACCCTCTGGGCTCTGTCCCCCTGCCCTGTCCACCCTCTGGGCTCTGTTCTCCTGCCCTGCTCCACCCTCTGGGCTCTGTCCCCTGCCCTGTCCACCCTCTGGACTCTGTCCCCTGCCCTACTCCACCCTCTGGGCTCTGTCCCCTGCCCTGTCTGCCTCTGGCCTCTGTCCCCTGCCCTGCTCCACCCTCTGGGCTCTGTCCCCTGCCCTGTCTGCCTTCTGGGCTCTGTCCCCTGCCCTGTCCACCCTCTGGGCTCTGTCCCCTGCCCTGCTCCACCCTCTGGGCTCTGTCCCCTGCCCTGTCCACCCTCTGGGCTCTGTCCCCTGCCCTGTCTGCCCTCTGGGCTCTGTCCCCTGCCCTGCTCCACCCTCTGGGCTCTGTCCCCTGCCCTGTCCACCCTCTGGACTCTGTCCCCTGCCCTACTCCACCCTCTGGGCTCTGTCCCCTGCCCTGTCTGCCTCTGGCCTCTGTCCCCTGCCCTGCTCCACCCTCTGGGCTCTGTCCCCTGCCCTGTCCGCCCTCTGGGCTCTGTCCCCTGCCCTGTCCACCCTCTGGACTCTGTCCCCTGCCCTGCTCCACCCTCTGGGCTCTGTCCCCTGCCCTGTCTGCCTTCTGGGCTCTGTCCCCTGCCCTGTCCACCCTCTGGGCTCTGTCCCCTGCCCTGTCCGCCCTCTGGGCTCTGTCCCCTGCCCTGCTCCACCCTCTGGGCTCTGTCCCCTGCCCTGTCCACCCTCTGGGCTCTGTCCCCCTGCCCTGTCCGCCCTCTGGGCTCTGTCCCCTGCCCTGCTCCACCCTCTGGGCTCTGTCCCCTGCCCTGCTCCACCCTCTGGGCTCTGTCCCCCTGCCCTGTCCGCCCTCTGGGCTCTGTCCCCTGCCCTGTCCGCCCTCTGGGCTCTGTCCCCTGCCCTGTCTGCCCTCTGGGCTCTGTCCCCTGCCCTGCTCCACCCTCTGGCCTCTGTCCCCTGCCCTGTCCACCCTCTGGGTCTGTCCCTTGCCCTGCTCCACCCTCTGGGCTCTGTCCCCTGCCCTGTCCACCCTGCCAGTCCATCCATGGCATATCTTCCCACCCAGGCACTCTGGAGCTGAGCAGAGTGAGGATCATCTCTGGGGTTTTGGCCAGAGCCACGCCCAGCAACGTGCTCTGAAGCCATTTCCCGTTCGTGGAGGGCCCATGTGCGGGGCAGCTCACACCCCCAGCTCTCAGGGCCCCGGCCCCTGGGGCTTCCCGAAACCTGCATCTAAGTGCTCTAAGTGCCGGCCTCGGCTCAGTTGCTTCTCCCGGACTTCGCTCAGCTTCCTACTCCTGCTGCTCCCGTGGGTTTGCGATCAGATCCAGCGTCCAGCCCGACGCCCGCAATGTCTGTGCGTCCCGCTGTGTAAGCAGTTTGCTGTTTGCAGCTGCTATGGGTGAGTGCATCAGTTCACCATCGTGCTGCTGCGGGGCAGGCGAGGCCTCCAGCTCCACTCTGCGGGGCAAACAAAGCCCCCAGAGAGAATCCGGGATTTGCCAAGGTCGGGCCACTCCTAAGTGGTGTCTGTGTAACGAACGTTTGGCAGGTGGATACCTACGAGAACTTCTGTAATGATATTGACTGAGTTCTGTCTTTCTTTCTCTCTTTTTTCTTTTTGCAGTCATGTGCTCCTTTTCTTTTTTCCTGACATTTATTTATTTATTTTTTTTATTTATTTATTTTTTTTTCTTTTATTTAATGAATATAAATTTCCAAAGTACGTCTCATGGGTTACAATGGCTTTCCCCCCCATACCGTCCCTCCCACCCACCACCCTCCCCTTTCCCACTCCCTCTCCCCTTCCATTCACATCAAGATTCATTTTCGATTATCTTAGTATACAGAAGATCAGCTTAGTATACCTTAAGTAAAGATTTCAACAGTTTGTTCCCACACAGAAACATAAAGTGAAAAATAATAGATGATTTTTTTTAAATGATGATGAAATCAGATCAGACCTATTGTCATGTTTAATCCCAGTGAGAGTCAAGTTGGGAATTGATAGTTTCTTTTTTTTTTTTTTTTTTTTAACAGAAGATCAGTTTAGTGTACATTAAGTAAAGATTTCAATCGTTTGCACCCCCATAGAAACACAAAGTGAAATATACTGTTTGAGTACTCGTTATAGCATTAAGCCTCAGTGTACAGCACATTAAGGACAGAGATCCTACATGAGGAGTAAGTGCACAGTGACTCCTGTTGTTGACTTTACAAATTGACACTCCTGTTTATGGCATCAGTAATCTCCCTATGCACCAGTCATGAGTTTCCAAGGCTATGGAAGCCCCTTGAGTTCTCCGACTCTTATCTTGTTTAGACAAGGTCATAGTCAAAGTGGAGGTTCTCTCCTCCCTTCAGAGAAAGGCACCTCCCTCTTTGAAGACCTGTTCTTTCCACTGGGATCTCACTCACAGAGATCTTTTTGCCAGAGTGTCTTGGCTTTCCATGCCTAAAATACTCTCATGGGCTTTTCAGCCAGATCCGAGTGCCTTTAGGGCTGATTCTGAGGCCAGAGTGCTATTTAGGACATCCGCCATTCTATGAGTCTGCTGAGTATCTCACTTCCCATGTTGGATCACTCTCCCCTTTATTTATTCTATCGGTTAGTGTTAGCAGATACTAGACTTGTTTATGTGCTCCCTTTGACTCTTAGTCCTTTCATTATGATCAATTGTGAACTGAAATTGATCACTTGGAATAGTGAGATGGCATTGGCACATGCCACCTTGATGGGATTGAATTGGAATCCCCTAGTATGTTTCCAACTCTACCAATTGGGGCAAGTCAGCCCGAGCATGCCCCAAATTATACATCTCTTCCCTCTCTTATTCCCACTTTTATGTTTAACAGGGATCACATTTCAGTTAATTTTCAACACTTAAGAATAACTGTGTGATAATTACAGAATTAAACCAGTCATATTAAGTAGAACAGACAAAAAAAAAAAATACTATGAGGGATAATGTATTAAGTTGTCCATTAGCAGTCAGGGCTATGCTGATCAAGTCACCATTTCTCATAGTGTCCATTTCACTTCAGGAGGTTTCCTTTTTGGTGTTCAGTCAGTTGTCACCGATCAGGGAGAACATATGGTATTTGTCCCTTTGGGACTGGCTTACTTCACTCAGCATGATGTGTTCCAGATTCCTCCATTTTGTTGCAAATGACTGGATTTCGTTGTTTCTTACTGCGGTATAGTATTCTAAAGAATACATATCCCATAATTTCTTTATCCAGTCTACCATTGATGGGCATTTAGGTTGGTTCCAGGTCTTGGCTATTGTGAATTGTGCTGCAATAAACATTAGGGTGCAGACCGCTTTTTTCTTTATCAATTTAAACTCCTTTGGGTAAATTCCAAGGAGTGGGATGGCTGGGTCGAACGGTAGGGTTATATTCAGGTTTCTGAGGAATCTCCAGACTGATTTCCATAGTGGCTTGACCAGTTTGCATTCCCACCAACAGTGCGTTAGTGTCCCTTTTTCCCCACATCCTCGCCAGCATCTGTTGTTGGTAGATTTCTGTATGTGAGCCATTCTAACCGGGGTGAGGTGAAACCTCATTGTGCTTTTGATTTGCATTTCCCTGATTGCTAGTGACCTTGAACATTTTTTCATGTGCCTGTTGGCCATTTGGATTTCCTCTTTTGAAAAATGTCTATTGAAGTCCTTGGCCCATCTCTTAAGTGGGTTGTTGGTTTTGTTTTTGTGCAGTTTCTTGATCTCTTTGTAGATTCTGGTTATTAACCCTTTGTCTGTTGCATAGTTTGCAAATATTTTTTCCCATTCTGTCGGTTGTCTTTTCACTCTCCTCACTGTTTCTTTTGCAGTACAGAAACTTCTCAATTTGATGCAATCCCAATAGTTGATTTTGGCTTTGACTGTCTGTGCCTCCCGGGTCTTTTCCAGAAATTCTTTGCCTGTGCCAATATCTTGAAGGGTTTCTCCAATGTTCTCTAATAACTTAATGGTGTCAGGACGTAGATTTAGGTCTTTAATCCACGTTGAGTGGATTTTTGTGTAAGGTGTAAGGTAGGGGTCTTGCTTCATGCTTCTGCACGTGGAAATCCAGTTTTCCCAGCACCATTTATTGAATAGACTGTCCTTGCTCCAGGAATTAGTTTTAGATCCTTGATCAAATATAAGTTGGCTGTAGATGTTTGGATTGATTTCTGGTGTTTCAATTCTGTTCCATTGGTCTATCCATCTGTTTCTGTACCAGTACCATGCTGTTTTGATTACAACTGCCCTGTAGTATGTCCTGAAATCTGGTATTGTGATGCCTCCGGCTTTGTTTTTGTTGTACAAGATTGCTTTAGCTATTCGAGGTCTCTTGTGCCTCCATATGAATTTCAGCATCATTTTTTCTAGATCTGCGAAGAATGTCTTTGGTATCTTGATTGGGATTGCATTGAATCTATAAATTGCTTTTGGGAGAATGGACATTTTGATGATGTTGATTCTTCCAATCCATGAGCATGGAAGATTTTTCCATTTTTTGGTATCCTCTTCTATTTCTTTCTTTAAGGTTTTGTAATTTTCATCGTAGAGATCTTTAACGTCCTTGGTTAAGTTTATTCCAAGGTATTTGATTGTTTTTGTAGCTATTGTGAATGGGATTGATCTTAGCAGTTCTTTCTCAGTCATGGCATTACTTGTGTATACAAAGGCTGTTGATTTTTGTGCATTGATTTTATATCCTGCCACTTTGCCAAACTCCTCTATGAGTTCCAATAGTCTCTTAGTAGAGTTCTTTGGATCCTCTAAGTACAGAATCATATCGTCTGCAAAGAGGGATAGTTTGACTTCTTCCTTCTTGATTTGTATTCCTTTGATTTCTTTTTCTTGTCTGATGGCTCTGGCTAAAACTTCCAGAACTATGTTAAATAGCAGTGGTGAGAGTGGGCATCCCTGCCTGGTGCCAGATTTCAGTGGAAATGCTTCCAACTTTTCCCCATTCAATAGGATGCTGGCTGTGGGTTTTTTATAAATTGCTTTGATTATATTGAGGAATGTTCCTTCTATACCCAATTTGCTTAGAGTTTTCATCATGAAAGGGTGTTGAATTTTATCAAATGCTTTCTCTGCATCAATTGAGATAATCATATGGTTTTTCTTCTGCAGTCTGTTAATGTGGTGAATCACATTGATTGATTTGCGAATGTTGAACCATCCCTGCATACCAGGGATGAATCCCACTTGGTCTGGGTGGATGATTTTCCTGATGTGTTGTTGTATTCTATTGGCCAGAATTTTATTGAGGATTTTTGCATCTATGTTCATCAGGGATATTGGTCTGTAATTTTCTTTCAGTGCTGCATCTTTCTCTGGCTTAGGGATTAAGGTGATGCTGGCTTCATAGAAAGAATTTGGGAGGATTCCCTCTTCTTCGATTGTTCTGAATAGTTTGAGAAGAAATGGGATTAGTTCTTCTTTAAATGTCTGGTAGAATTCAGCAGTGAATCCATCTGGTCCTGGGCTTTTCTTTGTTGGGAGGGCCTTTATTACTGTTTCAATTTCTGTTTCAGTTATGGGTCTATTTAGGTTTTCGATGTCTTCATGGTTCAATTTTGGTAGATTGCATGTGTCCAGGAATCTATCCATTTCTGATAGGTTTTCCTGTTTGCTGGCATACAGGTCCTTGTAGTAATTTCTGATGATTCTTTTTATTTCTGTGGTGTCTGTTGTTACGTTTCCTTTTTCATCTCTGATTTTATTGATTTGGGTCTTTTCTCTTCTTTTTTTAGTTAGTTGGGCCAATGGGGTGTCAATTTTGTTTATTTTTTCAAAAAACCAGCTTCTTGCTTGGCTGATTTTTTGTAATGTTTTTTTGGATTCAATCCTGTTAATTTCTTCTCTGGTTTTAATTATTTCTCTTCTCCTACTAGATTTGGGTTTGGTTTGCTGCAGTTTTTCTAGGTCCTTGAGGTGCGCTGAAAGCTCATTTATTTGGTACCTTTCCAATTTCTTGATATAGGCACCTATTGCCATAAATTTGCCTCTCAATACTGCTTTTGCTGTATCCCATAAGTTTTTATATGTTGTGTTGTTGTCTTCATTTACTTCCAGAAAGTTTTTGATTTCTCTTTTGATTTCTTGAATGACCCCGTGTTCATTCAGGAGCATGTTGTTCAGTCTCCATGTGTTTGCATACTTTCTGGGGTTTCCTGAGTTGCTAATTTCCAGCTTCATCCCGCTGTGGTCTGAGAAGCTGCATGGTATGATTCTAATTCTTTTAAATTTGCTGAGACTTGCTTTATGGCCTAGTATGTGATCAATCCTAGAGAAGGTTCCATGCGCTGCTGCGAAGAATGTGAAGTCTGTAGATGTAGGGTTGAAAGTTCTGTAGATATCTGTTAGATCCATTTGGGCAATAGTGTCAATTAAATCTGCTGTTTCCTTGTTGATCTTCTGTCCGGATGATCTGTCTATTTCTGAGAGTGGAGTATTGAAGTCCCCCAGTACTATTGTATTGGAATCTAAATCTCCCTTTAAGTCCCTTAACATATCTTTTAAATAGACCGGTGCCCTGTAATTAGGTGCATATACATTTATAATAGTTACATCTTCCTGTTGAATTGAACCCTTAATCATTATATAGTGTCCCTCTTTGTCTCTCTTAACAGTTTTTGTATTAAAGTTTATTTTGTCTGATATTAATATGGCTACACCTGCTTTTTTTTGGTTTCTGTTGGCATGGAATATCTTTTTCCAACCTTTCACTTTCAGTCTGCATGCCTCTTTGTTAGAGAGATGTGTTTCTTGTAGGCAACAAATAGTTGGGTTGTGTTCTGTGAGCCAGTCAGCTAAACGGTGTCTTTTAACTGAAGAATTCAGACCATTAATGTTCAATGTGACAATTGATACGTAGTGACTTTGCCCTGCCATTTTCCTGGAAATATTTTCTAGTATATGCTTTGAGCTTCCCATGCTCTTTTACTGGTAGGTGTTCTTCCTTTCCCTTCTTTCATATTGATGGCCGTGTTTCTGTGTTTCTGAGTGTAGCACATCTTTAAGTATCTTTTGCAGGGCCGGACGAGTGGCCACAAAGTCTTTCAATTTCTGTTTGCTATGAAAGGTCTTTATTTCACCTTCATTCACAAATGAGAGCTTGGCAGGATATAATATTCTGGGCTGGCAATTTTTCTCTCTTAGCACCTGTGCTATGTCTCGCCATTCCCTCCTAGCTTGTAGGGTTTCTGATGAGAAGTCAGCTGTGAGTCTGATTGGAGATCCTCTGAGAGTAATCTGACGTTTCTCTCTTGCACATTTTAGGATCTTTTCTTTATGTTTCACTGTGGTAAGTTTAATTACCACGTGTCGTGGTGAGGATCTCTTTTGGTCATGTTTATTGGGGGTTCTATGAGCTTCCTGTACTAGGATATCTCTGTCCTTCTCCAAACCTGGAAAGTTCTCTGCTAGTATCTCACTAAAAAGGCCTTCCAATCCTTTCTCTCTCTCCATGCCTTCAGGAACTCCTAGAACTCGAATGTTGGTTTTTTTAATAGTATCCTGTAGATTCCCAACAATATTTTTCAGGTTTCTAATTTCCTCTTCTTTTCTTTGGTTTGACTGTATGTTTTCCTGTGCTCTATCTTCTAAGTCCGATATTCTCTCTTCTGCTTCACCCATTCTGTTTTTAAGGCTTTCTAATGTGTTTGTCATTTGATCTATTGAGCTCTTCATTTCATTTTGATTTCTCTTGACTATTACACTTTCCTGTTCTACTAGTTTCTGAGTTTCATTTTGACTCTTCCTTAAAATTTCATTTTCACGAGAGAGATTTTCAATCTTGTCCATTAAGGATTTCTGTAGTTCAAGGAGTTGCTTTTGAAAACTTCTAAATGTTCTTATCATAAATTTTTTGAAATCCGTATCTTGCATTTCTTCTATCTCATCATCTTCATACTCTTGGCTTGGGGTGTTTTGCTTATTTGGAGGCATCATAGTGTCATCGTTGATCTTGCTCCCTCTATTTCTGTGTTTGTTACTCGGCATAGTTAATTCTTCTTGCGTCACTGTGCGCTTTTTTTTTCTTTTTTTTTTTTTTTTTATACTGTGTCCTTGTTAAGTGGACTGCCTGCTGTTGGAGGAGCCTTGGAGGCTTGAGATGGGTGCGGCCTGAGAGCTCTGCCTGGTTCTTCCTGGTTAAGGGTGTGCAAAGGTGACACCCTCAGGTTATGCGTGGTAAATCTCTCTCTTTTTATTTATTTATTTATTTATTTTATTTATTCAGGGGGTAAGTAACACTGCAGGGCAGGGCTGTGCAGAATTGATGGTATTTAGCTTCCAGTCTTTGGCTCCTCTGGACTCCCACTGGGTTGCCTAGGCTACTGAATTGTAGTGACTCAGTTCCTTAACTCTCCCCCACTGATATGTAAATCCAAAGAGGAGGCCTGCTCTTTGTCTCTTGGGAATTCTTCAAGTCTTGCAGCCTTGTAACCTTTGCAAGGTTAGGGGGAAGAGAAACCCGAAGCTTTTTTTTTTCCTTCTTTCAGGTAGTGAGTTTGCTGCACTTTCCGGCCCCCCTCTAGATTCTGACCCCCGTTTCCCCACCAATGTCTCGGGTTATTGAGCTCACCTCCCCTTCCAGCGCCGATGTGTGGACTCGGAGCCCTGAGCGTCTCAAGTCTCCCCGCTGTTTTCTGTGTGGCGTGCACTCTCCTTGGAGCACTGTCGCGCAGACCCTGGGGCTTCTGCGGCTGGGTCCCGCGACTTGGCTTCCGCGCGGTGGGCGACCTTGTTCTCCCAGTAGGTCCTCCGATTCACGCCTGCTCCATTCAGAAGGGTTTCCCCTGCAATTTTTGTTTGGTTCTATTTTCTGCGGCTACCGTAACTCCCCTTTTATTAAACTAAATTTTCCCGGACTATCGGTGCGCGCCCTCACTATTCCGCCATCTTGGCTCCGCCTCCTGACATTTATTTATTTATTTGAAAAACAGAGATACAGAGAGAGAAAGAGGGAAACAGAGAGAAAGAGATCATCCATCCTCTTGTTCACTCCCTAAAAGGCCACAATGACTGGGGTCAGGCCAGGCTGAAACCAGGAGCTTCTTCCCCATGTGGATGGAGGGGCCCAAACACTTGGGCCATCTTCCACTGCTTTCTCAGGCATAGAAGCAGCGAGCTGGATCGGAAGCGGAGCAGCCAGGACCTGACCTGACACCTATATGGGATGTCAGTGCTGTAGGCTATGGCTCTAACTGCTACACCACAGCCCTGGACCTGTTATTTTTCCTTCTGATCAGAAAAGTAATATATGCTCATCATAGAGATTTTGCAACATTAGAAACATACGGAGGAAAAAAATTAAAATTACTTCCAGTTCAACCCACAAAATGTTTATATTTCCTTCAAGTCATTTTCTAGGGTCCTGTATATATATATATATTTTAAAGATTTATTTATTTGCTTTTTGTTTTTTCAAAGATTTACTTATTTATTTGAAAGTCAGAGTTACACACAGAGAGAAGGAGAGGCAGAGAGAGAGAGAGAGAGAGGGGCCCTCCATCTGCTGGTTCACTCCCCAGTTGCCCGCAATGGCTAGAGCTGTGCCGATCTGAAGCCAGAAGCCATGAACTTCCTCCGGGTCTCCCACATGGGTGCAGGGGCCCAAGGATGTGGGCCATCCTCCACTGCGTTTCCAGGCCATAGCAGAGAGCTGGGTTGGAAGAGGAGCAGCCAGGTCTTGAACCTGTGCCCATATGGGATGCCGGCACTGCAGGCAGTGGCTTCACCCACTACGCCACAGTGCCGGCCCCCCATTATTTTGTTATTTTAGTTCCTCACACTGATTTCTAAAACTTGCTACGATGTGGAAAGGCAGCTCCTAATTCTCTCTGGGAATTCCAGGTATCCAAGAACCTTTCTTCTAGACTCTTCCGGGCAACACATTTATAACTGGGACAACTCCAAAATAATATTCTCACAACCTGAAGCTTGAAATGGGGAAAAACAGACCCATGAGAGCAACGATTTGAAAATGACTTCAGCAGGGAAGTGAGCACGTGTTTCCCAAGACAGTGCCCGTGGGGGTGGCGGGGTGGCTTAGCTCCTGAGAAGACTGGGGGCGGGACCACCTGACGCCTTCATGTTGCTAATGCAGGCGTTACTGCTTGGGATCCGACAGCTGGTCAAATCCACCCAAGGAGGCAAGTGGCTGATTCTGGAGTGAAGTGTCCTGCTGGAGAGCCTGGCTGCCTTGGAGCAGAGAGTGCTGGGGGCAGGCACTCAGCGCACCTGCTTCAGAGGCAGCCAGCCAGCCAGGTGCGCAGCTGACGCCCATGTCACAGAGGTTCCACGTTGCCACTGCCGGCCAGCGGTGACCTGCCGATGGCCCCTGCCCCTGCCGTCACTGCCTCTGTACCCACACTGGCTCCAAGTGACTACACTGAGACATGCTCGTCTTCACTTGCTCTGGGAGTCAGCCTCCCCCAGCCCTTCTCCTCTCGTAGGCTGCTCCCTCCCTCTGGACTTAGCCATGACAGAAGAGGAGCCTCCAGCAGGCCAGAGGCTTGTCATTGTCATTTCACCTCCAGTGTCCACTTGGTGAGTTTTGCAAAATGCCATCCCAACAATTTCTGTCTTAGCAACAATTCCCTTCAGTCACCCCGTAAGCTGTCAGCTGGAAAACTGGGCTGAGGATCCCGAACAGAGGAAATGAAACCAGGCCCGCAATTCTGAGTTTCTCACGGCTGCAGCCTGAATCCAATCTGTCTTTGCTGCTGGGCCGTGGCCTTTCTCATATTAGAAATTCCACCTCCCACAACCTTGGCTCCATCTCTGCACCACAGTTATTAGTTTTGCTGTCCTCAGGGCTTGGGCACAGCTGGAAGTCGGCTCTGTGACTAAATGGCCCCTCCATGGGCTGATCCGCGGCTCTTAAACAGCTTCCCTCGGTCACGCGGCCTGGCCAGGGTGGAAAATGAACCACAAGCTGGCGTCCTGATACAACCGGCATCCAAGGGCCAGGAATGTCCCCCAGCCCAGAGCGACCCCAGCTTCTTCCTGGAATCGCAGCATCGTCTGGCAAGGCCTCTTGACCTGTGCTGTCTCACGTGGCAGCACCAGCCACATGTGGCTCTTGATCACCAAAATGTGGCAGTCTGGTGGTGCAGAGGGTTAAGTCACCACCTGCGATGCCAGCCGGTTCCAGTCCCGGCTACTCCATTTCTGATCCAGCTCCCTGCTAACCTGCCTGGGAAAGCAGTGGAAGATGGCCTACGAGCTTGGGCCCCTACCACCCATGTGGGAGACCCAGATAATCAGTGGAAAGTCATGCTTGAAACGTCAGTTCCTAGGGTGGTGTGGGGCAGGGTGGCGGCCAGCACTCGGCCCGGATCTGCACAGCAGACAGCCTCCTGCTCTGTGTGGCCTCCGTCCCTCTTCTAGTCTGGCTACGGGCACGAGTCAGGAAGTCTGCACACAAAGACGCACCCAGCCGAGAAGCCGCCACCCACCAACCCCGTAAGCATCTGGGTGCTGAAGCTATTTTTAGGGCTAACTTGCAAGTAAGGACAACCAGCATCTTGCCTCTCAAGTAACATTTTGCTTTTACCTCGTTCACCAACCTAATGTCATTCTGGACACAGATCCCACCACCCAACTCTGCCGACCCGTGAGACTCTGCTCAGTTTCTATCTGCTGGAACAGAGGTTGGTATCTATCAGATGAGCCACTGAGGACTAAAATCCTCACATGGCCAACACCCTTTCTAGTCCTTTCCATGCAAACAGGCAGCCTTGCCATCCCGAGCAGCAGGCCCGGTCCCCATCACTGGCACTGCCGCACTGCCCCTGTCCTCAGTTTGCCCCCACTGGAAAAGTCTCTCCCGCCGCTACGGCTGGTGGGCAGGACGCTGCAGTTGGTGGGCTCAGAGAGTGTCTTGTGTACTTGCTAGTGACCTGCTGGGCCAGCTGGGGTTCTGCTGTCCCCATGGCAAGGAACAGGATACTGAGGCTGGAGGCTGCAGCCACCTGCTCGGGTCTCCGGGAGTCCCAGGCCTCCAGGCTCCCAGCCTCCACCCGAGGCGTCTCTGCCTCCTCTCGGCCTGACCCCTCTCTGCTCCCTTCCTTGACACTGGCCTGTCCCCAGCCAAGTCTCCCTGACCCCAGCCTTCCCTGCTGGTCAGCCCCTCTTGCTCACTTCACTGTAGGAGTCAGAATTCTTAGGCCGATCACATGGGGTCAAGGGTTGGCCTCCTCCTACCACCCAGGCCTGCGAGGATGACCTCACCTGTCCTAGGCCAAGCCCTGGGGCCACCAGAACTGGACTGCACACCTGGACTCCTCACCTCCGGCCTCCCCATGCAGTCTGACTCTGTACAAGTTCCTCATTTGGTTGTAAACTAGCGTGGTCTCTATTTTTTAAATTCCCTTCCAACCTTGCCTGACCACCTGGATTCCAGACCTGTCTTCTGTGGATGAGAGCTCCAGCACCCAGGCCCTGCCCTAACTACCCCCTGCCTGAGCACAGTAGCTAAGAGCATGTGCTTAGCGGCTGGGCGGGGGTTCAATCCACGGCTCTGCCATTACTAGTAGGAGACTAGTTACTTGCTATTTCCAAACCCCAGTTTTTCCAGCTGTGAAATGGGAATAACACTAACACCTGCCACATGGGGGTTGTTGCAAGGATTAAACCAACTTATGTCACACACTAAACAGTGCCTGGCGCACAGCAGGTGCTCTGCGTATGTTCCTCCCTCTCTCTCTCGGTTCTGCATTCTTGCTGCTGCAACCCTGCCTGGGCAGCCATGGCCCTGCCCTAACACTAATCAGCCACTGCCCCTCATCCACGCAACCCACCCCGGCGAGCTGGGGTCCCCGCATTTGCTTTCTCTGCCACTGGTTTCCAAAGCTGCACCTCCCTTCTCTGATGCCTGCCCCTTTCCCTGGGCAATTCACATCTTGGTGTCTTCTGGAATCTTTCCAGACACCTGCGGGTGATGAATCTCTTGGGAGCTTCTTCGTATACTCAGTTGTCAAAAGCCGTGGTTCTGCCCCCAGGGAGTCTGCCCCCTGGGGGACATCTGGGGATGTTGGGAGACAGTTTTATTGTTGCAGTCCTAGTGGGTGGAGAACAGGGATGCTGTGACATCCTGCAAGTCACAGGTTGGGCCCCTGGCGACAAGCAGGTAAGCCCTGTGGCTTCACTCTCCATCCTTCCTCCTCTTCTTCCGGGAGTACTTCAAGCCTCGGTGTTTCCGTCTGCGTGTGCCAGCCTCCTCCCCTCCCCACCCCAGTTAGATTTCTTACGATCCTCCCAGCATCGTGGTTAAAACAATCAGATACTGATTAATTTTCTAACCACATGGCGCGCCAGGAACATTTTTCATGAAATGTCTGAGCTATGTCATTACAAGATAAAGAGCAGCCACATGCACGCTGGCCACTTTCTGCACTCAGTGAGACAAAGATGCCCACGTCTCCGCATGGTCCCAGCCAGAGCCTGTCCAGGTGCAGGATACAGGTGCGGCTGTGAGGAGGGGCTGGCGCCCACCTGGCCTCCCACAAACTCCAGCCTCAGGCTCACGGGCGAGCCACGCGCGCCCACTCTCATTTCTGTGTTCTTTGCTGAGAACTGGATCTTTTTGTTGGTTCATGGGGTCAGTTCCATGGATGATAGCAAAAGCCTGACGTCTGATCTACGAGGAAGCACGCCTTCCCTTTTTCTTGAATCAAGTTGAGAAAGGTGCATCCAGACGATCGACAACTGATACCGAGTGTTTAAGGCACCCCGGCACTGTCACCTGGGCTTGCAGGGTCTCTCCTAAGACAGTGACAAACGGAGAGAGGAGTCGGCCGTGGCCCCCACTGGCACTGCTGCTGGCTGCATTAATGTGCAGGTGTGGTGCCAGCACCCATAACTCAGGAAAGAGTTCCCACAGAGCATGAGGCACTAAGCCCTGAACTGACTCTGACCACAGAGGGGTGGGTGAGGCCACAGCCTGCAATGCTGGTCCCCAAAGCACGAATACAGACGCTTCCCTTAGATGCCCCCAGAGCAGAGCCTTCGGTCCCCAGATGGTGATTTGAAACTACTTTCTTAAGGAATCAGTGCCCGTTTGTGTCACTACACCTGTAACTCGGGCCATGGGGAGGCGAGCTGCCCTCCTCCCGAAGGGCACCTGTCAGCAGGAATCATGTGTTTGGTCAGCTCTCCAGAGATGCTGGGCTCTGCCCGCAGGGGGAAGGGAGCTCAGGGCAGATGCCATAGAGATATGGATATTTAGCTCCAGGTGGAATTTATGGAGGTGTCATCAAATTCCCAGGTGGCTTCGGGCACGCAGATACCACCCCCTACCTCATAGGAGAGGAGAAGGCCGGGGAAGCACCCTCCCCCTCTTTCGCTGCAGAGCACAGCTGGAGGTGCTCCTCAGGGGCTCTCTCCCATCCCCCTCCCCCTGGGCGGTCCCCTGGCTCACTCATGCCGGGTGTTTCTCTGTGTGGCGCGGCCCACCCTCGTGCACGGATGTGTGTTTTCTCTGCCACTGTTAAATGAATCCTGTTCCTATTTGTGCACCTTATAAATGTCTGCACTTAGAAATTTTATCTTTGTGTGAGACAGGGTCCTGGACTAAAAGGAATAAGCCCATGCCCGCATCAACTCCACTGTGTATAACTTCAAAATTACATCATAGACACCAAAAAAAAAAAAAAAAAAAAAGAAGAAGAAATCTGCTAAGAGCATTCTCACAGTGCCTAGCGCCCCAAAAGCCCTCAATAATACACACGCTGAATGAGCGAATGAATAAATGAATCGCAGCTCTCCTTCAAAAATAAAAATGACGTTAAGAGCCATTTTCTACAGTTTTCCTTTCAAGCGATCCAAAATGAAATGAACAAGCCGGATGCGTCCCAGGAATTCCAATAACGGTTTAGACCCAATCTGTGCTCTAACTCTGCGCTGTCCAATATGGCAGCGACTGGTCACACGGATCCCCCCAGCACTTGGAGTGTGGCTGCTCAGACCGAAGTGCACGGCAAGCAGGAAATACACAACAGATTTGGGATACCCAAAAAAGAAAAGAATGTAAAATATAAAATTAGCACTTTTTTTTTTGCTTTGCATACATGTTGAAAGTGTAATATTTTGGATTAAATAAGATGTTACTAAAAATTCCACCTATCCTTTTTGCCTGTTTAATGCCACCCTTAGAAAATATGCGATTGCATGCGGCTTGCATCTGTATTTCTAGTGGACATGCCCGGGGCTGCTCCAAGCGTGTTCCATTTTAGCACTAGGAGGGCCACGGAAGAGTTCAGAATTCTACAGATTTCCACCGAGTGCAAGGAGCAACCCACTCATCCGTTCACTCAAGGACACTTGGACTTCACGTTTTCACACTTATAGGAAAATAAAGGGATTTCACGTGCACACTCCCGACTGTGATGGCAGGTACCCAGGCACACACCCACGTCGGCTTCTGCTTTCTCCTGCAGTTTCCAAAGAAAATGTCTTCTCTCCTGTCCACCTGTGCAAGCCACATTCGGTAAATGTGCTTCAGTGGAAATCGTGAGGAGCTTTTTTTTTTTTTTCCCTTTCCAAACACGGGAGGGGAAGAGCTCTGGGCGGACACCGCACCCTGCATCCTCGCAGGCCACACCACCTTCTGCTGCCCCGTCTATCCGAGGACCCTCCAGCCCCCAGGTGTGGCTCCGCGCCCCGCGGCTGCCTGCACCCTGCCTCGGCCTACACAGCAGACACTCATCTGCTCAAGGACTGGGCCACTCTGAACCTGGGAACTTATCAGACAGGAACACAAATGCCGCAGGGACCCCCACCCCCATCACACGGAAGGGAGACACAGGCCCCCTCCTCTACAGCCCAGGGCCCTAAGGAAGGGGGGAGAAAGGCCCCCCGGAAGGCAAGGGTGGCGCCGCCTGGTGGTAACCGATTCTGAGGGCGGACGTGGTGGCTGTCACAACCCACAACGGAGTTCTGAGTTCACAGAGGGTGTGAGGGCCCTGTGAGGGCCCCGTGAGGGCAGAGTCTCTCCTGCACCAGCCCCTCCTCGACAAAGCCCAGCTTCTCAGCATCCGTGTCCGTCTCTGCATCGTCCAGGGCCAGGGAGAGCCCTGCCAAGCTGGCCTAGCTGCATCCCCCATCCCAGTACCTCATCTGTTGCCTTCCCCCAGGGATCTCTGATCACTCTGGCCTGCCTCTGGCTAGAGTCCCGTTCCTCTGGTTTAACCAGAGGTCCCTCCGCCCCTGCTGCAAACTTCTACCTCCTGACTGCGCCCTGGTCCTTGGCTGTCTACACATTCCCATTTTTCCTTATTGTATCTGGAGTTGAGCCCAGCGCCTGTTTCCTACTGCACAAGCCCACGGCCCTTGTGCCCAGAGCATGGTCTCTCCTAATACTGTCAGCCTCACTGTCTTCGCACTGGTCAGCAACCATTTTTCCCTTTAACAGTGACAGGCAGGGGACAATGGGGACACTGGGAGGGTGTGCTTCAGCAGGTAGATCTTGCTTAAATCCCTAATCTCCACTGTGGCCTCAAGATGTGCATCTGCGTTAGGAGGTAGGATGTGGCCTGATTCCCTCGTCAGTTAACAGTCAAGCTGGTTCAGCCATCCTGGAGGGCCTGGGTTCCAGTCTCCCCTTCGACCTGACTCCAGCTTCCTGCTAATGCACACCCTGGGAGGCAGTGGTGACGGCTCAAGTACTTGGGTCCCTGCCACGCATGTGGGATATCCCAATCGCTCATGGCTCCAGGCTTCAGCCTTGTCCAGCCCTAGCTGTTGCTGGCAATCTGGAAACGAATCAGCAGGTTGGAATTCTTACTCTGTTGTCTGCCTCCTAAATAAATAAATAAAAATTAAAAATATCAACAGAAGCAGGCTGTCCTGGAGCCCCTGGGGCTGCGGTCCTGTTCCTAAGTCACCTCTGACGCTCAGCGCACGCGGTGCCAAGTACCCAGAGCACCACTGCCTTCTGGGGCTCCTCCCCACGCCTTCCGTGGTCCGTTCCCTCCATCCTCATCCTCACTGAGTGCTTTGGTTCCTTTTATTCCTGCTACCTCCCCACTCGTACCAGGAAAACACCGCCCACTCACACAGCACAAAGAGCCCGCCCACTCCTGGTGAGCCGCCTGCAAGGAGAAGTTTCGCCTCCTCTCTGCCTCATGCCCAGCTGGTCCAGGGCCTGTTCCGCGCTGCACGGGCTCCGGGAGGAGTGCCCGGTCTCTGGCTTCCCTCTACGACCTTGCTGGCTGACCGACTCGTTCTCTCGCGCGTCTCCCCATCTTGCTTCATCCTCGCGAACGCCCCGGTGACGGTACAACGACAGTGGTGTCCAGTGAGTCATCTCCAGCTCTCCCTTGTTCTGCAGGGCCCACAGTTTACTTGCTGAATAGCCATGGCTGTGCGTGCGGCTCTATTCTAAACTGAACAGAACACGTCATTCCTTCCGTGGAAGCAGCTGGACCAGCTAAATAGTCTGAAGCATCAGGGTTCCTCATGTTCACAGTCAAGTGCAGGAACCACAGAATCACACATGCCTGCGGTTTGTCTGCGTTGCAGACCCTGAAACTCAGGCCCAGAGACCTCAGTGCATTTTTCAGACTCACAGAGTAAGGAGAAGTGCTGGGAATAGGGCCCAGAGACGCTGTGCTCAGGGCCCAGCTCCCCCCGGCATCAGGTCGGGGTGGGTGCAGTACTGCACAGTGGCTGGAGCCCAGGGATGAGCTCAGATGACCTGCCCTGGACTCCCAGCGCTGGCCAGTGGCCCATTATGGCAGATCACTGTTCTGAGACTGGCTTCCTCGAGCATGAAATAGGAACATCAGTAATGCCTAAACATCACGGATTATTAAACGAGATAAACATGGAGAGAGCACGCTGCCTGTGCAAGGAAAGCCCTGGATGCAAACAGCTGCTACCAGGCCCCTGCCTGCTCCTCGTGGCCCAGTAAGCCACAGGAGAAGCACAGCGGGTATGCTACTCCCTGTGCCCGGTCAATGCTGCCACTGGAGCAGGGGAGAGATGGGCCGAGAGCGAATTAGGGGGCTTCGTTACAGCTCCGGCAAGAGCAGGGGAGAGACGATGGGCAAGGCAGAAAGGGATCTCTGAGCAGGTGTAACTCGGTTCTGAACCGAGCCTGTCATCGGTGCAGCGAGATCTGGCTCCTCAGTCTCAGGCAGAATCTGAAGCTCTGAAGTCTTAGGCTAAGAGCTGATGGATGAAGGATAGAGACGTGAGTAATCAGGGCCGCTGGGAGCTGAGCCTGCTGGGAGGTCTCTGTGCCCCTGGGGGCACTGCTGGGCCTGGCTCTGGCTCACCTCCAGATCACGCCTCTGCACTCTCAGCCAACGGCCAGCCTCCACCAGTCGCTAGGCTCAGGGGGCCGCCCGGACCTGAACGACGGCTCCCCAGACCGTGAGCCAGACAGCTCTTCCCTCCTCCGGAGGCTCCTCTTGGTATTTCTGATGAAGACGGGGCTCTGGGCCCATGTGAGTGCTGAAATGCTCGCGTGAGCACCACAGGAACAGGGACACCAGGGCAAATGTGGTGATTTGGGAAGTGACAGGATTCAGGGGAAGGCACCTTCAAGTGGTCACCGTAGCCAGCTAGGGGCTTGCCATTTTGACCTTGCCCGTTTTGTGTCTGTGTGGGGAGGGTGTGAGCACACGTACGTGCACATGGAATTCCAAAAGTAGGGACAGTACAGAGTGACTGCAGAGTATGGGAGATTTAACACAGATTGACCACAGCCAGTGAGTAGCCAGCAGACTACTTAATAGGGACCCAAAAAAAAGAGAACCATTTAAATGTAAATGTAAAGCTATTTTATGGTAAACATTACCAACAGAAATAACCAATATAAAATGAAGCTACAATGGCTTATAAAACCTCCAAAGCAAAACATTTCATGTGATAAAAAATTAAGCTACCAAGAAAATTTATCTTAGTAGAAATAATAGCTCTATAAGAAAACTTGTAGGGAGCTGGTGCTGTGGCATAGTAGGTAAAGCCGCCGCCTCCAGTACTAGCATCCCATATGCGCACCGGTTCAAGTCCCAGCTGCTGCACTTCTGATCCAGCTCTCTGCTATGGCCTGAGAAAGCAGTTGGAGATGGCTTAAGTCCTTGGGCCCTTGCACCCAGACCTGGAAGAAGCTCCTGGCTCCTGGCTTCAGATTGGTGCAGCTCCAGCCATTGCAGCCATTTGGGGAGTGAACCAGTGGATGGAAAACCTCCCTCCCCTCTCTCTCTGCCTCTGCCTCTCTGTAACCCTGCTTTTCAAATAAATAAATAAATCTTAAAAAAAAGAAATTAAGTATTTATACGTGAGTATAATTCACACAGCATATCAGGCACTCATTATAAACATAAAATTCAATGACTTTTAGTGAACTGGTCGCATTGTGCAACCATCACCATGATCTAATTTTAGACCATGTCCATCGCTCCAACAAATTCCACGTCCTGGGCAGTCAGCCTGGACTCCTCCCCCCAGGCAACCACTGATCCGCTTCTGTCTCTACAGATCCGTCCTCCCTAGACAGTTCATATAGATGCGGTCACACAGGCTTTTGCCTCTGGCTTCTCCCGCTCAGCACGCTGTTAAGTTTCACCCACGGTGAGGCAGGTGCCTGTGTGCCTGCTGTGGCCACAGCACCCACAGGCCACCTTCCTCCTTTGGTGGGTGCCTGGTGGCTTCCAGGCTTAGCGCGCCCTGCATAGTCATGCACAGGGCCACTGACACATGTGTGCATTTCTCTCAGACATACACGGAGGAGAGGAATCGCTGTGTCACGCGGAACTGAAGCCACAAGGGACTTCAGGGGCTCATGAACACCGGCATTAAAAGGTACGTTCATTCCAGTGCAAAAATCCAGTGAAATCCATGCACAGTTTCTTCATCATATACATTTCCCACGACCTGTTGGAAGATCCCTCCTGTCTTTAACAGTCAGGAGTTCTGGAGAACTGTTTGCCAGGGCGGCTGCACCACGCCCACCAGAAGGTCCTTCCCACTGGAGTCATCCTGGCGGGGCTGAACGGTTCTCTAGTGACTGAGGATGACTGCCTACTGGCCACTCATGTATGGCTTTGGTTCCTCCCTCCCTCTCTCATTCTCTCCCCCCGCCCCCAAGTCCCACTGATTTTTTTCTATTGTTCATTGTATTCTCTACCATTCATTTCCTCTCGTAACTTTATTGTTTCCTGGCTGCCGCTTGCTCCGAGTTTCGCTGTGCTTCTTCCTTGAGATTCGTAAGGAAGCCCAGCTCCTGGGCTTGTCTCTGTGCCCCGCGCGGGTTCCAGCAGCCGCCTCGGCGAGGCAAGGGTGGGCTCTCCTGGCTTGCCCTGTGCCGGCGGGACCTCACCTTCAGAATTCGGGCCAGAGACGGAGCAGACCAGGCTAGGACGCCACAGACTCCCACACTGCCACCTGGCTCACCACCGCTGGCCGGGAATAACCGCTCCTCCGGGCCGAACGCCGGAGCTGGGAGGCATTGTTTCCGACAGGTGTGGGCGCATACCCGCAGCTCCCGGCGGCGGAAGTCACAGGATCTTCCTCCCTGCCTCACGGAAGCCTGGGCAGCCCTGCTCTTCCCCAGTGGAGCGTCAGCCTTTGGTCCTCACGGCCTGTGCCTCTGGGGCTGTGGGACACGGCCAGCGTCAAAATACTGAATTTGAGATGCCGGTGCTGTGGCCTAGTGGCAAAAGGCTGCCCGGGTCGTGCGGACTTTGCCCACACTCCCGCTGACGGGTGGGGTCTGGGGTTGGCTTTAGCAGGAACCATGGCTCCCCCAGGTGGGGGCTGGGCTCGACCCTGAGGCCATGCAGCCGCTCCACGTCCAGTTCTGTTCCTCGAAGGAAACTAGGCCTGAGCTCCCCCTCCATCCCCAGTGACACTGGAAAGACCTTGGGCTGAGGCCTGGAGCCGTGGGATCTGGGTCCCAGCTCTTCACTTCTTACCATTGAAGCCCCTCTTTGAACTTAGTTTCCTTATTTGCAAAGAGGGAATAATAATACAGTATTCCTCACGAAGTCGGTTGGCCGTGAAAGTCACTTGGCCATGAAAGCCATGGACGAGCTTTCTGAGATGCTGAAGCGCTATCAAATGGCAGGCTGCAAACGTGGAATTAGCTTGTCTGCCTTGGAACCCCCGGCCACGGCGGCCATGGAAGGGACTGACTTCCCCATCACGGCTTCTTCCTTGGTCCTTCCTTACTACCTCACATCACAAGAAGGCTGCGGAATGGTAGACACCACTAGGCACTCCCTCTACCCACTCCTTCCTGCTCCCCTCCCAGGTGGCAGGTGCAGGACGAAGGCCGACACTGACAAAGGACACAGCTTAGCTTCAGCACTTGGGGGGTGCTAGGAGCAGAGTGGCCTCCAGCGAGAGCCGCATCTGTGTCTGCTGTCGCGGGGTTGCACAGCGAGGCCTGAGGAGACCAGGGTGAACAGAGAGAGGAATGCGTTTCGGCTAAGGGCTTTTTCAGGCCAGCTGAGTCACCACAGCCCCTCAGCCTTTCCTGCCAAACCAAGCCCCAGGTTACCAAAGGCAGGCTTTTTCCGAGCATTTGAGGGCACGAGAGAGCTGTCTTTTCAATAATGGTAACGACAAACGACTTTAAAGCTTGTGGTCCGAGGGATTGGGCTGTGTTTTCGCATCTTCAGAATGCCTGGGGCCTTCACAGCACAGGGGCACGGCCCTCCATCTCAGTGTGTCACAGTCACGCCCAGTGGGTCTGCCTGAAGCAAGGAGGCTGCCCCACGAGCCAGGGTCTGAGACGCAGCCTGACCTGGGCTTTTGCGGGAAACCAGATAAGCGCCAGCGGCTGGAAGGGAACTAGAGAACAGAGCTGTCTCCAGGGAGGTTCCTTACGTGAGCAGAACTGGACGTGTGTGTTTCAAAGAAGCATCTGGAAACCCTGCCCCGTGGCGTGCCCTCTGGCATGGGCGGGCAGCCCCCCTCGCACCCCCGCCTTCCAGCCTTACCTCGACCCTCGCACCCCACTGCCTTCCTATCCAGGTCACCCTGCTGGGGGCTCCTCCTTCCCGGTCACTGTCCGCGCGGGCAGGCCCGAGGTGTTACCTATTTGCCGTTCCAGGTCGGCAGCCTCGTCGGGCGTGGCTCGCGGGAGGACTCCGGGGTCACTGAAGCTGGTGCGTAGCAGGGTCCCCATCACAAAGAAGAACAGGACGCCACCGACCGCGGGGATGGCGGGGGTGATGTTGACCGCCAGGAACGGGCAGCTGCAGGCATGAGGGGGACAGAAAGGAGACGCCTATGTTAGGAAGCAGACGACGTGCTGGGCTCCCGACGCCAACTGCGCACCGGGAGGAGCAAGGCTGGTGTCCACCGAACACCCTTCTGGGGTGAGCACGCACAGGTTGGGGGCCCACGGTCCTCCCTGTGCACAGGTCAACTCTCTCCACCAGCCGCACAGCCCAGGCCCTCTGTGGCTGAGGATGGAAGTGACACCCCCCACCCCCACCCCACCCACTGTGGAATCCCAGAATCCCACAGCACCACAAGACGACACCAAGTTAGAAGGAGCTTCACCAGACCCTGCCTTTTGAACTGGGCTCCCACAAATCAGGGATCTCAGACGGCCCAGGACGCTAAAGACTGTAAATGCCCTTTCTAAAGGGAAGGACCCGTTTTTCTGTATTTTAGAGGTCATCGATGCACGCGAGGTGAGTGGAAATGCTGAGGAGACGAGGCTGCAGGGCAGCTTCTGAAGAGGCAGCTGGAATTGGATAATCTCAGGCTTTCGCGGGAGGCACTGAGCCACCAGTTGGCGGCCCTGGTCCAGCTCTAAACGCCAGGCACACCTGTTCCCTGCCTGCCGAGCTGACGCACTGGGCCTGGTCCTCGGTTCCCAGAGGCGAGAATGAGCTCAGTGCCTGTGGCCACGTGAAGGATGCCACATGCAGTGACCACACTAAATAACTTCTGGGCGGCGGGGAGTGCCATGAGGGCCCTGGGAGGACGACATCTAGAACGAGAGCACTGCTGGACCCTCAGCCTTGTCAGAGACACTCTTCCCGATGCTCCAGACGGAACATGGAGTGGACAGAGGGCATCTGGAAAGCCGGCATCCCACACGGGTGCTGGTTCGCGTCTCGGCTGCTCTGCTTCTGATCCAGCTCCCTGCTAATGTGCCTTGGAAAGCAGCGGATGATGGCCCAGGAACTTGGGTCCCCGCCAACCACATGAGAGACCTAGATGGGGTTTCTGATCCCTGGCTTCAGCCAGGACCAGCCCCAGCCGTTGCAGCTATTTGGGGAATGAACCAGCAGGGAACAGGGACGGATGGCCCTTCCTGACACAGGCAGGTGCGCGGGCCTTAGTGCTGGGAGTTCCTGAGGGTGGCACCTGCTACTGTGCGGGCTCTCAGGGGAAGGCAAGGGGAGGCTGCCAGGAGTCTGGACCTGGTGGGTGGCAGGCTGCTGGCCCCCAGCTGAGCTCAGAGAGAGCAGGGTCTGTACACCGGTCCGGGAGAGGCCCACACACGAGGACGGCAACTGCCTGGGCAGTTACCGTGGACTGAGGACTGCAGGCTCTGAACTCTTTGCTCCCAGAAGCCCAGAGACACCCCCACAACGTTACGCAGGTGACTAGCCAGGGTTTCCTGCCAGCCGTGTGGACCGTGGTCTCCAGGACAATCGCCTGATTCAGAGACATGAGAACCTGACATTTCTAACAACCTTCACATTTCTAACAACCTTCACCTCTCTCACACCAACTCCCTTGCAGAAACAGGACAAGGCAAACCACAAAGAGGCTGCATGGCACTCTGGCTGGATGAGTCACGGGATGTCACAAGAAACTGCTGGTTGTCATACCCTCCCCAAATGCCAGATGCAAGAGCCTTTTAAGATCCCAGGAGTCCCACAGACTAGCACATTTAGCGAGGAGAGTGAGGAGAGCACAGAGCATTGCTGTGGTAGAAAGCATCACAAGGAAGTCCGACCTAGAGGAGCCTTGCTTCGGTTTGAATGCCAAGTTCAGGTGTGGGAAACTTCAATCTCCAATGTCACAGAATGAAGGGGCAGAACTTTGATAGCTCTCACAGAGGGGAGTGGGTTCGTTATCGCCACAGTGGGTGTGCTTTGAGAGAGAGCTTGTCCCCCTCGCTCTCTCACCCTCTCACCGTCCACTGTGGGACGCTGTAGCACAGAGGCCAGATGTGGACCCCTTGGCCTTGGCCTCTCCCGCCCCCAGAAGTGTAAGAAATAAGTCTCTGTTCTTTATAAACTACCTGGAGGTGGGCATTGTGGTGCAGCGGGTTACGCCTCTACTGGGAACACCTACGTCCCGCACTGCAGTGCAGGTTTGAGTACTGGCTACTCCTCACTTCCACTCCAGCTTCCTGCTAATGCGCCTGGGAGGCAGCAGATGATGGGCCAAGGACTTGGATCCTTGCCATGCACACGGGAGACCCAGCTGGAGTTCCAGGTTCCTGGTTTTGGTGTGGCCCAGCCCCGGTTGTTATAGGCATTTGAGGCATGAACCAGTGGATGAAAGCTCGCGTGCGCGCTCTCTCACTCTGCCTTTCACATAAATAAAGAAATAAACCTTTTTTAAAAAATTACCCAGTGTCAGATATTATTATAGCAGCACAAAATGGACTAAGATACCCTGTTTATGAAAGCATTCACTTCTATCATGGAAATTAATCCAATTACTGAGTCTATTATGGAATTTAATCCAGTTGATACTGCTGGGTGTACAGGGGAACCATAGCTTTTCCTGGGGTGATATTCAGGAAAATACGAAAATAATTAATACTCTTTAATGGGCTTCCAGCTTTTCTTAAAATTTGGGTTTTGTGATTGCTAAGTACTGAAAAGCTTCACTTAATCAACAGTCACAAGGCTGGGGAGACCACCACCGGGCCGACAGCACCGGGCTTGTGCGGCCGGATCTGCAAGGGGAAGATTCCTGCATTCCAGCGCCACTCATCCTGGCAGGAAGGGGGACGGTTCGGAAAGGCAGCCCTGGTCTGCAGCCTGGGCCTAGGCTCTCGCCTGGCGTGGAACCTGCATTTCAGCGAGAGCCATGGAGGGAATACGGGCGTCCTCGGGAAGTGACCATTTCCTTCAGAGATTTAACATGACTGATGACCACAGCCTCCTTCACACACAAATGGTACGTGCTATGCTTGCGGCAGCCTGCATCTCGGCTCCAGGACCTGAGCTGCGGAGGGGGTCCAGTGAGGCGAAGGGGGCACTCAGGGACGGGCTGGGGACCACACGCCGTCCCTGCGAGTCTGTGTTTAAACCTGGACAGAGCTGGTGGCAGCCTGGGGTCAACACCAAAGAACTCAAACACTAGTGAGCAAACCAGGAACAAGTGGAGTGGCCAAGGTGACATTACCCCTGCTGCTTTTCTTGTCACATTAAAAGCAACTTTACATTGTGCTAAGCCTTGGAATGTGCTAGGGCACCACAATGAGAAATAAACACCACGTTAAATCAGAACAGAGTAGCAAACTGATTCAAGGTGAAATTCCCTGAGGGTGCTGATGCCACTGTGGTTCTGAGACAGATCCCGTTCTTAGGAAACAGACACTGGAGTGTTTGGGAATAAAGAGCTATGATGTAGACACCTTACTGTCAAATAATTCAGATAAAAAATGGGATAAAATATTAACAGTAGCTGAATGTGAACAAAGGCTATTCCAGGGCTCCTTAAAAACAGTTTGTGGAATATGTGTAACATGGAAAAACTTTGCATGGATTTCAACTGTTTTTTTTTTTTTGGCACCAAAATAAACATCTTTTAATTCTATTTTTCTTTTCTTTTTTTTTTTTTTAACTTTTATTTAATGAATATACGTTTCCAAAGTACGAATAATGGATTACTATGGCTTCCCCCCCATACCGTCCCTCCCACCCACAACCCTCCCCTTTCCCACTCCCTCTCCCCTTCCATTCACATCAAGATTCATTTTTGATTATCTTAATATACAGAAGATCAGCTTAGTATACATTAAGTAAGGATTTTTTTTCTTTCTTTAAAAAAGATTTATATTATTTATTTGAAAGGCAGAGCTATATATGTAAAGGAAGAGACAAAAGGAGAGGGGAGGGAGGGAGAGAGAGCTATCCTTCATCTGCTGGTTCACTTCCCAAAATGCAAAGGCCAGAGCTGGGCCAGGCTGAAGCCAGAAGCCTAGAACTCCATACAGATCTCCCAGTGGGTTTCAGGAGCCCCGGTACTTGGGCCATCTCCCACTGCTTTTCCCAGGCACATTAGCAGGAAGCTGGTTTAGAAGTGGAGCGGTCATAGCAATGGAGGATGGCCCAGGTGTTTGGGCCCCTATCACCCACAGGAGAGACTTGGATGAAGCTCCTGGCTCCTGGCTTCCAACAGGCCCAGTGCTGGAAGATTTCTCTCTCCCCTCCTCTCTATTTCTGTAACACTGACTCTCAAAATATATAAAAATAAATTTAAAAAAAGAAAAAGTGGAGCAGTCGGGACTTGAACTGGTACTCATATGGGATGCTGGCATCCTAGGCAGTAGCTCAACCTGCTGTGCCACAACACTGGCCCCGTGCTGAGAAGCAGAAGGAAGGGGGTGGGGTGGGGGTGGGGGTGGGGGGCCGCCCGTCTTCCGGTTCATCCACAAATGTGCCCAGCAGCTGGACCTGGGCCTGGCTAACGCTGCGCAGCTGGCTGCTGAGCCACGCTCTTCTGTCTCCCTGGCAAACGTGCTCCTGCCCCTGCAGCTCCTGCCGCGCCCCGATCCTGACAGCAAGGAGACCGGAAGCCCCGGCATCACATTCAGCAGCAAACAGTCTCAGTGGAGTGAATAAACGTGTGTGCCTGTGTCACTGGCAGTTAACGGTGGACACGGCTGCCTGGAGGCCACACCAAGCCTCCTCCCCTTGCCTAGTGTACCAGCTGTACAGCCTGCTTTCCCTGGCCACCACGGCCACCACCACCATGGCTGTCACACGGCTGTCACCACGGCTGTCACCATAGCTGCCACCATGGCCACCACCATGGCTGTCACACGTCTGCCACCACGGCCACCACCACGGCCGCCACCATGGCTGTCACATGGTTGCCACCACAGCTGTCACCATGGCTGCCACCACGGCCGCCACCATGGCTATCACATGGTTGCCACCATGGCTGTCACACATCTGCCACCACGGCCACCACCACAGCCGCCACCATGGCTGTCACACAGCTGCCACTACAGCCACCACCACAAGCTCTGGGTCCACCAGATGCTTAAAACAGACTCTTAGAAAAGCACATCCGTGAGGTCTTCAAAGGCGCCCCTGGACACTGGTGTCCCTGCTGGGCCTCCTTCGGGAGGCATTCTGCTCCCCACCTCCAGGCCGTCCTTCCAATCCCATCCCCTCAGGAACCCCGCTTGCTTGGCCATCTGCTCGGATGTGGGAACAGCTGGGTGAGCACGGCGCCGCTGCCCACCATGTCCCTGCTTCTGCCTCCTCACTCTGTCCCCCTGTGGCCACCAGGCCTCCGCATGTGATGCCGCTCCAGCCCTTCCCAGCAAGTGGAGCTCAGGAGCCTTCAGTGGCGTCCAGAGCCTATCCTGTCAGTCTCCAGCACGCTTCTCCTCCTCTCTCGCTCCCCCTTGGCACAGGACTGAGCCACGGCCACCCCCGGCCTCTCAGGCCCCGCATCTCCCATCTCCCACACTGGCGCTGCCCAGCACTCGACACCAGCTCATGCTGCTTCCTGTGTAGTCTTTGTTAAATGTGGCTTTGTCCTCTGAACCCCAATTCATCTATGCGGCCCTCCCATGGCACTGGGGGCCGTTAGTGGGCGTGCCCGGCCTCAAGGGTGAGGCTTGGCCCTGTTCCTCGCGCTGTCCATCAATGCACCCAGCCCAGAACCTCCCACTGGGCAGGTGTGGGGGGAGCGGAGGGGTGGAACCAGCCACTCCCTCAACCCCAAGCAGAGAGCGCACATCAAACCAACTCCTGCAACGGTACCTGGAGCCTCTGGGTGAGGCTCCCGTGGGCTGCAACCCCGTGCGGTGCCAGGTGCCCTGTGACAGTGCGCAGTGGCACCCTCCACAGCCTCTAAACCAACGATGCGATCTGAGCCCTGGCGACACCTGCACACGGCTGCTCAGACACAGCAGCCCTTGTGGTGAGAAAAGGCATCAAGTGGCCGCTGCCCGTGGCCGTGAACACAGACCGGACACCTCCCCGCTGACTCATCGGGAGAAGCAGCTCGGCAGCTCCTGCCCCCGGGCCTGGGCATTTGGCAGCCACTGTGGATGGGACCCGGGTTCTGCGTGCCATCTGCAACCAGGAAGACTCTAGCCCTGCGGGGCCTGGGTTTGGGACAAGACGACGATGCGGCTGCCAGAGACATAAACACCACGTGGCGTCCTATTTCTGTCTCAAGGACTATGAGCTGCACACAGCTCTGAGGACCAGCGTCACGGTCTCCGGTGGGCTCGTCAGAGAGAAAACAAGCATCTGAAGGCACGCGTGGTCATGCAGAGAAGGAAGAAGCTCATTTAGCGGCAGACAAAACAAACGCTGAACTGATGTGAAGGCTTTGCACAGCTCTGGCTTCAGCCACGGACACATGTGTCCACGGGGGCCCTGGACGGGGACACGTGCGTGTCCTCGGGGGCCCTGGACAGGGACACGCGTGTGTCAGGGAAACCAAGAATTTGCAGGTGATCATTGGAGGACACACTGCCAAAAGGAGACGGACTTTTTTTTTAGTTCCATCACCAATCTTCTCCAATCTTTTGGAAAAGTTCTTTGGGTGTGTTTTGATGTTTATACAGGAAGAGTGGAACTACTTTTCTGCTTCAACATTATCTCAGGCCATGTGATGTATTTTATTGTTAAGGATATATGTAGATATAAAGTTATTTTGCCATTAAGCAGTCCCAGAATCAACACTGTCATAATTCTACACTCACATACAGACTGGCTTGCAAGGTTAGAATAGAGCCGGTCGCTTGAGACTAACCTAACTCCTCCAATACTTCAGATGGAAAACCTGGATTTCATTATTGGGCAGCTGGGTCTCTTTCTTTTTCCAGTGGATATTCTCTGGGAGAAAACCACCTTACTTAAAAACTAAACACCACAGCAGTATCAACAAGATGTAGCTGAGACATATAAAAACCTGGCGGCCTTTGGAGAAGTGGAGAACCTTTCTCTGTACCAAAATGATTCAAGCCATCTTTTGTGTATTTACGCATTTGTCTGCAAAGGGATTCATGTACAGGAGAGTCCCTGTCAACAGCAGCTCGGGACTCTCAGAGGGACTGCAGTTGGCAGCCGCGCTCTGTGCCAGGGCGGAGGAAGCACAAAGGTGGGTGCACCTGCTCTTCAGGCATGTAAATGAGCCCACATCTGTCATTACGCCGCAGGAGGGAGTGGCCTGGCTGTATCACGCAGTACCCTGCCTAGGCTTCTACGTTACCCTGCGTGGGCTTCTACGTTACTCTGCGTGGGCTTCTACGTTTCAGAAACCACAAAATAACCCATTATTTTAAATTTCACATTCCTGACTGCGATGCATTTCAACAATAAGTAGTTAAGGCAAATGATCATAAAATAATCTGAGCCAATGACTCACACGCCTGAAATAATAACAGAGCGGCACCATGAGAAACGGAGGTCATAATAAAAATTATTTTTCCTTTTCATAGGAATCACTGTAAAACAAATATAGTTTTGATTGACAACGCATGGACATTCATTTTACAATTTGTTGCTAATCCCATACTTGGAAATAAATCCACCACTACAAGGCAAAGATAAGCACATCACTTGGAGACAAACAGAGAAGAAAGTGGCTTAAGAAACAGTATCCGCTCACATTGTCCGGGAAACAAACAAATGATTCCAGACAGCTCGCCAGAATGACCATCCCCTGCTGACACCCAGCGCAGCCCATTCTGCTTGGAAGGTCCCAGAACTGCAGGGGAAACAGAGGAAAGCCCCCGCCCAGGGAGCAGGGTGGGCAGGGCTTGGGCACCCATCCGCATACTACCTCCTTAGGGCCGACAGCCTCATCTTAACAATTTTATCTATTTTCATTTAATCTGAAAGGCAGAGAGAGAGAGAGAGAGAGAGAGAGAGAATTGTCCCTCTCCTGGTTCACTCCTCACATTCCTGCAACAGCCACAGCTGGGCCAGGCCAACGGCAAGAGTCTAGAACTCCATCAGAGTCCCCCACGTAGGAGGCAGAGACCCAACCAAGTACTAGAGCCTGGTGCCTCCAGGGTGCTCTTAGCAGGAAGCTGGGGAAGGGAAGCAGAGGCAGGCTGGAACCAGGCACGCGGGTTGGGGCTGCTCAAGGGGGTGTCTTAACCGCTGCTGTCTTACGTGAGAGCTGTAGCTCCCGGCCTCCTCTCGGGGGAGGAGGAAGGTGACGGAGAAGGAAGTTGCTAAGGGGTCTGGTTTCTCCCCCCAGGCCTCGCCAACTGAATGCAGAGGTAAAAGTCTTGCCTTAAGCCCCTGGCGCTCCTGTGTGAAGAGAGAGAGTTCCGAGACTCATGGGTTCAGGGAGGCTCCCCCGAGCCAGGGGGTGGCACCCCGTGCAAGGGTGCAGAACAGAACGCATGTCATTATTTTTAACTCAGGGCCTCCCAGACCACCCAGATAGATCTACTTATAGACACAGAACCAGGGGCTCTGGAGCATAAAAATACAGTCTTCAAATCATAGTCATTGCACACAGCCTGATTCGGCCATCTGCGGTTCAGAATGTGCAAGGCTTGTTACCAAGAACTGTGGTGCTACAAAGCTTAAACCTCCAGGAAGCCAGAGGCCTCAGGGCAGCGTGCGGATCGCACAAGGCATGCCAGCATTCTCCACCCCTCAGATGGCTCTCTCACGGCCTGCGGGATTGCACAGGCATGGCAACCACACAGCCCAGGTTTCCCATGGCAGTCCTGTCTAAAAGGACCATTTTGTCACTTCTCAGGCGGTGGGGAACCAGTTGGCCATAGTAACTCCATCATCTATCTGCTTTCATTACATCCTGGACCATCAGGAGTGGGTCAGGCAGGTCCTTCTGGAAAGTTCTCCACCTTGGGGCAAACACAGAGAGTGGCCAGAGTAGAGATGCAGGGTCGGCTGTGGCCCAGGACAGACACCTGCGGTCTGGCTGTTTCCGTCCTCTCTACACGTGGGAGGTGTCCACTCCTCCGCTCCCATGTCAGAGACTCCGTACAGAGAAGTCTGAGCAGGCCTGGAGCTCTGCCCGCGATTCTGTATTTCACCGACTGTGAGGCACCCAGGTCTGCAGCTGTGTCTTTAAGGGAGAATCTACCAAATAAGACACTGCTCTCAACATCTGGAACTCTGATTTTAGAAAAATTCGACTTACCTTTTAATTCCATCTTCCATGAGGTTTTGAGGCCTCCTCAATCGTATCAACAGAGCTATTTTAGACTTGTTTAGGCATCAATTAGAAAACATGCTGTCACTCCTGTGCATTTAAAAACATGCTTGAGAGGGATCAGTCCCCCCACAAGGTCTCCTTGCTCAGGGCCTGACTTCTCTGTACCACGTGCTGGTCCCAAGGTGTCAGTATCCCCACGCCATCCTCCCTTGTCCCCAGGCCCGCCAGGCAGGGAAGTCCCTGCGCCCCACAGCGTCACCTACTCGGCACGAAGGCTCGGGTGCTCCCGGAGGCCACCAAGTCCTCTGGCTCCCGTCACCTCCTTGGCCTCATCTTCTGCTTTAACCCACACCCTGTTCCCTCTGCCCGACTCCCATGGTTCTCGGCAGCTGCCACGCTTTAGCCCAGGCCGCTCCCTCCACCTGGAATGCCCCTCCCTCGAGCCAGGAGCTCCTCCAAGCCTTCGCTCCACTTTCTCAGCGGCGCCTTCCCTGACTGCTCCATGTAAAACTGTCCGGCTGAAATCCGCAAACTGCAGCCCCCTTCACTCCCAGCCCCCTGGTGGGCAGCACTGTTCTCACATCACTGCCTTGCTGATGCTCTGGCTTCCACACCAGGAATACACGTAATACGGTGAGTAGTTTGTCTGGTTCACAGTTGTAAACTTCAGTGCCTAGAATTCAGTCTAACACATAGTAGGTCTTCAGTAAATGTCTGATGAATGAGATGGAACAGTATCTGAAATCACACACACACACACACACACACACACATTCAGGGGCTGACTGCAAGTTAAGCCATTGCTCGGGATGGCAGCATCCCATAATAGAGCTCTGATTTGAGTCCAGCTCCCAGCTACTGCACTTGGGCAATCAACAGAAGATGGCCCAAGTATTTGGGCCCCTGCCACCCATGTGGGAGACCCGGATGGAGCTCTAGGCTTTTGACTTTGGCCTGGCCCAGCCCCTGCTGTTATAGACAACTGGGGAATGAGCCAGCAGATGAAAGATTTCTTTGTTTCTCTATCTTTCTCTTATTCTGTCTTACAAATAATAAAATAAATCTTAAAAAGAAACCAACAGGATCTAAATGGAAGTTGAGATGATCCAATTTGTGTTTCAAACACGTTTCTATTCCTAACTGACAGGATGTACCCTACAACCTTACCTTCATTATCTACGGTTAGAGATGTGAGGACCGGGCAGAGGGTGGTGTAGCAGTTACACTGAAACCTGGGACGTGTGAATCCCACTTCACAGTGCCTGAGTTTCAGTCCCAGCCCTGCCCTGATTCCAGCGTCCTGCTAATGGGCAGCCTGGGGGCAGTGGGTGATGGTTCAAGCAGTTGGCTCCCTGCCTCCCACGTGGGAGATCTGGATTGAGTTCCCAGATTCTAGCTTCAGCCTGGCCCAGTCCCATGCTGTAGTGTATGTGGGAAGTGAACCAGCAGATGGCAACTCTGTGTGTCCAACCATCCATCCATTTGTCCTTATCTCCTCTGCCACACTCTTTAAAATAAGATAAATTTTTAAAAAATTTAAAAAGGGTAATTGTGTGCACTTGTGCTTTTTGGTACTTTTTTAATTTTCTCAATCAAAGCATGGCTAATTACTGCAGTGGAAAAATACATTGCTCAAAATACATGCACAAATATTTGTTGAACTGACAAAACAGTGACTTGTCAAAATACTAAAATCTTCTTGTGCTTTTTTTTTTTTTTGACAGGCAGAGTGGACAGTGAGAGAGAGAGACAGAGAGAAAGGTCTTCCTTTACCGTTGGTTCACCCTCCAATGGCCGCTGCGGCCAGCGTGCTGTGGCCGGCGCACCGCGCTGATCCGATGGCAGGAGCCAGGAGCCAGGTGCTTTTCCTGGTCTCCCATGGGGTGCAGGGCCCAAGCACCTGGGCCATCCTCCACTGCACTCCCTGGCCACAGCAGAGAGCTGGCCTGGAAGAGGGGCAACCGGGACAGAATCCGGCGCCCCGACCGGGACTAGAACCCGGTGTGCCGGCGCCGCTAGGCGGAGGATTAGCCTAGTGAGCCGCGGCGCCAGCTTAAAATCTTCTTGTGCTTTTAAAAACTCATCCATCTGGCCGGCGTCGCGGCTCACTAGGCTAATCCTCCGCCTTGCGGCGCCGGCACACCGGGTTCTAGTCCCGGTCGGGGCGCCGGATTCTGTCCCGGTTGCCCCTCTTCCAGGCCAGCTCTCTGCTGTGGCCAGGGAGTGCAGTGGAGGATGGCCCAGGTGCTTGGGCCCTGCACCCCATGGGAGACCAGGAAAAGCACCTGGCTCCTGGCTCCTGCCATCGGATCAGCGCGGTGCGCCGGCCACAGCACGCTGGCCGCAGCGGCCATTGGAGGGTGAACCAACGGTAAAGGAAGACCTTTCTCTCTGTCTCTCTCTCTCACTGTCCACTCTGCCTGTCCAAAAAATAAATAAATAAATAAATAAAATAAAATAAAATAAAAACCCATCCATCGGAAAAGAAGACGCTCCAGGGGCTGGGGCTGTGGGAAGCAGATTAAGCTCACCCCCCCACCCCACTCTGGAGAGCCTGGTGTAAGTCCCTGCTGTGCCACGTGCGATCCAGCTTCCTGCTGATGTGCTGGGAGGTGGCAGGTGATGGCTCTCAAGTACCTAAGTCCCTGCTGCCCACGAGCGAGACCCAGGCTGAGCTGTGGCTCCTGGCTTCAGTTTGGCCCAATCTCAGCTGTTGAGGGCACTTGGGGGAGTGAACCAGTGGATGGAAGATCTCTCTCTGTCTCTGCCATTCTGCCTTCCAAATAAATAAACATGAAAAACAAACAAATCAACAAACTAGAGATGCTTGACAATACAGATGTTCTGCTCAGAGAGCGGAAGCCCGAGCATCCCGCAGGTAGCCGCTCGCGGCCCTCCCCAGGCAGGCTGTGGCTCAGGCTGTGAAGGGTCACGCGTTTCGGAACAGTCTCCTCGGCTCGGGTCTGCAGGAGAAGGTGCACAGAGGAAGTGCATGTGCTCCTGCCTCTCGCACAGGTGTGCGGCGAGCAGAAGATCCGCTGCCATCCCGTGGACTGCAGTCTGAAACCGGGCACCTCCGTTCTAGAGGCAAACGCAACGACGCCCTGGTGACCCCATGTCCCAGGAAAGAGAGGGAGAAAGACAGGCAGCAACGCAGCCAGCAGAGGCCGAGGCCACGCACGTCCGGCCCAGGCTCGCCTCACACCCACGCCCCCTCTGCAGGCCTGGACACTCCGGCTCTCAGTGGATCCCTTTTTCTTTCCCGGGGTGGGGGTGGGTCCAGGGACAGCAGGATGGGAAAGGGGGCCTCGGGACCGAGGAGGGGCACCAGCAATGCTGGAGTCGGGGGAGGTGAGCCGCACGCTGGCTCTCTCGCCCAGGACCACTGTGGGGGAACGAAGCATTCAACACAGGGACGTCCTGAGCTCGACGCGGATTCGTGCCACTGCAGTCTGTGCAGGGAGGACAATGACCCCAAAGGGAACAGTGCGGCGCCTCCTACTATCCCCAGGGACAGAGAGGGCCTCGTGGACTTGACCCAGGGCATGTGTCACGTTGCGCCTGTGGCCTGGTCCCTCCCCTATCACAGCAGCCCAGGACTTCAGATTTCCACAGCCCCAGCTGTCCAAGTGCCTGGCGCCTTTGCATGATGCATGGTACATGAGAGCCCCTCACCCCACCCCCACCCCACAGAACAAGGTCAACGCCTTAGACACAGTCACCACGTGCAAAGTCCTTTGCTACCAGAGTCCAGAAGTCACTGGGAGGAGCAGCGGCTCGGCCCCTCTGCGCCGAGGCATGGTGAAGTTGGGAGGGCTTCCCAGCAGGTGCTGTGAGCGCTGTGCATTGCAAAGAGCCCTGGGAACCACCCCTTCCTCTCCTCAGCCTCCCCCTACATTTACCAAGCACACCCTACACGCGGCACAACAGACCAAGAGTGGAGGAAGCCAGAGGTCAACACGAGACCCTCACTCGCAGGTGGCTCAGTTCCATGGGGAGAGACAGGGCCTGCGTCTGCTAACCTCAAACAAAACGGCTCGTCCGGAGGCAGACTCGGCCTGGTGTGTGGAGCGAGCAGGGAAGAGGAGCAGCTCCCCAGGCCTGGGGGGCATCAGGGAAGCCTTCTTGGAGGGGGTATTCAGGAGCAAGCAGGGAAGGGCACCAGCAAGGACACGGAACCACAGGCCCGGGACCGCAGTGCCAGTGTCCAGGCCTCCCACGGGTGACCGGCCGAGTGAGTGGCAGCATAGCGTGGCCTTCTCGGGACTGGACCAGGACGGCAAGGTGGGGTCTGTGGGTCACTTTGTCGCCAGTGTCCCCAGCACCTCAGACTCCCCTGGAACACAGTGGGGCCTGACCAACACTGGCTGCACTGGATATAGCAGACACGGGACATCCTGGTCCACGCTGTGGGTGGTGAACAGCACAGGCGGTCTGTGCAAAGGTCGGCTCGCGCTGGAGGGGTGAAAGAGGCTGTGTGTGGACCTGAGCGGATACTTGTGTCCCCTGTGCCCACGGAGGGCCCCTCCTCCGCTAACACGCCCCCCGCCGGAGCGCCACGCTGAAGCCCACGGATTCCTGGTGCAGAACAGAACAAAAGGCGCTTTCTTCCTTCTGCAAAGGAAGCAGAATTGCCCAGAAATTTCCCTTTATCTCGCCCTGACACTGAAGAGGGATTGAAGATCTGGCTTTAACAGATCCGTCATCACAAACCTCTTAGATCACAGAGGATAAAGACAGTTTAGAAATAGCCAGCAATGGGGCTGGCATGTGGGACAGCACCTCCCATATCAGCACTGGGTTGTGTCCTGGCTGCTCTGTTTCTGATCTAACTCCCTGCCTGCTAATGCGCCTGGGAAAGCAGGGGAAGATGGCCCAAATGCCTGAGTCCCTGCCTCTCACGTGGGAGACCAGGACGGAGTTCCAGGCTCCTGGCTTTCACCTGGCCCAGCCCTGGCCATTGCAGCCATTTGGAAACTGAGTCTCCTCTCTCCTCTCTCTGTAACTTTGCCTTTCAAATAAACAACTACATCTTAAAAAAAAAAATAGCCAGTCATTCAGAGATGTCTCCGGTACACATGGCTGTACCAGGCACAGATGGCCAGAAATCACATACAGTAAATGAAACAGAATCTTGTCTTCCTATTCTGGACAGAGGCGACTCACAGAGGAGGGAATGCACCCTGCATGGGGTGGGGCAGCTGGGGCTGTGCCTTGGATGAGCTGGTGCCGTGGCCACCTGTGCTGTCTGCAGGCCGACGTTCAAGGTCATGTGAAAATTTCACAGAAGCAATCACTGAGAAAGCCCAGCTTCTTAACACGTTAACAAAGTCATCTATGGGACCCACACGGAAAGGGCACACGAGTGCTGATGTGCGTGCACCTGCCATGGAGAGACCCGAACCCGGGGAGCTGGGGGACGGCGACCTAGCCCCAAACACCGAGCACACAGAAGTGCAGCGGATGCCGTGAGCACAGCTAGCCCACTCCGGCACGTCCCCGTGAACCCCTCCGCTCTCTCACCACCCACTGCACTGCTGTCGTCGGCCTGGGCTGGACCCCACCAACCTCCTCACTTGTCTCCTTCTCGGTTTCCTAAGAAAATGTTTCCAGCCTTTATACAAAACGGTAAGAGACAAACATTTAGCAGAGAGAGCTTTCTGTCTGCGACTGAAATGCCAACTTTCTGTTCCTGTGGTTGGCTGTGTGAGTGGTATAAATGCAAAAACCAGAAGTCTGCGGCGGGAGCTGCAGAGCGGCTGGCGAGACGGGTCTGGGCCCTCCTGGGGAAGCCCAAGAGCAACAGCAAAGCCGGCTGAAGACGGAAGACGGGAGGCTTCTTTTCATAGACTGTTGAGAGGGGTGATCAGGTGTCACGTGGTCCACGTACCAAAAACGGGACACAGCCGACGGTCCCCCGGGGCAGGCAAGGGCCTTGACACAGAAGACATGGACATGGCATGAGCTCCACCGGGCCTCAGGGACAGGCAGGTCTGGAATAGCATCTGCAGGTTCCACTGAGAAACTCCCCTGCAGTATGCAGACCAGCACAGTGCAGGGGGCCACAGGGAGCAAGCACTGAGTCCCAGCGGGAGCCGTCCCAGACTGAGAGAAATCAGAAAGATTACTTCCAGAAGACATTCTGAATCGTGAAAATGGCTTTTCTGAGACTAGAAATGGCAACAGTTTCCCTAAAAATCCATGCCACCACCAACGAGACCACGGAATTTCCTTCCCGAGCCTTCAGTTCCCACGTTGGCTGCCCCTCTCAAGACCACAGAAGTGGATAACGTGGAAAATGCAACAGGGACGTTAAATGAGGCCTCACGTCCCGCTGAAGGGACGGGCTGGTGTGAAAACCAGAGACACAAGGTCAACCCCATTACTGCTGGCGAACAGAGATCTGCCTGCTTCTCATTAACATTTGCACTTAATGTGAAGTTACACATCAAGTCTAACTCTAATTACCTGACGGCAGAATTTCCCACTTTTAATTGTGAAAGCCCATTTTATCTATGTCTGGCTGCTGACGTAACATTTGTACGTAAAGGGCAGGAACCAACACAGCAGGGGAAACAGGTCCAGGAACCTGACGCGAAGAAGTCTTTCATTTTCACAGCAGTCCCGTGAGTAGCTATGGTACCAGAGGACGAGGAAGCAACTCGCCAAAGTCATCCAAGGAGCACGAGAGGAGGGCAAAGCCACGCCACCCCAAGCGCGACCTCACCCAGCTTTCTAATATTTTTTAAATGCAGTTTTTAGGTTGATTCACATAATGCAGCCGCCGCAAATGCTTCCCCTTTATCTATGGCCTTACGAGTTCCTAAAGCAATTAGTCCTGCACTGTTGACTGGGAAGCCCATTCCAGCCAACCTAGGCATCATGGCCATCCCTTGGCTCTGCATGGTCTGACAGATGTCACCGCGGGAATGCGGTTCCCTCCACATCACCGAGTTCCACCTTGCTGGGAAACCAGTGGTCCCTCATACCCATGATGCTGTTAACAGCCTTAATGTTTGCATTCCCCCAAAGTCAAGTTGAAGCCTAGTCACCAATGCAACCGCGGGAGGAGAAGGGGCCTTTGGGGTGCTCAGGTCATGAATGAAATTCGTGGTGTCATCAAGGAGACCCCAGAGAGCTTCCTTGCGCCTTCCGCCAACTGAAGACACAGTGAAAAGGCGCCATCTTGGAACCAGAAAGTGGGTCCTCACCATGCACCACACCTGCCGGCAACTCGGTCCTGGGCTTGCCACAGTTGTGAGGAACAGGTTTCTGTTTTGCCGGAGCTACCATTGTGTGGTGTTTCGTCACAGCAGCCTGCATGGGCTGCACCAGACACCTGCTCTGAAAGACGGCTCAGGGTGGGAAACACCTGTGCCCCCACTCAAAGCCGCTTCCAGAGCTTTGGACCCCACACCCTGGGAGAGGCGCTTGCTGGATGAGCCATACCCTCAGACTGAGCTGGAGGTCGGGCTCCAGGCCATAAAGCAGAAAAGGACCCCACGCCCTGTTTTTCTCCTGACTCTGCCTCTGGGTCCCAGCTTTGCTGTCTGGGCCAGGAAACCACGAGCTGGGCCTCCCGGCTCTCAGCAGACACCTGCGCACACATCTTGTTGCTGTCTTCCCCCAAGTCACCTTCACACTGGTAAACACAGAGCACAGGTGCAGTTTATGTGGACCCGAATTTAAAAGAACTTGAAATAGTAGGATATAAAAGTATCAATAAAGTTTCATTTTCTGTACAAAAATCTTAGATCCTCAAAGTGAAAAAAAAACTGATTGAGAGCACATAATTGCGAAGCTGGCCAGAAGCAAGCTGGCAGCCATGTTCCATTCTGCTCCCCGCTCCCCCACCCATCCAACAAATATTCAGCACTCCTTTCCCAGGTAAGGGAAAAAAGCCCTCTCTGGTCAGCATCCTATAGCCAATAGTTTTTTTTTTTTTTTTTAAATAATTTATTTGAAAGGCAGTGAGACAGAGACAGAGAGAGAGAGAGAGAGAAAGAGATTGACCTTCCATCGGCTGGTTCATTCCCCAAACGTGTGCCATAACAAGGTCTCAGCCAGGCTGAAGCTAGGAGCCTGGAGCTCATCCCAGGCTTCCCACGTGGGTGACGGGCCCAAGTACTTGAGCCATCACCAGCTGCCTTCCAGGGTGTGCAATAGCAGGAAGCTGGATCAGCAGTAAAGCAGGCCCTCAAGCCCAGGCACCCTGATATGGGATGCAGTGTCCCAAATGTGGAGGGCTGCCCCATGGCACTGAGAAAGTCCCAAAGCTAAGTGCAGGCTCTTCAGCTCCATCCAGAAATGCAAATCACCTACCTGGGAAAACCTGTTGGATTATGGGAAAAACTCACCCTAACCAAGAAAGTACTGCAGTTACAGGTACACAGCCAGCTTCTAGCTGTCCTTCTTGCCCACTGCCCTCTTACAGCAGGCTCGGTAAATCGAACTCTGCCCATCCTGACTGCTCTGCCATTGAATTGTTTCACCACCCACAACGTCAGCCTCCATCAGTCACTTCCCCACTGTACCGAAAGCCTGCCCTACAGCCAACACTTTGTTTCATATCTCAGAACACCTCTAAGTGGTGCTGGTGACTACTGTGTCGCTATTTATACTGCTATTTAAATTAAAATCTTTTAAAAACAGGCAACAAAAATGTCGTAAGTGCACTCACTAGGAGGTAGGTGCCAGGGCCAGTCCTGGAAAACAGACTGGAAACTCAAGTACACTGGGAAGAGGGCAAGAGATTCTAAAACACTGCCATTATGGATATCTTATTATGCAGCTTCAAAACTCTGCCCGAAACCAGGAAAGCTATTCTTCAGTGGCCACGGAGGCACGGCCCTGACCCCAACGCTCTGAGGTTCACGCTATCAGCTTCTGCAGCTGGAAGCTCCTCTGTAAGGATTAACTCATCAAGTCAAGGGCAGACACAAGGGTGGGAATCGCAAAGACTCCAACTGCCCTCAGCGCTCACAGCTGACCTCAACGCCAGCCTTCATTCTGGGAGCCCCGCAGGCACTCACAAGCCCCGTCAAAGGGACGAATACCCCATCTACCCTGAGAGCAGACGGCTGGGCCCACGCTTGCCATTCCAGAGTGTCTCCTCCCCCGGTGTGCTACAGCAGCTGCAGATTTACGCCTCTGAAAAATCACATCTCCCACTCTCAAAGCATAGTTTCCATGGGAAAACTTGTCTCAAATTCTGTACATTTTAAATAACGGCTCATCATGCGACCTCTTATCAAACAGGTTCCATTAAGATGCCTGCCGTGGCAGCTGGGGAAGAAAGACCCAGAAGCCGGAATAGCGAAAAGCACACTGTGGGTGGGACTCAAGGGGCATCGCTACTCAGCCTTCCTGCAGGGTCTTCTGTCGGAGTCAGAATGGGGAAGGGACTGTGCCAAGGGCCCAGGGCCACTGCCCCAGGGCAGGACAGGCTGGGGAGAAGCCCAGTGCAGACTTTAGATCTGGAAGGAGGCTCAATCACCCGTAGGCCTGCAGTGCTCTTCTCTCGGCTCCAGCTCGGCTCAAGTGCCACCACCCCGCTGAGTCCTTCCCTGGAGACTCTCCCAGGCTCTTAGTGCCGCTCGTGCGTCCTGGGCACTGCTGCTTTTCGTGATTCTCTTTCTGATCAGGAGACGAAGGAGTTCCTTGGGACCCCCAGGGAGGTGCTCAGTAGACGTTGGTTTAATCACAGAAACCAGCTGACTGAGCCCTTTGCTGAGGGAGTACTGAGAGGCGACGTCACGTGTCCAGGAACAGACAGCTCTTGGGGACCCGAGCCAGGGCTGGAACTGAAGTCTCCTGGCCTGCTGGTGATCAGGGTAGCGATGGTTCTGCATCTTCAATGGATCATTTGAAGTTGCCCCCAGCACACATGCAAACACAGTTAACGTTTCTGGAATGGAGCCAGCACCTTTTTGGCCTGTTCCTCTCCCACGAGCTCGTCTCTCTTGGCCAGCGAGCAGAAGCTGCTGGCCACACACTTACTGAGCAGCGGTGGGAAAAAGTCTCTCCCACGCGGGGCCCTGCTCGCACCAGAGCACAGTAAATCAAATGTTAGTCCTTGCGATTGTTGCACAGCAAAAACAAATTAAAGCCTAAAAATAAACATCCAACTTGGCTTGTCTGCTTCCAACGGGAAGACAAGACAGAATCACAGTTCACACATCAGGATCGGAGCAAAGAAGTACAAAGGAGAGAACTTACGAGCGGCTGTTCTTTGCCAGCCTCCCCTCCCCCTCCGTGGAACACTGCAGTTAGCAAAAGCAAGTGTGCCGGCTGCATATGAACTCTAACAGGAGCAATTCTGAGCCACTTCTGTCGTCACAGCCAGAACCACAAAATGCGCTCCTCTCTCCAGCTGCCACATGGCTTGCAGTTTCTGCCGTCATGTGTGTCCCGTGTGAAGGAAGCATCTCAAAAAACCCACATGTGCATGGTGAGGCTACAAAGGCACCTGAAAATCACCCTGAACCAACACAGGGTGACAAGAGAACCACCAAGGCTTGATCCCGAGCACTAAACACTGGGGCGGATTCCCAGTACCCAAAGCAGGTGTGTGTGAACCTGCTGAGAAGGACAGGCAGTGTGTGTAGAGCTAAGACAAGAGTCAGGAGACAGCAGGGGAGGCGGGGAACAGGTGTGCAGAACTGGGCCACCCGCAGGGTCACTGATAGATGGAGTGGCCTCTCCAACATCTGGGATGGAAGCGACTGCTTTTACATCTTCCGTAAACGGTAACTCAGTCCTCATGTCAGCTTTTCTGCCTTCACTGTCCACACACTGAGTCCAACAATGTGTCTCCGGTTGCTTATAAAATGCCATCTGCTTTCCCTACCCCCACACCAAGCAAGGACAAGGACACACACTTGGCCCCTCTGAGACCCTGGTCCAGGCTGGTCCAGGAGTGTAGGACTGCTGCTGGAACCCAGGGTGTAACTGGAGATGGATCCATAGCAGGGCCTGAGGAAGACCGAGCAGGAGCCAACTCTTCAACACTGAGTCCTACCATAGTCAGGTCTGCTGGGGGGACAAAACCAGAGAGCAAGGTAGCAGGTGGGCAGTCTTTGGGCTGTCAGGGTCAGAGAGCAAGGCGGTGGCAGGTGGGCAGTCTTTGGGCTGTCAGGGCCTCCGCAGGGATAGGTGCCTCGGGCTCCAGCAAAATAAATAAAGCTGCAAATGGCCCGCTGTGCAGGGAGCCCACAGAGTCACGGCCCCGTCCCTACCAGCCACCTGCCCACATTGGTAAGTGTTTGGGTCACCCATGTACACATACATATAGAGGTGTACATGTGCACACACATGGGCACACACATGTACAAACACACACATGTCCACACAAACATGCACACACTTTTTTAAGGAGTCATGGGCGACCCAGTGATGAGTTCTCCAACTGACTCTCAGTTCCCAGCTCAGTTGTGCGGGGCTTTGGTGGAGAACACAGGAGAGACCCTCAGTGACAGCGACACTCACAGATGTCTACCCTCCCTGAGGAACACACACGGGAAGACAAGAACCGGCACCGTTTCTGAAACGCAGCAAGTGCGGAGCTGAGAGACCACGCCCGGCCGGGAGGACAGCGAGGCCGCACAGCCCTGACAGCTCCACGCGCAGGCCTGACCCCGGTGTCCTGGCTGTGCATCAGAAGGCACTGGGTTTGGGTCAATCCGAAAGAAGTTTCTGAGATACATGGTGTGGCTTGGGAGGTGCTCTGGCACAGGTGGCCCTCTGGGACATGGCTGCACCCCCACCACACTGTGCACCTCAACCAGGAAAACAGTTCCCAAGTTTGGGACTTCACCCCCACACAGAAGCCCATACAATCATGGTACAGGTTACCACTTCATGCTCCACTCAGCACTCTCGGTATTGGCTGCTAGGGAGTTCAGCAGACATTAGCCTGTGTGTGTGACAGCAGCTGAAGGGCAAAGCCAAGTCCCTGGGGGAAGCAGCCTTAGTGGCTGCCTGGGAAGCAGCTGGGCAGGTGCACACCGAGGTCCTCCTCAGGTCCTCCTAACTTCCTGAGTGGTCCGAGCCTCCCCCTCGGGAGACATCCTAGGAGAACCTTCCTGGCTCAGCACCAAGAAGGCTATTTCAGGGCTACCCAGGGTAATAAAGCTAATAAAAATTTTGGGGGGAATCTCACACCCAGAAAACCCTGTGGCCAGCAATATCCTAGAAGAGGGAGGTGAAAGGAGAAATGGCAGGAAGAAGTGGACCCCACCCCCACGCAGACCCCGGACTTCCACCGGGCCTCTCACCACATTGCCACAGCTGTCTGAAATGAACAACAAAAACAAGCCTTTCCTGTCCCCAGCCCCAAGCCACCACCACGTGCAGGTTCCCTTGTTACAAAGATGGGAAAATACAATGGGAACAGGTGTCTTATGGCAGGTGGCACGTGTACCTGCAGTGGTTCTGACATTTTCCAACTCAATGCACCTCAGTTTGTCTAGGAACCCACGTACCCACAGGGAGGCCCACAGAGGGTCCCCACTTTCTAGCCCCTCAGTGATCACCCTTTATTTATCTCAAACTTGGCCTTCTTTCTCTCTGATCTGGGCTCCCTTGAGTAAACCCTGCAGCATCATGGCATACTGCACTGGTAAAACAGAATAAGCAACCTTAATTTTCACTTTAACCCAGAATTTCGGGTTCCCTCACCAAAACTTTCATTCAGTAACAACTTACTGGGGTAGAAGAGACCCCCATGGTTCAGTCTGGGGCCCACGGACGGCATCAGTGTAAGGATGGGACTCTGTCTGCCTCCTGACCTTGCAGCCAGCCGCACATCTGCAGCTATGAAGACAGCTTCCTTCCCTTGTCACATTCTAATGAACAAGGGCTAACTGCCAACCTTGCACCTGAGCAGAATGTCTGTCCAACAAATGTGCACCCAGGAATCTGGGAGCTGATGGAGAGATGGCTCCCACAGCAGAGCTCAGAGAAGGGAAGACGTCAGCAGCAGCAGCCAGAACCAGCCAAGTGTCCTACCACTGACATAGAAACCTGCTCAACAACTTCCCCAAACTCCCCCTTTTCTCCTCTGAAAATCCTCCTGCTACCTTACGAACTGGGAAGAGCATATTTGGAACTGAAGAGTCCACCCTTGCCCCAGGAGTCCTCCTGAACCAACCAGCCTGCTCTCTGGCATCAGCTCTCATCTCTGGAGAACTGGCTGTCTCAGGTTGAGCAGACCAGGTCGAATTTTAACTGATGACATCACAGTAAGGCAGAAAGGGCATGGACCAGACATTCAGGGACCTCTAAACTGTGCACGAGAGTAACAGTAACATACTCCCAGACCTTCGGGATAAAATCATCTGATGACACATTCAAAACATAATTGATTCACCCTAATGATATATACAAGATTTTCATAGCGTCACTATTAAAGCAGCCCCAAAGTGACAACAACTTAACTGACCATCAAAAGAATACAATAAGTGATAGATTAATATAATGGAATATTATATAGCAGCGATACAAGAGTACTCTACCTGCTGCCTGTCACAACATAGACATATCTTATAAAAACAATGTGAACAGAAAGATGGGGCCAGCGCTTGGCACAGCTGATGAAGCCACTGCCAGCAATGTCGACATCCCATATGGGCTCTGGTTTGCGTCCTGGCTGCTCCACTTCCAATCCAGCTCTCTGCCAATGTGCCTAGGAAAGCAGCGGAAGATGGCCCAAGTGCTTGGGCCCCTGCCACCCACGTGGAAGACCTGGAAGGAGCTCCTGGCTCCTGGGTTTGAATTGGCCCAGTCCTGGCTGTTGTGGCTATCTGGGGAGTGAACCAGCAGATGGAGGACCTCTCTCTTTCTCTGGGTCTCTTCCCTTTTATCTGCAACTCTTTCAAATAAATAAATATTAAAAAAAATTATATGATGAGAGCCAAAAAGGAATCCTAAGAGCTTCACTTTCATAAAGTTCATAAACAGGCCAAATTAAACCCATGGGGTCAGAGGGCAGGGAGGGCACAGCTGGGACTTGGGGCACACTCACAAAGTTCTCTTTCTTGCTCTGAGTGTTGACCATATTCGTTCTAAAAGTTTGTGAACACTTACTGAGCTGTACCCTTGAAATCAGTACACTTTTTTGTATGTACATTATGCAACACTAAATTGTTTACTTTAAAAAAAGGAATAAATTTCAAATTTGCTTGCATCAAATAAGCTTATCTTTTAGTTCCATTTTTCCATGAACTTTGAAGCGCTCGCTTGTACGCAGCTGGTGCTAACAGGCAGCCATAGAGGTAACACAAGAGACTCTCTGAGAACACACAGGTTCTCCGAAGAAGCTTGGGATGCACCCACTTTGCTGCGACTTGGCCCAAGCTCAGAACAGAAGGCCTAAAATGTGACCGTACTCAAGCGAGCCAGAGTGCCATCAGCTACACTGTGGGTTGCTCAAAAGACAGAGAAAAACATGATTTGGAAAGGGGACTTGGCAGGGCTTGTCCCTCACTGCCCAGCACAGTGTCCACTCTGCAGCAGAGAAGCAGGGACATTTGGTCAGCAGAGAGATGTGCTCAGTTGTCAGAGGGTCTATCAGCCTCCCCACGACCTGGACCACACATCCCTTGGGGTCATTGCTCCCCATTCACCAAGCAACCATTCCATGCAACAGATTCCCTCTCCCCAGTCCTGACCTACTGGAGACTGGAAAAGGTCCCTTCTGGCCACCACAAAATAGCCCCGTGAAATAAACCGGCCTCCCTTCTCTGCACAGGTCCCTGGGAGGCCCCTGATGCAGATGCTTCCAGGAACATGGGGTGCAGCTGAAGCACGTACCTGCCACCAAGGCACAGCTCCCCCGAGATCCTGGCCCATTGCCCTGTGCTCCTGGATTGGGTTCCTTGCAGGTTAGACCTCACCCTGCTCCCCACCGTGCAGCAAGCAGGGAAGAGAGGCTGGGTTGACCTCCCTGCATCAGGAGGCTTCACGCTCGAACAGCCAGAAAAAGGGCCTCATCCTTTGCCTCAGGGGCTTCCTCCCAGTGGTTGGACACTGGCCATGATTCCGGATCCTCTCCTGTCCCACGGCCCAGGAATGAGCACAGAAGGAAGGTACTGGGGCCGGCGCCGCGGCTCACTAGGCTAATCCTAAACCTAGCGGCGCCGGCACACCGGGTTCTAGTCCCGGTCGGGGCGCCGGATTCTGTCCCGGTTGCCCCTCTTCCAGGCCAGCTCTCTGCTGTGGCCTGGGAGTGCAGTGGAGGATGGCCCAAGTGCTTGGGTCCTGCACCCCATGGGAGACCAGGATAAGTACCTGGGTCCTGGCTTTGGATCAGCGCGGTGTGCCAGCCGCAGCGGCATGTCGGGCCCCAGCTGGTTTTGGTCTTCAGTCTCTGCATCTACATCTTTCACACTTGGTACTGAAACTCAACCCTGTTTCCAGGTTCAGTCAATTCCATGAGGCAGACCCCTTCAGGAAGACGCGTGCAAGGTCTGAGGGCCTCCGCATCTCAATCTTTATTCCCGGTGCTTGCCCCCACAGACAGAATTCACAGCGGAGCAGGATTTATTCAAGACAGAGGGAGAATATACATTCGCACATGGGTGTGGGCTGCCACGCCGGAGAGATGCCTGTCACAAGTGGGCCAGACAGCTGCCTAAGAGGAGAGAGGGGGAGGAAGCCAGAGAGACCCATAGGAGGGTACAGAAGCCGAGAGCAAAATAAGACCCCCTCTCATGTTATCAGGCTCTTTTATGAGCTAGGGGGTGGTGCCCTAATTGAATATGCAAGCAGGGTGGAGTTTAGCATGCCTGAGGCTCTCTGGGGGTTCAGCTTCCGCGTGGCCATGATGGCGTCTCCTGCTTCATGGCCCAGGATGAGACACAGGTGAATGGTGAGAAAGTGGGTCTACAGGACTGACAGGTCAGGGAACGGAGCTACAGTGCAGGGCTGGCAGAAATTCCAGTTCTCCTACTCCTCCCTAATCTTCTTGCCTAGCTCCCCCAGCTCGGTGGAAGGGCATGGGCCAGGGTCTGAAGACCACTGGTCTGGACCCCTGGGACAGTCGCTCTTCTTCTCACTCACTTGTAAAGTGGGGGGCTGCAAGCAGACGTCTAAGCTCCCCCCGTCCCCAGGCGGGATGGAGCCTTGTCTACAGTCACGGGAGCTGTGCTGTGTGACTCAGGCAGAGCGACCTCATCTCACTGAAGCCCAGCGTCTTCGTTTGTAAGACAAAAGCAGTAATAATCACGCCATCATAACAGAGCACGTAGCATATAAATCCCATAATCATAACAGCGGGGACTGCGCAAAGCCGGTGTCAGATCTTCAGAAACGGCTGGATTAGCACTAGTTCCAACCCGAGCCTTAGAGGCCCCAGCCTGGGCGTGACGGGCAGACAGTGCCAGCTGGGGGACTTCTTTCCCACAGCCATGGCCGGGACAGCTCCTGAGAGCCCCGCGCGCACTCGGGAGAACAGTGCCCAGCGGTCAACTCTGCCTTCGTCTCGGGCAGCACGGCCCGCTGTTAAGAGCAATCTGCTCAGAAGCAAGATGTGATGGACGAGCTGGGCGAGCCGCTTGCGGCCTCGGGTGCACAAGCCCCTTAGAAGTGAGGGCACCCACCACTGCCCTGGGCCAAAGCAGGCACGCTGCCCAACAAAGGCCTCTGGAAACGGCTTGTTCTAGAACACGGGCAGAACAAATGACACACATGCTGTGTTCAGTGCACCCGGATGCTGGGTCTTGGTTTCATTTCTGGATTCTTTTGTACCTTTTGCCCTGATCATGAAATACTCATTGCATCCTAAGGCAGGAACACTGGCTTCTCCTGAGGTCAGGAGACATATTTAACTGGACTATATAAGACATAATTTCAAACGGTGATAAGAATACTTTCACAATATAAAGTGTAGTCTAATCTGAAATTCTGATGGGGATACAAATTAGCAAATATAGGCACTGAAAGGTGAATGTACTTTGATCTGCTCCATTAAGTTCATCTGCTTCTAAATAAGTCATTTTGTCTATCATTCTTCTCCAAAGAGGCCATGATGTGTGTGTGTGTGTGTGTGTGTGTGTGTGTGTATGGGACTAAACGGTCAAATTAAGGGCAGAGCTGGTGACTGTCATGGAGATGTGTGGCCTTGAGCTAAGAACGCGCCTTAGGTGTGAAAGTCAGCCTTGGAGGGGCCCGTCGGAGGGAGCCAGGGCCTGGGTGAGAACCCTGGCTGCACATGTACCCGCCATGTGACTTTGCCAAGTTGCTCACCTCCCTGCGTGTGCGGTTCCTCCGTGCTACATCACACATGCTATGCTGAGTGAGTCGGTCTCATCGGTCTCACCGTAGGAGGGAACGGTGAGAGTTAAACTATGCACATACAGCCCTGAGGCATCTCCCGACCTCTTTAAACATTGCAGCTCCTCGCTTCCCTGCATGGCACAGGCTGTGCACTTGCTTCTAATGAGTGGAGACCACCGCAAGGCACGGCCGACACCTCGTCTCCCAGCTGTCATGAACGCCGACCATAGCATGCACCTGATGAAAAGCCCGTTTGCTCCTGATGTCGTGCAGGACTAAACGCGAGACCTGGGTCCTCTAGGGAAATTCGCAGCACGCAAAGGTGATGACAAACGCCAGGAGACCTCGGCACACGCGCTAACGACCACTCAGAGCCAGCGTCTGCCATGAACAGACCATTTCATAAACAAGTTTCCTCACGTTCTCACACCACTCCGGGCAGAACGACCAGCTGTGTTCTGCAGGTAACGGGAGCCGCAAGCCAAGCCGCGAAAGGCAATGCCTCTCCCTGCCTCGCACCGTGTAGTTCTGTGTGAATCCAGCCGCGGCCCCACCAGGGAGGGAATGCTGCCCTCTCTGACCCCAAAGTGCAGCGGCGAAGCTCACCCCCAGGGAGCCAAGCCTTTGAGGCAGATGTGTAGACCCCTGCCTGAGACAGGGCTGCGGGCTGGGCACGGAGGGGAGGCTGGGTGCTGAGGACAGAGCCAGAGACCACGGTCCTTCATGATTTGGTCGCTAAGCCACAAAGCCAAATTCTGACAAGCAAGCACTTCACTTATTTTTTAAAAATACCAAAAAGAGGGGCCGGCGCCATGGCTTACTTGGTTAATCCTCCGCCTGCGGCGCCAGAATCCCATATGGGCACCAGATTCGGTCCCGGTTGCTCCTCTTCCAGTCCAGCTCTCTGCTGTGGCCCGAGAGGGCAGTGAAGGATGGCCCAAGTGCTTGGGCCCCTGCACCCACATGGGAGACCAGGAGGAAGTACCCGGCTCCTGGCTTCGGATCATCGCAATGGCAGCTGTAGCGGCCATTTGGGGAGTGAACCAACGGAAGGAAGACCTTTCTCTCTGTCTCTCTCTTTCTCTCTCACTGTCTACAACTCTACCTGTCAAATAAATAAATTTTAAAAAAAGACCAAAAAGAAAACAAAAAAAATAAACTTGGGCAGCGGCAAGTGGCCCAGGTGTGGCAGCGGAAGCTGCTGGCAGCATCTCTGGGTGTCTACTTGGCAGCTGTCCTGATGCACGCGTTAGGCAGGGTGTGCCTGATGTCCCCAGCACCCCTCCTGCCTTGCTCTTCCAGGCTTCCTCTCGGCCGGTCAGCGCCGGCATTGGCTTTTCCTTTTATGGACTGCCAAGAAGGAGGCGGGTGGAGAGAGAAAATCAGCAAAAGCAACTGAGACAGTGAGGCCAGAAAGCAGGAGCAGCCCGGGTGAGAGCAGCAGCCGAGGAGCCGGGGCGGAAAGTTCCAGAAGAGGGCCATGGCCAGACCATGCATTCCCTGACGTGGGTGAGTTCACCCGCAACCACAGCGGCCTCACGGGGCACCGGCAAACTGGAGTCTGGGACGTTCTTTCCAGGGGTTTGCGCGTGAGGGGAAGGCGCAAGACGGGGGGTGGGGGCAGCACTGAAGTGGGCTGCTTCACAGAGGAACAAGAGCGACAGTGGAGCTGCAGTGTGGGCACAGGAAGGGCGGGGCGGGGCTCCTGCCTCAGTTTCTCCACCTGTAAATTAGAAGGATAGCCAGCCCTTAAGTGTCGAACACGCTGTCTGTGCCAGTTATCTGTTCAAAGCTTGTGAGCGTTACATATTTTAAAAGGGGGTCTGAACCGATCCTACGGGAAGAATACCCAGGCACCTACAGCCAGGAAACACAAAGGGCTTACCTAGGGAGTGGTGCACTTTCCACACTCGGCTCTGCTCTAACACTCGCAGGTTTCAGAATATCCACAAGCCTTGCACTGGTCTCCTGGGCAGCAGCTGACGGCCGCAGCATCTCGGCTGCCCACATAGAGGCAGGCAGCACGGGGTTCATGATCATGCACTCTGCACACCGACCACAGGGGCTGAATCTCAGCTCTGCCACTCACTACCGGCATGACCTGGGAAAGCCACGTGACTCCCGTGTGCCTCGGTTTCCACGTTCTTAAACTGGAGGCAGTATCAGCACGTGGCTTATAAAGGTGGTGTAAGACTCCGATGGGTGCGCGTCTATCTGGGTGGTGAGTTGGGGTCCTAAGGGGGTCCCCCCAGGCTCTCCAGCCCCCTGATCCAGGTGCTGCCTGTGAGGGAGCTTTGCAGAAGTATGGAAGGTGACTGATGAGCTGATCTGCAGAGAAGGAGAATCCTCACAGGCATTAGCGGACAGGCAGAGAGATGCTGGGGGAGAAGTGTGGTGCAGACAGGAGGCTGTGGGAGAGGCAGGATACTTCTGCCGCTGGAGGAAACAGGGCTGTGGGCTGAGGGGTGAGGGGCTCTAGAAGCTGAGGGTGACCCCTGGCTCACAACAGCACAGAAGCAGGGACCTCAGTGCTCCGGCCACATGGAACTGCAACCTGCCACGGCCCAAATGAGGTTCCCCCTGGAGTCCCCCTGAAAGGAATGCCCGTGCTGGAACCTTGGTTTTAGCCTGAGCCATGAACAGCTGAGCCATGCGGCACCTGGGCTTCTGACCCACAGCAACTGCGGGACAGCAAACGTGCCCTGTAGCCACTGGATGTGGTCATCTGATACGGCAGTGACAGCAAACCGACCCAGCCCGTGTGTGCCCATGTGTGCCCCTGCCCGGGGCCAGCAGGACGCTGTGTGCTAAGAATCTGAATTCTCTTGGCCAGCGCCACGGCTCACTAGGCTAATCCTCCGCCTGTGGCGCCGGCACACCGCGGTTCTAGTCACAGTTGGGGCACCGGATTCTGTCCTGGTTGCTCCTCTTCCAATTCAGCTCTCTGCTGTGGCCCGGAAGGCAGTGGAGGATGGCCCAAGTGCTTGGGCCCTTCACCCACATGGGAGACCAGGAAGAAGCACCTGGCTCCTGGCTTCGGATCGGCGCAGCGCGCTGGCTGTAGCTGCCATTTGGGGGGTGAACCAATGGAAGGAAGACCTTTCTCTCTGTCTCTCTCACTGTCTAACTCTGCCTGTCAAAAAAAAAAAGAAAAAAGAAAAAAAAAGAAAGATCGAAAGAGAGAGAGAGAGAATCTGAATTCTCCTGAATCACTCCCAGAACAGGAAATAGAAAGACCAACTCCACCCCTGGTGAGACGCATGGGACTCCCCAAAACAGCAATACAGGAGACATCACAGGGGTCACGGGAAATGGGAATTACAGGAAAATCAAAATAACAACTGTGCACTGATTCCAAGCCATCTTTGCATCACAACAAACGTTATCTTCTGATCCCACTTTCCCATCACCATTCTGAAGTCCCTCAGTATGCTGAGATGACAGCAAATGAAGACCCTGACTGTGGTCATCGGGCAGATGGTGCTCCGGGGGCCTCCCACCGTCTGGCAACCGCATCCCACATGAGCTGCACCCAAAGTGGGGACGCCGCCAAGGCCCTCCCACTCCTCCCCAAAGAGATGGGGGCAAGGCTAGAGGATTCGCTGGTGTGTGGATGGCGGCATGGGACTGCATTGACATTGAATGCCAACGGTGAGCTCCCATGTGACGCCCAGAGCCAGCTGCAGTGGGAAACACCTGAGCCTATGACTCCCGGGCTGGGCTCAAGTGAGGCTGGAGTGGCTAAGGACTGTTGAGCCCCCAGCTCTCCACAGAAGTGGCTCTTGATCCTCTGGAGGGAAGCAGGCCCCCCTACTCCCCCCCCCCCACCTCCAGGCCTGCAGGGTGTTCTGCAGAGAAGGAACTAGCAGCAATGAGCTCAACGTTGCACACAGCTGAGATGGCTGGGAATCGGAAGCAGACCAGCTCTCGTTGTAAGCAGTCACCCGCCACTGACAATAGAACAGCGGTGCCTACAGGTGTGAGGTTATGAAGTACACACAGCAAAGGTGAGCAAGCAACGAGACCTGCCGGCAGGTGCACGATGCTGACGGCGAATGACCGGTGAGTCGGAGGAGGCAAGGCTAAGGGTCTGCAGCGCGGGGGCCCAGGAAGAGGGGGTGATGCTGGCAGGACCTGGAACGCTCAGGGCCTTGGAAGAGGTCATGAGCGCGGGAGTGTGCAGAGTCTGTCTCCAGACCGTCCTGAGCACAGGATGGGGGGGTGCCCTGGAAACAGTGACCACTCAGCCTCTACTCAGGCATGCCAGAGCAGGACAGAGCGGGAATGCAGGCTGGGCGTCCTTAACCCTCAGATACAAAACGCCTCTGCATCCAAAACTTGTAGAGGGTCAGTGTGACACCACACGTGGAAAATTCCGTGGCATGGACCTTTGTTTCATGCACTAAGCCATTAAAAATGCTGCAAACAATCACCTCTAGGCTCTATGTGTAAATATGGTGCATATGAAACATAAACATGCTTAGATTCAAGTCCCATCCCCAAGACCCCTCTCTATGCATATGCGAATATTCCAGCATCTGAGATCCCAGGGCTGCAGGTCCCGGTCCCGAGCATTCTCTGTGAGGGATACCAGCCTGAAAATGGAGGTGAAGCAGAAATCACACACGCTGAGCCAGAGACCCCAGACCCTCGCCTCATCTCCCAGTTTACTGTGAGGGATACTCGTACCAGCCTGAAAATGGAGGTGAAGTAGAAATCACACACGCTGAGCCAGACACCCCAGAGCCTCGCCTCGTCTCCCAGTTTACGGATGCCGCCAGCCAACTCAGTGCTGGAGGCCAGAGGACCTTCCTTCTGAGAAGCCTAAAGACGCTAGGAAAACCCCCTTTCTTGGCCAGTGGGGGTCCCCGCTGCAATGCAGCTGACCTCCCAGCCACACAACAGCCCCGCAGCCCACCCACCAGGAAGCTCTATCCAGCCCAGAGAGTCTATCATCAGCTTAACAGTCCCTTGGGGTTCAATGTATGCAGACAGCCAAGCGTTACCTGGCAGCCAAAGGAATCCTTCAACAGGAAAAGACACACAGACATGAACTCAAACAAAACAGACGATGCAGAGGGAAGAGGCAGTGCTGCCTAATGGTTAGGGCACGGGATCTAAAGCCAAACCGGCTTGAACTCTGATCCTGGCCTTACCACCTTCTCCCTGCAGTCTTGGGCAAGTCACTCAGCCCTACTGTGTCTCAGTTTCCCCAGCCGTAAATGAAGACCGACAACAGCACTGCTTCTAAGAGTCGCTGTCAAGTCCAATGAGCCTGCGCACAGGTAATGCATCAGTGGCGGATCCCTCATCACAGAAGTGCTAACTACTGTTTTGTAAATGATTGTCTTCCAAGAAATAAAGCGAGAACGGGACACTCTAAAAAGGAACAGTCACTGAAAAAAAGAGTTCTTAGAATTCAAAAATATTACAGCTGAAATTAAAGATCCACTTGAAAATACTAGCATATATGGGGCCGGTGTTGCAGCATGGCAGGGTAAAGCCACCACCTGCGACGCTGGCATCCTACAAGGTGGCTCCACTTCCAGTCCAGCTCCCTGCTAATGCATGTAGGTAGGCAGTGGGGGATGGCCCAAGTGCTTGGGCCCCTGCACTCATGTGGGAGACCTGGAGGAAGCTCCTGGCTCCTGGCTTCGGGCTGGCCCAGCCCTGGCCATCATGGCCATTTGGGGAGTAAACCAGCGGATGGAAGATTCATTCTCTCTCTCTCTCTAACTCTGCCTTTCAAATGAATAAAATAAATCTTTAAAAAGAAATTAGAAGATAAAAGTTGAATAAATTTTCTACAAAGTACAATAAAAAGATCAAGAGATGGGCCTTTTTAAAAAAAAAAAAAAAAAGAAGTGGGGTTGGGTGTTTGGTCCCGTGGTTAAGGTGCTGCTTGGGACCCCTGTATCTCATATCCAAGGCCTTGGGTTCAAGTATCAGCTTCACTTACAGTTCCCGCTTCCTGCTAACGCACCTCCTGGCGGGCGGCAGGGGATAGCACAAGTGCTCAGGTCCCTCGACACACCTGGGAGATCTGTACTGACTTCCCGGCTCCTGGCTGTAGCCTGAACCAGTCCCAACTGTTGCAGGCATTTGAGGAATGAAGCAGGCACGGAAGACCTGTCTGCCTTCCAAATAAACATAAACAAGAATGTAAAAAGCTAAGGGGCACATGTGTCGTCTGGCAGTTCAGATGCTCCCGGCTCTGGCTCCTGACCCCAGCTTTCTGCTAACGCAGGCCCTGGCAGGCAGCAGTGAGGGCTCACGGAGTGGATTCCCACCACCCATGCGGGAGAACGGGATTGAGCTCCTGGCCCAGCCCTGGCCCTGGCAGGCATTTGGAGAGTGAACCAGTGAACGAACAGGAGATCTTTCTTTCTCTTTCTGCTTCTCAAATAAATAAATAAGTCAAGTGGACAAAACTGGAGAATCAATGCAAGACATTAATATCCAAATAAATGTGTTCTGGATACTACAGAAGCTCTCAATAGATAACAGACACAAAGAAAAGAAAAGGAGAAAGCATAAAGTGGTAAATCATCAAGGGACATAGGGACATTTCCAGAAACCAAAGAGGCAAGTGTCTCTGTCGACAAGACCCCCATCGAATTGATGCACAACACAATGACTAATCATTTGAAAAAACAAGAACTCAGACATCAGAGATGAAAAGCAAAGTGTGCGGCCGGCGCTGCAGCTCACTAGGCTAATCCTCCGCCTTGCAGCGCTGGCACACCGGGTCGGGGCGCCGGATTCTGTCCTGCTTGCTCCTCTTTCAGGCCAGCTCTCTGCTGTGGCCAGGGAGTGCAGTGGAGGATGGCCCAAGTGCTTGGGCCCTGCACCCCATGGGAGACCAGGAGAAGCACCTGGCTCCTGCCATCGGATCAGCGCGGTGCGCCAGCCATTGGAGGGTGAACCAACGGCAAAGGAAGACCTTTCTCTCTGTCTCTCTCTCTCACTGTCCTCTGCCTGTCAAAAAATAAAAAAAATTAAAAAAATTAAAAAAAAAAAAAAAAGCAAAGTGTGAGAGGTGTGGACGCAGCACAGGGACGGTGGGAAGTGTGTGAGAATGGCGGCGGCGGAGGGGGTGGGTTGCTTTCCTGGATGACTGGCCTGCTGAAGCCCCCATCTGGAAGCTGGAATATAATGCAATTGTTCCTTCAAAATCTGCATTGAACAGGACTTTTATACAGATGTTTATATTCCACAATCCATCAAGTGTAATGTTAAATTAAACATCTTCTGAGAAGTTTAAAATTTCAAAAGTGTTATCATTTACTAAAGGTACCCCAGGCCAGGCGCCACCCAAAACAGGACTGAAATCCAGGGGGAGACCACGACGATGAGGAGCTAGGACCCAGCCAGGCAACGCAGCCTGAAGACAGGCAGACGCCGGCTGCATACTGTGCTGGAAGAGACACACCTTTTAACGCTGTTGGAGCACGTGGAAGAGTACAGATGAGAAACAATCAGGAAATAAAAATGTCACATAAGGAAAGATTCACAGTGTACCGCCACCTGGCACAGATGTGAACAGCAATCATCTAACCAAAATGATTTTGGAAATGGGCATGGATTTAATCAAAACACAGAAGTAACGATTCTGAACGGATGAGGGACGCGGGAGAAGCTCGGGGGTAAGGTCAGCATGTCTGAGCAGAGAGAGGAACGCACACACGCTGTTCAGAAATAGGTTAGCGTCAAAGAGTTTAAGGGGAGTCGGGGCAGGGAGCGAGGGACAGGAGACAGCTGTGGTTGTAAGTCTTTCAGCACAATTCGGTTTTTAAAACTATATGCATGTGCCACTTGGTAAGAACAAAATGAAAAAGAATTTTTAAAGAACGACTCTGCTGTCCTGGATGTCACTTATGAGTGACCTCATTCCTTCAGCACCTAAGGAGGCAGGCGTGTAGAGGGGCTGGGCAGGCAGGGTGGCATCTGCCAGCTGACGCACTGGGCGGCGCTTTCCTGCAGATACAGACAATAGCAGCTCATGGCAGCACTCTCCAGGGACCCGTGGGAAACGCTCCTGTCATCGTACGGAACGACACACTGAAGTTAATGTTCCCGCATCACCTATGCTACACATGTACACCTAACACACGACAGAAGCGAATCAATAAATAAGTCTCTGTCATCGCCAAGCCTACCACGATGGGCATGGTCTGGGGAGAGGCACCTAGAACAGAACTAAGATGGCAGAGAGACGGCGTTCAAAGGGGACTACAGAGGTCTACGTCGTGCCAAGCACAAACAAGAGAGTGTGAGCAACAGGGCAGCCAAGGCAACCGCCGGCCACCGAGGAAAGTGGGTCCCCACACGAGGGTCTTCACCAGCACGGTGGACTGCCCCAGGAACAGCCTGGGTTGTGCACGTTGAGGGAGACCCGAAGCTTCCGGAGAGAGATGGGAAGCGTTGCACACGTGGCACCTTCATAGCAGGAGCACTGGCACCCGACCATTACGAGATTCGATCACAGGCTCAGTGGGCTACGGCCCTGGACCGCAAGAGCGACAGAGTCTGCCCACCGAGGCAGCGCCAGGAGGCTCCGTCAACACCAAGCACGCATGCTCTCTCCACTGCAGCTCCTCTGCTGGGTCCCACTCCTGTGGGTCCTGACCTTGGGCTTGGGCTTGAGTGGTGTTTACTCAATGCTCCTCCCACAGTGCCACAGGGCTGCTCTTTTTTTAAAAGATTTACTTATTTATTTGAAAGTCAGTTATGCAAAGGGTGGGGGGGAGAATCTTCCACCTGCTGGTTCACTCCCGAAGTGGCAGCAACAGTCAGAGCTGAGCCAGGCCAAAGCCAGGAGCCAGGAGCTTCTTCTGGGTTTTCCACATGAGTGCAGGGGCCCAAGCACTTGGGCCATCTTCCACTGCTTTCCCAGGCACATTAGCAGGGAGCTGGATGGGGAGTGGGGCAGCCGGGACAGGAAGTGGCACCCACGTGGGATGCCAGCATCACAGGCTGTGGCTTTACCAACCTGTGCCACCACACCGGTCCTGCAGGGCTACGGCTAACCAGGGTGATTTGCTCGTAAATCTCCGTCTAACTCATTCCTTAAAATGTACTACAAGGCAGACACTGACTCCGATCACTGCAGAAGCTAAAGGTTAGGTTTCCACACGCAGAGGAAGGCTCATTTAATCCTCAGTTAAAACGTAATTATTGTAAGCATCTGACCCCTGCCTCCCATTCCTGAGTGCACGTTCCCCAGACCCACAGTCACAGCAGCGTTAGTAACTGGTGGAGCCATGAATCAAAGACTTTTTCACGGCCTGCATAGGTCACAGCCCCCAGTCTCCAACCGCAGGATGGTCTGCTCCCTTTAAAGTACTGACTGAGTCAGCAGGCAGAGCTTCCTCTTAGAGGATCAGGCTACTTTACCCCTGTGCTGCAAGCAACCACACGGGCTGAAGACCTCAATGAGTCTGTACCCCCCCAAAATATTATATGATATTTAACATGCAGAGAGAGAGAGAGAGTTATGAAGCCTCCAAATGAAACAAGCATCCCGTCCTACCACTCAAGACGAGATCTCATTACCAACGGCACTGGAGAGGGCTGTGCTGTTCCTGGGCCCCATCCTGGAAAACCACCCTTGCTATTAATCGGGCTTACACATATGGGTGTCTCCTGACAGCACACTGCTTAGAGGTGCTGGCCTGTGAGCTCTGTGAACACAGGCGTTGTACTGCAGGCGTTCTCTGGCAACGCGCTTTTTCTTAGTGAGCCTGAGATCTCACGTTCCTGCACTCACGTTGCTGCATGCAGCTGTAGGCGCTCCGTTTTCACTGCTGTGTAATACTCCACTGCATGAAAACACACACACACATATATACCACAGTGTATTGTTGTTCCTGTCTTGAACATCTAGATGGTTTCCAGTTTTCTGCTGTTGTGAACAATACGATCACGAACAATCTCTAACACAGCTCTGCAAGAAACGGCTAACATATTCCTAGTATACATACCAACAAGTGGAACTGTTGCGTCAACAAGACAATGGGCAGCCTGCTTTACAGGATAAAACGGGATTTCTTCCAAAGTGGTAGCAGCAACGGACACTCTCACTGGTGGCATCTGAGAGGTCCTGCTTCCTCAAGTGCCTCACTGCCAATGCTCTGCAGTGTTTAGACTTCTTCAGTTTCACCCACTCAGTAGGAGTAAAACAACATGTCACTGTGATCCTCATTTGCATTTTCCTCTTCACTAACGAGACTGAGCAGGCTTTTGGATTATCCACCATCTGGCTCTCTTTAAAGTTAAGTGTTGCTTTTTGTAGACGACTCATCAACCCCAAACCTGCTTAGCAGGATGGAGACCACACCAGGAAGCACCAGTGACTCGGCGTTACACCTGCCTTTGCATGAAGGACGTGAAGGACCTCACTGCTGACTCTTCAATGGGTCCACCCCGCCCTGCCGCCCACTCCCCAGCAGCTGGTGGCTTGGGGATTTGCATTCAGCCCAAAAGATGCACACAGCAGTGGGCACCATGATGCAGTGGGTTAAGCCACCGCTTGGGATGCCTGCATTTTGGAGTACAGGTTCAAGTCCCTGCCTACTCTGCTTCTGATCCAGCAGATGGGGATACAGGGTCCATCTCTCTCTCTCTCTCTCTCTCTCTCTCTCTATCTCTCTCTCTCTGCCTGTCATTCAAATAAATAATTTGTTTCTGTTTGTTTAAATGGACATGTGCAAAGGGTATCCCACCTGTGAAGATGTGAACCAAGTCTGTTTAAAGGGACACAAACGAACACTTCTGGAAAAATGCTTCCTTATTCTTACGCAGCAATGGGAAAAAACGGTCTGTCCGACAGGACAGTGAAAGAGGATGCACACAGACCCACCTGCTTCCAGCAGCCGTCCTACACCCCCGGGGAAGAACCAGTCACAGCACAAAGCTGTCCGAGCAGAAGGCAGAGTGGGCAGATGGGCTCTGGCTCACAACTGCTTAGCTGCCACAGGAACCAACACAGAAGCACTCCCCTAGGGGTGGCGACTTCTGCAAAGCAATGCATTTCCTTGTTGCTCAAGCCTACCTGAACTTGGCTTTCTGTACTCTCACCTGAAAGCATCCTGACGTAAGCAAACAAGCGAGCAAACACGCGGCATGAGAGCTGCGAGCACAACCAGCACTCCAGACGCCTGTGGTGGACAGCGGACCAGCAGCAAAAGCTGGAAGCCTGTGGGTGAACCAGGGACGATGGGCAGAGAGGGGAGGTGGTGGCCAGGCAGCCAGAGGTAACCCTCAGAAGTCTAGGACAGCCCCACACGCCCTTGTGTCCACTTGGGCTCTGAGACACCCCCCTCCCCCCACCGATGGGATCACTCAGAGACGCTGTTATGAATGGAATGCCCACCAACAGCTGAGGAATGCCACCAAGTCCTTCTGCTCCTTCAGCTGTCTCTCAACACTCACGTGGACAGCGTGGCTCTCACCCCACCCCCGGTCCCCATTTCCATATGGCGGTCCTTGCTACCTTGTGCCATTGCTTCCTGGTCTCCTGCAGTGGGATGCTGTCCCGCACCCCACAGCCTCCTTTCCACCTGCTGTGGACCCTGGTCCTGGTGATGGCTTCTGGGCGCCCAACAGAGCCATCTGCCCTCTCTCAACCTAATATTGCAACATGGGGCATCCCAAGAGCCCAATAATGGCCGACACTTCTGCTCATGCTGGTGGCTGGCAGCCCCTGGCCTCCAGGATGCCTGGTGTGGTCGGAGATGGAGTCTGAGTCTTAGACTCCCTCCCAGCCCAGAGCATCGTCCTGTGTCCTCCTCTTATGGAGAAGTGAAGTATTAGAAAATCATATTTATATCAATAAAAGTGGAACTGAGTAAGGCATGGATCAGGGAGAGAACAGTGATCTCAAAATCAAGTCAGACTCGTCGTAAAACCGCCGACACAGCCAAGTCTCCAGCTCCATAAACCGCAAAACACAGAATTCATGACCTCTTCATGAGGAAGTGGGCACCAGCCAGGGACCGGTCTTGTCTGTGCCTCTCAAAATAACACAAGGCCGACTCTAGGGACACAGGCACTCTCTGAGCGTGAACGTACTCTTTAACAAGTATGTGGGCACAGATGCGAAACAAGGGCTGGCACAGTTGTAAATACCAAGGCTTGACTTTCATGAAATATATCTAATCATAGGCTGAAGACGGCACCTTGAAGAACAGGAACATTTCCTAAGATACAGTTGATTTGGAGTAGAACAGAATCCTGCAATCATTTTTTTCCAGGAAAGAAAGAAAAGGATCAAGAATGACTAATGCTTAAAAAAAATCACATTATTTAAAATTTGCATTTTTTTTTACAAAATCACCCTAAAGCAAGTGCATAGTTAGTTGTTCTATAAAAATTTAGAAGCCACACAAAATACTTTTGCGGGGAGAAAAATAAATAATAAAAGAAAAGGAAAGGAAAGAAGAAATCCTAAGGAGGCCCGCCCGCATGGAGTATTGTGCTTCTAAGCAAATTATTTAAAGTGTCCAACGTCAGAACCAAGAAGAGAATTGGCGAACACACAGCGTCGTCCTCACAGTGAGGAGTGAGCTGTCACAGTGGGCAGTGAGCTGTCACAGTGGAGTGAGCTGTCCTCGCTTCCTCTCCAACCACTGCCTGGCAGGGCAGCGGCAGCTGGTCTCTCCATGCACCCAGCCGTGACCCCACAACGAGCCCAGGAGAACAATGGGTCTCTCCTTCCCGGAAATTGCAATGCACAGTTTTTCTAACCCAGGAACATCTGCTGTAGCTTTGAAAGGTTGCCAAGGAAAGGGAGCAGGGAGGTGACACCACGCAGCATAAACCTTCATCCCCCCTGGGGAAATGCATCGCATTTGAAATCTACACTTTTTTGTTGAGTGATGAAAGCTGGTTACGGCTTTGCTCACTTCTCACCGGCCTGAAAGGCCCGCAGAGTCCACCACCGTGAAGCGCCCTCACTTTTGGGCAAAGCTGGTCGACTGGTTTCCTGTCTCTTACGACTTAGGCCGGGCCCAAGTCCGCCCTCGGCGCTCACCTGGAGTTTTGGCGTCACGTCTGTATTTTCCCAGTTCCTCTCCTGTTCCCTGGCACCCCACTCACAGCACAGCAGCTAGGGTGATTTTGTTTCTTTCCTTTTTTTTTTTTTTTTTTTTTTTGACAGGCAGAGTGGATAGGGAGAAAGAGAGACAGACAGACAGAGAGACAGACAGACAGAGAGAAAGGCCTTCCTTTTGCCGTTAGTTCACCCTCCAATGGCCACCGCGGCCGGCACAGCTCACTAGGCTAATCCTCCGCCTGCGGCGCCGGCACCCCGGGTTCTAGTCCCGGTCGGGGCACCAGATTCTGTCCTGGCTGCCCCTCTTCCAGTCCAGCTCTCTGCTGTGGCCCGGGAGTACAGTGGAGGATGGCCCAGGTGCTTGGGCCCTGCACCCGTATGTATGGGAGACCAGGAGAAGCACCTGGCTCCTGGCTTCGGATCAGGGTGATTTCTAAAACGTGACTTCCTATTGCACTTCGAAGAAAACACAATATTCTCACCAAGGCCCCGCCTCCTCTGGCTCCTGGCTTGTCCTCCCTCAATGCACTCCAGTGACACTGGTCTTGTGACCATTCCTCAAATACGCAAAGTCCACCCCTACCCCAGGGCCTTTGCTCTGGCCAGCCCCTCTTCTTGGAATGCTCTTCCCTCATACTCAAAGTCGCAAGCCCGCATTTCTTTCCGATTTCTGCTCAGTGTTGCCTCTCCAAAGACGCCTTCCCTCGTCTGTGACCGCCCACCCTCCTAAGACAGGGTCTACTGCCCTCTCCTTCGTTCTGCTCCATCAGCCACAGTGACATGGTGGTACGGTACCCTGCACTGCTGGCCTGCTTGCTCTGACAGCCTAGAACACACGCCCCCTGAAGGCAGCGACTGTCTTGTCCGCTGCACAATGTTAGCCTTAGACTCATGCTCGGTTCTCACCAGATACTTGTTGAACGGAAGGAGCCAGTCAATAAACGTACATGCTGTTCTCCCAAGGGCCGTAGACCTGTGGTTACAAAATCCAAACGAACTCCGACTTTTTCTAATGGGACGTTTTAGCCCGCTGTTACAAGCAGGTGGGACGATCCGGATGTCCGGATGGTGGGGAGCAGAGGCCCCCCGGGGAGCACTGCCCTCATCCTGCTCCCATCGTCAGGGAGTCCGGGAGGGATGTCAGGAGCCCTTTGGGTGAGGGAGGTTCTGCACTGCTGGGCTCAGCCCAATGCTGCGTGCCATGGACTGAATGTGGCCCCTGCACCTGCATGCCCTACAGCCCAAACTTCCGGGGGCGGAGGGGGTAGGCAGGACTGGGGGGTGGGGCCTGAGGGCAGTGACTGGGTTTAGCTGAGGTCATGAGGGTACAGCGTCCTCTTCATTAGCAGGGAAGGAACTGAGAGCTGGCTCTCTGGGCCACGCAAGGACACGACAAGCAGGCAGCCACTGGCCAGCCAGGAAGCAGCCCTCACCAGACATGGACCGCGTCTGTTGCTGCCTCCATCCCGCACTGCCCAGGCTCCAGAACTGGGAGAAATCGGTGTCTGCTGGTTATGCCCCAGCCTAGGGTGTTTTGTCAGCCTCTGTGAACAGAGCAAGACCCTGCTCTGGAGTCAAGGACGCGGTGGCAGCCCCCACGCACTCCAGGTCTCTCCCTTCCCTTGGGAGCTTAGCTCCAGGAGTTTATGGGCTGCAGGAGCTACTGGGATTAAAACCAAGCAGGCTGTCGGCGTTTTCTGTTGTGTTTTTTTTTTTTTTTCAAGTTTTCAGAACTGAATACGTCATCTAACCACTAACACAAACAGTGTCAAACACAGTTCTGCGTTGCCAAAGCTATTAGGAACCATGCGAATCTAATTCATCGTAAGCACATGGTGTCAAAATCGGCTCAGCTCTCCCGCCTAACAGCCACCCAACTCAACGCAAAGGAAAACACAGAGAGAAGCTTGCATCTTTTCATGACATCTTGGGTTTAAATTAACAGATTTTTTTTTCGCTATCATTTGGCTATACTGTGATCTTTAGCTGAATTTCCTATCTTTTTATTCCAACTTCTGTACACAGAAGGAAATTAAGTACAAGAAGAAGGAGTACGAGTGAAGGCTTAGCATCTGCTGTGGGGAGGCTTTTTCCTTCCTGTGCAGTGGGACAGATAACTGCTGAGAGATTCGAGGGATCGTGCGCCTATCGTGAATAAAATACTGACAATCCGGGGAATTACAAAATCTATAATGGAACCTCGGCTCTGTAGCACGTCCCTCGAGCCACTCTGATTCCCAGTGCCGCTTGGAGGAGGCCCAGTGGCCGCCCCGCCCTGCCAGCCAGCTCAGGCGGATCAGCTGCCCCCTCCCCAGTGCCCAATTTCCCACCAGGGCTCAGCCTCCTCCACCGCAAACGCCAACATCCAGCCAGTGCAGGGGCTGCGTCTTCTCCCACTCGCCACGTCTACAGCGGTACCGCACTGCTTCTGCAATTGTTTACTGCCAATACTTCCTCCTTTCACAGCGCATTCACAGTTCTCCAAGCATTTTCACAGAGCACGTCCAGGAGACATGACAAGTAGGCAAGCTCACAGGGAAGACGAGGCGCGCTGTCTGGACTACAGGACGATGGGATGCCCCACTGCCTTCTAGCAGCCTTGCCGCCTCCGTCCATCCGTGCCAGGGAAATGCTTTGTCTCCTTGATTGGGTCACCAGTTACGAGAAGAGTCTGCCCCTGCACTGGCCAACAACTTTAAAATATTAAAATATTAAAGCTGTTAACAACTTTAAAATATTGGTTGACCGTGATGGTGGAAAGCGCCCTGGAAAACTGAATTCTGGTTCTGACGCACTGTCTTCACCTGTGTGGTCGGCAGGCAAAGTCTCTGAGACGCAGATTTCTCATCTGCTGGAAGTGAGGGCGTTGGGCTGAAAGCAGACGCTAACTCACTGACCTGGGATTAAAACCAAGCAGGCTGTTGGCGTTTTCTGTTGTGTTTTTTTTTTTTTCAAGTTTTCAGAACTGAATACGTCATCTAACCACTAACACAAACAGTGTCAAACACGGTTCCGCGTTGCCAAAGCTATTAGGAACCATGTGAATCTAATTCATCGTAAGCACATGGTGTCAAAATCGGCTCAGCTCTCCCGCCTAACAGCCACGTGCTCTGACGCTGCTTCCCTGGGCTGAGCCTTGGGGCGCTGCCATCACGAGTCTTCGCAGGTCTCAAGTTGTCAAATGCCCAGCTTCATCCTACGAACGGACAGTGTGCTGGGCTGCCACGGGCCTACTGGGGCCTAAACCTGACTCCTTCCCTGCACGATTCCCCTTGTGGTGCACACATCAGCCACACACTCCTGACCACACCTCATCCAGGGCAGTGTGCTGAGACCCACTGCCGCTTGATACACAGCACAGTGCCTGAAGACCACTCACAGGATGGCGACAGCATTCGCTCTGAGTCCACAAGGCCAAATTTCTACCACCTTTCAAGTCTATACCGTTCACGCTCTCTTCCCTACAAACTCCACCTTTTCCAGCTACTCGAGTTAATTGTGTTGGCAATGGAACCCACAACTGTTCTTGAAAATGGAATTCCTTGGCCGGCGCCGCGGCTCACTAGGCTAATCCTCCGCCTAGCGGCGCTGGCACACCGGGTTCTAGTCCTGGTCGGGGCGCCGGATTCTGTCCAGGTTGCCCCTCTTCCAGGCCAGCTCTCTGCTGTGGCCAGGGAGTGCAGTGGAGGATGGCCCAAGTGCTTGGGCCCTGCACCCCATGGGAGACCAGGAGAAGCACCTGGCTCCTGCCTTCGGATCAGCGCGGTGCACCGGCCGCAGCGCACAGGCCGTGGCAGCCATTGGAGGGTGAACCAACGGCAAAGGAAGACCTTTCTCTCTGTCTCTCTCACTGTCCACTCTGCCTGTCAAAAAAAAAAAAAAAAAGAAAAAGAAAAAGAAAATGGAATTCCTTCCCCCTTTTCTTATTACATAACTGCTCTGCAAAGCAAAAGAATCACACTGAAAGAAGTTCAAGTTCAAAGTCATGAAGTTATTTTTTGTTTCGCACTCAGTCTCCTCCTGTATCCAACACTTGGAGCCGACTCCCAACAGCCCTTCCAGGCCGCTGCACCGGCCTCACCGGCCCGGCCCCGGCCCCTGCTGCGGGGGTCTCTGTGAGGGCAGCAGGTGCCAGCTGGCCTGCCAGCAGCCTCACCCCTTCCCATCCTCCCGACTTTGTGTGGCTGCGTGCCCTCCCTCTGCCCCCACACCGTATCTCAGGTCTCTGTGCTCACAGGAAGGGCAGATAAGAAGCAGAGATCAAGAGGAAGCGGGGGAGGAGATGAGGAGGCCACTTGTGGTGACCTTTGTTAGAGGAAGCCCTTTGAAGGCTGTCACGTGGTGCACTCCCAGGGCTGCCCCGACAAAGTCCCACAAACCGCACGGCTGGGAGCAACAGAAATCCATCGTCTTACAGCTCCGGGCACCAGAGTCCAAAATGAAGGTGTGGGCAGGGCCACGCTCGCTCTGAGGCTGCGGGGGCTCCCTGCTTGCCACCTCTGGCTTCGGGGGGATGCCAGCAATCACTGCATCAGCCTGCCTTACATCAGCTTTTCTTAGCATCCGCCTGTCTCTGTCCAAAATCCCCCTCTATCCACGAAGGCCCATGGAAACTCACTGCAGCTGAATGACCTGTGTGAAGGCGACGTTCAAATAAGGTCACGTCCTGCGTTCCTGGGAACTGGGGCCTCAGCCTGTCTTTTTGGGGGGTATACGATCCCACCTAAAACAGCACGGGAGGGGACTGCTCTGCAGGACGGCAGTGGCCAGCCCTTGATGAGCCAGACGGGGCCTATGTAGCCAAGGGTTGCTGGCGATGGGACTGTGCATCACGGCTTCCAGAACAAAGTGGGAGGGAGGAACAGTCAAATGATTAGAAGGAAGCACATTCCTGGCTGTGACAGGTGTGGCGCTGGGCACTAAGTGCTTACAGGACGTGAATTGGAAACTGGAGGATGGCATGTGCTTTTGTTAGGGCCCTTGGCCCGGTCCAAGTGCTTGTTCACACCTTCCTACCGATATAGCCCAATCCCACCATGGGCACACAGGGCTTCTTCCCTCTCACAGGCCCTCCCTGCTGGGGGTGGGGCTGTTAAAAACATCCTCTGCCCGGCCACTGCCTGCCTGGCTGGGGGAGCAATTACAAAAGCGTTTCATTCTTGTATCCCTTACAGAAAGAGAGAAAGGCAAGAAGAGAGCCCCAGGCAGGCTTTGCATTCTCAGGGCACAGCCTTTGCTGGCCTCAGAACATTACAGACAAGAATGGCTAGGAACGCTGGCTTTCAAATACTGAACGTGGCAGGGGAGTTTACTGAACAGGATGGTAAGAGTAGCTGATTCTTGAAAACAAATACAAGGGTACTTCAGGAAGTCTGGGGGACAAAATGGAATTCAAAAAGAAGTGTATTTTGGTATAACGAAAGTGAAACCCAGGCATGCCTTTCCTGTTATGTGCTTTCTCCATGAATTTTCTGGAAGCCCCTTGATAGCTGAAGACATTCAAACATTTACCCAGGACCCACCACTGTACTTAAACAAAAAGGAAGAATTTAAACATTGCTTGGTGGGCTCACCAGAGAGAGTTACAATAACAACGCAGTTGACCAGTCAACGTTAAAAAAGAGTTAATGCAAACTGAGAGCTCCCCTCCACCAAGCATCTCTAAAGTTGCCCTCATCCCTTTGTGGAAGAAAGCAGCAGAAGGCAACAGCAGCTCTGCCGGGTCCGAGCCCATCCCAGGGTCCCACCACGGCAGCTTGGCGCACAGTGTTGACTCACTGCAGAAGGACTGCCGAGACGACGGGCATTTTAAATTGAGACTGAGAACGAGGAAATGTAAAAGGTTAGCTTGTCATAATTAGATGCCCTTTGGAGTACGTGGCTCACAAGGAATACCAGAAATCCGGGTCTCTCTCCCGTCAGTGCTTTGCTTTTTTTTTTTTTTTTCCTGTTGGAAAACGCTGCTTTATAAGGAGAGCATGCTGTTTTCCAGAAGAGCTGGCCTCATCCAGCCATCCAGAGGGCACTCACCACCCAGCATGACAGCACCGTGCTATGGGACATCACCCTGGCCAGCCCTGGGGCCGCAGACCCCCAGGGCTGCCTGCACTACACACGTGCACCATGTGCACCAGTGTGCACGAGCCTGGTGCACCTGTGTGCTGGCTGCCCATCGCGGGGCCCACAGGTCCAAAGCTACGTGGCCGCCATCCGTGTCCCAGGAGGCCTGCAGTTCAGCAAACACACCGCTGACGTCTGCAGATGCGCATGGGGACACTGTCTGCTTGTGTCACAGGCGCCCGCCGTGTCGCATCACCCTGTCTTCCAGCAGCCCATCTCCGCAGCACCACATGCTCAGATCTTCGACTTCAGCAGCCCCTCCGAGCTAACTTGGCTGAGCACCTCCCACCTGGTGCCCCATGGACCCCCTTGCTCCACGCGGCTGGTGCTGGCAGCAGCAAAGGTATGCACTGTGCAAGCTCCATGCTTCATGACTGTTTATGTCACTCAAGCCCCACGTTGGGTGTTACTCTCCCCCCTCCCAGACCTGCAAATTCCCCCTGCTGCCAGGGGATGGACGGAGCCCTGGGCCTACCTTACACCCACTCTATTCCCAATAGCATGTCCCAGAACTCAGAGGGGAGAATGAAACTGGACCTCTCAATGCCTCCCGAAATCCCCTGGCATTATCTTTCTTCTCTGCCTCGAGGAAGGCCTCTTTGACAAAGCCCCATGGACCCCTCAGCGTGTCCATGCATCCTCCAACCCTGCACATCCTCGCTCTCCTGCTCCCCGGGTCCCTGATGGGTGCTGGGTGCTGCCCTTTCAGGCGGTGGCACCCACTGACTCTGCTTGTCAACATCCACGTGTGCTGGCCCTGCCTCTCTGGGTGCCACAGCTCCTGGACAGACATGGACCTGGTGAACGGAGCCACTGCTCAGCGCCTACTCTGGGCAGGTGCATCGAACATTTGTGAAATGAATGAAACAGTAAGTGCATAAAGCTTGCATGCCATCCCCCTTTCAGACTGCATTCATTAAAACATCACAGGACAACACAACGAGAGCCCATTTAAATGCTCCAAGAAATAGAATTTGTGTTCCTTGTGTGCTTGGCAAGGACCCTAAGCATGGAATCTCGGAGGCAGAGGGGTTTGAAAACAGCTCTAAACCTCTCTGGGCACACTCTTTGCTACACTGGTTTAAAAGGAGACAGGGGCCGGTGCTGTGGGGCAGAGGCTAAAGCCACTGCCTGCAATACCAGCATCCCATATGGGTGCCGGTTCAAATCCCGGTTGCTCCACTTCCAATCCAGTTCCCTGCCAATGGCCTGGGAAAAGCAGTGGGAGATGGCCCAAGTTCTTGGGCCCCTGCACCCATGTGGGGAGACCCTGAAGAAACTCTGCTTCAGCCTGGCTAGCTCTGGCCATGGCAGCCATCTGGGGAGTGAACCAGCTGATGGAAGATCTCTCTCTATCTCTCCTTCTCTCTGTGTAACTCTTTCGAATAAAGAAAGGAATTTTAAAAAAGAAAGGAAGGACAAGCAAATCCAGGAGGCCCCACAGAGCAGCCTGAGGCAGCTTCGAGGAAAGCTGAGATGCCAGAGGGAGTCGCGAGATTTTGAGTAACTCCTGAGATGAGGAAGTGTTGTGTCTGTGTGGCCAATGGGTTGAGAAGGGATTTTCAAGCCGTCCACATGCACTGTCACCACCCTGTGGGCTTCGCTGTCCCTGGTGGTATTTAAATGTACAACATTTGTTCAGGATATGAAATGGATTTGAGAGCATGCATTTGGGAAATGAGATGGATTGGGGACCCAGGGCTCGTAAAACAGAACTGGACATTTTCTCTCTTTGTATTTACTAGATTCCTAAGAAGTTATTTCCTCTTAAACTTCCCTAATGGAACAAAGCAAACTGCCTTGGAACAAAAGGTTTTACCAGAATGGGTGTTCTCCCAGAGCCCGGCATCTCCAGGAAAAAGTCAAGCATGGCCCCGCACAAAAATCCACCTGCAGGCTCTGGCATCTTGCACGGGGTCCACAAGGAACTCCAGGGGCCTTGAAGCTCAGGCCCCATCCTGGCTGCCCTCTCTGAGCCTCAGGCGTATCATGTTCCACAGGAAGTAAGAGCACCACACTGCCTGCCCCTCTCCACGGAGGGATGGAGGCGGCCTCATCGTCATTGCCGTTAGGACGTCCCCACAGAGTCTCAGAGCCACCAGGCCAGGCAGGACGGAGGCAGAAAAGGAGGTCAGAAGGGCAGAGGATGCGGCAAGGAAGGGACGGTGCCCACGGACGGCTGGCCCTGCATTCTTTGTCAAGGAGGCCACAGCAGGGCATGGCACGTCACAGTCAAAGGCACGCAAGCAGCCTCCCCTGACCTCCGGCCTCAGCATCTTGGAAACATTAAGATTTGAAAAGGCTCTCACATGATTAAGTCCAGCCCACTCATCTCCCAGCTGAAGCCACGGAGGCTCGGGGTGAGGAAGCTAAGTGTCCATGGCAGCCCAAGGGTCAAGGGCGAGCCATGACCCTGAAAACAAGTATGTTCCAAACCCACGTAAGGTCTCGCCTTGGGGCCAGTGTTGTGGCCCAGTGGGATAAGCCTCTGCCCGTGACCTAGGCATCCATAGGCGCTCTGGCTCTAGTCCTGGCTGCTCCACTTCCGATCCAGCTGCCTGCCAATGCACCTGGGAAAGCAGTGGAAGATGGCCCAAGTGCTTGGGCCCCTGCACCCACGTGGGAGACCTAGAAAAAACTCCTGGTTCCTGGCTTTGGCCTGACCCAATCCCAGCCATTGTGGCTATTTGGGGAGTGCACCAGTGTATGGCAGATCTCTTTCTCTCCCTTGCCTCGAACTCTGCCTTTCAAATAAAAAATTAAAAACATTTTTTTTAAAAAAAAGATCCCTCCTTGATGCTGGTTCTTGGCTGGCACTAAAGCCCTGTTATCTGAGTGTGGCTTGTTGCTGACAGAATGGAGGCCCCAGCCTGTGACGGTGGATGAGGACCAGTTCCCCTAGGGTGTCCCCGGCCAAGGACGGGGTTGCAGCACTTGTGTGAGCAGGTCCACTGCCAGCCAAGATGGTGGACCTGCAGTGGCCAGAGCCCAGGTGGCCACGTCCCAGGAAAGGCTTCTTAGCCCACATGCCCGAGACGCACAGGACAGTATCCCTGAGCCGGGAGAGAAGCTCTCTGGCAGAGAGCCACGCGCCACAGAGCTGACCCGATGGTGCCCTCGGCCTCAGCGTCACATCCGAGCTCAGGCTGTCCTGGGTCGTTTCTAACAGCTGTGGGCCCACGGCTTGGCAAGGAGCTCTCATGCTGCTGACCGCTTCCCCAGAACACACATCTGCTTGGCGTGCTAACCCTCTCCTGTGTGCACAGGGTCCCCACCCCCGCCGGGAACAGCCCTGAGTGGATGCTGCCAGCCCCGAGACGCCGTCTCCTGCTGGGCTGCGGTGCTGTTTATCTGCCTGTGCGCTGGCCTCCAGCACGAGGTCATGGGCCCGCCTGTGGTCTCCGGATGGTTATCTACTCTGTGGGACCCGTGGGACTCCTGCCCCCTGCCACGTTTCCTTCCTGCCTCCTAGTGGACTGGGAGCGCCCGTTTCCTCCACAGGGCTGTTGGCAGAGGAGGAAGAGAGAGGAAGGAAAGGGAGGCTTGGCAAGGCTGGGTTTCCCTCTCCAACCTGGCCGGTGCTCAGAGCCCAGAGAAGAGAGCAGAGGGAGCTGGAGCCCCACGGAAGGGCCAGAAACCCAAACACAGCTGGGAGGGCTGATTCCGCGGGAACCATGGCCAAGCCCGGCACACACGCAGACTTCCTCAAGGCAAGCGGCACTCCCGCGCTGAGAGGGCGAGGGCGACAAGGGAGCACAGAGGCAGCCATCAGAACCTGTTCAGTGTTCCAGAAAACAATCTGGGGGTGGGAGAGAAGAAAGAGGAGGATCAGAGAGAGAGAGAGAGAACGAGGGAGTAGGAGGCGGTGGGGGGAGGGGGGCTTGGGAGATGACTCAGATGTTGGGAGAAAGCTGTACGAATCCCACTACTGCTGCCACCCCCGAGCGTGGGTGCTGGGAAGAGTAGAGCTGGAGGCCACTGACCACCCAGAGCACACGGTCATTTTCTTGGCCTGAGTCTCCTTCATTCGTGTGTGCATCCAAAGTGCCTGCCCCGTGCCAGGTGTCGCGCTGGTACCAGGGGTACAGAGGCGGGCCGTGGTGGGGGCAGCAGTGGGAGGTGTCCTCACTCACGGGGCTCACTGCGGGGTGGGAGAGACTCAGGTGAGCAGTCACGAGAGCTAAGGGACACGCGCCTCCCCGAGTGTGCACCTACATCTGGGGGCGCCACTGCATCCAGAGCCGGACCCCAAACTCTAGCTCTGCCCCTGCCTCGCTGCTGCACTGAGAACACGCCAGGCCTTTGCTTCTGGAGCACAGATGCCTGCAACGTCGCAGCCAGAGCGTCCCTGCTCCCCTTCCCTCCACTCCCTACTTATGGCCATCTCATCTAAGGTCAGACCCCTCTGGACGGGCCAATCTGGCACACCTCACCTGCCTGTCGCCCCATGACTGCTCTCAGCACCAATATGACCTTTACAGGGTTGAAGTTATGGATTCCTCATTCCACATTGTCAACTGCACAAGGGCAGGGCCTTTCTGTCACTCACTGCAACATTTCCAGGAGCTGGAACAATGGCATCATTCAGGGGACACTCATCAGAGTGCCCTTTCTGCGCCAGCTGCCCGACCCCCAAGATGTAGGATCTGCCCCAAGGGTCACTGGCCAATCATAGAACTGGCTGAGCCACTGGGTCAGAGAGCCCCCTCTGAGGGCAGGGAGCAGACAGATAGGAAAAGGCACCCATGTTTTCTGGACATGTTTTCTGGCCGGGAGGCTGGAACTCCGGGTCAAGTGCAGGGGCCAGGCAGAAGCTGGGGAGGTGGTGCCAGATAGGGTCTGAACCCGGAGAGGAGCCGTCTGGCCCCAGCACCAAGGATGCCCCTGCGCTCCCGAGGGAGGTGCTGGTGGTTTAGACTCAAGTGGTGGCAGAGGGGATGAGAGGAGGCTGATTTCCTCCACGGGGGTGAGGATGACAGCTGTGCCCACCTGCATGGCTGGGGCCCGAGTCAATGCCAGGCACTCAGGCAGCACCCGGCTGAGGGCGAGGGGGCGGTGGCTGTCGGCACTGGTGCACTCAGACTGCTGGGCGGCCCTGGTGGAGAAGCAGGAGGCCTCCCCAGTCGCTGAGCGTGAGGCTTGGAGCACTTCTGCAAACAAACAGCGACTGTGCGCAAGAGCTCAGTACATAATCAAGATGACTCACCCTGAGGACTGCGACCCGTCTGGGACACCTGCCGCTTGCACGCTCTACCCCTCAGACACTCTCGGCCAACCCGTGCCCACGCTGCATACGAGTGCATCCTTGTGTCTGCCCCTTGAGGGAGCCAGAGCTGTGAATGGGGGTGCCAGCCACTTGTGAATAAAGTACCTCCCTAGTGAGACTTGAGCCAAAGCAAGGGAGGGGTTGGAGGCCTGGGGACTCCCCATGAAAATGGCTGACTTGAGCCTTTGATGTCTGAGTTTCACAAATTACCTGTTAATGTAGAAATCCGCACTCAGCTCCTTCACAGAAGTTGATGCTACAGCTTCCCCACTTACAGTCTTTCGAATGCATCTCCGTTCTTCTCATTTCCAGGAACTCTACCCCAGCCACTCCATCATCCCATAAATATTCATTGAACACCCACCACATGCAAAGCAGCGCGCTGTGGAGGGGCACGGAGTCCACACGGATCCTGCCCTCGACTCGCAGAAGAACAAAGAGACAGCTCAGAAAGCAGACTCCATGCTCACCAAAGACAGAAACCTCAGGGAGGAGGGGAGGGGGAGGGAGCCGATGGGTGGAGGGGTCCTGGGCGTGCTCCACCCGGGCTAGCATTCCACACCACCCATTTTTTTTTTTTTTTAAAGATCTATTTATTTATTTGAAAGTCAGAGTTACACAGAGAGAGGAGAGGCAGAAAGACAGAAGTCTTCCATCCGATGGTTCACTCCCCAGATGGCCACAAAGGCCGGAGCTGCGCCGATCCAAAGCCAGGAGCCAGGAGCTTCCTCTGGGTCTCTCACACAGGTGCAGGGGCTCAAGGACTTGAGCCATCTTCTACTGCTTTCCCAGGCCAGAGCAGAGAGCTGGAGTGGAAGAGGAGCAGCCAGGACTAGAACTAGCGCCCATATGGGATGCCGGCGCTTCAGGCCAGGGTGTTAACCCACTGCACCACAGCGCCAGCCCCACCACCCATCTTTTAACACCCAAGTCCCTTGAATGTGGCCTGGGGACCTCCAGGCAGGGCAATAAAAGGTGCCTGCATGAAGGAGAAAAGTGGCCTGGACAGCAGCACCTTGACCGTGGTCATAACCCGCCACGTGTCCTCCTCTCCCCTGTGTGTCTTACTTGCAACATTAAGATTAAAATCAGGGGGGCCAGCGCTGTGGCGTAGTAGGGTCAGCCTCCGCCTGAGGTGCCAGCATCCCATATGGGCATCGGTTCATGTCCCAGCTGCTCCTCTTCTGTCCAGCTCTCTGCTATGGCCTGGGAAAGCAGTGGGAGATGGCCCAAGAGTTTGGGTTCCTGCACCTGCGTGGGAGACCTGGAAGAAGCTCCTGGCTCAGCTCCGGCCATTGCAGCCATTTGGGGAGAGAACCGATAGACAGAAGACCTCTCTGTCTCCCTCTTTCTGTAACTCTAGCTCAAAGAAATAAATAAAATCTTTTAAAATAAATTGAAATCGGATGATTTGTGTAAGGCCTCCTCCACCAGGGGTCCTGGCAACTGCAGGCATTCAAGGCTCAGGAGTCATCACCGTTATCACCACTCCCTGTCCTGGTCTGGCTTCACTCCTGCACTGCCCTGACCCAGGACCTTCCTTGTCTTACTCGCCTGCCCTACCAGGCAGCAGCACTGGAGTGCCCCTGAATCTAACTCAAATTCAACGTCCCCTAGAGATTGGTGGTCCTTGACTGAGGGAACCCGCCACAGACTCTGCCGTGCCTCTCATATACAGCCCATGTAATGTTAGCCATTTGATTCCTGTAGAATTTTCTGGATGGTCACGAGTGGTAATTAGCTGATGGCTTAAGGGAGGTCTGCCTGCCTCTCTAGCCAGAGTGAAAGCTTCCTGAGGCCAAGGTCCCATCCACTGGTCCATCATCGCTTGCAGACCCCGTGCCTCGCCACGCACTGGAAGTGGACTATGCACCTGCAAATTGCTTTTTCAAATATTAAGCAGATGAGATTATCCAAGTAGTTTTCCTAATTCAGTTTCAAGCACTGAAGACAGGATTGGGGAACTCTAAACACACCACGACTCTACCTGTTTAGAGACAACCCAAGTAATGCTTCACTCCCCACCCCCACTGCCCACAGAGCCCTGGTTCTGCTCCTCCTCTCCTCACCAACTCCTGGTCCCACCGTCCACTGCGCTGATCTATCTAGAAACCTTGGGGTCACGTGTGATCCCTCCCTTTCTTCCCCTCGGCCACCCTATCCCACTGCCAGGAGAGAGGCTACACCTCCCAGCCCTGTGCCCCTCTCACCTCTCCGGCTGGCACCACTGCCTCTCCCTGGACTGTGGCAGTGCCACCCTCCCTGTTTTCCTTCTGCACCCTGCCCAGCCAGCCCAATCCTCTCTGACTAGCCAGAGAGAGCTTTCAAAACCACACCTCCCCTCCTAATTGTTATTAGTAAGATAAAAATCCTCCTGTGGCTTCCCATCGCCCTGCGAGGAAACTCATGAGCTCAGCTCCACAGCCTGCACCTTGACTCGTGCAGGCTCCCCAGGCTCCTCTGCAGGTGCACGTCCAGGTCCCTCTCCCAGGCCTTGCCCACTAGCCCTGGCTACACTGACTCTTGCAACTGCTGACCCATCCACCACCCTGGTGGCCCTCCCTCGACCTCAGGCCTCAGCCTTCATGGAGGGGATCCCAATCCACCTCCACACACTTTTCTTCATCTCTGCCCTGGGGCTTCCTTTGTCCCCCTATGCCATTGCTGTGTTGGCTCATCTGCCCTCAGCCACAGCTCTCCCTAGACTGTGAGCTCCACAAGGGAGGGGATCACGTGTGTCAGTCCCTATCAAACACCAGCAAGCATTCGCAAGCACTCGCAAGCACCCGCTGAATGCATGCAGACACCTAAACCGTGACAGCTTCTCTGGGCAAGTGCCCTTGTATGTCTGGGGACTTCACAGGCCAATCAGACAGCAGAGTCTACAGCCTGGGATGGGACCCTCTTGTCGACAGACCCACACCAGTGAGCGGCAGGCATTTGGCTCAGCAGTTAAGATGCCCAGCCCCACGCCAGAGTGCCTGTTCTAATGCTGCCTGCGGCTCCCGACTCCAGCTTCCTGCTAGTGTAGATCCCAGGAGGCGGTGATGATGGCTCAAGTGATTGGGTTCCACCCAGCACTGTCGGAGACCTGGCCTGAGTTCCAGGTCCTGGCTTGGGCCTCCACTCAGCCCCAGCTGCTGAGGGCATTTGGGGAGTGAATCAGCAGACAGGAGTTCTTTGCCTCTCAAATGAATGAGTAAATAATTTAATACTAACAATTCTTTGAATGCTCAACCATGGCTGAAGGACTGGCAAGACCTCCAGATAAGATGACCTGGAGGTCCTTCAAGCCTAGAAACAGGGACAGCCCTCGTGTTGACCCCAGCACATGGGACGGACGGGAGGCACTCTGTGTGGCGAGGCTCTCACCCCGGATGGAGGAAGGCATGTGGCCGTGTCCCGCGGTGGGGCGGCTCCAGCAGGCAGTTCAGCCCCTCTCTGAGCATAAACGCTCCCTGCATTTCAAAATCCAAATCTACAGTCTGCCCTTGAGAGGCCTCTAAAAATACTTCAAAACATAAAACGTGTAAGAAATGAGACAAGCATCAAAACATTCTAAAAAGCAATTGACCAAAAAAAAAAAAAAGTAGCCATTTTGCTTGTAAATTTCAAAAACCGACTCTCCTTGGGAAGGGATTTCCTTGGGCGCAGTTTTTATGGCATTGCGACTTTCGTAAGGAAAACAGCCCCACGCGAGCTTGCGTGACCTGCCAGCTCGGTGTAGGATCTAACCCTCACACAGTGCTTCCTTGTGCGTGCAATTCACCCGACACACTTCTGCGTGAGAAGGCTGAGGACCAAACTGAAGCGAGCAATGGGATCGCTCTGAACCTTCAGCAGCAGCATGGCAGGAGGCAGGCTGCTTGCTTCCTCCATCTGTAAACATCTTTAATGGAGACAGAGTGCTGCTGGCCGAGCCCCTTCTGTGTGCAAAACACCCCAAGGCCGCTAAGCAAACACATGCAGCTGGTTATCTTGGAAGTCCATTAACAACACAGTGACAACTCTGTCTTATGCCCATGAGCCACACACACTCCTTGAGGGATGGAAACAAAAATGGGGGCCTGATTGCCAAAGACACAGGAGCCATGCTAAGACGCCCCACACCAAGGCACGCCTGCACCCTGGCTCAGAAGCAAACCCAGGGCAGGGGGGAGGCTGCCCGGAGTCAGCAGACATGCCTATCCAAGCATGTGTGTGTGTGTGCTGGTGTTACAGCAGGAGGGACTTGCAAAAAGCTCATGGGAGGAGCAGATGTTTGGCCCAGTGGTAAAGACACAGCTTAGGACACACGCATCCCGTATCAGAGTGCCTGGGTTCAAGTCCTGGCTCCGTTTCTCATTCCAGTTTCTTGTTAATGTACACCTTGAGCGTCAGCAAGTGATGGCTTGGATAGTTGGGTCCCTGCCAGCTGTGGGGGACGTCTGGATGGAGTTGCGGGCTCCTGGTTTAGCCTGGCCCAACCCTGACTGTTGTGGCATTTGGGAAGTCACTGACCTTAAGGACAAGCAGGCTCTACCTGCTTGTAGACAAACACGGAACCCATAATGGTATTGTGATGACAGAGGGAGGGCCCAGGAAAACGAGAGCCTGCCTCACACTGCAAAGCAGGAAGCCTGAGGCTGGTGACAACTTGAAAATTAAGCTCTAAAATGCCTGTAGAAAGGATACGCCATTCAGACATCTCGGGTTTGGGATTACAGTTCTTGGATCCCTCCACGGGATGACAGCCCCTGTTAGACACATGAGCTCCACAGCCTCTCCTAGAACTAATGCAAGTCCAGAGTCGTTTGGACCACAGCGGAAGTGGGTGACCACCAGCCTGAGGTCTGATGCGCAAATACCCCCTCTCACACTCCCCTCCCACCAAGGTGAGGGGCAAGCCAGCAGCCAGATGTCAGGAGAGACCCACCTGGAAAGGCAGTGGGTGCTGACCTGGGGAAGGCGGGAAGGGTGCAGGCGGGGCTGGCTGTGTGGCCTCCAGGGAGCAACAGCACCGGCTGCACCTGAGAAAGCGTCCACCTCCCCGGGGAAGCAGTGGGCATGGTCCTCCAGGGCAAGGCTCCCAGCACCCAACTCTGAGCCCAGCGCATCCTGTAGCCAGAGATGGGGCTGGGAAGGAGGTGGGGAAAGAGCAGCTGGGATGGACCCACAACGGGGTGGGAGAGGAAGACATGGCTGCCAGGCCAAGGGGCTCCCTGCCTGGCGCTCAGACCCTGATCTATCATAACGATGTTGTCACCAACAGCGACCATAACATTGGCAGGTGCCAAGCCCCGTGCCACAGGAAGGTTGCACACACGGACACAGAAGGCTCTGGGCCCAGCTCTACCATTTACACACAGCCACTCAGGACGCTGACCACTTCACCGCATGGGTTGTTACAAGGATTACACAGTGCAACAGAAGGCATGGTATCCACACAAGCTGGTATCACTCTTCCCCTTTTACTTTGGACTCCCCTCAATCCTACAGGCTTGCAAAGGAACTGAAGTCCTGGACCACAAGAAAGGCTAATGGTGGATGGGAGATGCACGAACCGGATCTGTAGGCTTCCAGCAGCCACTCATTTGAGCCAGGCTGGAACCAAGTTCACCCAAGCACACCCTGACAGCCGCCGCTTTCCCCTTGACCTCTCTTCCCGGAGTTGCCGCCTCCTGCCGAACTCCTTCTGAGATCCCTGCCACTGCCTCCCAGCAAGACAGCCCAGGGCCAGCATTCAAAGGGAGTTTCCGCCTCCTCTTTCTGGGAGGGGCAACGGGGTAGGGGGAGGGGGAGAGAGGGAGAGAGGGAGAGAGGGAGAGAGGGAGAGAGAGAGGGAGAGAGAGAGAGAGAGAGAAACAGCAAGAGCACTTAAGGTTTGTTCACTATTACAGTTTGAGCAGGCCTTGGCTGCCCAAACTCAGGCAGGCACTTAAACCCTGAAGTCTGACATGAATAGCTGACCAATTAAGGATGGAGGCTTGAGCCAATGGGGGTGTCTGAAGGTGGGGCCTCCGGGGAGTGACTGGATTGGATTTGGTTGTAGGGTGGAGCCCCAGGATGCAAACATGAGAGCTTTGTGAGGAGTGTGCTTGCTCCCAGTGTCTGTGTCTCTCTCCACTTCCTGGCTCGTCAGCTATAATATCAATGAAGGCTCTGACTACGCAGCCAGCCCTGTGCTCCTGGAAGTGTTGTGCTCTTCCACGCCGGCTCCTCCATAGCCAGCCTCCGTCAGACTAATGATCATGGACTGTGAACCTCCAAACCGTAAGCTGAAATAAACCTTCTTCTCTCCTAGGGTGCTCCTCGTAGATATTTCAGTTAAAGTAACAAAACGCTGGCCAATGCTTGGGTCACCAAGACCCAAATTCAGATTTTGCTTTTCATGATTATTTACAAGTCCTTCCAGAAGCTGTTCAAGCTTTCTAAATCTCGATGCCGTCACCTGCAGGTCGACGCTGACAATGATGCCTCGGCTTGGCCAGAGCCTGCAGGAAGCCAACAGCCTCTGCTTCAAACCCCACCCACCCACTGTCCCCTGCCTCCTCTCCCTGACTCGAGGCCCAGCTCCCCCACACACCGCATTTCCTCTTGTTCTCCTCCCTTCTCTGTGCTGTCCAGTCCTGCCTGGCCTCCTTCTCTGCCTGGTAGACTCACATTTCTGTTTTCAGAGAGCCTCCTCCGGGAAGGGCATCCCTTGCCTGCCAGTGGGTGCATCTGGACGGCACAGGCTGCCCCGTCCCCCACAGATGGACCGCGTCTCCTGGCCCCAGAGGCTCTCCCCTTACCACACTGGGCCGAGACAGTGACATCAGCCTCTCCTCTCTCAGGGCCTCAGGGCCTACCACTGCCTGGGCGCTCACTCTGTGCTTTGCTGGTGTGAGTGCAAATGACTCAAGGTCTAACTTGGAGAATTAACACACACACACACACACAAACACAGAGAGAAACAAGAATCACAATCACAGAGTTTCAGGGCTGTAAGACTCATCCATTGCCCTTGTGTGAAGGTCTGTGAACGCCCAAGATGATTTAGGTGGGAGACGCCTTGCTTGGCAAGACAGACAGAATGCCTGGCGAGTGACAGTGAGTGTCCAGCCCGTGGCCAAGGCCAGGGGCTAAGCAGAGTGACGAGATTGGATATGGCAGTGTGAGGACTCTCTTTCACATGGAAGAGTCTTATTGTTCTCTGCAGTCACCCACAGCTCTGCTAGTGACCGGCATGCAGAGGCCCCGGGCCACTCTCTTAACTAAGAGACTTGCACAGTAATCACTACTGTTGGGGAGACCAGGATAAGCACCTGGCTCCTGCCATCGGATCAGCGCGGTGCGCCGGCCGCAGCGCACGGGCCGCAGAGGCCATTGGAGGGTGAACCAACGGCAAAGGAAGACCTTTCTCTCTGTCTCTCTCTCTCACTGTCCACTCTGCCTGTAAAAAAAAAAAAAAAAAAAACACACACACACACCAAAACCACAGCCCCATCACATAAACAAATGGGAAAATCTACAGAAATAACGTTTTAGCTAAGGCTTAGAAAGGAACATTCTAAATGAAATGAAAGACACTAGCAAACAAGAGAGATTTATCCCAGACTTTCTGCCCGACACTTCCTTCCTCCCGGAAACCTTTCCACAAACAAAACTGCCTCCCTGGGGCAGTCCGAGCCCTCGGCAGGCAGGGAGGCTTCTTCTCCCCACACCCACCCCTACACCACACACACACACACACACACACACACACACACACACATGAGCTGCACAGCTCAACTCCTACTGTAACACTGCTGGCTCCACAGGCCTGTCCCAGCCCAAAATATTGTAGACGTTCATAACGGCTGGGGTAGGGCCTCAAGTTCATTTCCAGAGCCTGGCGTCTATCATCCAGCTTCTATATTGTTTTCACGTGAAGCGAATTTTCCCCTGCCACCAGCTCTCCCATCCGTATTCACAATGCAGCAGGCGGTCTGGAAGGGGAGGGCTCCTGGCCACATGTAATTTTATTCTGCTGTGTTTGGACCCCCCAGATCCTTGAGTGCCTTTGAATTTTTCATTTTCCAGAAAGATCCGAGCAGATGACAAATAGGAAGAAAGAGAACACTGAGCCGTGTACCTTGAGGTCCTCCCAAATACAGCATCCCGGCCCCCATGTAGTGTGTGCACTGTGTCCGCAGACACGCGCACACGCTCAGCAGGGAGGAGTCGGGGTGCCAAGGGCTTCATCCAGACTCCCTGAACCGCTTTCCTCCACATTCCCTTCCGCAGGAAACACCGCCCTTGCAGCCAAGGGTTTCCGGGAACTGGCTGGGAACACTCAGGAGGTGGCTGAGAGGGCCGTCCCACGTCTCCGCCGAGGCCTCTCCTCACTATTACTGCTGCAAGCCTACACTCACGGCGACACCTCCGCACTGTGCTTCTGCATAAAAGAAAGCCAGCTGCCAGGTCAGAGTGGGGGTGTGAAGTAAGAACAGATCTTAGCTGGATTTAAGCATATTCGTGGATGAAGATTAATTGCATGGATGAGTAATCACCGCCCAGTGCACTGGAAGTGCCGCTCTGTGAGCATCGCAGGCGCCTGCAATGGGCAAGACTCTCGTGGAAGGCCCACAGGGCCGAGTTGCTGGAAGCAGGGCTGAGACAGGAGGGCTGGCTGCGCTCTGTGCAACGAGCCACGTCCTGTCCTGTGACACGCCCACACTGGAAATGCTGCCCAGGGAGAAGACGGCGATTAAAAACGCAAGGGGCACACTCACGGCGGCCAGCACCAGGTCTTCCATTTGCTGCTATCCCATCTGCTCTGAATTCACTTTCAAGACCACATGGTGTCATCCGACGCAGACTTGAGGACAGAGGGAAGGGCTGGCACAGAGATCAACATTTCAGGCCAATGAAGCTGGGAGCTGAAGGGCTGTGAGTGGACGGTTGACCAGCGGGGACATGGGGCAAATCATCTGCAGGGAGCAGAACGAGCCGCAGCTGAGTCGCAGATGGTGGCACTGTCTCCACTCGCAACGTCTCCCTCCGGCTACTCAGAGACCAAGTTTCTACCCAGACATTGCTTCTCAGGAAAGCCCAACTCTCAGAACCTGGAGACAGTGCGCTTTCCCACGAGCTTCCCTCCTGTGAAGTAAGGAGCCACGGGAACGTCACGTGCCACGAACCCTCATCAAGGTGTAGGGGAAAACTGTTTATCTCGCTTAGCCAACTCGTGGAGATTCCGTCTCTGAGCTCAAGTCTCGCCTGGCTGCACAGAGACAAATGGCTGGGTCAGAGGCTCTGGGCGTCACACGGCAGGAAGGCAGCTGTGATTCTAAGTGCAAGTTCCGTACACCTCTTCCGGATGCCTTCTCAGCCAGCCAGAGGGCTCCGGCACCGTCTGCAGCAGCCCTCTGCAGGAAGCCGCTTCCTGGCCGACTCCCGTACGTTGATTCCATTAATATTTACTGAGCTCCTCCCATGTGTCAGGCACAGGTCTAAGGGCCGGCATTGAAGTGATGAATAAGACAGACAAGGTCCTTGCCCTCGCAGTGCTCCAATAAATGAGCAAGGGACCCAGACTGATTGTACAGCTTCAATTCTAGCAATGGGAAATTACTGGGACGGCCGATTTCTGCAAGGTGAAATTAAAAGGGCAGGAGGAACACACCCTGACAAGGCCACTTCTTAGGCAGAACCTCCAAACGTGATTCTTCTCATCTGGCTACCTTTAAACAATGGCATAAGCTAACAGCAACTTGAACAGCACAATGAAAAGATACCTGACCACCCAAGAGCCTTGAGGACAAGCAGAAGTGGATATAGTATTGCAAGGAATGTGCCACCAAGTTCAAGGGCAGAGAAGTACAATAATAGCGTAACTGGAACTATAGATCAGGAAACCACAAATATCCACCATTCCCACCGCCTGTCCCAGAGACAGCCGCTTACACTGGTGGCCACTGTTATGACCCAACAAGCTACAGCCAACCTTCAAAACGTATCTGACACCAGCGTCTCACCCCCGCATCGCCACTGTCGTGACTGGCCCCTGCCACCCAGTGCCTCTCCCCTGGGCTCTCGCGGGAACTCCCATTGGATTTTGTTTCTGTCAGCCCTGCCAGATCTGTCGGTGTTCCCTGGGGAAAACATCTGGCGCCTGAGACATGGGTAGCTGGTGGCCCCCGAAAGGAGCGGCTCATACAGAGGCAAAAGCAGAACTAAGGGAAAGCCAGCAGAGAGTGAAGCACCCACTCCTCACCAGGGGCCAGGGGCCATTACAGTGCAGGCGCTGGAAGGAGAGAGGAAGCCGGAGGAGTAGGTGCTGGCTCCCAGACGGGATGGGGGCTGTGGACTTGGGTGGACTGCAAAACAACAGCCCACAGGGCAAGACAGAGGGTGACGCTGTGAGGACAGACCCCACACAGGCTGCCTCCGACTCCCGTAAGCCCTGCCCTCCACTTTCCTGGGGGCGGCGCAAGGGACACACAATGCCCATCAGCTGCTGGGTCACACTCTGGGACTGCTGGGGGCTGCATCTCACTCACATCCACGTTCCCACCACTCGGAGGGGCTGTGACAAACGGAAACAGAGAACTCAAGCGCTGACGTGAGAGCCGTCTTCCTGGACCAGGGAGGGCCACGTGGTGAGGCAGTGAGGAAGCAAGTGCCATCTTCCAGGCCCGCTAATACCGGCCAGGGTCCTACCTGGCATGGGGCATCGTGCCAGAGGCCGTGGAAAGAAACAGGAATCTGAATTCTCAGACGCCCAGCTGCCCCTGAAGGGGCACTGCCAGCCACTGTGTCTGCAGCTAAGACCCGAGCCCCCCGCCGGCGCCTGCCCGCTGATGGGGGCACGTGTGTGGACAGGGCAGGTGCACTGCTCGGGCCCCTTACATGGAGCAGCACCCACAAAGCCTGCAGTCCCTGGGTGAAGAGCCACAGAGGCCGGGGAACCCAAGCCATCCCAGCCCCTGGCACAGCTTATCAGTCACAGCCCAAGCGCCCACTTCCTGCGGACTTGGGGCCCTGCCTGCTGTTTCACGGCCACCTGCCTGTTCCCACAGTGTCACCGTCACCCCTTAGATAACAAGACAGCAGCCCTCCTGAAACCTCTCGGGTTGGACACCTGTGTCTGGGTGTGCCCCAGTCCTGCGCCTGGTCGCTGGGCTCAGTCCAACTCTCAGTCCAACCCAGCCACACGCTTCTGGCTGTTTATGGTCGAAAGAGAGAAATGAGAGAGACGGTGGGCAGGGGCAGGTGGAAGGTGGAAGAACTTCACGCACAGGTGCCGCTGTGGTTTGCATGCACCTCCGCAAGTTCATGCCATGGGAGTTTGGGAGGTTACTGGGTTCCGAGGGGGACTTTTCCACGGGGTGGATAAACCCGTTCATGGGCAATGGATCCGTGGCTACAGCAGGAGTAGCTTTCAGAAAAGTGTGCTCTGTCTGCTTGCCTGCTCTCTCACCCCGTGATGCCCTGCTCCACCTTAGAAGGCAGCAAGAAGACCCTCAGCAGGGGCCCACCAGGTGCAGCCGCCACACGCTGGGACTTTCCAGCCTCTGGAACTTTGAACTAAATAAGCCTCTACCTTTTATAATTACTCAATCTGGGGTTCAGTTATAGCAACAAAAACAAGGAAAGAGACTGGCTGTCAAGGCTCTAGACAGGTGGCCAAAAAAGGTAACAAAGGAGTATTAAGAATAAGTCAAGTTCACTCACTCCTTATCGGAGAGTGCACGGAAGGCTTCCTGGAGGAGGTGACATTTGTGTTTGGTATTTACTGCCGGCAAATCTCTACAGGTGGACGCAGCAGGGTTTTGTCAGGAAGAGGAAAAGGCAGGGGCATGATCCTAGGTGTGGAACAACATGATCTAGGGTGGGAAGGGTGCTCACAGCACAGCGACAGGCACAGCTCCATTGAAGCTGAGGCTGTTCTGGGAGCGTGAGCGGCCAGGCCACGAAGGCGGGCGGTGCAGGGACGGTGAGGTGGGTTCATTCTGATCACACGCCACCGTGCAGCTGGTTCCGTCACACGTGCCAGGCTGCCTGTCCTCACTGCTCAGCCTGCTCCGCACGAACTGTGCTGACTTCCAGAGACAGAAGGCAGAAGACGATGCAGCACTATCTGGGAGGCACAGGGTGTCATCTGCAGGAAGTCCCGCCTCCTAGTTCCAGAGATTCCACAGATAAAACACAAGGGAAATACCCACTGTCTCTCTGTGTTTTCCTTGGAGAAAAAAGGAGCAGGGGCGGTAGACCGTCGCTCCCGTAACAGGTGGCAGCATGTCCGCGCTGGCGACCGCCTTGTACGTGACAGAGGCCAGCCCCAGGCTAACGCAGGGCTCGGTGCCCCAGGAGAAACGGCACTCGCCAGGGCTTTTCACCACACAGCTTGGTGACTCCGGCTCAGAACAAAACAACCGGGATTAACAAACAACACACGTTTTACTTTCAAGATCGGAGAATAAGGCATGTTGTAGCATTTACACCTTTCTGGCTGCAGTATAAAAGTTGTCTGTTGTATCTCATGAAAAAGACGGCCAAGGCTGTTGGAAGGCACCACCTGAGCTCTATAACCCAGAACCAGGAAGAGCACGAGAGGACTGGTTACCCTGTGAGAGGGCCGCTGTCCGCAATGGATTGCAACTACACCTGCAGACTGGGCTTCTCCTAAAACCATTTTCCTGGGCTGGTGCTGACGTGTAGCAGGTGAAGCCGCCGCCTACCATGTCTGCATCCTATACTGGTGCTGGTTTGATTCCCAGCTGCCCCACTTCCAATCCAGCTACCTGCTAATGTGCTTGGGAAAAACAACAGAAGTTGTCCAAATGTTTGGGTACCTGCCGCCCACATGGCAGACCGGGATGAAGCTCCTGGTCTAGCCCTGGCCATTGCGGCCATTTGGGGAGTGAACTGGTGGACGGAAAATCTGTGTATCTCTATAAGTCTGCCTTTTAAGCAATAAAGAAATGAGGAGGGGTGGGGAGGGGAGAGAAGAAGGGGCGAGTGGAGGAGGGATAAGGGGGTGGGAAGACGAGGAGGAGATGGAGGAGGAGGAGGAGAAAGAAAAAGTAGAGGCAACCTCTGGGAGGTTAGTGGTGGTTAAGTCTGTCTCAACTCTGCATCAACGGGCCAGTAGGGACCACTGTGGTGCGTTGCAAAGGGCGAAGGGGCAGCGAGGCGAATCCAAACCCTGGAGTCCCCCAGCAGGGCACTCCCGAGCCTGGGGAGAGGCACCCAAGGGGAAGCATCCCTCCACGCCTGTGCTGAGGACTGAGGGTAAGGAACCCATTTCCCAAAGTTGGAGACACTCCACGGGAAGTATGAATGCAGAAAAGTGAAACTTTAGACACACAAAGTAACGGCAAACTCCGTGCTGCACCTGGGATGGGCAGGCACGGTTCTAAGAGCTCTGCAGATTTGTACTCCTCTGAACACTCCTGGAAGGTATGGACTACGGCCACATTTCCCACAAGAGGAAGCTGGGCGCGTGCAGGTTAAGGACCTCCCAGCATCTCACAGCTGGTTCGTGCCTGAGTCCAGAGCCCAGCAAACTGGGCTCCAGCGTCCACGCTCCGAATCACAGCGCCATGCTGCCCCCTGACAGACGGATGAGACGGGGGATCCAAGGAGGAGAGAGCAAAAGCTCAGCGCACTCGGCTGACTCATCTCCCAACGCCCCTTAGTGCCGCTGTAATGGAGGAGTCATGGACTGGACTCACTTCCTAGAGCCTCCACGTCATTCCTGGTCTAATATACACACACACACCCCCCACCCCACACACACCCACACCCCCCACCTACACCCACACCCACACACTTTCCTAGAGACTCCACGTTATTCCTGGTCTAATACACACACACACACACACACACACACACCACACCCACCTACACCCACACCCACACCCACACACTTTCCTAGAGCCTCCACGTCATTCCTGGTCTAATACACACACACACACACACACACACCACCACCACCCCCCACACACACCCCACCCACCTACACCCACACCCACATCCACACACTTTCCTAGAGCCTCCACGTCATTCCTGGTCATATACACACACACACACACCACCACCACCACCACCACCTCCCCCCCAGTCATTTCCTAGAGCCTCCACGTCATTCCTGGTCTAATACACACACACACACCCCCTACCTACAATCACACCCACACCCACACACTTTTCTAGAGCCTCCACGTTATCCCTGGTCTAATACACACACACACACACACACACACACACAATCATTTCCTAGAGCCTCCACATCATTCCTGGTCTAATACACACACACACACAACCCACCCCACACACACCCACACCCCCCACTTACACCCACACCCACACACTTTCCTAGAGACTCCACGTTATTCCTGGTCTAATACACACACACACACCCCCCACCCCACACACACCCACACCCCCCACCTACATCCACACCCACACACTTTCCTAGAGACTCCACGTTATTCCTGGTCTAATACACACACACACACACACACACACACACCACACACACCTACACCCACACCCACACCGACACACTTTCCTAGAGCCTCCACATCATTCCTGGTCTAATACACACACACACACACACACACCACCCCCCCACACACACACCCCACTCACCTACACCCACACCCACATCCACACACTTTCCTAGAGCCTCCACGTCATTCCTGGTCATATACACACACACACACACCACCACCACCACCACCACCTCCCCCACAGTCATTTCCTAGAGCCTCCACGTCATTCCTGGTCTAATACACACACACACACCCCCTACCTACAACCACACCCACACCCACACACTTTTCTAGAGCCTCCACGTTATCCCTGGTCTAATACACACACACACACACACACACACAATCATTTCCTAGAGCCTCCACATCATTCCTGGTCTAATACACACACACACAACCCACCCCACACACACCCACACCCCCCACCTACACCCACACCCACACACTTTCCTAGAGACTCCACGTTATTCCTGGTCTAATACACACACACACACACACACACACACACCCCACCCACCTACACCCACACCGACACACTTTCCTAGAGCCTCCACATCATTCCTGGTCATATACACACACACACACACTACCACCACCACCACCACCACCCCCACAGTCATTTTCTAGAGCCTCCATGTCATTCCTGGTCTAATACACACACACACACACCCTACCTACAATCACACCCACACCCACACACTTTTCTAGAGCCTCCACGTTATCCCTGGTCTAATACACACACACACACACACACACACACACACACCACCCCCCACACACACCCCACCCACCTACACCCACACTCACACCCACACACTTTCCTAGAGCCTCCACGTCATTCCTGGTCTAATACACACACACACACACATAGACACACACACACAGATTCTTCAAAAACTTCATCGGAAAAGCGTATTATGGAGAAACTACATGATTTCAAAATTTCTGTACCAAAATAAACTTGCATTTAATACCATTTCCACAAACTTATAAAAATACTTATTACTTTTATCTATTTGAAAGGCAGAGAGACACGCAGATCTCCCAAATGCCTGCAATGAACCAGACTGAGCCAGGCTAAAGTCAGGAGCCAGGAACTCATCCACGTCTCTCACAGGGTGGCAGGGTCCCCAGTACCCGAGCTAGCACCAGATGCCTCCCAGGGTGTGCATTTGCAGAAAGCGAGAACAGGAAGTGGAGCCAGGACTTGAAGCCAGGCACTCCACGATGAGACTGCACATCCCAGAAAGCATCGGAGCCCCTCCAAGAACTTTCTGATGTACCCTCAGATGTACACAGACACACAGCACACTTGCACACTTGCAAATATGGCTTCACACGGTCAAACTGATCTTCAGTGGAATGGTATATGTATTAGTCAGCTTTCCATTACCATATTAAAATCAAATATTATAAAAGCAGCCTTCGTGGTTAAGACTGGAAGAAGACAGAGAGGACACATGAGACTGTTGTGACAAAGCACATGGCGCTGCCAGAGTTCTACCGCGTATATAACAGAGAACTGACAGGTGTTCATCTGACATCACCGCGGCACAGCTCACATACATGTTATCAGTAGGACACACTAACAAAAGCTCTCTCTATAGCTGCCCAACTTTCCTTCATCACGAATGCTCCCCAGTGGAAGTGAGTAAAGACTGCGGCAAACTCCCGAACCCGTGTGTAATGCAAAGATCTCCCGTGATGGGCTCCTCAGTTAGGAACATCTTATTAATTCAGGATGCGGTACTGAACTGTTTAATTACCTAACCGCTCTGCATTACAGACGAATTGATCCAAACAGATTCTTTAAGCAAAGAGCGTTTAATTAAAGTCTACTAGGATAAAAAAAATTACCACACCAAAACACAACTGGAAATTGGTCATTATTTTGCACACCCAAAAAGAAATTTAAAATTATTCATATAGCAATTTAACAAAACTCCATATATGCTAGTCAAAAAAGTGAGGAAAGCCTTTTTTATATGTTAGTTCCAGTAACAAAAATAATTGACTAGGATCCTGGAGGCGAAATACAGTGCTACAACTTGCTAAACGTAAATAAATATTACTACTAAGTGATCCGTGGATATGTTTGTGGCTCCATATGCCACAGATCTAAAACAGAAAATTTTCAAATAATTATTTGCATGAAATTCTATCTTTGTGATAATCCATCTTTGCCAATTATGCCTAATAAGAACTGACTACCCAAATAAATCTTGTTTTTTTATGATAAGGGAAAGAGGGAAAAAAACTTTATTTTTAAAAAATAAATTTCCCCAGTTGAGGCCAACACACAGATAGTTTGGGGGCATTTCGACATTATGGGCTCATGGGAACACATTCAAAAGTCAGAAGTGCCGGCAGATTCCGGGGGAGTCACTAGGGTTTTCTGTTTGTGAGATCATTCATGTCAGTTGCTAACAGCGACACTGGAACTTCTCCCTTTCCTACTTGGATGCCTTGGACTTCCTTTCCTTGGCCCACCTGCTCTGGCTAGGACGTCCAGGGCTGTGTTGGACACAAGCGGGAAGAGTGACATCCTTGTCTTACTCCTGGTTTTATAGGGAAAGCTTTCAACTTTTCACCGTCGGTACAATGTGAGCTGCAGGTCGTCAGACATGGCCTTCCTCACCCAGCTTACTGAGAGTCTGAATGTGACGGCAGGAGCCCTCTCCTCCACGCTGTGAATGTGGTCCATCACACCCGCTGGTTCACATACGTTCGGCCGTCCCTGCGTCCCCGACGGTGAATGCCTTTCTGCTGTGCTGTGGAATTCTGTTTGCTAGTACTACTTGGGGATGTTCTGCATCGATGTGTCAGGAATCCGGGCTTGTAGTTTTTTCTTGCCCTGTCCCTGTCTGGCTTTGGCAGGAGGGAGGTGCTGTTCAGCTTTCTGGCAGTGTGAGAAGCACTGGTACTCGTTCTTTTAAGGCCTGGTGGAATCCAGCAGTGAAGCCATCTTTGGCTTTTCTTTGATGGGAGGTTGCTTATTCCTAATTCCATCTCTTTATACATTATTGGTCTGTGCAGATTTCCCATTTTCTCATGATTCAGTCTTGGTAGGCTGTATGTATCCACAATTTCCCCATCTCTTCTGAGCTACCTGATTTGTTGGTGTGTAACTGGTCATAGCAGTGTCTTGTGATCTTTGTGTTTCTATGGTATCTGACGTATTGCCTCTTCTTTTATTTCTGATTTATTCAGGTTTTCATTTTTTTCCTTAGTTAGCTCAAGGTTTGTCAATTTTGTTTATCTTTTCAAAACAGAACCAATGCTTTGATTCATATTGCTCTGACCTTTATCATCTCCTTCCTCCTACTGACTTTGGGCTCAGTTTGTTCTTCTGCTAGATCCTTGAGGTGCAATGTTAGGTTGTTTACTTGGAATCTTTCTTCCTTTTTGGTATAGGAATTTATTCTAGAAACTTCCCTTTAAAATTGCTTTTGCTGAAGCTGATAAGTTTTGGTATGTTGTATTTTTATTTTCCTCTCTCTCTTTAAATATATATATATATACACACACACACATACACACACACACATACACATACACACACACACACACTAAGATGCATTTATTTATTTGAAAGGTAGTGTTATGGAGACAGAGGGAGAGACAGAGAGAGATCTTTCATTTCTTGGTCCACCCCCAAATGGCTGCAACTGCTAGGGCTGGGCCAGGTCGAAGTCAGGATCCAGGAGCTTCATCCAGGTCTCCCATGTGGGTACAGCAGCCCAAGTACTTGGGCCATCTTCTGCTGCTTTTCCAGGTAAATTAGCAGGGAGCTGTACTGGAAGTGGAGCAGCAGGGACTCAAACCAGTGCCCAGGTGGGATACTAGTATTTCAGGCAGCGGCTTAACATGTTGCACAACACTGGCCCCTTGTCTCTAGATATTTTTAAATTCTCCTTTTGAATTTATTCTTTGATCCATTTGTTGTTTAAGAATATGTTGTCTAATTTCCACCTATTTGTGAATTTTCTGAAACTCTACCACCCAAAATCAGTTACAACTAAGAAATGAACTCAGTAAAGTTATAGGGTACAAATTAACATACAAAAATCAATACCATTTTTATACACTAGCAGTGAACTACCCAAAAAAAATAAATCAAGAAAGCAATTCCATTCACAAGAACTACAAAATAGAATAAAATACTTGGGAGTAAATTTAACAAAGAGGATGAAAGATCTATACACAAAAAACTATAAAACATCAGTGAAAGAAACTGAAGAAACAAATAAATAGAAGGATTCTTGGCTTAGAAGAATCAATACTGTTAAGACGTCCACAGCATCTAAAATGATCTACAGGTTCAATGCAAGTCCTATAAAACACTAAGAGCATTTTTCACAGAAATAGAAAAAAACAATGCCAAAATTCATACGGAACCACAAAAGATCCCAAAAAGCCACAGCAATCTTAGCAAAAAGAACCAAGCTGGAAGCATCATGCTACCTGATTTCAAAATCTACTACAAAATAATACTAATTACACTAATCAAAACAGCATGATATTGGCATAGAGATATGACCAGCAGAACAGAAGGTCCAGAAATAAACCCACAGTTACAGTAAATTGATTTACAACAAAGTTACCAATGCGCAAAAGACACTTTCTTCAAAAGACCATCCTAGGAAAACTGGATACTCACATGCAAAACAATGAAAGGAGACCCTCATCGTACACTACATTTAAAAAATCAACAATGGATTAAAAATTAAATGTAAGACCTGAGGCTGTAAAACTACTGGAAGAAAACATAGGGGGTGCCGGCGCCGTGGCTCACTAGGTTAATCCTCCGCCTACGGAGCCAGCATCCCACATGGGCGCCGGGTTCTAGTCCCGGTTGCTCCTCTTCCAGTCCAGCTCTCTGCTGTGGCCTGGGAGGGCCATGGAGGTGGAGGATGGCCCAAGTCCTTGGGCCCTGCACTCGCATGGGAGACCAGGAGGAGGCACCTGGCTCCTGGCTTCGGATTGGCACAGTGCGCTGGCCGTAGCGGCCATTTGGGGGGGTGAACCAATGGAAGGAAGACCTTTCTCTCTGTCTCTCTCTCACACTGTCTAACTCTGTCTGTCAAATAAAAAAAAAAAAAAAAAGAAAGAAAGAAAGAGAAAACATATGGAAAAAAGTGTCATGACATTGTTCTGGACAACGATTCTTTTTGGATATGACCTCAACAAAAGGAAAACAGATCAAAGGGATGATATTACATTTAAAAAGCTTCTATATGTCCAAGGAAATAATCAACAGAGTGAAGATACAATTGATTGAATAGGAGAAAATATTTACAATCTATATATAACTCATAAGGGGTCAAGTTGAGCTCAACTCAACAGTAAGAATATAAACAGGGGCCTGGTATCAAGGTGCATCAGGTTAAGCCCCCACCTGCAATGCTGGTACCCCATATCAGAGCATTAGTTCAAGACCCAGCTGCTCCACTTCTGATCCAGCTCCCTGCTAATACACCTGGGAGAGCAATAAAAGATAGCCTACGTGCTTGGTCCCCTACCACCCACATGGGAAACCTGGACGGAGTTCTAGGCTCCTGGATTCAGCCTGGTTCAGTCCCGGCCATTGCAGCCACTTGGGGAGTGAATCAGCAAATGAAAGATCTCTATTTCTCTGTCTCTCCCTCTCCCTGTCACTCTGCCTTACACTAAAATAAATAGGATAAATCTTTCTTTAAAAAAAATGATTAAAAAATAGGTAGGGGACCCAAACAAACAGTTCTTAAAAGAAGCCAAATTAATTAATGGCTAACAGTTGCATGAAAGAATGCTCAGCTTCACTAACCATCAGGAAAATGTAAATGAAAACCACAATGAGGTACCCCCTTCATATCTGCTAGCATGGCTATTATCAAGACAAAAGAGAGGTGTCGATGAGGATGCATGCTGTTGGTGGGAACGTAAATTAGTACAGCCGTTATAGAGGACAGTATGGAAACTTCTCCCAACGTTAAACACAGAACCAGCACAGGGCGCAGCAATCCCACTACTGGCGTGTGGCCGTGACCCCAGCACACCCGCTGACCGCAGTGTCATTCACAGTAGCCAGGAGACAGCATCAGTCTAGGTGTCCATCAACAGAAGAATGGACAAAGACAATGTGGTGCATATTGTATATACACACACAAAGGGATATTTTTAACAGAAGAAAATTCCTTCATTTATGACACAACATAGATTAGCCTGTAGCACATGTTTTAGGAGAAATAAGCCAGACACAGAAAAATAAATACCACATGATCTCACTTATCTGTAGAATCTAAAAATGGCAGTCACAGCAGCGGAGGGGGGTCTGTCACTTCTCTGGGGGGAGGAGGACTGGGGAGATGTCAATCAAACACTAGATTTCAGTTAGGAGGAATACGTTCACAGGCTGCACAGTATACATGGTGCGTGCAGTTAATAACACACTTACTCTGGAGCAGAGAGGATTTTAAGTGTTCTCACCACACACACACAAAAAGATGGTAAGTAAGTGAGATAACGTGTGGCTAAATAGCAGGATTTAATCATTCCACAATGTATCCATATGTGGGTACCTCAAAAAGTTTGTGGAAAATGCAATTAAGTTTATTTTGGTGCAAAAACTTTTGAAATCGATGCATGTAACTTTTTTTGTTAATACTTGAGTTTTAAAGATCCCCTCATATGCATGGATTTCAATTTTTTTGCACCAAAATAAACTTTTCTTTTAACCTTCTAATTCCATTTTTCAACAAATGTTTTGACGTACACTTATGTATCAAAACACCATGTTGTACACCATAAATACATACAGTTTAGATGATTTAAAAAGTAAACACAGCTCAAAATGAATCACAATTTTCCAAAGCAACACTCATCTTTATTTTGGTTCTCCCAAGCATGGTGCCTAGAAAACATTAATTTACTCGGAAAAGTGACAACACGAGGTGTGGCGTGGCCCCGCCCACCTCAGCATGGCCACACCAAGTCTCCTGGAGCCGTGAGTGTCAAACTTGGCACTGGTTTTGCCTGCACCTGGCTCCGTAGGCGCTGGCAGACTTCCAAGGACCCTGAGAGCAAAGCTGCGCTCTGCGTGCGCCTGGACGGACCCTGCAAGTGCCTCTCAAGCAGAACCTTCATCACGTTCTGGGTGTTTTTCAGAGAGGGGTTCTCGGCTCTCCTTCACGGGAGCAGAAATCACCGACCCTAAATCGCTGCTGGGTGGATTTTAAAGGAGGACCACAGAGCGCACGTGGGTTCTGGCTGAAGAGCGGGGCCTTAGTTGTGTTTTCTCAGCTCAGCCTCAGAAGTGAGACTCCCGCCACGCCGAGTCTAAACGGGAGCCACAGAGCCAGGTGTGCTCACTGATGAGCAAGCATCACTATGTGGGCGGGAGTGGGGGTCAAAGAGGGGTCACGACCCCTAGAGCGAGGCTTAAAAACCAGGGAGGAAGGGATGCTGGTGTCCAGGCTCAGGGCTCCCTGTCGCTGGATCCTGCAGCCACACTGTCACCCAGCAATGGTCACGCTGGGTCAGAGGGGCCTGATGTGGCCACAGCCCATGTGCAATGGGAGGCCACAGCAGGCTCCTGACCAGAGACTCCCCCGCTGGAGTGACGGAACCACTGCTCCCTGGCCCAAGGGGCACAATCTCCCGCCATGCCACAGGCGTCACCTGTCTGAGCTTCTCTGGGTCCAGAATCGGCAGTGAGCCCTTGACAGACCGCCAGGCGCTGGAGCCTGACGACAGGGCAGGTAGCATCAGAACCCCCGCTGCACAGAGGAGAGAGCACAGGTCTGACCCCGCACCTGGTCAGACAATGAAGGCAGCGCGGGTTCTGAGGGGCTCACGCGGGGTCTTCAGCGCCTCACGGGAAGGCGAATGCTGAAAAAGGTGTGCTGGGATCTCCAAATTGTTTGCACTCAAATAAACCTCTCTTTGATTTTCCCACAATCTGCTTGAAGCCCCCTTGTGTCCAAAGGTGAGCCCAAACATTCCCCTCTTATGTTTTTTCATCTCATCCCTAAAATCCTATACAACACACCATCCTTTCATAGGATTAAGAACCTCGCAGGGAGTAACTACTTGGCCTAGCAGTTAAGATAATACTTAGGATGCCTGCACCCATCTTTTAGTGCCTGGATTCCAGTCCCAGCTCTGCCCCCAACTCCAGCTTCCTGCTAATGCACACCCTGGGAAGCAGGTGATGTCTCAAGTGGTTGGCTCCCTGTCACTCACATGGGGAAGACTTGGATTGAGTTCCCTGCTCCTGGTTACGGCCTGGCCCAGCCGTATTTGGGGCATGAACTGGTGGGTGGGTGTGCTCTCCGCTCACCCCCTTCTTTGCCTCTCAAATAAATAATTCTTTTAAAACTCTTTAAGGAAATTTTTATAACAGTCAAAAAGTGGGAACAACCCAAGTGTCCAGCCGACGACTGGATAAATACAACATGGAGAATCCTCTGAAGCAGATGCTACACAGCCGTGACTATGTGTGCTGTCATGGAGACCAGCCCTGAACACACCAAGCTAAACGAGGGACTCACACATAAAGGACCACGGCACAAGTGACTCCACTGATAGAAATGTCCACATCAGGCAAATCTACAAAGACAGAGAGTAGTGTAGGGGTTGCCTAAGGTGGGAGGGGTGGGACGGGGAGTGACTGCCAATGGGCTTCCTTCTGGGGTGATAAAACGTGCTAAAATTAGGTGGTGGTGATGATGGACAGCTCTGCACTCAAAGCCACTGCACACTGTGTGCCTTCAGAGCAAGAACCACGGGGTGCACGGATTTATCTCAACAAAGCCACAGCAGAAAGAAATTCTTACAGAAGAGAAGGGTGTGGGCTTCCTTGAGATGAATGGGAAGTCTCGGGGGAATCTGCACACCGGAGACACGAAGACAGTGTTCACGGGTTGGCAGATGCAGAGTGGCAGGGCAGGTGGGTGTCAAGCAGTGGACGGGGCTGGAGGCTTGGCCAGCTGAGACACGGATCCAGTGCAGAGGGGCAGCCCCTGTGCACCTCCCCCCAGCCACTGCCCTCAGGTCCGGCACTGCCAGATTTTCTCATATTTTGGGTTTCAGTTGAAATTTTCCCATTTTTGTTTCTGGAACTAATTCTTTTTTTTTCACTAACACAACTGTGATTTGTGCCTCTTACCGCTGAGTGCACAAACATTCCTGGTGCAACCCTAAGCCCTGGAGATGCAACAGTGGTTGGGGCCTCCAGCAAGGGGCTCTCATCCTTCCCTGAAGACAGTGCGCAGATGCAGCAGAGGACACTGGTCGGTCCGAGCTGCCGGCACACGCATCCACACACGGGGACGGCATCTGGCTGCAAAGACAGAGCCGCTCTCCCTAAGCGGGTGGTGAGTGAGCTGGGAGACTGGCGTGCAGGTCAGGTCAGGCAGGATTCCCAGGCTGCTGGCCACACCCGCTGCTGGGCACCTCTCTCCTCGCCTCCCTCTCTCTGTGCCCAACTTCAGATGCTAGGCAGAGACCACGGCACATGTCAGCAGGAGAGTGGCAGCACCTTGGGCCAACTGAGCTTGGGGGAGCTGTTTTTCTTCCTGACTTGCTGAGCAGTATGGGGCTGATCATCTAGGTCGCTGGGTTCAAACGAGCTCCTCCGGAACAAGGGACCCCAGGAGCCTCCTGGCTTTTATTTCTCCAGGTTTGTAGTTCCCGTGGAACCTGTGAGGTTTTGGGGGTGAGGGTTACTGTATTCTGTCTGCGATCAGTGTTGACTTCCTGTCCCCGGGGCTTTGTGCTCCAGGAGCCAGCTCTCAGCGATGACAGGGCTTTGGCCTCAGGGCCCACGTGCTGTTAACCAGCTTCAAAGTGGGGACCCAGGCGCACACTCTCCTTAGCCTGACAACCAGGCAGGGAGTCTGAGGCCCACACAACCCCAAATCTAACGGCATGTGGGAGAACCGAGTATGGCTGTGCTTTCCTAAAAAGAAAAAAAAGAGTCTCTTTTTGGTCACAGTTCCAGCCCGATGCACGACCATCAGGGTCTAACACACCGTCTTTTAGGAAGTCCTGTGCCGGGAGAGACAGCTACAAATTCTTTGCTGTTCTTGCCACCGAGAGAAAGTCTCACTGCCCTCCCTGGGACTCTGGACCGGGCAAGGGGACCTCTCTGACCCAGAGAATGGGGCAGCAGCAGTGCTGGGGCTTCCCAGGCTGGCTCCTAGGTCCTCCAGCTTCAGCCCGGGCTTGCTGAGAAGGGCAAAGAAAGGACACAAGGGCTATTCTGGCATTCCCTCTCACGAACAGCAAACAAGTCCACGAATTTTAGAAACTTGCACACCAAAGTTTAACGGATTGTCAATACACATGTGTGGCCGTAATGATCAAATATCTAAATACAGCATGAACTTCTGTTACTCCTTATTTTTATCTTCACTTAAAACTCTACGTGTTGTCACCTGCATTCTTTCTTTTAGCTCTGACCAATAAAAGGCAGGGTACAAAATGCCAGCAGCGCCTGTGTGCCTTGGGAATTATTTTGTATCTAAGCGCACACTCATCCAAAGAGCCTTCCCAAGCTGAACGGAGCCTGCTCAAGGCGGATCTGGGGTGCACCGACTGCACGGTTCTTGGTGGGGGCTCAGGTACGGCGAAGCTTCCAGGGAAGGGCTGGGGTGGGAGGTAGCACAGTGCTGTTATCAGTACACACATGTGTGAGAGTGAGGCGGCCAGCTCCAGCAGCCACCGCCAGCCGTCCACTTCCCCACCTGTGCCACATTCCAAGTGCCGAAGAGACACGGGTATCTTGTTTCTATTTTTCATGTTGCCAAGTCTCCACTTTCCAAACCAAGCCCTTCGCAAGCAAGGATCTGGTTTCCATCTTCTCCCACGCTCCCGGGCATACCGACCTGACGCTCTGTAATGAGACAAGCCTCTGCGCCCCCGAGCTCACCCGGCATGAAAACATCCCTAGAACAGCTGCGACCCAGCACAGCATCTTTATGATGGTCCAGAGACTTCCTGGGCCGTGAAATGGGACCATTCTCCTCTTAGTGATCCCACTGAGGGTGGTGGTTAACTGAAGCAGCACCTACCACATGGGCACCGCATACCCCAACATCCAGCACCTCACAGGGCTGACTCCAGCTTGGTCTGAGGCACCATCAGAGACCGCTGGAAGACCCAGCAGGGCCGGGGGCTCAGGGCCAGGCATGACAAACCCACACCTCGCTTTCCTCTCCCACTTGGCAAGGAGCAGCTTGGACGGCAGACACCGAGGAGAAGATGGATGAACCCAACGATCTCGATTCTGCGAGCTACGATGCGAAGCAGGGATTGGCTTAATTCCCGCCAGAGACATTCTCCGGGAGATTGTTCGAAGCCAGAGAATAGGAAATCTCTTCCCCTAACCAAGAAATCTTGAAAATGCGCACCATGCTGCTGATCTCCCTGTTGTGGCCAAAGGCAGCCCCATGCCAGCAAGATGTCAGAAGAGCAGTGTCTCTTGTAAGTCGGAGCATAACCCAGGCAAACGGTGATGAGGGCATCTTGTGGCTGAAGCTCTCACGGTATCCACCACGGCACAAGTCACAACGGTCGGTGGTCTGCCCGTGCAAAGCTACCTGAGCCCCACCGTGAGACAGATTAGGAAATGCACGCAAAGGGGGACCTGGCGCGTCCACCGCCTCCGACGCCCCAGAGCTCAGGAGAGAACTCTGAACTGAAGGAAGAAACCTCAGGACAGAAGGGAGGCGGTGGAAAATTCATGACTCGCCTCACTCGCACAGGACGTAGACGGCCACTGAGCCCAGAGGTGACAGCAAGTCACACTCAGGGACACACAGGTGTCAGGCACCCCTCACACGGGACCTGACCCAGCAGAGCCTTTAAACTCCTAGGGCATGAAGATGATAGACGATCCTACGTTCACAGCAGACTCCCAGCGTCTGAGGAGCCTAGGCGCCGACCTGCTCTGCCTCTGGATGGTTGGCCACTGGGTGCTGGAACTGCACTCCCTGGCGCCCCCTACAGGGTGGGTCAGAACTTCAGCGGCACAGCTGCTGGCCCAACCCACCCCAGTCCCCCGTGTCCTGCAGGAGGTTGATCTCTCCTTGTCCTGCCCTCAGACGTCAGGGACTAGCACTTCTGTGGGGCCCCACGATCCTGACCTACAACAGGAATCCTCCTGTTTTTATTTCCTGTCTAGGAAAAACGTGTCTGTAAGGGTGGGGTGGAGCCTTCCAACTCACAGACCCTAACCCAAAACGCAGCTGCTGCTCCAGAAGTAACTAGGAGCCAGGAGGCAGGTATGCGCCAACGCGAATGCCCCTACCTCTGGAAACGCCGGAGCCGCAGCTGTGCACACGCAATCTGCCCTGCTGCCTTTCTCGTGTGCCAGCCATATCCGGAAGTCCCTTTTGAGGCTACTTTTAGTAACAATCATTATTCACAATGAGGCCTAGAACTGCACATCAAATGAATTCCCAGAGGCACGGGAGGCTTCGCCCACAGAGGCACTGCCTTTGAAAGGCATCGTTCCCCACCTAGACCCCTGTGCACCTGTGCCATTCACAGACAGGAGCCCGGGGCCCAGCCACAGCAACACTGAGACAGTGTTCACGGCTGTGGCCACCTGGGAGCCTCCCAGACCCTGGAAGGCTTGAGTGATTTCAGACCCTCAAAACAGAAGTGCACACACAGCAATGCCATCACACACTCCCCTCCACGAGCCGTGTGCATCTTAACCAGCACTTCCTGTGCTCCCTGCAAGCCAGCCCCTGCGGCTACAGTCAGGCACGTGCACATTTCATTCATTGTCCCACACAGGAACTCACAAAGCAACGATTCCCATGTCTCCCTGTGACGCCCACCTGTGCCCGTGAGGAGGAATGTGACGGATGAGAGACGGCGGGGGGAAGGCAGGCGGTGAGTCCCCTGGCCGCGGATGCACCTCTGCTGTTCTCCTTGCAAACCCTCCCTCGCTTGCTCCTTCCAAAGCGTCCCTGTTCCGAGCAGAGCGAGCATGCTGACCAGCTGGGCACAGGCCCAGCGGCAGCCACGCTGTCTTCCTCGTCCACAGAGCTCCAGGGTGCCACCGAGAACTGGAGCGTGTGGCTGTGAGTGAGGCACGCGCCAGCCTTCTCGCAAGTGTCCCGCAGAAGGACTCCTGCGTCGGGTGAGAAGGGATAGAGACGGCGTCTCGACGGCTCCGTCCTGCTCGGAGAGTCCGCTGCTTGAGTCCTGAAGCAGCTTCCGCCTGAGCCTTGGCACAGGGATGCGGTGACAGCTCAGTGGGAGCTAACAGCACCCCGCCAGTGGGTGGGGTGGGAACAGCAGCAGAGGATGGCCCAAGTATCTGGGTCCCTGCCACCCACATGGGAAACCCGGATGATGTTCCTGGCTCCTGGCTTAGCCCTGGCCCAGCGCTGGCCACTGTGGTCATCTAGGGATTGAACTAGCAGATGGAAGATCTCTCTGTCTCTGTAACTTTTTTTTTAAAAAAATAAATCTTTTTAAAAAAGATCTTGTGGGTTTTTTTTGGTGCCTATATGGGATGCCAGCACTGCAGGCAGCAGCTTTACCTGCTATGCCACAGTGCCGGCCCCCATAAATCTTTTTTGAAATAAAATTCCTGGGACCAGTTCTGTGGCTTAGCAGGTAAAACCACCACCTACAGTGCTGGAATCCCATATGGACACTGGTTCAAGTCCTGGCTGCTCCACTTCCGATCCAGCTCTCTGCTATGGCCTGGGAAAGCAGTGGAGGATGGCCCAAGTCCTAGGGCCCCTGCAACCACCTGAGATACCAGGAAGAAGCTCCTGGCTCCTGGCTTCAGATCGTCCCAGCTCCGGCCATTGCAGCTATTTGGGGAGTGGACCAGCTGATGGAAGCTTTTTCCTTCCCTCTCTGCCTCTGCTTCTCTGTAACTCTGCCTTTCAAATAAATAAATAAATATTTTTTAAAATTCCTAATTATAATTGAATTTGTTTTATTGCCCCAACAGGTTCTACAAATACTTGAGAATCTATAGTAACACACATAAACATGCATATAATTGCACGTGTAAGTATCATATATGTAACTAATCATGTCGGTATCACACATGTAAGTAATCACACGTGTAAGGACTTGTACTCATAAGGAATCTCACATGTAAGTAATCACATGTGAAAGGAATCACACACATAACTAATCCTACATGCTAGGAATAGCACTAAGGAATCACACATAAGTAATCACACATAAATACTACATAGCGCATGTAAGTACTGGCACATCAAGGTGATGGCCTACTAAATAATCGCACACACAGGTGCAGGATGTACTGTCTGTGGCAACACTGGATTCTTGCCTCCTTGCAGAGACCCCACAGCCCTCACTGGCCCCAGGCTCAGGTACGCAGCCCAGGACCCTCGGGGGTCTATCCTCTTTTGGGAATCCTAAAAAATAAAATTATATTAGGTGATCCCAAAAGAATTTTGCATTGACATTGCCAAGGAAGAAGAAAGCAAACTCACTGCTTATTAATTTTTCCCCCTCATATCGCCCTTCAATTCCTCACATGGCATCAAACGACTTTAACAGATAACACACACTGTCTACCATATGATGCTATCAACAAACATTAAACTTTAAAAGTCATTCGTGAATCACAACGCGCTGCTCCCGGGACTGTTAGAGTCTAATTAAAACCCAAGATCAGTGCTCCCCGCAGTGAAAAAAATCACCCTGGGAACAACAAAGGGGGAAGACGCTGGTTACCAGTCACTCAAAATTCCCCTCCCGCGCCCCCCACCCCCGGCTTCAGCTCCAGTAAGCGACGGCGGCCAGAAGCCTGCAGACACACGGCATGAAGGAGGAGGAAGCGCAGCCCAGGGCCCCCACTCGTCTCCCTGCAACCCAGTCTGAGCCGAGCCCGTGGACTCCTGAGCACCTTAACCTGTGCCAATGTGCTCTCCTTGTCTGGGGCGGGGAGACAACCCCAGCCCTCTGCACAGTGGTGGGGGGTGAGGGACCCTCTCTCAGAGCAGCATTTGGTGCGAGGGTGGCCACGGGAGGAGACCCATGAGGAACAGATCAGACCAAGGACTCTGGCTGCAGGACCTGCACATCAGATCCTAGGGACCCAATGCCAAAGGCAATCTATTTCCAGGCACAGTTTTCGACATGAATATCACCTACTAGCAGTAGATGGTACACCCACATTTCCATTAAGTTGAGGTTTCTGCAGAGGGCAGGATGGGAGAGTGCGGAGCCTTTTACGTCCATTCTAAAACATTAGAGACTACTACTCCTCCAGAACTCTAGAGCAAACTGTCAGGTTCAAGTCCCAGTTCCAGAAACTACCATTCCCAAGTGACCTGGACCGACCCTATGCATGCAACAGATTTTATAATCTTAGTATCTCCCACCTGCACCCTGGAGCAGAGACCCTGACACAGTGCCCCACACAACTCAGCCTTGACATCAGCATGTGGAACAGAATTCTTGGGGCTGGCGCTATGACACAGAGGCTCCAGTCATTTCCTGCAAGACAAGCATCCCACATGGGCGCCAGTTCAAGTCCCAGCTGCTCCACATCCTATCCAGCTCCCTACTAATGCACCAGGGAAAGCAGCAGAAGATGGCCCAAGTGCCCTGGCATCCATGCAGGAGGCCCAGACTGGAGTTCCAGGCTCCTGGCTTCGGCCTGGCCCAACCATGGTCATCGTGGCCAGTCAGGGAGTGAGCCCCAAGATGCAAGCTCTTTCTCTCGCTGTGTGTCTCTCCCTCCTCTCTGTAACTCTGCTTTTCAAGTAAATAAAAATAATAAATCCCAAAGAACAGCATTACTCACAGTAACTCCACTGGCTCATCCAAGGAGCCAGGAACAGAAACAAAATGGTTAAGCAAATTCTCCCAATAATTGTGCTTCCCTTGGCAAATCTCCAAACTCAAAAAACAAACAAACAAACAAACAAACAAACAAAAACAACAGAAAGTGATTAAAAGAGCAGGCTGAGAAGGACCAGCGCCTTTCTCCGCCCACACCTGTACTCCAAAGGCACATACACGCCCAGGGGACAACGACAATGCTTCACCTCCATTTAACTCTTGGCGGTTTCAGCGGTGCTTTCAAATCATTATGTCACATCATGGCCTGAGCAGCTGCCGGTGCCCACTGGACAGCTGTGGTCCCTCCCGCTCTGCGGAAACCAAGGCTCCAGGGGGTAGTAGGTCACTTCCACCCAGGAAAGCCTGGGGCGGGGCACACTTTGCTACTGCACCATTGCATCTTCAACAACGAAATGAGTCGGGAGAGGGCCCGCTGGGCCACCAGCCGCACCACAGACCCCTACATTAGAGAAGGCTCCGGAACCGGGGTGGGGGTGGGCTGGGGGTGAAGGGAGGGTAACAGGACACAGTTCCGAGCAGACTCTGCCTAAGCCGCCACCAGCGCCAGGTCTGAATCCAGAGCTGCGTGCCTGGGCGGCCGCCTCCCAGGAGAGAGGAGCAGCACGTGTGCTCCTGCAGGCAGCAGCAGACTACAAGGAGGCCAAAACCACCGCCAGAAAAGCAAAGTGCTCTTTCCCTGGGTTCTTCCTCCTCCTGGAGTCAGAGTGGGGGAGGGGAAGAGGGAGGGGGAGGGTCCAGGCAGCCGGCAAAGGAGCAGGGCAGAGAGTGCCGCCCACTTACTGGATGGCCCTCCAGCTTCTCCCTTACTAACAGGAAGCGCTTTCTCTCTCACAGGAGCGGCTTGCATCCCCAGCTGACGGTAAGGTCACTTTCTGCTCCTTCTGAGGACAGGGACAAGGACTGAGACAGCCCGAGGCCTGCGGAGAGGGCGCGCACGCAGGTGCAGAAGCTGTGGGCTCTGACCCACCAGCAGCGGGCCACCAAGTGCCCAGGAGCGCTGGGGCCTGGCAGCACCAGGGTCTCCAGACTGGGCAGGAAGCCCTCGAGGAAACCCACTCTCTGCAAGAAGCCAGGGTGTGGCTCACGTGCCACTCACCTGCACCACGTGGGGAGTGGAGGGCGACGGTGACAACGCGCCACCACACAGGAACGCCCACACCACCGCCACGGCCCTAACCAGAACACTTCCTTCCCCTGAGTCCTTGAACCTTGGTCACTCGCCTTCCTAACCCTGTCTCCGGAAGCCCCAGCTGGCCCCGCAGAGCAGGCGCGTTCAGCACGTGGCACGGGGTGGCCTTGGGAGCCCTGCGGTGCTCCTGTATCCTCTGACGTAGCCTGAGCCACACTGGGGGGGTACGACCTTGGACGATGGTGGCAGAGTGGTCAGTGCCCTCCTCGGTTGCTTCTCCGAGCCTTTCAAGGTGGCCGGTTTTCTCCCAGGAGACATCAGGCCACAGAGGCACGGCATGGAAGAGTGGCATGGGCAAAGCCCGTCCATGTGCCATAAATGAGAGTATTAGAAACATGGTGACATCTGAAGTGATCCTGCCCTCAGCCCACAGGGCCCAATGTCATCGCTCCCGGGCTGTAGGTGGCACTGGTGAGAGGAAGCTTTCTGGTCGGAGTGGGATCAGTATCTCACAAAGGCAGCGGCTACAGAGCATCTCACCAGCTCTCAGGGTCAAGTGCAGCATTAACAAGAAAACACCAGTTGGACCTGCTGCTTCCATTAAATAACTCCATTAAATGGGGGAGGGGGACATACCGAAATTTTTCAGGGACTTTTTAATGTTCTGGAAGGAAAATAAAGCATTCGTCTCCATTTGCTTTTCAATCGTGTTAGTTCCCGTTTAAAAATGCATCAGTAGCATTTTAAAAAATCTGTAGTAATTATGTTGTCTTTTTCTGTGTTCATACATGGACACATTTGACCGCAGGGTCTTCTGAAGTCAACCACAACAATGTTACCGTAACTGGGAGTTAACTCCTTGATGGAAGCAGAAAAGTGCCTTAGAAGTAGCAACAACTAGGATGCCAAGTCCACGATGCTTAAAGAATGACTGATGCAAATGTTTTGTCCCCTCACCTGAGATGCAGATATGATGGCTGGAGCTGCAGCAGCTGCCCTGGACTATAATGCAGCCTTGGGAATGAAGGGCAGCTACAGCCGGCCACAAAAAGGAGCCTGTGACTGTGGGGACTTTGTGGGGCAGTTCTGCGATGCCAATCCCAGCCTGTGAAACAGAAATAAAGTCCCTCTTCCCCCTAAACAAATGATATTTGATTTTCCACAACCCGACGTCAGTTAGACGCCCACTTGCTAATGCCTTGGAGATAAGCACCAGGTTGGGAGCAAAAGCTGTCAACAAGTAAGCAGGTTTGTTTCAGAGCCAGGTAAGGAAGGAACGCACAGGGTAAACAGACGCAAGCACGCAGGGGCCTGGAAGTGGCTGGGACCCAGCAGAGAAGGTCAAGTGGCCCTCCTCATCTTGAAGGGAAGGTGCCGCCCCTCCAGCACGTGGAACAGTGTCTGGGACCACAGGGGAGGTGCAGCCAGTACACACTGGAGGCGTGAAGCCAGAGCCGCGGGTGTGCCCCAGATACCCACTGAAGGGTGCAGCTGAAGTCACGGGTGGTCAGTGACTGCCCACTGACAGAGTGAAGGCGAGCCAAGGACGCTTACAGACACCCTCGGGGGCCCACATGGTGGCCCTGCGAGGCAGGCTGCCACCCGCAACACGAGCAGCCAGTATCCCAGTGCCACTTCAAGTCCTGGCTTCCCACCCCGCTCCCGGCTAGCACACCTGGGCAAACAGCAAAACATGGCCCAAGTGCTAAAGCCCCTGCAGCCCACCTGGGAGACCCGGGTGGAGTTCTTGGCTCCAGTCTTCCGCCTGGCCCAACCCCAGCCACTGTGGCCATTTAGGGAGTGAACAGGCAGATGGAAGATCTCTCATTCCCTGTTTCTCTTTCTGTCTGTCACTCTGGCTTTTAGATAAATAAAATAAACCTCTTTTTAGAATTTTTTTTTTAAATCTCCTGAATGAATATGAATCAATGATGTTCTATAAATACCCATGAATTAATGAATGAAGCTGAAGCCAAGCTCATCCAATCAATGACCCTGGAACCAAGTATAGCTGAAGTCAGAGATGTCCAAAAAGTACCCCGTTGAATGAATGAAGCCAAGCTAGTCAGTCCGAGTCCAGAGACCCAATGACTAGAGGTCCTTTCCAACACAGAGAAACAATAAACAAATAAACCAAGTTTACATGAAGATGGGCCTTCGACAGAACTTTGATGATTCAAGTCCAAAGCGGCTGCAGAGCGGCCTGAGAAAGCACACAGTCCAGGAACTGGGAGCTTCCTTCCGGGTATCTCACGAGGGTGGACTTAGGGCAGCCCAGGTGTTTGCACACTGATGTCCCGTCATCCAGATGCCATCGAGCGTAACCCTAAGAGATGGACACACACACAGGATCTCTCCTGAATCTAAAGAGTGAGAAGAAAAGTGGAGACTCCTTTGCAATTCCTTCTGAAGAACCTGCCCCAAAGAAGCTGGCGATACCAAGATCAAGAACACACACTGCTCTCCTGAACAAAGCCCACTCACAAGAGGAGCTTTGGAGGACCAGAGACTTCTGCCAGGAAAGAATGGAATACAGGGGCACACACCTGGCCTGGCAGCTACGGTGCCTGCAGAGATGCCCACATCCCACCTCAGAGGGCACGGTTCCACCCCAGCTCGATTCCAGCTTCCTGCTGATGCAAACTCTGGGAGCAGCAGGTGATGGCTCAAGTGACTGGATCCCAGGGAGGTCTGGATGGAGCTTCTGGCTCATGGTTTCGGCTCCAAGCCACCCAATGCAGGCACGTGGGACGTGACCAGAGAATGGGACCTCGCTCACTCACCCTCCCTTCCTCCCTCTCAAATTGAAAGAAAAGGGAGGGTGGTGGTGGTAGATAAAACAGGAAGTGGGGAAAGGATGGTGGGGAAAACAAGAGCAATGTTTATTACTCTTCTCTGGAGGATCAACGGCAGCTTCTTTATCAAAACACAAAACAGAAAACAAACAAGTCCCATGTTTTTGCAATCTATATGAGATTTGCCCAAACATCTTTCTTTTTAGTATAAGTTATAAATTCTAAGTCTAAATTTCCTTGGCAGTACAGAAAATGAAGGTAGCGTAAGGTCTATCAAAGCGAGGGCTGAAATGACAGAGCTGCACAGAGCAAGGGGCTAATGCATTTAACCATCAGCATGAGGGCTCTGAATCCTAAAAAAAAAAAAAAAAAATCGAGAAGTTTCTTAGATAATTTCCACACCAGCGCATACACAATAAAACAAACACATATATTTTCAAAGAAGAAGTCCTCCCTCACAGATAGTACTGCTTGGAGATACACACGAAATAATTTTGCCTAATAATTATCAGCAGCAGTGGAAGAATTTTTTAAAGATAATAATTAGCCAAAAGTGGGGTATTTCAGACTGCAGAAACAATAAACTTGGGGTGATTCCTAAAGCAGATGGTTTCAGTGGTACAGAAAGAAACTTGAGTCCTGTCGAATGAGACCATTGATAGAAAAATACCAGGGACATCAGGACATTGGTGGTATGAAGTTTAGAAACACTGGTTAAACTTCAGCTTCTATCAACCTGACCTACACAAGGTCAAGTGTGGGGCTCCATCATTCCAGCCTCAGAACTCACGGATGGAGGGTCAGCCGTGCACCGTGGGAGCCCAGCACCACGACGGCCAACTCAACCTTCTGGACCACTCATCGCAACTCCCAGGACCCTCAGACTGCTGAATCCTGTGTCACCCCCACAGGCCCAGGGACCTCACGCAACCCTGGGTACATCAGCAGGCACCTCCTGGTCCCCTACCCAGAATTCAGACTTCCCCGTAAAAGTACAAGCCGTTGTCTATTACGGATATTCAGGGAACAGGACTTCCAGATGATGAATACGAGCATCTTTGTTTTTAAATAATGTTTTTTCCAACACCCTAAACTGAACTGAATTTGGTTTATTGATACAAAGGCTCCCAGGTAATTCTTTTCACTGCACATCAGCAACTGATTGTTCTATTATTTTCGGTTTAATTATTATCGGTTGTTCTATTATTATCGGTTTAATTATTATCAAAGGCTTATTAAGCCGATGAGTGCAAATCCAATCACTGTTGACGGACTAGAGATCCTTGTGTTGGGCACCATGCCCATGACTGGGGACGCACTGCCCTGTGGCGCTCCCGGTCCAGGTCATGGGTCCACTCTGCTGTGAACGACAGGGAGCGGGCATGGGCTTCACTTCCTCTGTTCCAGACCATTGCATGCCACGTGGAAAATGCACAAGGTCATCGCCCTTCCACCCGCCACTTCTCCAAGCACCTCAAAAACTGTTCCTGTTTCCAATATTGATTTGTGCTAAATTTATCTAAGGAAGACACACCAAGGAACAGCATTGGTAAGCTCTGAGGAAGGTCAAGATCACAGCCAAGCTTAATGGGTTTATTTGGAAGCCAAAAGTGAGGTGTGGGCATCCTAGTCCATCTGTCTCAACACCCTACCTGACCAAGAAGTCGGATCTCATCCAGACACACAGGTACAAGACCAGGTGCGTGACCTCAAGATTTGTCCTGCAGGGGCAGGTGGTCATAGTATAGTGGGTAAAGCAGCCACCTATGAGACCAGCATCCCATATGGGCACTGGTTCATGTCCTGGCTGCTCCACTTCTGGTCCAGCTCCCTGCTGATGAACTGGGACTCCTGGCTTTGGCCTGGCTCAGCCTGGCTGTTGTGGCCAACCGGGGAGTGAACCAGCAGATGGAAGATATCTCTCTCCCTCTCCCCCTGACCACCTATTTCTGATTTTCAAAATAAATAAATACTTTTTTTAAAAAATTCTCCCACTGTTGATGATAATTATTAAATAAAAACACTAAAATGTTTTTGCATGGGAGATTCAGGATATTGTAAGAAAGGAAGTAAAATGCCAATTACAGATGACTGACGTAAGCTAAGTTGATTTGAGCATCTCCCTAGATGATCTGTATGGGAAACACAAGCTTTAGTTCTCTCTGCACACCTGCTTTACCGGGAGAACAGTTACAGTCCACAGACCCCTCTGTCCAGGGGACAGACAGAAAGGCCATGCTCACATGCAGTTGTTAAAAGGCATTGATAGACTTGCAGTAAATAGGTGCCTTTTTAGAAGCTGCTTTGGTTTTTATTAAGGGCTTTTTTTTGAAGGTTTAATCTGTTCCTAGGCTGGTTGGTTACAGATCCTCCAATTTGCAAAGAAAACAAGCAAAAGAGAAGAGAGAGAATGCTGAGTATGCAGTAATTCCTGAAGTTCATGAAACAATTTAGGGACCTACTTAATTCTTTTTTTTTTTTTTTGACAGGTAGAGTTACAGATAGTGAGAGAGAGAGAGAGAGAGAGAAAGAAAGAGAGAGAGAGAGAAAGGTTCTCCCTCCACTGATTCACCCCTCAAATGGCCGCTACGGCTGGCGCTGCACCGATCTAAAGCCAGGAGCCAGGTGCCTCCTCCCAGTTACCCATGCGGATACAGGGGCCCAAGCTCTTGGGCCACAGCAGAGAGCTGGACGGGAAGAGGAACAAACAGGATTAGAACCCGGCGCCCACATGGGATGCTGGCGCCACAGGCGGAGGATTAACCAAGTGAGCCAGGGCGCCGGCCCCTACTTAATTAATTCTTAACTCAGTGTGTTTCACGGATTTAGGATTATTCCTCTTCAAATACATTTATTTGCTAATATTTATAAATATTTACCCAAGTTGCTACCACGTGCCTCAAAAGCACCGTAAGATAAGGCTCACAATCTGCTATGGAAAAATCTGCAGTTTGGTTTGACTTGAGAAATGCCTTAAATGGGCAATTCCTTCATTCACCTCATCAGTCCCTAGTCCTCTGATCAGGGAGCAGATGCCACAGCTGTCTAAAGAGTCATCGTATTTATTAATCCCTTGCAATACGCCGGATATCCTAAGTGCTCTCTGTACCAAGACTCACTGAGCACCCCAAAACAGTCCCATGAGGGATACACTGCTACTGTTCCCACTTCAAAGGTGAGCTCATGGGGCCCAGAGAGCCAGGCCTGGTCAAGATCACGTGGTAAGGACTGGGGCACTCCAGGTCCCACCACAAATTCCTCTGCCTTCCTAGCCAGGGGGGCAGGGGTGGGGGGTGGGGCAGTGTTGCTCCCCCATTCACGGAGGAACGACACTAGACCCTGCGCTGTTCTTTCGTCTGCTCGGCCCTTCCCGGGTTAGCTGCTGGTCCTTCCCGGGTTGGCTGCCGACCCCTCCACATTCCACGGAGGGTCGTCCCCCCCCCCCCCGCCCCGCCCCGCCACTTTCCCCGCTTCCTCCGAGGAGCAGCACACCACCAGCCGGCTCTCTCGGGGGCTGCCCAGGTGTTCCCTCAGATGTTCCTGGTGCATGTTTCTCTCCTCCTTTATAGTCCTCTTCCACCAATCCATGCTCTGCTACCCACACGCCGAGCACGCTGCTCTCCTCCAGTCAGGAGCAGGATCAGCTCCTGCAGCTTATCAGTCAAGTTGGCCAGAGGCAGCTGCGTAGAAGTTTACTCCTCCCCAGCGCCATATTGTGGGAGAGCAGATGCATAGAATAAGTCTTAATTCCAGTAACTTAGCCTAGTCTCAGTTGCTCCCCACAGGGCAGACCCAAAGCAGTGGTTTTCCGGAGGTTCTAAGGCTCCGAGTAAATTCCCATCAACTGGGAGTCAGGAGGAACGACAGCCCTCCGAGCCCATTTTGTTCACCTGCCCCAAAGACCAAGAGAAAGAACCAGAGCCAGCCAGCAGGTGATGCAAGCTGGATGCCACCAACTGCACGCTACAGGTTCCGTCCAGAGGAAATCACAGGAAAGGCAGCCCGGGAGCTGGGGGAGGGGCAGGGGCCCGGAAGCTCCTCCTGAGAGCTGTGCCAATGCCCTCACCTCCAGAGGTGTCTGTCAAACGCATCCAACTCTATGCTCACAACTGGTAAATTCTACCTTACGTAAATTACACCTCAATAGGTCTGTTTTTAAAAAGGCTAAAAAGGAAGGTGAATGTTATTCATATACAACGTATTTTTTCTTTTTTTTCTTTTAATGTAGATGTAGTTATTTACTTGAAAGTCAGAGTTACACACAGAGAGAAGGAGAGTCAGAGAGAGAGAGAGAGAGAGGTCTTCCAACCGCTGGTTCACTCCCCAACTGGCTGCAACGGCCAGAGCTGTGCCGATCCGAAGCCAGGAGCCAGGAGCTACCTCTGGGTCTCCCCTACGGGTGCAGGAGCCCAAGGACTTGGGCCATCTTCTACTGCTTTCCCAGGCCAAAGTAGAGAGCTGGACCGGAAGTGGAGCAGTGGAGACTCAAACCAGGACCCATATGGAATGCCGGCACCTCGGGCAGAGGCTTTACCTGCTACGCCACAGCGCCGGCCCCTTTTTCTTCTTTTAAAAAATTTTTGTTTATGTATTTTCATTTTATTTTTGGAAGGCAGAAAGACAGAGAGACAGACTTGGAGATCTTTCATCTGTTAGTCCACCCTGCAAAGGCCTGCAGCAGCCAGTGCCGGGCCAGGATGAAGGCAGGAGGCCAGAACTCAATCGAGGTCTCCCATGTGGGTGGCAGGGACCCAAGCGCTGAGCCATCACCTGCTGCCTCCCAAGGTGCACACTAGCAGGAAGCCAGATCACAAGCAGTAGAGCTGGACTGCAGCCAGGCATCCTGATGAGGGAAGCAGGGGTCCCAGGCGGCAATGTCACCACCAAATGCTATGCCACATGCCCCGCCCTCCTCCTCTTCTCACCTCTCTCCCAGTGAACTCACGGTGGGTGGGAAACTCCTGCAGTGAACCAAACTCTATCATGGGTTGAGGCTTCCTATTGGCCACCTCATTGCTTTGCCAACTTAACGCCTTCAGGAAACCTTTCTCTGAAGTTCTGTCCAGCCATGGACAAAGGTTTGTGACTGGGAGCCCAGGGAAGTATGAGCTCCAAGGAAGAGGCCTGCATGCTAAGTAAGGAGGCTTTCCCTCTTGGCCTGGCCCACTACACCTCGCTGAGGCTCATTGCTCTCCTTGATCAAATGAGCATAACAGGGGCCAGCATTGTGACGTAGTGGGTTAAGTGCCCAGCATCCCACATGGGCGCCAGTTTGAGTCCCAGGTGCTCCAGTTCCAATCCAGCTCCCTGCTAATGCACCTGGGAAAGCAGTGGAAGAAGGCCCAAGTCCTTAGGCTATGGGAGACCCAGACAAAGCTCTGAGCTCCTGGCTTCGGATTGGCTCAGCTCTGGACATTGTGGCCACCTGGGGAGTGAACCAGTGGATGGAAGACTTCTCTGTCTCTCTCTGCCTCTGTGTAACTCTGCCTTTCAAACAAATAAATACATCTTTAAAATAAACTAACAAATAAATAATAAGTTGCTCCAGGAAACTCATGGTCTACTCGACTACAGCATCCATCAACAAAGCCATAGAATCTAAAGTTCTGTTAAGTTTCTTCCTTGTTCTTTCATTGTCCCAAACACACAATGAGACTCTGAGTAAGGGCCACATGCAGGGTTGACAGTGCCTAGAGACATACATTGCACACTTAATAATGACCCCTGGGTAAGCAACAATATAAGATGATAATGGGGGCGGGGGAGGAGGGTTAGTATTTGTAAGTCAAGTTGAATATAGTAGAGGGAGAAATATATACTATTTGTTGAGATAAACTGAATAATGAGCAAAATTATCTATGATTATCTGGAAAGCTTCTCGATTCAACTCAGTCACTTAGTGGGCATAGGAACTTACTCCTCCAGCACACCCTGGACAGGAGAAACACTCACACAGGCCGGGGTGCGCTCAGTGGGGAAGCCAACTTTGCCCTGCAATGGAATCCTCTGCATTCTCCTGGCTACCCAGGGTCAGACCTGCACAGGTGCACTGCGGTTACAAAGGGATCAGAGAAGAACATTTTTAATCAGCGCTGACGAAAGTGTACAGCTTCGCTGGGGTGAAGAGCCCCCAGCGTTGGTGGCATCGAGGACAGAAGAACAACAGAGCCCAAGCATCACAGAACTCAGTGTGGGAAGGCTGAAGGTGGTTCCTCCTTGTCTGACAAACCTACGCCATCGAGACCCGGAAGGCCACGTCTTCCCTTGGGGTTCTTAGACTCCCTGGCATTCCTCATGACCCTCACCCCTGCTGCCACCGCTGACACACGGGGCAGCCCAGCCACTCATCCAAGCACAAACCATCCACCCACTAGGGCGCCCCTCAGTCCTCGGGGTGCAGACATCTCCCCTCACAAGGAGCACAGCTAGTACTCAGGGGACAACGCCAGGAAGACCCTGCACAGCCTTTGTTGGGGGGGGCTGCAGGTTCCCAGGGTCTGGTCGCTAACGAGCAGAAGCTGTGTCTACTTGGCTCTGGGACTCTGCCTCGCGGAGAAACTCACGGCACTGGAGAGAGCTGAGCAAGGCCTCTCCGACTCACAACAGGGGCCTCTCTGGGTCATCCGGAGCCTGAACACAGACACAAAATCACCTGCAGGTGAATGGGCATTGTATTTAGATAGCACCTCAGTGTACACATCTGTGCATACACACACATATGTGAGTGGCTCTCGAAAACTTTGTGGAGTGTGTATTTTGAAAAAAAAAAAAAAAGAGAGAGAGAGAAAACTAGGCACAGATTTCCAAATAATTTGCTCCAACATAACCATGGCTTTTAATTCTGTTTCTCCACTAACTTTTGGAAGCACCCTTGTGTATATAAGTACAGAATCCTGATCTATGTGATGCAGACGATGGAGTTAGGAGAGGGGAGGACAGGCAGCCACTGAGGAGGCAACAAAGCCATTTGAGAAGAGGGAATGACCAGGCGTGGTCAGGACATGGCAGGGTGGAGAAGTCCCGAGCGGGACAAAGGACAGTGGCGAGAGCTAAGGATGCACGGGGGTGAGGGCAGCGGCTCGATGACGGAATATCGAGATCCAGGGAAGGGGGCAAAGAGACAACTGCCCCAACACAATGAATACCACCCCCACGCGGGCTGGGCTGCAGGAAGCGCAGGAAAGCACAGCCTCCCCAAGTCCTCTTTGGATAAGTCTACAAAGAAAGAAGTAAGATCAGGGGCCGGCGCTGTGGCACAGTGGGGAAAGCCGCCGCCTCAGTGCCAGCATCCTTTATGGCGCTGGTTCAAGTCCTGGCTGCTCCACTTCCACCAGCTCTCTTCTATGGCCTGGGAAAGCAGTAGAAGATGGCCCAAGCCTTTGGGCCCCTGCACCCAGGAAGCTCCTGACTTCAGATTGGCCCAGCTCTGCCTGTTGAGGCCAACTGGGGTGTGAACCAGCGGATGAAAGACCTCTCTCTCTCTCTCTCTCTCTGCCTCTCCTTCTCTCTCTGTGTAACTCTGACTTTCAAATAAATAAAAATAAATCTTTTTTTTTTAAAAAAAGTAAGTAAGATCAAATCACCAAAACCTGCAATGGCCCTAAGGCACTGCACGTCACCAACTGACTCACTCCTGCAGGTCAGTGCTGTGGACAGAGCCTGCTCTGTCCCAGTGGGAGGCCCTGCTCTCCTGTAGAGGGTCCCAGAGATGACCTTGTGCCAGAGCACTGGCTGGGGGACGGACGTGAAGGTTGATGCCTCGGCTTCAGAACCAGCAGGCGCTAGGCATGTGAAGGCATTTATGTTGAGACACACTTGACACACGCAGCCCCACCCTGTATCGTGCCCTCCCTCCCTTTCTCCTTCTGTCTGCCTTTCTCTCTTTCCCTCCCTGTCTCCCTTTCTCCTCTCTTTCCAAACTACCACTGTCTTGGCTCCGTTTTCTTCCCATATCTAAATACGGTCTTTTGCTGAAACCCAGAATGGCACAAGTGGAAGTGGGATGTTTCACTTTCAGCTCAGACTCATGGATTCCCCAGGTAGTGTTGTCTGTAGGGCATGAGTGGCTTAAAGGACTTCTCCCTTCCCGCCTGCAATGCCGGCACGTCTGTGGCCAAGGGGCTGACGACTCACCGTGCGGGGTCACAGCTCTCAGAAGACGGGCCGTGCCCTGGACGCCAGCACTGGCCTCTCCCACCCGACTCTGACAAGCATCTTCTGTTGCTTCAAAAATAGAAACTGCTTGGACAGACCCCTGCGTGGAGCAGAGACGTCACGGGAGGGAGACGAGGCAGACAATCGAGCAGGCTGCGTCTATTTCTAGCCCACTGTGGTTTTGTTTATTTTTAATAAACTATCACGGCCCTGTCCAGGCAGAACCGCTTTGAGAGTCGGTGGAATGGTCTCTTAGAATCTAGCCCTTTCGGAGACAAGAACTTGTCTCCAGGCACTCAGAGATATTATTTTCAAAGGTTTTTATATCCATATGTCGTATCTACATGAAGTGTGTGTGTGCACCTGGCGGTGCTAAAACTCTTTGCCGGGGGTCACCCAGGTCTCTCCATGGTCCCCGCTCTCTGTGTAGTCAGAATCCCTACAGCCAACTCTGGTTTCCATGGAGATTCTGCCCATGGGGATCCTCGTTCCCACTTTGAACCTAACATCTGGCTGTGTGTTCGCTTCTGGACTTGGCCCTGATCACTTGATTGGTCCTCCTGCCTGGCCCTTCCCTGAATAGTGGCCACATCTATCTGGCTCTGGTTTCATCCTTGAACGAGTGACTAGGCCCTAGAAGACCCCCTCCCAACCCCTCAGGGGACAAGTGATGCCCCCTGAATGGCTCTTTACTGAGGACGGCCCATAGAGTGCCCTCTGCACGTGTAGTGGGAAGATTCGTGCTGGCTGTCCTGCATTTCCACGGGAAAAGCGTGTCCTGCTGTGTGTTACCCCGGAGCCTCTTCCCATTCTCAGAGCCAACTCAGCGCTGCTCCTGGGCCCACTGTCGACTCCTCCATCCCATCCCCAGAGCTGAAAGGCAAGCCTGGGGCCGGGGGCTCTACGGTGGGCCACACTACACTCATCGGGGCCTTCGTGGTGCTGTACAGACCACGTGCAATCATACAGTAGAGCCGGGCACATTTAAATGAAGCTTCTCACAGCCCTACTTACTGCTGTTGACTTTGAACAGGACCCTTACCCTCCTTTCCTCCATTTCCATGTGTGCAAGCCCACGAGATAGCTGGAAGGAGTAAATGAAATACAGGCGCTCTCTGACCTGCAATGGGGTTACACTGTGCCCAATCCAAGTACTGGGCTTACACTGAAACCCAACAAACCTACCCACCCTAGGTTGGAAATATGCCCATGCAAAATGCACCCAAATATACAGCCTGGGGGAGCAGCACAGCACCCTGGGGCTTATCAGCGGTGGCCCTCACGAGGGCCGATGGGGGCTGCTCCCCCCACCACTGCCCAGCCTCTCTGTGTAGGACAAACAACCACACAGGGAAAGACGAAATTCCAAACTGGAAGCAGGGTTTCTACTGAATGTACCAATGTAAAGTCAAACAAATCATAAATCCAACCATTGTTAAGTCAGGGGCTGTCTGCATCAAGATTCAACAGAAAGCCTGGCATGCATAAGGCATTTAATAAGTGTTGGTGCCTTTACAAAATAATAAAACAGGGGCGGGTATTGTGGTAGAGCAGGTTAAGCCGCCACCTGTGATGCCAGCATCCCATATGGGTGCCGGTTTGAGTCCAGGCTGCTCCATTTCCAATGCAGCTCCCTGCTAATGTGCCTGGGAAAGCAGTGGAAGATGGTCTAAGTGCCTGGGCCTCTGCACCCAGGTGGGAGACCCAGATGGAGCTCCTGGGTCCTGGCTTCAGCCTAGCCCAGCTCTGGCTATTGTGGCCATTTGGGGAATGAACCAGCGGATAGAAGAGAGATATTCTCTCTCTCTCTCTCTCTCTCTCTCACTCTCTCTCTCTCTCTCCCTCCCTCCCTCCCTTTCTCCTCTTCTCTCTGCAACTCTCCCTTTCAAATACACAAATAAATCTTTAATAATAGCAATAAAATAGGGGCAGTATTGTGGCCCAGTGGGCTAAGCCTCTGTCTGTGATGCCAGCATCTCATGGCGCACCAGTTCGGTCATGGCTGCCTTACCTCTGATCCACCTCCCTCCTAAAGCACCTGGGGAAGCAGAAGAAGTGCGTGGACGCCTGCCACCCACATGAGAGACCCAGATGAAGCTCCTGGCTTCTGGCTTCAGCCTGGTGGGACAGACCACTGTGGCCATTTAGAGAGTAAGCCAGCAGATGCAAGATCTCACTCGGTTTCTCCCTCTCTCTCTGTAACTCTATCTTTCAAACAAATAAATAATTTTAAAAAGAATAAAATAAAATAATGCTTATTTATTCATGTCTTCCTTATTGAGTGCTAACACTATGCCAAGTCACTATTCCATACATACTTTATTGGCATTAAACCATTCAAATAGAGCCCTAACAGCAGGCATCTACACTTTACAGCAGAGGAAGATGAAGGCCCAGAGAAGTTAAGACACTGCCTGAAGGTCACACAGCTAGAAAGAGGCAGAACTGGGTTTCAAACACCAGCAGCAAGAACCACCAGCACCTATGCATGGCCAACTCTCTGTAAGTTTGGGACTGCAAAACTCTCCTGATCGTTCATTTGCAAGCTGGACATGTGCTGGTCCTCTCTGTGCTGGCGGGCTCTGTCCTCACTGATGGTGGTGCTGTGTCTCATGGAAAGGCCAGGTCTGGGGGCTCCCTGGCTGCCTTTCTGGGTTTGACTCAAGCCCACAATCTCATCTCCCTATAGCCCATGGTCCTCTCTCTCAAATGAATGGTGGGCACGGGCCCACAGGACTGCAGCCGAGCACAGAGAATTGAGTCCAGGCCAGGACTGCCCTGGGCACTGTCCCAGTCAATGCTCCCCTCCACCCGGGCAGTGGGATTCTAACCCCCGGGGCCTGGGACAGACAACGACCCAAGCTGGCGTCAACCTTAGTACCGGAGGAAATGACTGCGTCACTCTGCCCAAGGAGGTTCTTTGACCGAGTTCTAGATAAACCTTCCTTGGAAATGTCTTAACAGCTGTTGCTTGAAAAAAAAAAAAAATCCAGCAGGACACGGCCAGTGGCAGAGGATGCCAACGCTGGTGCACCTGCTGAGTGGAGCAAGCCGATTCCAGGAGGCCTCTGCCGAGGGGCTGCAGATGGCACCTTGGTGGGCAGGGGCAACAGGAGCACACCCTTGGGTGCCCTCGGGGGAGTGCCTTCTCCGTCAGGAGAAATAGCCCTGGGCAAAACGCTGAGGAACCTATACACTGCAAATTTCTCTCTGGCTATGGAATAATATCTGCCTTGCCACCGACACCAGAGAAGGGGGCCAAGGAGCCCATGAATGGTTTTTAAAACAAATCACTTCTGTGACGCCAGCTGTAGTCCCCACTTGAGCAAGAAATGGGAGGCACTGAAGCTTTCAAAGGACCCTAGGACTATTACGTACGCCTTCAAGACAGCACTGCTTCTGCTCTTCGGAGACTGGATAGTTAACATCACTGTACCCATTTTACAGCTCATAAAACAGAGGCTCTAAGGAGCTGCAAGGTCTGTATGATGACCTAGACATTCTGAGTCCTAAGTATTTTGTTTTAAAGACTGATCGATTTGAAAGGCAGGGTTGCAGAGAGAGAGGGAGATACAGAGAGGAGAGAGATCTTCCCATCACTAGTTCACTCCCTAAATACCTGCAAGAGCCAGGGCGGGGCCAGCCTGAAACCAGGAGCCCAGAACTCAAGCCAGGTCTCTCACACGCGTGGCCATGAGCACCGTCTTCCCAGGCACATCAGCAGGAAGCTGGATCAGAAGTGGAGGAGCTGGGACATAACGTGGGGCGTGGATAACACACAAGCAGCTTAACCCACCGCGCCACAGTGACCACCTCAGGTCCTAAGTATTTTGGAAGTGGTACATATGCTTTTGTTTCTTGAGCCGAGATAGTTCTTGAACTTTCCTAGACAAGAGACTGATGAGTTAGCAACTTTGCTGTTTCCAGCAATTCCTAAACTTGACCACACACTCCCGAGCCAGGTGTGTCCGTGCAGCTGCGGTCCCCAACTTCTTGCACCTGCACAGATGCAGTCGTGTTGCACCTGCCCAAAGGGCTCAGGTGCACCAAAGCTCATGTGCTACATGCTCCAGTGATTTCCAATTACACGCGAAGTGGATGGTCCCCAAGACTCATCATTATCAATAATTGGAGCACATTTGTAATTGAAATATTCTATAAACAGGTGCACTGCTGGATTGTTCTGGCCAATTTGTGCTAAGAAAACCTGAATTACCTAAGCTTCCTTTCTTTAATTTGGACATTCTGGTATTCGCCATTACCAGACTGCATTCAGGGGAAAATCACTTCATAAGTATTTACTGGGCACCACCTGCATTCCAGAAACCACAAGAGCCTATTCTGTTTCTCTGTGTGACATAAATGTCACTGTGATCAACGACTGATTTTTTGCAAAGTAGGTGGTCCTCCCACCACGTGAATTTAGATGTGCCGAGTGGCAGAGTCGGCTGGGGATTAAGAGCCCTACTCCTACTTCCTGGAGAGGCAGGATAGGAACAGCAGGACCACAGCCTCCGAAACCAGAACGCCAGCTTTACAAGTGTGGTTCTTCCAGTGGGCGGCTGTGGACCTCGAGCAAGGAGCCCTCTCTGTCTCACTCTCGCCATGTACGCAGAGGCACAGAGGAGGAATGTGCACAGAGTTCAGGCCAGATCCTGGCAGATTATTAAGTTCTATCACTTCTGCACCCACGGTCATCAAGTAGAAACAATCCCTCTCAGAGTTCCTTTACCAGTGTTACCTCCCTGAATGTCCCCCATTATACATTCTACACACAGGGGCCAGTGCTATGACGCAGCAGGTAAAGCTGACACCTGTGGCACGAGCATCCTATATGGGTGCCAGTTCTTGTCCCGGTTGCACCACTTCCGATGCAGCTCTCTGCTGTGGCCTGGGAAAGCCGCAGAGGTTGGCCCAAGTGCTCAGGCCCCTGCACCCACGTGGGAGAGAAGAAGCTCCTGGCTCCTGGATTTGGATCTGCCCAGCTCCAGTGGTTGCAGCCGTTTGGGAAGTGAACTGGCGGATGGAAGATCTCACTGTCTCTCTTTCTTTCTCTCTCTCTGTAATTCTGCCTTTCAAATAAGTAAATAAACCTTTTTTTAAAAAAAAAAAATTCTACACATAAAGAAGCAGGAAATGAAGCCCATTGCATGTCTTGCTTTTGTTTTTGTTTTTGTTTTTAAAGATTTGTTTATTTATTTGAAAGGCAGAGTTACAGAGAGGCAGAGGCAGAGAGAGAGAGTCTTCTATCCACTGGTTCACTTCCACAGATGGCCGCAATGGCAGGAGCTTCTTCCGTGTCTCCCATGCAGGTGCAGGGGCCCAAGCACTTGGGCCATCTTCCACTGTTCTCCCAGGCCATAGCAGAGAGCTGGATCGGAAGTGGAGCAGCTGGGACTCAAACCGGCCACCATATGGGATGCCGGCACTGCAGGCGACGGCGTCACCCACTCTGCCACAGCACCAGCCCCAACCATTACGTGTTTTGAAGATAAGCTTCCGTGAAATATGTAATCCTTTCCTACGGGAAATAACACACATGTGTGCACATGCATGAAGGGAAACTTTTTTCTTTTCTTCTCTCTGGAGGCTGTGTCTAGATTTGCACTTGTGCTTGTCAGAGAGAAATTAACATAGGAAATTTTCCTTCCTTACTCCCACACAACCCATCTGCCAATCTAACACTTGCAGAAGCAGCAAGCGGCGCGGAGGCTACAGCGGCAGAGAACAAATAACCAAATTAACAGAAATTTGGAAATAAGAACAAGCATTTGTTGTCTTCCTGGAAACGACTCCCTGCTGAAGAGCTCGCCTCTCAAATGATCAGAAACCTGCAAAGCCTCCAACAGCCTGAGCCGCACGCCATCCTTCCAGACAAAACGCTGCACCTGTTCCCTGTCTCCACCCGGCTCCACCCCTGCACCCCGCGCACGCTCCCTCTGCAGGCCCCACTGGTGGTTCACCTGCAGACTCAGAACTGTGACAGCCACAAGACGGGGTGGGAAGGAAGACCGGGCAATGGTCAGGTTCCCTCCAGGTCAGCACAGAAAAGGCTGCAGACGCTAGAACCAGAGAGGGCCTCAACAAGCCACATTCCTGTTTCTCCCCTCAGTCTCCATTCCCTCCCTGCACACAGTTCGGCTCCTGAAGGAGATTCTCTACCCTGTTTGCAAGTTGAGGACACCGAAGACTTACTGTGTGTTGAGCATGGGGCCAGGTGCTGCAGAAGATGCAAAAACAAGTGCACGTAACTCACATCCTGCAAGGAGTGTAGACCGCTGTGCAACATTGCCAGTCATTCAGCAAAGCAGAGGCCGGCACCTGCTCTACCCCCGCCCCACTCCTGAGGCGGAAGATTCAGTGGAGCATAAGAAAGATGCTAAAATTTTGCCTCTGAGAAACACACGCTCCAGCAAGAAGAGAGGAGGAAGGGAGACATGTAGGGCACTCGTACATAATGTCAGACAGTGATGGAAACAAAGAATACAGGATGGAAGGGGGATTTCCACCCTGGGCGGCTGTGGGGGTCTCCCGGCTCCCAGCCGAGGGGCTGCAAGTGCCCGGACCCGGGGGGAGGGGCAGCCGGGTGGTGAGAACACAGCAGCTGCCTGGCGGAGGTCAGCCTGACACACGGCCTCGCAGCCACTGCCGGGGCTCTGCCATCTGCTTTGAAAGAACGGGGTAGGAGGTGGAGCGGGGCCCCGAGAGGTTACTGGAACGGGGATGGCACACGATGGTGGCGGCAGTGGGGGAGGAGAACAGCACAGCCCATTGGATGCTTGTTCCAAGGTCAGGTGCAGTGTGATGAATGCCCTGGGGAACTGCCAGTGCCGTCCTCGCTGGGGCTGGGGCTGGGGCTGGGGTGGGCCTGGGAAGGCAGCGTGGGGAGCTGGGACAGCTCCCAGTGTGCACGGGCATTACAACAGCAGGACCTGCCACGACAGGGTCAAGGACGGACCTAGCGGGTTGCCGCCAGAGCGGGGCAGACCCCCACACTCTCCACGGGCAGCTGCGGAAAGCACGGTTGGCCTTCCGGGCACACACATTGAAGTGTCAGCAACTCGTGGGCAGTGCTGCCGATGTGGGGTACCCTTCGGAGAAAGGCTCAAGCCCCTGGAGGCAGGAGGGGTGCTGCCCGGCGAGGGCCGGCGCAGCGTGCCGTCTCCAGCTGCGACACGGAAACAGAGGCCTCTCTCCCCTTCACTGCTCCCTCCAGAGAGTTTCAGATTTCTTTTGAAACCAAATAATCAAGCTGAGCACAGCACTGTGATAAGGGGCTAAGAAGTAGCAGAGGGAGCCGGCACTGTGGCGCAGCGGGTTAAGCTACCGCCTGTGACACTGGCATCCCTTATAGGCACCGGTTCAAGTCCTGGCTGCTCCACTTCCCATCTGGCTCCCTGCTGATGTGCCTGGGAAAGCAGCCGAAGAGGGCCCAAGTGCTTGGTCCCCCTGCACCTGCACGGGAGACCTAGATAGAGTTCCTGGCTCCAGGCTTCAGCCTGGCACAGGCCCAGCTGTTGCGGCCATTTGGGAAGTGAACCAGTAGATGGAAGATATGAATCTGTCTCTCCTCCTCTGTCAGTCCGGCTTTCAAATAAATAAAATCATTATTTTTAAGAAAATAAGTAGCAGAGGAACACGACCCCAGTGGCATCACATCCCGCTGCTGATCCTGTGCTGAAGTACATCCTCATGTTTCCTTCACCTGTTACTAAAAATACATGAGGGGACACCAGCCATGGGCGCCTGAGCAAATCCTAGGAAATGCATGGAGTGCCTTGGCCCTGTGGCTGACAGCGGAGGGCCCTGTCCTCACCAGGAGGGTTGCTCTGCTCCTCGGCTCCCACCAGGGAGGCACAGGGGTGACAGCAGGACCAGCGCAGCACACCGCCAGCCCTGCTGCTCACTGCCCGGGCCTGAGATAGGATGCCTGGCCTTGCTCTGCATCAGACCCCGTCTGTAAAATGGGGGTAACACTAGCACCCACCTCCTGGGGTGTTCTGAGCATAAAGTGAGTAACAACACATAAAATACTTAGGAGAGGGCATCCCTGGGCAAAACACTTGCACATTCACACACAATAAATTTCTTAGTATTTGTTGGCTAAGAACAATGCTAAGTTTTTTGCAGGCTTTTTCTGAACAAAATTATTAATACATTTTCCAACAAAACTTTGTATTTTTTACTTGAAATAATAATGGACTCACAAGAAGTCACAAAACTAGCACAGAAGGGCCCCAGGCACGCTTCACCCAGTTTCTCCGGATGGAAACCTTATATTAGCTTTATCCTTTTGCAATGCTTGTAATTATACGAGAACTTCATAAGTCAGTATCGTTATCAGCCCCATTTCACACATAAGGAAACTGACAGAAGTTAGGGAACTTGCTCTGGGTGGCTCAGCCAGTGACTAGTGTGATCCTAGAACCAGTTCTCTAGCCGCCTCGCTCCCCCCACACTCATCGGGGCCATCAGAAGGGCCCCAGATCCCTTAGCCAGCACAGACTGCCTACCCACCCTGTCTCTCTTGTGCAGCGAAGGTGGAAGAAAACACCTCTCGGGGCTGGCGCTGTGGCATCGCGGGCAAAGCCTCTGCCTGCGGCGCCGGCATCCCATATGGGTGCCGATTCGAGTCCTGGCTGCTCCGCTTCCAATCCAGCTCTCTGCTGTGGCCTGGGAAAGCAGTGGAAGATGGCCCAAGTCCTTGGGCCCCTGCACCCACGTGGGAGACCTGGAAGAAGCTCCTGGCTCCAGATCGGTGTAGCTCCGGCCGTTGCAGCCATCTGGGGAGTGAACCAGTGGATGGGAGACCTCTCTCTCTCTCTCCCTCTCTCTCTCTCTCTCTCTCTCGCTGCCTCTCCTCATTCTGTGTAAGTCTTTCAAATAAATAACTAAATCTTTTAAAGAGAGAGAGAGAGAGAGAAAGGAAACACCCCTCTAGGGACAAAATGACCGACACTGGTCCAGTTGCGGCGGAGTGAAGGGTCTCCTGGGAACACAGCGTTTGGGAGTGTGAATGCTCTGCTGACATCTCGGGACCCTCGGCGTTCCCGGTGGTCTCTCAGGGCCCCTCCCTCCGCTTGGCACGGAGCTTCTGCACGGGTTCCCTGGGCAGAAGCAGCACACCCTTCCTGGCAATGGGAGCTCTGTGGGTAACCAGGACTTCCCGGTAATCACAGAAGGTCCGGAGTACTCCTAAATAGCAGAAAACATTTCCATCCCACAATACTATGAGGCGGGCACGTCACGTTTATCACCCAATTGAATCTTTCGACATCCCTATCTGGGAAGTGAATTCCAGAGAGGTTAAGCAGCTCACCTGAGCTCACACAGCTGGTAAGAGGCAAGGCTGGGATTTGAACCCAGGTAGCCTCGGCCACTAGAGTCCAGTGCCTCTCTGAAGACTAAAAAGACCCAAGAAGCCCACGCAGGCAGCTGCTGGTCCCCTTCCCGCACGACTCTGACCCCGTGGAATTCCGCCCCCACTATCTCACCACCCTCGTGTGGAAACCCCGTGTTCCGACGTGGCTGCTGGTGAACTGGGAAGGACCCTGCTTTCAGGCCCCCGCTCCCTCTCTGGGGTTTCACCTCCCAGAAGGTGCTCAGGCAGGTCTGGCTCCCAGGGCCTCACGCAAACCTGTTTCCTCCCAAATAAACACAAGCCATAATCCATACCCATTAGGACTTCTCCTTTTCTTTCAATAAAAGAAATCTCAGAGTCACTCCTTGTCCAGTCTCCCCAAACCTTCTACCAGTTCCTCCACTAATGTTTAGGGCTCTGCAGTCGTAGGCCCTAAGGTGTGCTGAGGACGAGGAAAGAAAATCAGTTAGCAGGGAACAGGGGGTGCAAAAGGGGACGCCGGTGGAGGACATGACCAGGTTTTCTTTGGATGGGGAACTGCGTGGAACCTAAGGGACAGGATGTTAAAAAATAAAATAAAAATAAGCCAGTGTCCCTCACAGTAACTGCAATAAAGACTCTTTGTTGCCAGTGCAAGTCTCTGTGCTGGAATGGCCAAGTCTGCATGAATGCTCAGTTCTAGAGGAATTCGGCACTTGGAACTCACCACAGTCCGGACAAAACCCTGAGCTGATCGCTGATAAAATATATGTGTCCAAAGCGTCCCCTGCCATCCTTCTAGACAGACACACCTGCCCGCTCTGGCGCTCTGGCCCCCACCGCTACAGGACACAGTATTCTAGCATCCTGATGCCAGTGCTAACGTCGGGGCTGCTTCACACGTGACTGGCAGACTGCTGGGCTTCGAAACCAAAGCCGGAAACGAGGAAGAAATGGCCGATGGCTCCCCGGAAGGTAGAATCCTTTTATTCCCCGAGGAAGCCTTAGACACAGCGCCTTTCCCTAGCAATGCTAAGGTGTAAAGTTTAATATAGATGTTACTATGGTGATCTTCAGCTTTGCAGAACCCCCTGCAATTCCAGCATCAGGCTGTACTTCCAGATTAATGTGAAGAAATTTGTTTCCTCTGTCTGATGAAAACCAGAGATCTGTCGACACAGACATTTGTTCGAGAGTCTCCCTGATTTTCCGCACTTCCGCAGGCAACTCGAAGTCCAGATTTTGACTTGTCAGTCTCTAAAACTCTCATTTGGTACTTCAGAGACTTCCCACTGCTGGGGCTGGCGTTGTGCCACAGTGGGTTGAGCCACTGCCTGCAAAGTGGGCATCCTGTATTGGAAGGGTGGTTCAAGTCCCCGCTGTTCCACACCCAATCTAACTCCCTGGTTCATGCACCTGGGAAGGCAGCAAAAGATGGCTCAAGTGTTTGGGCCCCTGCTACCCACGTGGGAGACCTGGATGGAGCTCTAGGCTCCTGGCTTCAGCCATGCCCAGCCCTGGCCATTATAGCCATTTGAGGAGTGGACCAGCGGATGGAAGACTGATATCCCTGTGTGTGTGTGTCTCCCACTCTCTGTCACTCTGCCTTTCAGATAAAGAAATCTCACTGGGTTCTAGTCCCGGTCAGGGCGCCGGATTCTGTCCCGGTTGCCCCTCTTCCAGGCCAGCTCTCTGCTGTGGCCAAGGGAGTGCAGTGGAGGATGGCCCAAGTGCTTGGGCCCTGCACCCCATGGGAGACCAGGAGAAGCACCTGGCTCCTGCCTTCGGATCAGCGCAGTGCACCGGCCACGGTGGCCATTGGAGGGTGAACCAATGGCAATAAGGAAGACCTTTCTCTCTGTCTCTCTCTCTCACTGTCCACTCTGCCTGTCAAAAAAAAAAAAAAAAAAAAAAGAGAGAGAGAGAGAGATTTCTTATTCACAAAATAAAATTTATCACTCCATTTTGAAAACAATCCTTACTTCTAGAATCTATGAGAACTTTCCATAAATCATTCTTAAATACTTCTTGCCCAGAAAAGTCCAGATTTGGGACATCTTAGCATTCAGTGTAAGAAATATTTAATTTTCCCCTGGGGTAAACACTTTTGGTCTTTTCTACTTCCTCATTTTTTTTTTAAGAATTAGAAATTTTTTATAATGGGATTATTTAAAATTACATGACTGGCCGGCACCGCGGCTCACTAGGCTAATCCTCCGCCTGCAGTGCTGGCACACCAGGTTCTAGTCCTGGTCACTCCTCTTCCTGTCCAGCTCTCTGCTGTGGCCTAGGAGTGCAGTGGGGGATGGCCCAGGTTCTTGGGCCCTGCACTGGCATGGGAGACCGGGAGAGGCACCTGGCTCCTGGCTTCGGATCAGCGCTGTGCACTGGCCACAGCGCGCTGGCCGCAGCGGCCACTGGGGGGGTGAACCAACGGAAAAGACCTTTCTCTCTGTCTCTCTCACTGTCCACTCTGCCTGACAAAAAAAAAAAAAAAAAAAAACAACAACAACAACAACAACAAAAAAACTACATGACATTGTTTTTTTACAAAGATTTATTTTATTTATTTGAAAGGCAGAGAAATGAAGTGAGAGAGAGACAGGGAGAGACAGAGAGAGAAAGAGCTCTTCCATCCACTGGTTCACTTCCAAGTGCCAAGGGCTGGGCCAGGCCAAAGCCAGGAGCCAGGAGCTTAATCTGGATCTCCCACATGGGTGGCAGGGGCCCAACCAGTTGGGCCATCTTCCACTGCTTTCCCAGGTACATTAGCAGGGAGCTGGATCAGAAGCAGACAGAGCGGTAAGAATTATGGGATGCTGGTAACACAAGCAGCGTCTTAACCCTCTGCACCACAACACTGGCCCCCACGTGACACTTTTAATGCCACCCAACTGTGTACTCACAAGTGGTTAAAATGGAAAGTTCTGTGACATATATTTTAGCTCAATAAAAAAGCCCATGAGAGTTCAGTATCCCTGACTTCTAACTAGCCTGAATGTGCCTGTTCAGAAAACCAAGTAAATTTCAAAATAAGAGAAAGGAGACCTGGATCATTCCTTCTGTCCTCGGCCATCCCATAGAGATACTGAGGTTGTAGAGTTAATGCACTTGTGCTAATCCCCTCTTTCTATGCAGGGCATAAGGAATCGTCACCTCGAACACAGGACTAGGTCAGGGAGTGTCACTTCCGCACAGGGCTGACACTCCCGCCACCAACGAGGGGCGTGGCACAGGAGAGCGAGGGGCCCTCAGCGGTACCAGACCCTTCTCCGACACAGCAAGCCCCTGAACGCAGAACAGGAGGCCACACCTGCAAGGCAGGGGGTCTTTACCAGGGGCCTCCAGGGCACCTGCAAGCCCACTGCATGGTCACAGACACAGACAGGGACTGCACTGGGCAGAGGCCTCCCTCCTGCCTTCTAGAAAGATGAAGAACCTAAATCTCACTGCAACGATAAACCCGCCCCAGGAACCAGAGACGCACAGGGGCCAGCGTTTGCCGCGTTCTCACAAGGCTGCGGCTATAAAGAGAATCTAGGTGCCCTCAGGAGGGGAGATGGCCTCCTTGAGGACAGAGGCGTCCATTAGCCTAATTTGCATGGGAGCCTGACCCAACGGAACGCAGCCTGGCAGGGAGAGTAGGGAGCCAGCCGAGCTGTCCGCACAGGCTCTAGGAGGCATTCCCAATGGGGTGCCCAGGCCTTGTCCGCGGCCATACTCATCACAGCAAAGGCCTGGTTTGCACAGGGAAGACCTGTGGTGGCAGGGAAGCAGGGCCAGGGGCTGTCACCAAGTCACAGGGCTGCCAGGCTCAGGGCCAGCCTCGGCCTCCCCTGCAAGCCTGAGGCCCGCTGCATCCACTCCTGCCCCAGGCCCCCTCCCCACGGCTCTGTGTGGGTGTCTCCACCTCCCTCCAGAGCTCCAGATGGCTGCTTCTAACCCTCCTCGACTTCCACGTCCGGAATGTCCACCAGCACAGTGAGATCAGCAGGAACCCTCCGGACCCCTGTCATCCCTCACTTCCTGCCCTCCTTCCTTCTCACCTGGGCAACTCCTTGTACTACCTCTCAGAAGGTTCCTGCCCGGCTGCCTCCAGAGTCACTGGCCTAGGAGCCCTGCCAATGCCGGGGACAGGCACAGCCAGGAGGCACGGCGTCCACACAGCACGCAGCCTCCTTCCTGCTGCCTGGCCCGAGACGTCTACACTCTAGCTCCCAGACAGGAAACAAGTCGTCCAGTCCCAGTCCTGTCTCTCACCGCCTGGTGACTTCACGGAGCCTTAGGCTCCATGACGACCGGCGTGAGGACTAAGTGGGATGGATGCAGGCAGAGAAGCCCCAAGGACCCGACAAGGCAGAGCCTCCGGTGTGGAGCCATCTCCAGGCGCCGCCTCCAGGGCCAGCATGAGTGGTGTGCCCTGGGTCTCTGTGCAAAGGTCCAACCCCAGGGCCTCCTGGGAGAAATGCCAGAGGCTTGTTTTCTGAATGCTTTGCTGGCAGCCAGGAGAGGAAACCTGAGCAGGGACCCTGTCCCAAGACCGCAGACGACCCGGATGAGGCTATGGCAAAACGTGTTGTCATGCTAGGACTTTCTCGGACATGGAGCTGGTCCAGGGTCATGAGGCAGGTGGCCCCGTGGACACGGCGCTGACGTGAGGACACCAGAGTGGCCCTTTCCCCCTCCTTCACCTGCTCCTCCATGCCACGCAAGGACGGTGAGTGCCCGCCCTCCCGTGGTCTAATCACCAGAGGAACATTAAGGGGAAGCCCCAACTGCAGCTCTCACTGTGGTGTAAACGATCCATGGAGCTCTGCTCTCGGTGACCCGCGTGAACTGTGGAAGGGCGCCTGGGAGCAGTGGGAAGGGCGCCTGGGAGCAGCGGGAAGGGCGCCTGGGTGCAGCGGGAAGCGACCACCACATGGAACAAGCACTTGCAGGGACGCACGGGGCAGAACACAGGCGTGGGCAGGAAGCTCTCACCTTGCCAGGTGTGCACAGACCCTGCTCCCATGGGTGCCCCTGGCTGGCTGGCCCTAACACGAGGACTTGGCCAGCCCCGACTCTGCACATGCCTGGTCAAGTCCATTCAGAACATCAGAGCAGTTCAGTGATGCTGAGCTCAAAATACAACAAGCACCATACGTAAATATGTAATTTTCAAATGTATGCTTTGGAAGGTGATGTCTCCTAGGCTAGGTCTCACGGTGTCCTCTGCTCTGGTTTTGCTGTTGGAGGTGGTGTGGTATTGGAGCTGACTTCTCTCAAACCCTTCAGCACATATCTGTGTGACCACAGGCCCAGGGGTTGTCCCTGGCGTGCTGTGGACTGGCGGCGAGTTCCAACACATACTCTGACACAAGCACCAGGAACAAGGTGTGCGTGTGTGGACAGCGGGATCTCCTTTTCCCAGACACTGCCGTTTCCCTCATCACACATCCAGCACTCCTTCCCGACACAGCCAGCCAGCCAGCCAGCCAGCCACAGTGTCAGAGAGCTCACTGTTCCCCAGCACCCACCTCCTCGGCTTGGTAAGGTCTCCACCAGAAAAGAACACCTATCAGGGCCAGGGAGCTGTGCCCCGGAGCACAGGCAGGTGCACGTGTGGGCACCTGTGCCACTGCCCCTGCTGCCGAAGCCCGCCCGTGGAGCACCACAGCGTTGCCACGCCCGGGCTCGTCCTCTCACTGTAACCAGGGCAAAGGGCCCCACAGAGGCTCTGCCATTGGCCTAGGAATCTGTAGGCAAACAGCCATTCCTGAACATCACGTCCCAAGCTAAGCTCCAGGCCCTAAGCCTCTTTTTGTCTTGGTCACCACTTTGGCTAACTTTTCTTTCCTTCCTTTAATGTACCTATTTTATTTATTTGGAAGGCAGAGAGAGAACGAGAGACAGAGAGGTCATAGATCTACTGGTTCACTCCCCAGATGGCCATGACACCCAGGGCTGGGCCGGGCCAAAGCCAGGAGCCTAGAACTCCAACTGGGTCTCCTGTGTGGGTGATGGGAACCCAAGCACTACAGCCATCATCTGCTGCTTCTCCAGGCACATTGGCACAGAGCTGATGTGGAGCAGCTGGAACTCGAACCAGCGTTCAATTTGCAAGCAGCAGCTTAACCTGCTGCACAAGCCCAACTCTCGGCCCTTCCTTCATTGAGTGAACAGCTATGAGTTCCTGTGTGGAAGCACATGAAAAGCATGATCCAGACAGGAAGTGTCAAGTTCTCAAAGGCAACTCGGTCTCAGCAAAGACACACAACAGCATGTGCTACTCGGTGTGCAAACAAGGCCTCACAGGATCAGAATTAAAACTATGAGTTGCAAAGGCTGTGCTTATTCAATTATAAATTCCTGTTACCCAAATAAGTCTCAGGAACCGGAGTGATTGTGCCAGCCGCGTGCAAGGTTCCATGCCCAAATGCACACCTGCCATCCGCCAAGGCACATGACAAAGGTTTTCAAACGTGGGCGACCGTGGCCATTGGAAGCCTTCCTGAGCCGCAGGCCTGGCTCCACAGAGGCTGCAGCTCCACAGACAGAGGGCTGCCCCGCCCGCTGGGTTTCAGAGCAGAAGGGAACTCTTTTCGTTACTTCCCACGAAATCAGCAGGGACAGCGCTCCTTTTGGAACCACCATCTGGATTCAGAAACATAAAAATGGTCCCTGAAACTGCACATGCTTAAATGTCAACAGTATACGGCAACTTCTAGCAGCACAGCAAAGCTGCTTTTCCGACTGCATTTTTCGATATTGCTTTTGCAGTCGCCATCGGTGAGAGCACAGGTGGCTCATGTCGCTGGCTTACGCAGCGTGAAAGCCACTTTTGCCATTCACAAAACCATGTGGGAATAGCTCTAATTAGATTTCTATACAAAACAGGTTTGCTCTTAGCAGACTTAACACCTTTTATTCTCTCACCCAGGAAGTCAAATTTTAAATTATGATGGAAACTATGCAAGAAACCACCTCCTGGGGAGAGGTAACCAAAGAAAACAAACTGCTTAGGGAAGCGGTGATGCAGGCAAATCTCCAGTGACTCATGAACTGGTCCAATAGCTTAACAACTTCTATGCAACTACTAACATCCCTTTAAAAAGCAATGGGCAAAACTACGTGCCAGACAATGAGCTCCCGAAGGGCTCTATCCTGCTGTCTCCGGTCCCGCTCAGAGTCTGACTCACACGCCACTACACTAATGGAGTAATGAATACTACGGCTACTCATTCAGCGTCACTGTGGAGCATGCCCTCTGTGGTGTGGACACAAAGATGGGGAAGACAAGGCTCTTTCTTTCTGCTGGAAAGGATTCCCACTTATTTTAAAAATCAGATGAAGCCTCAAGCTGATAACGGGAAAAGGCAGATAGATAAATTAGGGTCACGAGCTGGAAGCCACACCTCCCCTGGCCCATGCAATCTTATCCACTCACCTGTCAATCAGACAGCCCCCTTCCCCAGGATGTGGGAGGGGGGCACCATGTAACCACTTCCCTTTCTAAACTCATAAGAAGCCTGGTAAACAGAAGTTCTCTCTCTCTCTCTCTCTCTCTCTCTCTCTCCACATGGACCCAGAGCAAGCAGGGTATGAAAATCTCTCTCTTCCTTCCCTGAACAATGCCCACATGTGTGTGTTTTCCTCACTATGTAAATAAACTTCATCACTTTGCACGTTGTGTCTGTGCCTGTACTTAGAATGCTTCTCTAAGCGAGAGGCAAGAGCCAGGAATAGGAATTTAGGCCCAACCCAGCCCACAGCAAAGCTGCACCTTACACAAATTTCACCACAAACGTAAACCTCAGGTGAACTCTGCCCTCTTCCCCTTGACCATCTGCACCGCTGGCCTGAGCCTCTTCACTTTGGTAGAGCAGGTCCAAGAGTCCAGAGACAAAAAAACTTAAGGCTGCATTTCTTGTACACATCAAAGGTGAAACATCAGGCAACTGTTTGGTTTTCTGTAACTCCTCACGGCGGCCAAGGTTCCTGAGTTGAGGTAGCCTGGGATAGCCTCAACGGTTCAGGGATTTCCACACAGCCTGAGCCAGCGATGATGTGGTCACTGACCCCGTTAAGTCCCACCAAATAGGAGAAAGTCATCAAACCCCAATCACCAAAACAGAGTTCTCGTCCCGGGAGCTGCTCCTTTACTCCTTGCCCTCACAATTTATCCCCCAACGTTGGAGGTGGGACACAGGAGGCGGCCACCCAAGAACACAGCTGCTCCAGTGTTTCCAGGACCACGAGCCTGGCACTCGACTCCCCACTCTGATGGTTCACCCTCCGGGCCTGGCTCCTGCCCCCTAGCCCAGCAGAGTGATCAATCTGGATGAGTCAGGAGCAGCCCTGAGCTTCGATCATCTCTGGAAATGGATGACAAATGGAACCTACTTCACGTGGTTTTCTGAAGGCTGGGGCCAGGCTGGGGGTGGGGCGTGGTGTGAGGTCACCAGGTTATGGGGCATCGCCCTGTCTTCCCCTGTAATCTCCTCCACATGACTTCCTGCCACTGTGACGCCATCCACCCTGATCTGACAAACTCCTTTCTGCACAAAGCACAGAGCGCTGGGTATTATTACAGCAACAGAAAGTGAACGCAGATACACCACGTGGGAGGCTCTGACTCACGTTCCAGGTCACACAGGAGAAGGTTCTGAGAAGGGATGAGAAGAGGGGTGGTTTCTGAGATGCTGGGATGACGGGCGAGCCCCGGATCTGCATTCCCTGGGCCCCAAGGCCAGGACATCGGGCAGTTACTCAGCCAGGCAGCCATCCCTCCCTTCCTTCCACCCGTCCCCTCCCGCTTCCACGACACCTACTGAGTGCCTACCATTGCACTCAATGGGGAGGGAATACCAACAGGAGGGAAGCCTCGGTCCTTACCCAAGGAGCCCTTTAGTTAAAGACTTGTCATCCATCCAGAGCTGTTTTGCTTTTTGTTTTGTTTTGTTTTTCAAATTCTGGGACCATGACCCACAGCAATAAATGCATTTTTATATCCACAGTCCACTACGGCACACACACACAAAACAAATAAAAATTTCACAAAACAATACTTACCCTTATCAACTGATACGGTCTTGATCTCCTATCCTATCCTGCTCTATCCCACTGCATTCCATTCCATTCTTCTCTCTGATCAGCAGCTTAATAAACTGATTTCATGCCCTGGCAATGGTTCACCCCTCTGGGCCGGGAAAACCCTAACCAGGAAGTCTGGATGCCTGTGCCAAGATGATCACTACACGGATTCCGCCCTCAGAAATGTACTCTGAGCATTGGTGGGTCCCAGACCGCCCCTCGCCCCTGCCCCAGCAGCCCCCACGCAGGCTGGGAGAGCTGACTCACTCAGATCCCGGCCATTGAAATCACAGTCACCCACACCCAACGCCCTTGAAGGGAGGGAATCAAAGGTGCTGAACACAGAGAGCCGTGACTCGCCGCTCCTCTCCACCGGGTACGCGGCTGTAACTGTCCCTAGGAGGGACTCACAGCACAGGGCTCAGAGTGGTGAGGCACTGTACCCAGGGAGCCCACACCGGGGGCGGAGGCCTCCGAGTGTCCAGACCCACGGACGAGGTGAAGCTTGAGGGGAGGAAAGACCATCAGAACCCCTGAGCAGAACCCCAAATGCTACCCGGGCATCCCCACATGCCGCAAAGGGCACACAGAGGCCTGGGGCAGGGGCCTGGTGAGCCTGGGAGGGGGCGGCTGCTCCCCACCGGGGGCCACCAGCAGCAGAGGGCACTGCTATGAAGAGCTGCTGGAGAAGTCACCGGCCCCTTTTATGTAAGACAGCTTTATTTGCACAGCGGCTTCTTTTCTCAAATGGGGATTTTCATTCTCAGTGACTTGTCATTCCACCTAATGACATATATGAAAGCTTATCTTCTCACAGGCTAATTTTAGACTGAGATCACTCGTTCAGAAAAACAACCCCGTTGTTCAAGCTCCCGTCCACTCTCCCAGGCTGGAAGACTCCTAGGACAAGCTGCTGGCAGGCCAGAGTCTCTGCGGTGCGTGGGCAGGTACTGTGGTGCAGGTACTGCCGGTGCTGGTGCCTGGGCGACCCTTCAGAGCCTGGGTCATCCGCGTCCCGCCTTCGCAGGGCTCTTAGTGTTCCTGACAGTGTTTGCAGCAGAAACTCCTGAGGCTGAATCGGGCACTGAAAACAGCGCCCATCCTGGCAGAAGCACCCCCAAAGAGCTCACCCTTCTTCCGATCACAATGCCCCCTGTGCCAGGATGCTGCACCAGACTCACCCTTTGTGCCGGCACTGAGAGAGGCTGCAGACCAGAGCCCCACCCTGCTAGTGTCCCCAGGGGTCCTGAGGTTCATCCTATTGGGGGTGGGCCAATCACATGACAGGCTTCTCACCCTTGCTCCCACAGGGTTAACAGACCTGGCAGGTCTGCTACGCAAGTAAGATCCAAGCCAGCTCTGCCTCTGACCTCTCCTCACCCCCACCCAATCCTCCTGCCCATGGGCCCCACCATCCCCACTGCCCTTAGCAGCCCGGGCCACGGGGCTCACCGCCTCCGCTTCTCTCGGCATTGCCATTAGCTCACCAGTCTCCACGTCCTGTACTTCCTCTGATGCATTCCAGACCTGAACGAAGCCAGCCAAGCACCCTGCTCTGCACCCCAGCCCCTTGGCCCTATGCCTGGCTGAGGAAACCACACAGGAAAGATCCCCCAAAACAGGAACCGTGAGACACCTGCCCTTCCTGCTCCCGAGTGGCCCCTCCAAACCCTGAAGCCCCAGCCCTCGCACCTCTGCCCCCTTGGTGTCCTGGCCCGGCGGGGAGAGCTGACCATCACACTGGCCTCTGACCACACAGAAAAGCAAGAGCCTTAGGTGGGAGCTCCCTCCAGTGCCCCTGGCCTGCAGCCACTCTCCTTCCTCCCCTCTCATCTTAGGGTAGGATGCCCTCCCTAGGGCCAACACAGGCACCCCCGCTCTGTCCACCTGCCTCCCTGGGGCCCGCTCTCCAGCCAGGCCATCTTCTATCTTCCCTGCAGCCTGACCCTTCACTTACCATCTCCCCCACCTTCTACAGCGCAGTGGACACCACGACCTCGTCTCTATTTCCACTGAGAGTGCTCTAACGCGGGTTACCGATGGACTCCAAGCTGCCCGTTTCAATGCTGCCCTCCCTGCCCGCTCTGTAGGGTCTGACCTGCTCTCGCTTCCTGTGTTATCTCCCTCCTGACACGGAGCTCAGCTCCCCTCCTCCTCACCCCCTCCAACCACCACTGTAAACCTCATCTTCCTGGGAAATTCTCTTCTGATCGGTTCCTCTGCTTTCCCCACACCGACACTCAGGGCTGAGGACTAATGTCCTGGCCTACCCTCTCATCCCAGCATCAGACCTGCACATGCTGCAACCTGGCTCTCAGCGACCCACGAGCTCCTCTAGTGAGCCAGTGGCTCCGTGCAAGTGGGGGCCGTGCTGCCCCTGTGTGGAGCACAGGACCCTGTCCCTGGCTTGAGGAAGGCATTCGCCAAATGCTTGCTTGAATGCATGTCCCAAACCAGATTCACTGCTTCTCCGCTCTAATGTGCTCCCTTCTCGGAACCCGTCTCAGCAAATGACATCATCCGAGCCTGTGAGAGGAGTCCTGGGGTCAGCCTGGCTGAGACCTTCCCACCAACCCCCGCATCCCTCAGGGATCCAGCAGTGCAGCCTATGCACCTCCACGATGCAGCCTATGCACCGCCACGATGCCACCCACGCCGAGGCCAGCACCTGTGCTCAGTCCTCCTCATCTGGACGTGAACCAGCGGGATGGCCTCCTATGGCCTCAGACCCACTGACCAGGGCTCCTCACCATCTGACCCTTTCTGCTTCTTGACAGGGGATCCCGGAGGCCTGCGTAAGGATGTGCATGTCGCGATGAGCCCTGCAAGGCACCTCCTCGGTGGCCAGGCAAAGGAACTGGGAGGCAGCAGTACTGCGAGCAGAAGCAACAGATGTCCTGGGGCTGGAGTGGGGTGTGGCACACTCCAGAAGCCGTGAGGCAGCCACCGTGCCTGGGCTGGGAGCCCCCAGCGAGGTGAGGCTGGAGAGGACCAGGGACCAGACACCCAAGGCCCAGGGGCGCAGGCAAGAATTAGTCACCACTTCAGGGCTCTGGGCAGTAGCTGAGGGACGCAGTCAAGTCTTTGACAGAGACCCCTCTGCCTAAATGCTTAATGAATGAAGGAGAGGACACTTTCCTAAGACGATAAATACAGCCATCTCAACCTGAAACCCCACATCCAGCGAGGGAACACTGGATGCACTTCGCCTCTCGGGAACATGACAGACTGCCCACTGCTGTCCTCCTCCATGCAGCTGGCCAACACACTGTAAAGTCGGGAGGAAAGACGCAAAATTAGCAGCATCTGCGTATGAGTGCTTGTGTGGAGAAAAGCCCCGGAAGAATTCACTAAGGGACCACTTAAACCCTAAGAGGTCTCACCGAGGTTGTATTAACACATACAAACCAGTAACTGGGTCATCGATAAACAGTAGCCAGTTTAAAGAGGTAAAGTCCTCCACTGGGGATAGGAAATTCCTCAGACGAAACATACAAGAATTGTGTAGGATCTGTGTGAAGAGAATTTATATTAACCTGAAGGACACAAGCCGGAAGGCTATTTCTGGACAGGAAGATTCAACAGCACAAGGATGATGTCAGTTCTCCCCAGGTCAATCCATAAGCGTGATGGAATTCCAAGAAAAAAAATCACAGGATCTTGAAAATATCCAGTGCAATCTGGTTAGATAGCTTATTTGCAAAGTTCCTTCTGGCTACAGTGTGGCTGGGCACTGAAGGCTAGAATCGGGGGCCCCAGGGGCCATCCTGCCACGTGAAAGCTGGGCAAGGATGGGGGGTCAGGGGCTGGGGGCTGGGGTGCTGGCGACATGCAGACAGGCTGTGGTCGAGGTGATTTCCGTGGACAAAGTCCCAGAATGTGGTGACTGGACTCGGGAGGTCGTCAAGTGAGGACTCCTGGTTTCGGGTTTTTCCATTTAATAATTAATCAGCTCTCCTGCAAACATAGCCCTGAATTCCTAAACTCATATCTGGCGGTATTTTTGGGCCCAGCAACACCAAACAAGGCCATCTCGAAGACTTCTTAGTTCACTGTTAGTTCACAGCCGTGGGAGGCGCCACGTGTGCGCCCAGCCTCTGCTAACCAGGTGCCTGCCAGAGCTCCGGTGAGCAGGATGGCCCGAGCCCCGGAAAGCCTCTCCTCTCTCTGTGCTTTGCACCGCCTTGTGACCCTCAGCGTGCCAGGACAAAATCCGGTGGTGCCTGTGTTTGAGTCTGACCCAATCAGAGCCCACGCTTGCTGTCACAGTGGCGTGACACCTCCTCCATCACAACCTCATTCTTCGTCAGGAAATAAACAAGTGCTGAAGGTGGAAGAAGACGCTTCCCCCATCCCCAGCCAGCCCGTTTCAGGGGCGCTACCCCTTTAAGACCTGCCTTTGCCCCCTTGTCAGGGACTCTTTTCAACTCATACAAAGTGAGCTTAAATATACCCCACATCTGCAGGAACCCTTTCAGAGAATGTTGTTTGGTATGAAAAAGCAGAGCCTTTGTTTTGGGTACAGACGGAATGTTCTAGACACCCAGGTGAAACATAGGATGGTCTGGATGAGACTGGCTGAGGCCCAGCCCGCCCCAGAGGGCGGCCAGGCTGTGCTTTCCCCAGGGAGGCGCGGAGCGCTGAGCCACTGTCTGGGAACCTGTGGCAGGCTCAGTGCACACAGCGACGGCCAGGGACGCGGCCAGGGACGCGGTGCGCGCAGCCCTGGGGAGAAGCCTGAGGTTCCACTCTCCCAGTGGGCTTCAAGGTGAGCCATCCCGCAAATCCACCGACGGCCCCGGGGGCAGTGAGCGTTCACAGGGCCTCAGCAAGCCAGAAGCCACGTGGCTGAAGGATTAACCTGCACATTGGGATGCACTCTTCCTTACCAACAGAGATCTTGCCACCGTCTTGTGTCAAAGAACCTCAGAGTAAAAAATGAGTTTTTTTAAGTTATTTATTCATTTATTTATTTGAAGTAGAGGGGGTGGGCTGGGGAGAGAAAGCAAGACCTCCTAGCTACTGGTTCACTTCCCAAAGACCTTCAATAGCCAAGGTGAGCCAGGCCAAAACCAAGGAGTCAGGAATTCAATCCGGTGCTCCCATGTGGGTGGCAGACTCTCAAGTACTTGACCCATCGTCTGCTGGCTCCCAGGATACACATTAGCAAGAAGCTGGATCAGAAGCAGAAGAACCAGGGTTCGAGCCAGGCACTCCCATATGGGATGTGGGCATCCCAAGCTGCGGCTGGACCACTGCATCAAATGCCTGCCCTGAGATGAATGTGTTCAAGTCCCCCCAGCCTTGAATCATACGTGGCCATCATCAGGACACTCCACCCCATCTAACATGAATGTCATATTACCTAAAAATTCATAAAATTTTGCAACTTTTGGTAAAGCCTCACCAATATGGATTAAATAAAAGGGAAAAAAATTTTAAACACAATCTGGCTTTTTTACTTTCAATTTCACAGAACAAGCAAGCAAGAGGCATTTCAAAAGTAAGATTTCATATACTGTCTCATGGATAATGCTTATCGACTTCAATTATATGGACAAAAACAGAAAAGTCTGGGTCTTCCAAGTCCCACCCCAACATGACTAATCACAAATTCCAGATAAAAGGAATTTTAAAAGTCTTCTTGCATTTAAAATAAAAAGCCCCTAAAACTTTATGACATCTGTATCAGTTCCCTCTGTCGTAACCATGTCATTCTGGTCAGTAGGGCCGCATTTCAGTGGAATCCCCCATTTTTGAAGTGAAAACTCTAAGATCTGAAGTCACATGAAAAGTCAGTAGAGGGGCTGGCATTGTGGCACAGTGGGTAAAGCTGCCACCAGCGATGTGGGCACCACATAGGGACACCAGTTCAAGTCCTGGCTGCTCTACTTCCATGCCAGCTCCCTGCTAATGTGCCTGGGAAAGCAGTGGAAGATGGCCCAAGTGCTCCGGTCCCTGCACCCGCGGGAGAGGCCTGGATGGAGTCCCCAGCTCCCAGCTTCAGCCTGGCCTAGTAGCCCTGGCTGTTACAGTCACCTGTGGGTAAAGCAGTGACTGGAGATCTCTCCCTCTCTCTCCCCACAACTCTGCCTTTCAAATAAACAAATATGTCTTACAAAAAAAAAAAAAAAGTCTGTGGAATTCAAGGTCAATGTAAGCCAAGGAATGTTAACAATGAGCTGCACCTGCTCCAGGGCCAGCTGCCTTGAGAGAAGGTATGTGTCCCTAGACAAGGGCAGAATCTCAGTTCAGTTTTTTTCAGCTTTGGAAAACATTTTCCTTATCAACTGAAAATTAGAATGCAGAAGAAAGTGTCAATCAGCTGCTTTTTAAGAAGAGCTGAGGTAAAGTAGGAACAGCTCACAAATTTAAGCTGTTTCCTACTTATGTGCACCTGCTTCTGCAGATAGGCACGGCCATCAGGGTAGTCAGGGGATCAAAAGAGGCACCTCGTTTTGCGGAGAAATGTGCAAAACACACAACCAAAAGGTACAAAACTTAACAAAATACTAAGTAAAAATACCAAAAGCACAGAAGAGGTCTATGCAGATACTGCAGACATACTGGCCCTCTCCTTTCCCTCCTGGTCCCATGAAGAGGGCGTACTCTGCCCTAATAATGGCAGAAAGAAACCTTAAAAACATGAAACATTTTTCAAAATCATTAAACGAAAATGCAGTGTCTAGTATACCCGCATGATAACGGCCCACGAGAAGTCTCCAGTTAATGTAGGTTTATTAACTAAATCATCTTCCATCAATCATCTGGCACCACACACTCAGAGCACACTGCTTCTGGAGAAACCACCACCCCAGAGGCTGGTTTAGCTCCCCAGCAGCAGACTGGCTCCTACTACTCCATACCTGGGACAGGTGGGAGAGAGGTGCAGAATCCAGAAACAGAGGTGGGGTTTTTCTTTTTTAATCTGGCACATTCATTGCATAGGTATGGGAAACAGCTGGCAGAGGCAAAATACAAAGTCTGCACTGCTTCTCTGACAGCAACCACTGGGCTAACGTTCACATTTATCTTAACAACTTGGAGAATTCTCTGGTATCCCAACCTCAGCCACCTTCCGGTGCTACTGTGATCCCTCAATTAACAAGGCCAACTTAACGGTATCCAGGGAGACTGGAAAGGCTGCAGGGGCACCTGCCGGAAGGCTCCGCACTGAGATCTGGAGGTCAAGACACTCTGCCCCTACAACACTGCGCACCAGAAATCCCATCTGCAAAGTCGGGCTGAGTTACCTGCCCTCAGACTTGCTAGGAAGTCTCTGAAACCTAAGAAGGAACCAATATATTCCCAGCGAGTGAATCAATGAATTTTTGGATAATTATGTGAAACACACAACCCAAATGCCATTATTCTCTTAATGCTTTTCTAGGAATGCACGTAACATTGAAACAATTCACAGTTCACAGGGCAGGCAGCCTGTTTGTATCTTAGCTCACAGAAAAGTTCTGGACTCCAGGCTCTCGGTAGGACATCTGCTTTATTTCAGTTCTGGGCTCTGTGACAACACGAGTACCTGCCTGTACTGACAATGCCCCTCCTAACAACGCTGAGGAGTCGGCAGAGAAAAGAGGGGGTGCTTTACTCAGAGACTAAATCAGCTCGGATATGCCTGCTGCAGAGCACCAGAAAACCCCACTCACGGGAGCTCAGCCAGGGAGGTGGTGCCACGCGCGACCTCTGACCCACGCGTGAGCACAGCACTGGGCCAGCTGCTCAGGGGAATGTTCAGGAGTCAGACACCACCCGGGGACCTCACAACACAGTTACTCCTGCCGGCAGCAGCTCCTGCCCCGCCCTCGGTGCCGACTCCCTCCTGGAACCTCTCACTCCAACTGCACTGAAAGCTGGGCAAGTTCTATCCACACCTGCGGAGCACGCGACTTCTAGGGGACGCATGAGGGGTGATGCGAGGACGGAGATGTGCCCGAGGCTGACCAAGGCTGCTCAGGCAGTAACAGGTGGGTCCCCACCGCCCACCTCCTGCTCGAGCGACCGAGACGCCCCTTCTCTCAGCAGGCTCTCCATCTCACTTCCCCACGGTGCGGGTTTTCTTGCTCTATTAGATGGTGAGACCACTTTGGGAGATGGAAAATCAGCGCACGGAAAGGTGCTCCACAGTATCTGTCACTAGGAAACTGCACATGAAACCAGGAAGATGCCACTGCATACCCACTGGAATGGCTAAAACCGAAGCACTACCTCCACCAATCGCTGGCAAGGGTACAGAGCCACAGGAATCCTCATTCATTGCTGGTGGGAACGAAAAACCAGGACAGCCACTTTGGAGCACAGTTGGATGGGCTCTTACAAGCCTAGACATAGTCTTGCCATATGTCCAGGAATCCCATCCTTGGTGTTTACCCAAATGAGTTGAAAACTGACACCCATGAATGTTTATGGATGATTTGTTCATAATTTCCAAAAATTAGAAGCAAAGAAGATGCCTCTCAATGGTTTATGGATAAGTAATAGTACACATCCAGACTTGGGATATTACTCAGCATTAAAGAGAAATGAGCTGTAGGCTGACGCCGCGGCTCAATAGGCTAATCCTCCACCTTGCGGCGCCAGCACACTGGGTTCTAGTCCTGGTTGGGGCGCCAGATTCTGTCCCGGTTGCCCCTCTTCCAGGCCAGCTCTCTGCTGTGGCCCGGGAGTGCAGTGGAGGATGGCCCACGTGCTTGGGCCCTGCACCCTATGGGAGACCAGGAGAAACTCCCGGCTCCCCGCTTCAGATCAGTGCGGTGCACCAGCCGCTGTGGCCACTGGAGGGTGAACCAACGGTAAAAGGAAGACCTTTCTCTCTGTCTCTCTCTCACTGTCCACTCTGCCTGTCAAAAAAAAGAAAAAAAAAAAAAAAAGAAATGAGCTATAAGGCAAAAAAAAAAAAAAAAAGCACATTAAGAGAAAGAAGTCAATGTGAAAAGGCCACATATGATTCCAACTTTATGAGAACCTGGGAAACACTAAACTACAGAGAGAGTTAAAAAGGTCAGTGGGTGCTAGAGTTTTGGTGAGCAGAGGAGTGAAGCATAAGGAGTTCAGGGTCCAGTGAAACTTCTGTAGGCTACTGTAATGGGGGTACCATAATGACTTCATCATGACATAAACCCACAGAAACCACCACACCAAGATGAGCCCTAATGTGCACTACAGACTGTAGTCAGTAAGGGATCAATATAGGTTGATCAGTTGTAGCAAAGAGATCATACAATCATTACAGTCAAAGACTGGAGGGAACGACCTCAGAAGGAAGATGCCAGGAAACTGAAGCTCCGTATTTCTGCCCACGTGGGGAACCTGCAGTCCCTACAGCAGAGAAACACTTGAACTTCCCAACCCCCAAGTCCATGGGTACATTTCACATCAATCCCAAGTTCTGCACTATGCATGGCAATCTTGCATTTTTCTTTTATACTCCAGTGTAACTCAGCAGTCAAGTCATCTCTGATGTCCACTATAATAAAATCACTACTGGCTTCCCAGCATTCCTGATGCAGCTGAATGACTCACTCTTTTTTTAAAATATTTATTTATTTATTTATCTGAGAGGCAGTTATAGAGAAAGGGAGGAGAGACAGAGAGAGAGGTCTTCAATCCACTGGTTTACTCCCCAAATGGCCACAATGGCGGATCTGAAGCCAGGAGCCAAGAGCTTCTTTCAGGTCTCCCACATGGGTGGCAGAGGCCCAAGATCTTAGGTCATCTTTCACTGCTTTCCCAGGCCATTAGCAAGGTGCTGGATCAGAAGTGAGCAGCCAGGACTTGAACTGGCACCCATATGGGATGCTAGCACTGCAGGTAGAGGCTTAGCCTACTACGCCACAGCACCGGCCCCAAGTGACTCACTCTTTAAACACTCTTACCTTGGACCCTGTGTGCAAAGAAACATTATTTGAGATAAATACGTCTGAAGAAGTGTGGCGATACTTCCACTCACCAGAATGTTTCTGAAGACTGACTGACGTGATTGAAGGGAGCTGAGGGATGCAGTGAGAGTAAAGGCAGTTACCTGGCCTTCATTGTGTGGAAGGGGGCTTTCCCAAAGTTCACAGAAAATGGGAATTATGAAAAAGCCAGGCGTGGACTTCAAGTACTTGTTACACCAAAAGTAAAGTTCATCTTTTAATTCCGGTAATTCCATTTAAATTCCACGAAGTTTCTGAAGTCTTTTAGTAGTAAAAAGGCACCAAGACAAGGGGCAACTGAATAAATCAGAAGCCCTCTCTGCTCTCCATACGTGAAGGAGCCTCGTCCACTCCCCGTCGCGGAATGGCACTGCTCCTGCCTCTCCAGATGAGGAACACAGACGCCTTCCCAAGGCACAGTGCAACACAGGCAGCGCGGTGCACACTTCCTCCAAGACTGTTAGCCCTCATTCACACATACCAGAGAACCAATGGTGCCGCAGCTTCACGGGGCCATTTGCAAATGCTCGGCAAGTTTTCAAATTCCGTCCTAGAATTGCAGACCCCGAAATTTCACTCTCGGGATCTCATCCACGCTGCAAGTGTGAGGACGACCCTCTCAACACGCATTCCTCCCTGGGCCCACGGCTGCTAGGAGAAGGGGTCACAGGACTGGCCAGGGTCCCTCCCTCTGGGAAGGACACTCTCTGGAAGCACGGTTCCCTGGCTGCTGTCCGGTCTGGGTCACTCCCTGCAGCTACCCTGGGACCAGGCGGCAAGTGACCCTTGAGATGTGACTGAGCAGAGAGGCATGTTCTACTTTTTTTTTTTTTTTTTTTGACAAGCTGAGTTAGACAGTGAGAGAGAGAGAGAGAGAGAGACAGAGAGAAAGGTCTTCCTTTTCTGTTGGTTCACCCCCCAAGTGGCCACTACGGCTGGCACGATGCAGTCAGCGTGCTGCACCCATCCGAAGCCAGGAGCCAGGTGCTTCCTCCTGGTCTCCCACGCGGGTGCAGGACCCAAGCACTTGGGCCATCCTCCACTGTACTCCCGGGCCACTGCAGAGAGCTGGCCTGGAAGAGGAACAACCGGCACAGAATCCGGTGCCCCAACCAGGACTAGAACCCGGGGTGCCGGCGCCACAGGTGGAGGATTAGCCTAGTGAGCCGCGGCACCAGCAGCATGTTCTACTTTTATAATTCCTTAAATCAAGATGAGGAGACTTTCCAGGGGTCGAAGGACTCGATAACAAGTCACAGAAATGCAAATGGAAAGTACACCTAAAAGGCAATGGCTAGAAATTCATCCGAAAATGTGTTTTTAAATCTTCTTCTTCCCCTTCTTCTATAATCTTTCTCTTCAGTATGAATTTTAAAACTACAAACTAATTTTCAGAGAGCCTAAGTAAAACAGGAGCAGTCAGGATACCTGCACCCCATGTGAGGGTGTGGACTCCAGTCCCGGCTCTGGCTCCTGACTGCAGCGCCTTCTGCTAATGCAGACCCTGGGAGTCAGCCACGAAGGCTCAGGTACTGAATCCTTGCCACCGGTGTGGGACACAAGGGTTGAATTCTCGACTTCCGGCTTCAGTGTGGACCAGCCCTGGCCACTGTGGGCATCCCAGTTGAATGGGAGGGCTATCTCACATACATACTCACTCTCACTCTCTTTGCCTCTCAAATATGTAAAATAAATAAATAAATGTTAAAAAGTTAGGATTTATGTATTTCAAAGTCAGAATTACAGAGACAGAGGTGTCTCCCCCCAGCTGGTTTATCCCCCACGATGGCCACGTTGGTCAGGGCTGGGTCAGGCCTAAGCCAGGAGCCAGAGGCTTCATCCAGATCTCCCTTGTGGGTGGCCAAGTTCAGGCACTTGGGCCATCCTCTGCTGCCCTTCCCAGGCCACCAGCAGGGAATTAGATTGGAAGTGTAGCAGCTGGGACTCAAACCAGCACCCATACGGGATACTGGTATCACAGGCAGCAGTTCTACCAGCTATATCACAACACTGCCCTGAAATAAGTAAACAAAAAAAAAAAAAATTAGAAAGATGGTATCCAAATGACAAGTGTAATCCAAAGCCAAACATCTTTTTCCCATGACCCACGTCACTGTTACCGTCCATGGAGCAAGAGCTGCCTATGGTAATTGAAGAATAACAACTTTGAGATCAAAGTTCTTCTTGGTTTTTTAGATTTTACTTTTTTAATTTTGAAAAATTTTTAAAATGTATTTGAAAGGAAGAGTGATAGAGACAGATAGACAGACAGAACTTCCATCTGCTGGTTCACTCCTCAAAGGTGGCAACAGCCACAGCTGGGCTAGGCCAAAGCCAAGAGCCAGGAACCCATCCACATCTCCCACAGGGGTGCTGGGGTCCCAGGCGCTTGGGCCATCATCTGCTGCTCTCCCAGGTGCATTAGCAGGGAGCTGGATCCAAAGCAGAGCGGTCAGGACTCAAACAGGCGCCGATACAGGATGCTGTTAAGCTGTACCACAACACCAGCCCCTCCAGATCTCCTCTTCAAGCTCAGCTTTTGTGGGGCCCTTATAAGTATATCCTCTCGGGAAAGACACCAACTTTGAATTCCGCTGCAGTGTAGTTATTTTATTAGAAAGGTGCACCTGTGCCAACGTGCGATGACGTCGCAGACACTGAGTCTTCAGGGAGCTGCAGGCCCTGCTGGTAGGGAATGACCCTGGCTCGGGCTCTCCCATCTACCCCTTAGATGATGACGATGTCCCTCCTCTCCTCCCCTCCCCTCCCCTCCCCGCCCCGCCCCGCCCCGCCCCGCCTCGCTGCTGTGATGCCCACAGCTCCCAGGATCTTACTCCATACCTTGCCTCGAGGCTCGCCCAGATGCCCGACCCCTCTGGACTCTCCGTGGCACTGCAGCTGCTCTCCTGTCTTCGTCTCCACCAGCCACCCCCGGCTCTACGCTGCTTTGCTGAGGACAACATCTTGTTTGGCTCCCCACGGTGTCCCTGGCACACTGGCGCTTTGGGGAGAATCACAGCGGCATCTCGACTCCACCCCTCAACAGCCCCATCACGTCGGCGTGGCTCCTGCAGGATGGAGGGTGCTCGGCTGCCAGGTGGTGGGGGAGGGAGCAGCGAGGCACAGGCTGAGTCCGTGCTAACAGCTGGGCTCAGCCACCGCCCGGCAGCAGGTAGCACTGGCACGGAAACAGGTCTGTCTGAAGACTCGAGACACACATGCTCCTGGCTGCACAGAACAAAAGCAGCCGAGTGGACCGTTGCCCACAGCGCCGCAGGCTGTACACTCCCACACCCTTCCCTTGCCCAGGCATCTGCACGGACACTTCTGGCACCCTCCGAAGCAGCGTTCTTCCTGCAGGCTTTGGACAGTGGGGCAGGGACAGAGGACAGGCGGCTGCCAGGACGACCCAGCTCTCTGGAGAGCTCTCAGGGGGCCAGGTGTACGGCCTTGCAGGTGGCTCATGACAGATCTGCTTTGTCTGTTGCTGGTTTTGTGGCCACAGAAGACTGATTCTCCAGCATATATTGGATGCACCAGCCTTGAAAAGAGCTCATTTGAAAGCTGAAAGCCCCTTCCCTTTCCCATCACACCATCTCCCGACTTCCATTTAAGTAGAACTGTTCAATTTCTGGAGCTTTGGAAATAGGAGGAACAGTCCTTAAAACTCCACTTGAGCTGCCTGCATGAATTAGTTCCATCACTGAGAAAAGGCAGGCAGAGCTCTGCCCAGTATCAAGTGAGACCTATGTTAAGACTTTTTAAAAATTTTTATTTGAAAGTGTGTGAGTGTGTGTGTATGTGTGTGTGTGTGAGAGAGAGAGAGAGAGAGAGAGACAGAGAGACAGACAGACAGACACTCCCCAAATTCCACACCAGCTAGGGCTGGGTCAGGGCAAAGCCAAGAGCCCAGAACCCAACCGTGTCTCAAACGTGGGTGGCAGGAACCCAAGTTCTTGAGCCAGCACCTGCTTCCTCCAGGGTGTGCATTACCAAGAAGCAGGAAGTGAGCTGGGATTTGAACCCAGGCACTCCAAAAGGGGACGTGGGTATCCCAAGCGGCAGCTCAGCTGCTACACCCAGGGTCTGCACTAAAGTTTTATCCAGGCTCATGGTCAAGGTACTGACTGGACTCCTAGAATACTCTTTGAAGACAAAGATGCTTTGGAACATTTGAAAATGTGCGGCCAAATATATTCAAGCGGCAAAAACAAAAGCAGCAGCTGTCCAAGGAAACAATACTGCTTTTCACTGTTAAAGAGGGGAAGAGAACTGGGAAGACACTGTCTTGGTTCCTTGAACTACAGCATCGCCTGTCTGGGTAAGGCCTGGGATTCAGACTCGCACCCTCCGCTTCAGGTCTCACAGACTGTGAGCTCCCCGTGGGCTCTAGCTGCCTGGCACTCAGTCGGAACTCCACGCCAGCGAACACAGGGGGTGTTTTCCAGGCTATAGAATTCTATTGTCAGGGCCAGCGCTGTGGCGTAGTGGGTAAACCGCCACCTGCAGTGCTGGTATCCCATACGTGCACCAGTTAGAGTCCCGGCTGCTTGCTTCCAATCCAGCTCTCTGCTATGGCCTGGGAAAGCAGGAGATGGCACAAGCCCTTGGGCCCCTGCACCCACATGGGAGACCTGGAAGAAGCTCCTGGCTCCTGGCTTCCGATCAATGCAGCTCTGGTTGTTGTGGCCATCTGGGGAGTGAACTAGCGGACAGAAGACCTCTCTCTCTCTGCCTCTCCTTTTCTTTGTGTGAAACTCTTTCAAATAAATAAGTAAATCTTTTAAAAAAAAATAAAGAGAATTCCACTGTCTTTGAGTTCTTTTTACCACCAACATTGACTGCATCCTAAGGCGTTCAGCAAGGTGACGGGGGGCTGGGGTGACACAGCCTTATCTCTGACAAGTTCTTCTCCGATGCACTTTTCCCTCGTGAAGTCTCTGCCACCCATGTGACAAGGGCTTCGTGTCGCCAGTCCCCAGAGCTGACTCAGTACGATTGTGGAGAGCTCTGTCCGTTCTCTGAAAGGCACTGCCCTCAGCTTCCTGTCCAGGTTCATACTCGCCTGTCCCTCGCAATGCTCTGTGATAAAGCAGCAATAAAGAGAGCATCGACAGTAATGACGATGTTGGTTGCAATATCACTTTAGTAGTTACGAGAGCTTAGCACAGCCCAGAACACAGGAGGAAGCTGAAAGGAAACAGCCGAATCGCGCTGGTTTGTTGATGATGCGCTGAATGACAACTTGGAAGAGTCACGCTCAGCATCCGGAGTCTCTGGATCGTAGGGGAGCCGGCCCAGCCCCCACCTTCTCCTCCACACCCCCCCCATATCCTCTCTAGGAAGTCTGGTCCGTGACATCCAGAAACCTCACAAGGGTGGTTTTCAACTCCTAACTACAGAGTCTTACAGAGGCAAAGAGATCCGGAGATCCAATCCAATGTATTCAAATAGCTAGAAGACGTGTGGTTCAGACAGGCAGCAGGACTGGAAAGCAGCAGCTGCAGACCCGCACTCGGACGGTGCAGAACCGGGTCGGCCGACAGGACGTTGAAGGTGGAGAGAAGTTGCGGGAGAACCTCCTAAGGCTGGCACCTGAACCAGCGAACAGCACCACGGACTGGGTACGGATGGTGAGTATCTCTGTGTCATGGACACTACCCAGTGTTGCAGGTGCACGTAGGCAGCCCACAGGTCTCTCCGGCTGCAGCTGCAGCCCCACCTGGGATGGTCAGCCCCTCTCATTCATTTTGTCTTCCTGGTTCCCTCCAACTCCTCCTCTGACTCCCCTCCCCTCAGCACAGCAGAGCACAGCTCACTCTGGTTTCACTTTAAAGGTGGGAGGGGAAGAATGGCACCACGGATTTCACCATCGAGGAAGCAGCCAGGGCTGCCACACAGCTCGCAGGCCATTCGGCAATTTTCAGAGATGAGGTGTCGCCCAGGGAGGGGGAGGGCGCTGGCCACGGGCACACAGGTTGGGAGAGGCCAGGCAGGACAAGAGCCCACGACTCAGGCTGCTTAGGTTTTGTTCTTAGAGAAACAAGCCAAAGGCTAGAGCCCCAGGCCCAGTGCCTGCCGTCCCACGGGGGTGGTGGGGGGAGCATTTCTAGACCCTCCCCTCACTGGAGAGCAGGGCGGCAAGCAGCGCTCAGAGTTCCGCGGTTCTGTGCGGTTGCTTGTGCCTGGCCTCCCGCTCTGGGAAATCTCCGGCTGCTTGAGGCAGCTGGAAGATTCTGTCACAGATGGTGACTTCTCTTCGTGTCTCCAGTCCAGCCCAGGCAAACAAGAGAACTCACTCAGTCCCTATCAAGAAAGTCCCTGCTGACGGCCGCCACTCTTCACGCAGAAGCTGCACGGGACTCATTTGCTAAAGAGGTCTCTAGCAGGTCAGAGGGAAATTCGGCCTGGCCTCTGGTTCATTTAAAATCCAACCCCAAACCCCAGCAGGTGGGTACAAGAACAGTTGGCTGAACATGGATGGTTGCCAGTCCCAGGTTCTGCTCTGGGCTCCGGCCACGCATCTGATATGGTCGGCCACATTCTATTCCTGTCCGTTTCATCACGTGCCCCTCTCTTTGTAAGCATCACGGGCTGTGAGGTCACCCCAGGTGGCATCACTGGCAGTGCTTCAAGAAACACCATCCACTGGAGGACCCCTCCCACGCCGTGGGGTCCACGGTATCAAACAGGAGACACCACCACTCTCCAGCCCGAAACCAAGGTCGTGTGCTGTGTCAGAGATGACAAGCGGGAACCGGCACAGAGCGTCTGCGGAGACCGGCCACCATCAGGGACACCCGAGGGTCCCAGTTTGGTGTCCGCCTCTCTCCAGGCTGCACAGAGCAGCTTCCCAAGGCCAAGGCCTCCACCTGGGCTTTGGTTCCGGCCCCTCCTGCCTCCTCAGACACCCTGTACCACCAAATAAGCAGCTTCTTACAAACTAAATATTTAAGTCTCTACCATTAAGAAAAACAGCCCTTGCAGCCCCTTACCCCTCTCCAGCTCCTGACCGCACTCCTCTCCCCATCAGGGCCACACTTTTAAAGTTTGTCACTTCCCATGAACGTCGCAGCCCACTCCAATCTGGGTCCCCACCGTCATTTCATTAAAAGAGCTTTAGTTAGGCCATGGATGACCCGCGTCTCATCCCACAGGGGACACTGCCAACCACCCCTTCTCCCACACACGCCCTTCTCAACCTGCTCCTCCCTCTCCACCACTCCCAGGGTCTGCTTCTTCCTCCTGCCCAGCCTCTGCACGCCCTACTACCTACACACAGGATCCACCTCTTCCTCCACCCCTGCCACCCATCCAGGGCTGAAAACCAGCAGCCTGGGAGCCACCCTCGATCCTCCCTCCCCCACACCCACCCTAAGCACACTCATCAACACCTTCACCCACAAGTCTCCCGTTGAGCCACCACCTGTGCCATGCCCACTCCACTGGGTTTCCACGAGGGTTTCCCACAGCCTCCTTCCTCCTGCCCTCCCTCCATCCACCACTGGTCCCTCTGGTCAGCTCTCCACACTTACACTGGAGTGCTCCCTGCGAGCACACCTGATGGGGCTTCATTCCCCTCATTCGTTGCTCAGCTGAAAGTCCACACAGCCCCTCTTCTTCCGGTTCCTCAACAGTGCCAAGAGGAAGCTGCACCTCAGAAGCTCACCCACTCCTTACCCACTCTGCCCAGCTAATCTCTCGTTCCTTAGACCCCAGCCCCCGAGGGAAGCCTTCCGTCCAGGTCAGCCCAGGCTGGGTGAGAGAGCCCCAGGCCCCCCTGCTAGACTGAATCCTTTGCTCTGACAGGGCGCATCACAGCTCTGCCTGTGTGGATTTAACGCCTTTGCCCCTCCCCGCCACCAGGGCAGCCCTGGAATGGAACATCCCAACCTCATCTTCCCGGAGCACCACAGACTGAGGGCCCCCACCCCTTGGAACTCGGTGGGATCTGTGTGCATGAAGCCGTGCCTCTGTGGGCTCCCCCAGTCAACACCTGAATGGGGGGTCGGGGGGAGAAGGAGGGAGCAGACTAGGACCCTTTCCTGGGGAGCTGGGATCCTTGTCCTCTGATGGACTCAGAGGTCTCCAGGGGCCTGCCACACCTTCCCTGGACTTCCTGGGTGTTGCCCTACAACCTGCTCTCCCTCTGCCCTCCCTGGGGGTCAGGTGCATTCCCCTACAGGCACTCCCCGTTTCCTCCAGCATCAGAGAAATCCTAGCACATTTAACCCCTCAGCCTCTGCTTCTCTGAGGACCTCACAATCACACCCTCCCTTCCCCCCAACTCCAAGCCCCGTCGCCATGGCTGTCAGTTCATTTCCATCGCTCAGGGCAGTGATTCCGAATGGAACCCATGAGGGAATCGATGACCACGTCACGGGCAGGGAACCTGGAATGCAAACACCCGGAATCTCTTGTTGCCTATGCTATTTACTTAGCGCCACCCGTATGTACATAACACACGGAGAGAACTCTCTGGGCCCTCCCTGGGTTACAGCAACAAGTAGCCAGCAGCAAGTCACAGTGGAACCCTTTGTCACACTGCGACGTGAGTGACAGCTGACTTCCAGGAGCAGGAAGTAAGTGCGGAAAGTAGCATGTAGGGTGACCATGTGGTGTCCCCCACCTTGCTGGCGAGCTGGGCAGGAAAGAATATGGGGAGACTTGTAACTCAGCAAATCAACATGAGCAGCCACCACTGAGGGACCCTGTCCCCGTCCCCCCAAGACAGCATGGATTTTCTGGAGGGAAAAGAATGCATTCTAGGCTCCATGGGGATCCGCAGGAAAGGAAAGAGAAGCCACGGAAAACACAGTGAGAAAGCTCTCCAGCACCCACACGTCTGCCCACCACTCTCTGAAGGTGAGAAATCTTTGGCTGCCTTCTAACTCTGAACACAGCTTTAAGCGGCCAGTGTTGTGGCGCAGTAGGCTACGCCTCTGCCTGCAATGCCAGCATCCCATACGAGCAACAACTCCTGTTCTGGCTGCTCTGTTTCCCATCCAGCTCCCTGCTCACATGCCTAGGAAAGCAGCAGAAGATGGCCTGCATGTGTGGGCCCCTGCGATCATGTGGGAGACCTGGAAGCTTCTGGCTCCTGGCTTTGACATGGCCTAGCCCTGGCCGTTGCAGCCATTTGAGGAGTGAACCAGCAGATGGAAGACCTCTCTCTCTCCCCCTTTCTCTGTAACTCTGCTTCTCAAATAAATAAAATAAATCTTAGGAAGAAATCTAAAAGAACATTACCTGCTACTTCAGGTGACTGGAAAACTATGAAATAGAAACACCCCTTGCTGAGGCAGCGGCGCCACAGCACTGAGTGATGGGAAAAGAGTCTGATTATGGGGAGAGGAGGGCGGGCCGGTTCTCTAGCCGCCCTCTGCGTGGGATCTGGGCGGCCTCGCAGGAGCTGCCCCAGACGTGGAGCTGTGGGAGTCCCACGCTTCTCCTGCTTCTCTCGGCCCATGTGGTCAAGTCTCCATCTGAGACTCACTCTGGAAAGCCCATGTGCTTGACAGCAGCTGTGTCTGTCACCGCTGGGCACACACGCTCACTGACTTCCTCGCTCTTCCCTTCCCTGGACACCTGATTTTCCAAACATGGTGCTCACTGGCGCTCTCCTGCAGACGTGTGCACAGAGGTGCGGCGTGTCACCGAGCTGCCCCCTTCCACCGCGGGTGACCCACGGCACTCCTGTTCTTACAGCTCCTCATTCTCCAGGTCACCACAGTCGCTTTACCTGCATCACCTGCACCTGCACTTTCAAGGCGGTGACCATGCCACGCTCAGACAACTCCCTCTGTAAACTGTCTTCTGTGGTCGGGCCACTCGCACAGCACAAAATGGCCTTCCTCTCCCACCCTCCGTGACTCCCCAGTCAAGGGGCACCCATGGCACAGACGCCCAGTCCCAGTAACAATTTAGTCTGAATTGGTCGTAGCACACCACAGGACCTGGAAAGCCCTTTGCAACTTCTTCTTCTTTTTTTTTTTTTTAAGATTGATTTATTTATTTGAGAGGCAGAGTTACAGACGGGGGGGGGGGGGGGTCTTCCATCCACTGGATCACTCCCCAAAAGGTCGCAACAGCTGGAGCTAGACAGAATCAAAGCCAGGAGCCAGGAGCTTCTTCCAGGTCTCCCACACAGGTGCAGGGGTCCAAGCACTTGGGCCATCCTCCATTGCTCTCCCAGGCGCATTAGCAGGGAGCTGGATTGGAAGAGTACCAGCCAGAGCAGGAACCAGTGCCCATATAGGATGCTGGTGCCACAGGCGGAGGCTTAGCCTACTATTCCACAGCACCGGCCCCTGTAACTTCTTATTTTGAAATAAGTACAGGTTCACAAGAAGTTACCAAAAATACTGCCAAGAGTAGTCAACATTTCTCTCTTCTTCCTTTGCCCACTTTCCTTAACCGTAAGCTGTTTTTGCACAGATCTTATTTTCTATGTTAAAAAGAAAAAAGAAAAAGAAAAAGCTATCCCTCACCTTCCCCCAACAGTGCCATTTCATATAACCACAGGACGTTGGCTAACACAGCACAATAGCACAGTGACCTGGACGGCGGCCTTACTCGAAGGCACTCTTTTCCATGTGCAAGCATCTATTTGGCATATCTCTGTGTATAACCTCATGACACCACATGCGCAGATTAATCAAGCTCAGAACTGTCCCAGCAACACAAAGGAACTCACTGTGCTGTCCCCAGCGCCTTCCCTCATCTCAGCAACCACACATCTGTTCGCCATCTCTACACAGTCACTTTCAGATTGTTATATAAATGGCACCCTGGAATACAGCTTTTGGAAATTGTCTTTTTCATTCACTGAAGCTGTAACTAAAGGTCATTTCCTCTGCTGTATCACTACCCCCACCAAACCACTCCACCCCAATCCCTGGGATTCTGATCCCTAGGTCTAAAGTGGGACCAGAATCCTTATCAACTGCACGTTATGGGCTACTCACCCTGACCAGGTCCTCCAGCCAGTCTACGGCTGTCACGTTAAACGTGGAATTGAGTATCTTGCTAAGGAGTGGGAGTTAAGATGCTGGTTAATACGCCCACAACCCTTACTAGGGTGCCTTGGTTTGGTACCCAGATCACTCCTGATTCCAGCTTCCTGCTAATGGAAACCCTGGGAGGCAACAGTCACAGCTGAAGTAACTGGGTTTCCGTCACCCACACCAGGAGACTTGGATTGAGTTCCTGGTGGCACTCGGCTTTGGTCCTAGCCATTGTGGGCATTTGGGGAGTGAACCAGCAAATGGAAGCTCTTGCTTTATATGTCTTTTTCTTTTTTTCTGCCTATCAAATATTTTTTTAAAAAAAATATCTTGCTAAAGGCAGGTAACATTGCATCTTTCACCCCCATCATCAGCCACATCCAACAGGGTTTCCAAGGGAGCTGGATTTGTGGGATGCTACTACTTCTTTACAAACTTGCACTAGCTTAGGGCTAACACTGCAGCATAGTGAGTAAAGCTGCAGCCTGCAGTGCCAGCATCCCATATGGGCACAGGTTCGAGTACTGGCTACTCCACTTCCAACCCAGCTCTTTGCTATGGCCTGGGAAAGCAGTGGAGGATAGCCCAAGTCCTTGGGGCCCTGTACCCACATGGGAGACTTGGAAGAACATCCTGGCTCCTGGCTCTGGATCAACCCAGCTCTGGTCATTGAGGCCATTTGGGGAGTGAACCAGCGGATAGAAGATCTCTCTCTCTCCCTCTGCCTCTGCCTCTCTGTAACTCTACCTTTCAAATAATAAAATAGCACTAGCTCTTGCCTTGCAGCCGGTGCTTTCGAAGATGCCTGATAATTGAGCTTGTAATGAGTTTTTTTTCAAGATTATTTTTGGCTTAAAAGTCTGCAAATCATTATAGATAACATTCAGAGTTTCTTACATCCTAGCAAGGAGGCAGTACCTAAAGCATGGAGGACTCGCGTTTCAAAACCTGGTCCTGAATCTTTGATTCCTGGAAGCAGATGGTGAGTTTCCAGAGGCAGGTTCCCTGCTCAACTCGAGTGGTTCAGTTCTGAGTTCCCCTGCCATCCCGACACCCTGAATACAGTCAGGCAGCAGGGACAAGCACTGGCCTTGCTGGACCCTAATGAGGCGATGACGTCAGCCCCCAGCTCTGGCCTTCCTGAGGATGAAGGCGCTGACCTCCTGCGAGTCTGTGGCCAGAGCACCAATGGCAGCAGTCAAAGGAGTCACCTCCTCTATTTCCCCTTCGCCTGAGAGCTGAGGACGTGACACCATCTTCTCAGGTGAAAAGTGACTTGGGCCAGGCAGCATGAATCACTTATTTGGGGATTTTACCTGATGCTGGGAAGAATACCAAGAACTAGTCTTCCTTCTGGGAGGCTGCTGGAAAGTTCTTTTGCATCTAGTAATTTGGCTTAACAAAGAGAATTTAATTGAAGTCAGCAAACAGGAAAATATAAAAGGACTGGGACGTCTATCCCCAGTGAATCCTATGAGGCTGAGGGCTCCCCATCCAGGGGCCACCTCTATGCTGCTTCCTGTACTCAGCACTCAGGCGAGGAGGGGGTTACAGTGCATCTGGGTGTGTGGGACCCCCAGGGAGGAGAGCAGCCCTGCGGCCAGTGCCCAGGGTCACTGCCCAGTTCTGCTGCCTCACTAGCTGGGAGCTGGGGGCTGCTCAGCTGCCCTCCCGGAGCCACAGAGCCACCTGCGCTGCAGTGCTGTTTGTTGGAAGAACCTGTGGCCTGTGTAAAGATGCGGGGCCTGTACCAGGCGCCCATTCCATGGAAACACCGCGTGCATCCAGGGCACTCTGCATCCGAGCTGGGAATGGCATTGCCAGAATGAAGGCTCAGAAAAAACCCAAATGCAAGGGTCACTGTGACTCTTCAGTCCTTGCAACCTCTCTCTCCCAGGCCCCCGTCCCCACACCATCCCTCTCCCGTCTTCCCCTGAGAGCCTCAGGCCAGGGGAGAAGGGGAGCAGTATGCTACCAACGTGATGAGATTCCCCCAACCCTTGTCCAGCAGGACAAGGCTTAAGTCAAACAACCAATTGCCAAGGGTGGCACGATCCTCTTTTGAAGGAAGAACAAAGATCGGGGCATAGAGGCTGGGGGTGACCTTCCAGAATCCCCAGCATATACCCCACCTCACGTCACCTCCCTAACAGCGAATCACTACAAAATCACGACATTCCTGTGCAGGGGACAGTATCTGATGCTGGGGGCCAGCAGTTCAACCCTAACACTAACCATGGCCTCACTGTAAGGTGACAAGCTCCGTAAGTCAGCTATAATAAACAGTCACTCTCATTGGGAAATTGTTGTTCAAATTCAGTTCCTTATACAAGTATGGGTGATGCCTATTTTCAATGCACAGTATTTTTTCCACAGCATCACTACTGCCTTTAATGAAGACACCTGGAGAGATTTTCTGACTGTAATTTCTACAGTCCACGAGGAAAGCACCTTACACACACACACACACACACACTCACACACTTCTGAATGCACCTCCCCCAGGTTCTGCAGTGGGATTTCGGTGGCACCAAGCGTTCTCAGGTAGGTTTCCCTCCTTGTTTCCCATGTCTGGATTCAGACCTGAACATCAAATATTCCTGTGCTACTTAGCATAAGCACCTCCAACAGACAGGAAACAAACAGAAGCATTAGGCTCTCCCATTCTTCTCTGAGGTTGAACCCTGCTCTACCTGGCTGACCTGGGAGAGCTGCCTCTTCCCCTCCTTATCTCTGAGTCACTTGTTTTGCATATCTTTTTTCCTGATCCCTCAGCAGTGCCTAAGGAATCTATTCATTAACTCTTAACTAGAAAATGTATTAAGGGCAATACATATGAAAAAGAACTTACACATGAATGGGTAAAACTGAAAAGTTATGTAGTACTACTTCCATAACTTTTCTGAAAGTCTAGAATATTCTAAAGTAAAAATTTTATTTAGAGGCTGGCTTGGTGCCATAGTAGTCTAAGTCACCACTTGTGATGCCAGCATCCTGTATCAGAGCAGCAGTTCGGGTCCCTGCTGCTTCGCTTCCAGTCCAGCTCCCTGCTAATGCACCTGCAAGGCAGCAGAAGATGGCCCAAGTGCTTGGACTCTGCCTCCCATGTGGGCGACCAGGATGGAATTCCTGGTTCCTGGCTTCAGCCTAGCCCTGACTTGGATCTTGTGGTCATCTGGGAAATGAACCAGCAACGGAAGATCTCCCTATCTGTTGTTCTGGCTTTGAAATTAATTAATCTTAAAAATAAGATATAGGTTTTATAGTTTTTATTATTTATATTTTATTTTTACTTTATTTATATATATTTTTATTTATATTTTATTTTATATAGTTTATTATTTATATTTTATTTTTCTAGTCAAAGGAAAGGATCCAGCTTCCACTTAGTGTCCAGGAACCAAGCACCGGGCGGCAGGTTCATCCTCTGCGTACTGCTGCGAGGAAGAACTTTCATTCCTTCTACAAGGGGCACCTTCGAGGGAAACGGTGTGCTTTGGTTTGATGGTTTTCCCCCACGGTCATGTGCGGATCCTCGATTCCTCACTGCGGTGGCAGTGGGAGGTGTCGGCCACAGGAGCCCTCACGCGTGGACTGACGCCTTTCTCATGAGTGAGCTCCTTCCCTCCTCCCTCTCGTGGGACCGACTCAGCTCCAGGATGGTGGCCGAGCCAAGGCAAACGGCCGGCATTCTTCTCTCTCCCACGCGTTCGCTTGCCCGTCGCGCTCCGCCACGAGCTGAGCTGAAGCAGCACCAGCCCCTCAGCAGGAGCCCGCAGACGCTGGTGCCGTGCTCCTGGCCTCCCCAGCCTCCAGATCCATAAGCCGACACAAACTCCACTCTAATAAATCACCTGTCTCCAGTATTCCGCACAGCAACAGAAAATGGTCTGAGACGTGGGAAGACACTCGCGGTACAGCAGCTGGCGAATACACACTGGGGAGTGCTCACAAGGCAAAGACTGGTTCATGATGGTCCTGCAAATCAGTTGAGGAGGCCACAGAGCCACCTGCCCACTTTCAACAAACCCAGTATTATTTTCTACGGTAGATAGGCTGGAAGGGTAAATGATCTCGTGGTGAACTCCTAACAGTGTCTACCGTCTGGGTTGTGTAAGGACCAAGATTCTAACTGTGCCCGGCACTCACAGGCAGGCCACACCGCAAACTGCTCCATCTTGGATGCCCACTGTGCCAGCACCTGTCTAGGCACACATGGGAGCTGGCTGCACAGGAGCCCAGTGGGGGGTGGGGGGCGGAGGGCAGGTGAGGGGGTCTGCCCTCCTGTGGGCAGGTGTCCTGGGCTCTGAGAGGCCCAGAGCCCCACTGGCCGCTTCTTGTGCTCTCAGCACCAGTGGCTGGGAGTGCACGTGTTACGGTGTCACATTAGCTAATGAGAGCCTACTTGCTAAACTAAGCTAAGCTAATGAGCTCTGCTTAGCTAATCAGCTCCAGAGAAATGAGCTTTCCTTCTTAGTGAAGAGGCAGCGCCAAAGTTAATTTGGAGTGGTTGGTTGAAACGGGGAAGACGGCCGTCCCACAGAAGCAACACGACAAAATGAAGACAGAGCCCCAGACCGATTTTTACAAGGAGGAAAACAACAGCGCAGGGTCCTAGGAGTTGTGGAAGAAAGACAGGGACAGGTTGGGCAAGGATTAAAATTGAAAGGGGAAAAAAAAAGCAAAGAGATTATTCCATCATAACTCTCCCATGTGACCACAAAGTTCACAAAATATACGCTTTGGCCAATGCCATAAAAGGTTATTTACTGTTGGTACAGCTCGTGACACATCAAAACAGGATTTGCTGAAAGAGACAAAACGAAGAAATTTTGTGTAAAAGCTCCTCGTCCCATTGAAGACCCCGTGCTGGGAATTCTCTGCACATTTCCTTTTCTGTGCCAAGACCTTTAGCAAAAGCAGGTGCTCTAGAAGAAAGCAAAAGCTGTGGACTCCGGTGAGAACCGGTATCGTGCTTTATCGTACAGGGCCCCATGTCCAGTTCAGAAAGCAACAGTTAGACATTGCCAGCCTGCAGATGCCCACGGCTTCAGATGTGGGCTCACACAGTGGCATGCACAGCACTGCTCCCTCTGTCACCTTTATCACAGTAAGAATGAACGACTCGGAGAGCAGGCCCTCGACCAGCAACCAGAGGATGGCTCCACCTGCCACTGCTGTTGGGCAGTGTGGGAAAGTCGCCTGACCTCTGGGCCACAGTTTCCACATTTGCCCAATGGGGGAGCTTTTGCCAATCCTACCAATGTATGATCACAAGATTCCTGTATACAGCCAGTAAAATTCTAGAACAGTTTACCAAGAGATGGATCATAGTAAACACTACAGAAAAAAGCAGTATTTTGAAAAAAAATCTGATTTTACACATTTTTATGCTTCTAAAAAGAGTTGTTAGAAGTCCACTATTTGACACACCAATGCACAAACGCGCCTACTGCAAACAGCACAGGCACAGAGACCTGGAAAGGCTTGCTCGGGTTTAAGGTGGGTTTCTGTTGGTTCTTCCACTTGAGGCACTACTGTTTGTAATGCAGTCTTAGAAAACTGACGTGGTATGTCCAGAGAGCTACACGCTGACACCAGACACCCTGAGACAAAGGTCAATAAGGCAGTGGATGAGAGTGGCGTGCCGGGCAGCCCTGGCACTCCTTAGTAAGGGCTGGAGTCACAGGAACAAGTGAGACTCATGGGAAGGCAGCCAGGTACTGCCAGGGACATCAGGAGGGCTTCCTAGACCACACGTGCTTGAGTAAAACCAGGAAACAGGCTGGCTGCACCTCACAGGTGCACAGCTGGAGGTGCACAGAGGAGTTCCGGGCGTGGGAGAACGGGTGTTGAGAATAGCAGTGACTTGGGTGCTGGGATACGCAGCAGTGTTTTCCAGGTTGCAGGCTGCGGGTCACGAATCAAGTCAATGGGTCAAGATGCACTGTTTAAGTGAAATGATCCAGAATAAAACGGGACAGAATACAAGCGTTCACCGCACGTGGACAGGGTAAGTGCTACTTCGAGTAATTTGTGCGTGTGCATGCAAACACACGTACATCCTGGATCCCAGGGATGCACAATGTAGGACACGCCCTGAAGGTCTGAAGGCTGCTGCCCGGGAGTGTACGCAGCAGGGGTCCAGTCCTCACCCCACGGCCACCTTCCCCCTTCATCTAAAGATGACAACAGCACAGCATCACTCACACTGGAGAAGACTGACAAGGCCTGGAGGGCAGGTGAGTCCCTCTGACGTGCTCCAGGAGCGACCCCACAGTGGTCCAGGGGAGCAGGAGGGAGAGGCCTGGAAAGTGAGAAAAGCTGAGCAGCCGTGAACAGCCAGAACAACCCAACACTGCGCCTTACAGTTTAGTGTAGTCCTTACTTACACGTGGCGATGGGGACAGGCCTGGCCCAAGAACTCCTTGGTGTTGACGGCTTCTGAAAGGCTTAATGCAAGCCCAAGGGCGACACCACAATGGTTCTGAGCAAAACTCTCCCTGCCCCAAACAGCATCCCTGTTCCCTTTCAAAGTCACCAGACCAGTAACTCACCGTGGGCCCCTGGGCCTGCACCTGCAGGGTGTGCTGTGTGTGGTGTCAGGCAGGCTCAGGGCCATCCCAACGGCCTGGTCTCTGGGAAGGGGTCCACAGAGAACAGGGAAGATCACGTGTAGCCCCCAGAGCTGTGACAGGTCGGGGACGTGCACCTGGGAGTGCTACTGTCTGGGTTAGCCCAGACCTGCAGGGAAGCCCTGGCCCCGGAGCACAGAGCACATGCTCCAGATCTTCCTTCTTCCAGAGTTCTGTTTTGTTCACAGACATGACAACGACTACTGCTTTTGTCTCCTGGGGAGCTTATGAGAGAAGAGGCGCAGGTATGAGAAGAGCTCTGAGCCTGTTGAAGAAAGGGCACGGAACACAGGAGGCCACGCAGATGAGGAGTCTTCCAGAGTGGGTGCAAAACATGGACTGCGGAAAGACTGCATGGAACCCACAATTTCCCACTCCAGTGAACTTGTGATTCCACTTTTCCAAAAACCTCTTTGAAGGCCCCTCGGACAACTACACGTGACACAGGAGGCAGACACCTTGTCCTGTTATCTCCTGGCCTGGTACTGACTCAAACACTCAGAAAATACTGGCTCAGGCCCTGACAACAGCCAGCAGCACCCTCCCTAGCACTGGGCTGTCCAGGTACGCGTAGCACCTGCAACACATAATGCACACCTGTGCTTGGCCGCCAAGACTACTCCACAAAGAGGTCTTGACCTGAGAGACCGAGACAGGAGAAGACTGCGTCGTTTATGAAGACAGCCATGGGGAACCTGTCGGGGAGAGAACAGGCGACCTGAAGGGAATGACTTTCAGAAAGCCTGACTCTGTCCCTCTGTCTACGTGCCGTCTGTCACTCAGAAAACAAGGGTCAGCTGACCACCCTCAGAGCAGAGGCGCCTGAACTCCCCTCCAGAAAATCGCACGGGTTCAGAAACGTCTCAGTTATTCTGACCTGTGTATCAGACCAGACGCTTCGAGTGGAGCCGATGCAAGAACCTAACTGACCGTGGGAAGGAGCGAGCTACTTGCCAAACCTCCCTCCGTCAGTGCTTATCATACAGATAGTGTTCAGACACGTGCTCAGGGCTGTCCTCCTTGCGCTGGTCAGTGTGATGCGACCACAACCTGACTTGTAGTCAGGAACCATTCCGTCCAACTCTCCAACCACACAAACGGGAAACAAGCAAGGACAGCCTTCTCCGCTCGGGGAAACACAGGAGAAACGCCTCAACCTGATTCAGTCTATTGTGTTCCTACAGAACCTCCGCGTGGTCTTCCTGACTCAGAAGAGGGGGAACGTCAAGCTTTTTCTAGAACATCAGTAATTACTCCCATTATTCTGTCTTAGGTGAAGAGAGAGTGCAAGTAATGGGATATGTTAAATCATCTGCGGGGGAGACAGGTCTGTCACACGCTGAGCAGGAAGCTGAGCCGGAGTCAGGTTGACCTGGCTTCCCTGCGCTGCCCCCAAGGCAAGGTTGCCTTGCCCTGGATTAAGACCCAGAGCAGGCAGAGCAGCAGCAGCCCTGCCTACCGCCCATCAGGGCCTCTTCCCCACCACCTGCTGCTCTGCCACGACACCACGTCCAGGGCTAGTAGCCCCTTCCTGGCCTCGACCTGGTCGTGGTCCCTGCACTTCAGCCAGGCCCTATTCTGCAACCCTCGGGAACTACGGGCTTGCCTGTCACTCCGGGGCCACCCCAAGCTTCTTGCTGAACCTCAGTCTCAGGGCTGGGACCCTGCTCCCTACCTGACACACTTCACTGCTCCAACTTCCACCAGATCAAGTCACCGCCCACCTCTGCTTCCTCTGCGTCAGGCCCTGACGACCTGGGGCCATAGCGGGCTACCCGGGTCCCACTGCTGCCTGCCAGGCTAGATTCCCTCCTTCCCCTGCAGCTGTGTGTGTCTCCCCCAAGCCTGTGCCGTCACACTGGGTAGCTGAGCCATCTGCATTCGACTGCCGTTAACTGCAGTGGATGCTGTGGTCAGCTGGATAATCCCCTCCCATGCACACCCCACCCCCTACCTCCTGCTCATTCTGTCAGGACTGCTGGGAATGCTGGCACCTGCCAGTTCTCTGCTGGGTTCCTCAGAAACTGCCTGCACCTAAGAGCTGCAGCCACCATGGTCGTGCAGCCCTCCCTGGGCAGTCCAGATGCCAGGAGCACTTCAGGCAGGGCACAAAGGCTTGGTCCCTTGCCCTGTAAGATGCCAGGGCCTGCTGTGACTGCATCTGCCTCGTTCTGCTACCTCACTCCCCACATGGTCCATCTTGGAAAAACCCTAGCCCACAGCTGGCCTCCCTGGCCCCTGCTTGTGACATTCACTCCCATCAACAAGCACTGAGACACTCTGCCTCCCACTCCGAGTTCCAAGGAACTCCACAGATAACCCCGGGGGGGGGGGGGTGCACGCTGTGTGCCTTATGACATCTGGCTAACAAGCTCTTCTCCAAAGCTTGTGCAAAAGTCTTCGTAACATCAAGGCCAGCTTAACATGGGAACAATTAGAACTGGGGCATGGAAGGCAGATACCGGTCCCCGCAAATGTATACATCCTGATCCCCAGAGCCTGGGATGTGACCTCCATCACCAAAGGGCCTCTGCAGGTGTGCTGGCGCCAAGACCCTGGAGAGGTCACCCTGGGTCGCTAGATAGGCCCAGTGCCATCCCAGGTCCCTGGAGTGGGAGAGCCTGTCAATACTGTGGGCAGAAAGAGACAAGCGCACAAAAGGAGGGCACAGAAAGGTGGAAAGACAAAGGATGGGGGCCACAAGGCAGCTCTAGGAGCAGGCGGCAAGGACACAACTTCCCCTCGGCTGCCAGTGACGGCAGCCCAGAGAGCAGCTGGCAGACCGAGATAATAAATCTGGGTCGCGTCATCCTAGTAGGTTTGGGTCTTTCATTTCAGCAGCAAAAGAACACTAACCCCAGGGAGAGAGAACCTGGGAAGTATGGCCAACAATTCTCCATTTCTTTCTGGGCTTGGCCCCTCCCTGTTTTATTTTTGTAGTTTTGTTTTGTTTTGTTTTGTTTTGTTTTGTTTTAAGAGAGAGAGCGGGGTAGAGACAGAGAGAGAGATCTCCCATCCACTGGTTCACTCCCCAGATGGCCACAATGGCCGGAGCTGCGCCGATCCAAAGCCAGGAGCTTCTTCCGGGTCTCCCACACGGGTACAGGGGCCCAAGGACTTAGGCCATCCTCTATTGCTTTCCCAGGCCATAGCAGAGAGCTGGATAGGAAGAGGAACAGCAGGGACTAGAACCAGCGCCCATATGGGATGCTGGCGCTTCAGGCCAGGGCTTTAACCCACTCCGCCACAGCGTGGGCCCCAGCCCCTCCCCCTCCCCATTTTATGCTTGCCTGGGGCTCCCCTTCATGAGAACCTGAGCTCCTTTTTTATTTTTCTTATTTACTTACTTACTTATATATTTATTTATTTAGAGGAGAGAGAGAGTTGGAGAGAGCGCTCCCATATCCCCAAATGCCAAGAACAGACAGGGCAGGGCCGGACCAAAGCCAGGAGCTGGGCCTCAGTCCAGGTTTCCCACATGGATGGCAGGGGCCCAGTCATCTGAGCCACCACTACTGTCTCCATGGACTGCATGAGCAGGAAACTGGAGTCAGACCTGGGAACCCTGACACCCCAGTGTGGGATGCAACTAGCCCAAGCAGCATCTCTACAGCACCAACCAGGGTCAGCACTAATGATATGGGCACCAGTTCTGATGGCCTGGAAAAGCAATGGAAGATAGCCCAAGTGCTTGAGTAACTGCTACCCATGTGGGAGAACAAGAAGCTCCTGGTTCCTGGCTTCAGCCTGGCCCGGCCCTGGTCATTACAGACATCCATCTGGGGAGTTAACCAGCGAATGAAAGCGCTCTCTCTCTCTTTCTGTAACTCTGATTTCCAAATAAATAAATAAATCTTTGGAAAATAATAATACTTTTGGGTCCAGAGCTGTAGTGTAGAAGGTTAAGTCACCTCCTACAGAGCCAGCATCTCACATGAGCAACGTTTGAGTCCTGGCCACTCCACCTCTGACCCAGCTCCTTGCTAACGTGCCTGGGAAAAGCAGTGTGGGAGACCTGGAGGAAGCTTCTGCCTCCTGGCTTCGGCCTGGCCTAGCCCAAGCTGCTGTGGTCATTTGGGGAGTGAACAAGCAGATAGAAGATCTCTCTCTCCCCTCTTCTCTCTCTGTATCTCTGCCTTTCAAATAAATAAATAAATAAATCTTTTCCAAAAAATAACAAATAATAATTTCTATCTTTATTTTTTTGAGCCTAAGAAGAAATAGAATTTCTGTATAACGCAATACTGATCCTGAGCAGACAGGAATTTTATGACAGGAAGAGCGGGCTTCTCTAGCTTCAGTATCCACCTTTAAAAAGACAAGAAAATACCTTTTTGGACTTACACAGAGCTAACAGAGTAAGAACACAATTGCCAACACAGCATGTCTCCTACAGGGAGTGTGCGTTGGGAGCAATCTAAAGCTTAATCTGTATGTGTTGCACTCTTAAAAAGATGCAGGGTAATTTATATCAAGTTAGTAAATGTGAGATAATCTGAGCAAAGAATTATTCTCCCTGCTTAGAAAGACACACAGACCATATATAGTTGTAGAATTTAACTCGACTTTGGCGTATATGTCCAAAAATGCCCTTATCTGCCATCAAGAATGTGTGTATGGGAAACTCATGGTATTAAAAGACCCCAAAATAGGACCCTTCAAGATGATAAACTGCTTTGATTCTGTAGCTCCACGGCCGCGTGCAGGATCTGGTTGCTGGGGGTCTGGCTGCCCAGCTGCCCAACTATAGGGCAGTATCTGACCCTGCAGACAGCAAAGCCACACGGGCTACCACCACAAAGGCCACACAGGGCTAAAAGGGTGGTGGGTGAGGGACCAGGCCACCCAGCACACACCAGTGTCAAAGAGCGTCCCCGCCAGGGCAGCAGTTCTACACTAACCTCTCCCAAATCACCAGCGGTGACAGCCACACAACAGCATACTTGGTAAGCTGAGAACAACAGAAAGGACTTGAAGAGCAGACTTCAATGGGTTTGCATCGATTTCATTTCCCACCCAACAGGTATATGTATGAGTCTGTCGCTGGCATGTACCAAACACGGTGTGGAAGAGAACTTGGAGGAGTTAAGGCAAGAGCAAGGGCAGACTGCACAGTCTGAGGAAGGAGCCGGGGCCAAGACTAAGGCCGCTCTGCTCAGGCTCCTTTCCCAGCAGGTCACGGGAGATGGACGACTGTCCCCGGGAGAACAAGGACGAGGCGCCGTCAGGCAGGCAGGAAGCAGCCGTCACTGTCCTCACCTCAATGGAGCACACTGGAACGGCAATGCGAAGAGTTGACTTGAGCCCGTTTTTTGGTTTTTTATGTTTGTTTGTTTGTTTGTTTTTTTGGAAAAGGAGATACACAAACACAGAGAGAGAGAGAGAGAAGGAGAGGGAAAGGGAGGGAGAGAGAGAATCTTCCACCTACTGGTTCACTCCTAGATGCCCCCAACAGTCAGGTTTGGGCCAGGGCAAAGCCAAGAGCTAGGAACTGCATCCAGGTCTCCCAGGTGGGTGCGGTGACCCAAGCACTGGGCCATCCTCTGCTGCCTCCAAGGCACATTAGCAGGAAGCTGGATGGGAAGCAGAGGCGGGCCTCGATCTCAGGCACTCTGATACAGGACGTAGGTGTCCCGCGCAGCAGCTTAACACACTGCACCACAACACCCACCTCAACATATTTTTTTCTTAATTCCCAACCTCTGCACTCTAATTTTAGTGCTGTTAATCACATAGTAACTGCTGCATACCCCAAGCCAGTCCCACGCTGCTCTTGCAAATTCCTGGTGGCTAAGTTTCCCACTTATCACAGCTGTTTAATCAGCCTCCCCCAAACAGAGCACTTCACACGAAGACAACCTTCTGCAATCTGTGCAGAGCTCAGCCGGCTCGTTCCTCTCTGCTCTGCATGCCTTTCACCGCGGTAGTTAATAAAAGAGGGTTGGGGGCTGGAATCACGCCAAGTCCCACACACCGCGCTGGGGGCTCAAGACCCCTCCGTCTCTGGGGGCCTGAACTCCCTCCACACGGCTCTGTACGCTGGCGGCTCAGGCCTCCCAAGGCGCAGGGCCTGACAACAAGCAAGAGGGCAGGAGCCTCAGCCTGGCAATCACACAGCATCATCTCCGCCACGGGCCGTTCTTCCCACAGCCAAGCGCAGGGGAACCCCACCCTATCTGTCCGTGGGAAGGCCGAAGGTGTCTGAAAGCCAGCACACTCTGCCTGGAGATGGGGAGGACGCAGTCCAAGAGACGACGGGAAAGTAGGCGAGCAAGGGTGGAAGGTGAGGGCGCTTCAGGACGCAGTGGGAGCACTGCCCGAGAGCACCAAGGCCATGAGGAGCGCCCAGTCAGAAAAAGCTGCAGGGCGCTTGGCTCTCTGCGATGTGCCTTCCGGGAGTCAGAGGCCACTGGGCAGAAATCTGCTCAAAGACAGAGGCCAGGTGCCCTAAGCACGGGAGAAAGAGAGACGCAAGTCACATCTGAAAAGGTCAGAGGCAGGGGCTGGTGCTGTGGTGCAGCAGGTAAAGCTGCTGTCTGCGGTGCTGGCATCCCATATGGGCGCTTGTTTGAGTCCCGGCTGCTCCACTTCTAATCCAGCTCGCTGCTATGGCCTGGGAAAGCAACAGAAGACGGCCCAAGTCCTTAGGCCCCTGCACCCACGTGGGAGACCTGGAAGAAGCTCCTGGCTCCCAGCTGCAGATCGGCCCAGCTCCAGCCTTGCGGCCATTTGGGGAGTGAACTATCAGATGGAAGTCCTCTCTCTCTCTGCCTCTCTGTGACTCTGCCTTTCGAATAAATAAATAAATAAATATGAAAGGGGGGGGAGGAGAGGGAGATGAAGGAAAAAAGGAGAGAGGCAGGGAGGGAGGGATGAAGAAATAGAGGGGCCAGAGCTGTGGCACAGCAGGTTAAAGCCCCAGCCTGCGGCGCTGGCATCCCATATGGACGCTGGTTTGAATCCTGGCTGCTCCTCTTCCAATCCAGCTCTCTGCGATGGCCTGGGAAAGCAGTAGAAGATGGCCCAAGTCCTTGGGCCCCTGCACCCATGTGGGAGACCCGGAGGAAGCTCATGGCTCCTGGCTTCAGATCAGCTCAGTTCTGGCTGTTGCGGTCAGTTAGGGAGTGGACCAGCAGAATGGAAGACCTCTCCCTCTCTCTGGCGCTACCTCTCTCTGTAACTCTTTCAAATAAATAAAATAAATCTTTTTTTTTTTTCTGACAGGCAGAGTGGACAGTGAGAGACAGAGAGAAAGGTCTTCCTTTTGCCATTGGTTCACCCTCCAATGGCCACTGCAGCCAGCACACCGCGCTGATCCGATGGCAGGAGCCAGGTACTTATCCTGGTCTCCCATGGGGTGCAGGGCCCAAGCACTTGGGCCATCCTCCACTGCACTCCCTGGCCACAGCAGAGAGCTGGCCTGGAAGAGGGGCAACCGGGACAGAATCCGGCGCCCCGACCAGGACTAGAACCTGGTGTGATGGTGCCGCAAGGCGGAGGATTAGCCTAGTGAGCCGCGGCGCCGCCCTAAATAAAATAAATCTTAAAAAAGAAAGAAAGAAAGAGAGAAACGATCAGAGGCAAGCATCTGATACAGCCATGAAAACACTGGCACCTCATCTAGGAGTGCTGGATTTCAGTCCTAGCTCCACTACCGACCCCAGCTTCCTGCTAATGTGCACCCTGGGAGGCAGCAGGTGATGGCTCAAGTACTTGGGTCCCTGCTACCCTTCAGGTAGACCAGGACTGAGTTCTTGGCTTCTCTCTTTTCTTTCTGTTTCCCTTTCTCTCTCTCAACCTCCCTCCCTTCTCCTTCTCCCTCTCCCTCTTTCAAATCAATACAATACATTTAAAAAGAAAGAAAAGGCCACAGCAACCACAATAATCATTAATGTAAACTTGCGTAGCAAAGTAAGAGCAGAAGGGCGATGAACAAAGCCAGTTCAAGGCAAGAAGGAAAGAACAAATACGGCCCAGGAGAAGAAACGGCTCAAGGTAAGCAGCAGAGGGACAAGAAGTTTCCGAAACAGAGGAAGTACTCACAGGGCCGTGCATCACAGAGAGAAAGGGAAAAGTGAAACTAACAAAACGACAGCGGGTGTTGTCAAAGAAGTCGCCAGGAAAACACATCTGGGGGATCCACCTTATTTCTACGACCAGGAGAGGCAAGCAGAGTTAATTCCTCAAACAGGCGCCAGTGTTTTGTGCTCAAATAAACTGCTGCCCTGTGTTCCTGGAAGTGCCCCAAAGCCACCGAGAGAGAGCGGACTTGGGGAGTTGAGCAAGCAAGCAAGTGCCAGGGAGCAGGCGTGCCAGCCGGGGCTGATAAGCCTATCTCCAGGCCACCGGGGAGCAGCCCGCCCCAGAGGGCACGGGCCACGCCCCGCGCTGTCAGCCACCTGCAGGGCCCCCTCCCATTCTGCCGGTGCCCCGCAGCAGCAGCACCGGCTGCCACGGGCTTGGCAGTCAGCGGTTTTTAAAACCCAGTTTGAAGACATATGGAAATGATATTCTTGTTTCTAAATGGTGTGTTGAAATGTGCTTAAACTGCCCTAAAATAAAAAGAAGGTCCCATCACAGGTGAAAGCGGGTCTACCTCGAAAATCTCCAAAGGGGGACAGGAGAGTCCAAGCTAATGGTATGAAGAGCCAAGAAGTCAAGAGGAGACAGGCCTCGATGATGGACCATACGAGACACAGTCGAGGGGAGAGAGGCCTCAATGATGGACCATATGAGATACAGTCGAGGGGAGAGAGGCCTCAATGATGGACCATACAAGACACAGTCGAGGGGAGAGAGGCCTCAATGATGGACCATATGAGATACAGTCGAGGGGAGAGAGGCCTCGATGATGGACCATACGAGACACAGTCGAGGGGAGACAGGCCCCGATGATGGACCATACGAGACACAGTCGAGGGGAGACAGCCCTCGATGATAGACCAAACGAAATACAGTCGAGGGGAGACAGGCCCCAATGATGGACCATATGAGACACAGTCGAGTGGAGACAGGCCTCGAGAACGGACGATAGGCAGCTAGGAGGCATGGCACTGGGGGCAAGAGACACACACAGGCGGAGTGGCAGAGACGGTGAGTCTGTGGAGCTCTGGCCAGGCTGGTTCTGCCCCTTCCACCAGGCTTCCCCTACAGCCAAGAGAAGACCTAGCCACAAGAGGGGCTGTCGGTGAGTTAAGCGCGAGGCCAGAGAAGAGCTTCAAAACCCAAACCATTCCACGTGAGGGAAAATGGAAAGCTTGGCTTCGTCTTTTTTCTTTGTAATAACTGCCATCAAATTAAAGTAACAGAGGAAGATCTGCGATATAAAACCTCATTCTTCATAGAGATATTTCTATAAACCTCGCTCTGATTGGTATATAGCTTCAATACTCACTTTATGATTAGGCTTTATTGTTTTCATAAACATTTCATCATCACATAAAAGCCACTGCATCCCACGCTAATCTCTCCAGGCCTAAGCATTAGGGTCTGGATGTCGCATCACTGCCAGAGAACACTTCAGAAGATCAAAACCTGTGAGTGGCTGTCAAATATTCCACCCTATAAAGCGACACCCAAGTCTGTGACTCAGTAAGGAGTCAAAGATTGAAAAGCACGTGAGGAATAAATGGAGCATATTTACACAAATCAAGTATCACAGCAGTAAAAATAAGTGGATAAATATGCAAAAACACACATGAGTCTGAGGAACACAATATTCAGCTAAAGAAAACCACAAGGCAACGAAAGTTGTGAGAGCAATCACTCCCACTCTGACAATGAGAACACGCCGGATTAACTACAAAAGCACAGTTTTCAAAATCTGTCAGGGAGCTGAGAATGAAAGAAGCCTACACGTGTCATGCTCTTCCCGGGAGAAAGGGAGGCCAACAGCTGCTCCCACCCCTAGCAAAGCAGCAGGAGGAGCAGGAATCCACACGGACAGCAGCGAGGAGAAACGCGCGCAGCTTCTTACCAACATCAATGGCCACACTGACGCCATGTGCGTTAGGATGCTACGGGGCGTCAGCCAGAGTTAAATCTGTACCTCCGGCCATCTGCTCCCCACTGAAGTTCACCAGGTGCACAAAGAGGACACCAAAGACTGAGTGCGAGGCAGGAGAGCTGAGAGGTCCATGGGAGCTGCCCGTAGCGCACATCCAAGAAAATAAGGGAGGCATTCCAGGCCCTCACCCACGCCACGGCAGTAGCCTCCAAACACCGGAACGCGGCAGCAGGGCAGAGGAGACGTCCTGGGTGACAGAGAGCTACGGCATGACCAAAACCAGAGGCAACTTCTCAGTGACCCAAAAAGCTGGCAGGTAGGCTGAAAACCAGAGAGAACTCTTGCACAGTTCAGGAAGTTGGTGCTGGGCTGTAAAAGCAAAAAGAGGGGCTGGCACTATGGCGCAGTAGCTTATTCCTCTGCCTGCGGCACCAGAATCCCATATTCATGCCAGTTCTAGTCCCGGCTGCTCCTCTTCCCATCCAGTTCTCTGCTATGGCCTGGGAGAGGCAGTGGAAGATGGCCCAAGTGCTTGGCCCCTACACCTGCAAGGGAGACCTGGAAGAAGCTCCTGGCTCCTGGCTTTGGATCAGCCAAGCTCCAGCCATAGCAGCTATTTGTAGAGTGCACAAGCGGGTGGAAGACCTTTCTCTCTGTCTCTCCCTTTCACTGTCTATAACTTCACCTCTTAAATAAATTATAAAATTAAAAAAAATCTTTCAAAAAAAACATTAAAAAATCCTCAGAGTTTTCCCAAGACTCAAATTAGAAAAAGTCCTAAGTCTGCCCTTAAATTATCTTAAGCCAGTGATGAAATGAATCAGGAATCTAACTAAAACATCTCCAAAGCCTACGTTCATTTCAATTACAAATTAGATTGACTCAGCCCACATGCTAGTGGCTGGAAAAGAAGAATTTAACTCAATATAGCCACCAAGATTCTCTTACATACAATGTCTGACATACAGTCAAAAATTACAAGGCACGGGAAGGAGGAAGAAGATACACCCCATAACAGAGAAGCAATGGCAAAAAGGAGATTTAGAGGTGACAGATGTTGGAATTGTTAGGCATTGAGCGGGATTTAAAACAACTACAAAATGGGGCCAGAACTGTTAGCCGCCATTTGTGGCAATGGCATCCTTTATGGGTACCAGTTAGAGTCCTGGCTGCTCCACTTCCAACCCAGCTCTCTGCTAGTGTGCCTGGGAAGGCAGTGGAGGATGGCCCAAGTGCTTAAGTCCCTGCTCCCATGTGGGAGACCAGGGGGAAGCTCCTGGCTTTGGCTTGGCCCAGCCCTGGCCATTGTGTCCATCTGGGGAGTGAATCAGCAGATGAAGGACCTCTTTGTCTCTATTTTCCAAATTAATAAAATAAATCTTTTTAATAAGAAAAAAGGACTGTTTCCTCAGTGGTCTCAATGAGAAGCTGCCAATTGTTTTTTAAAAATTAAAAATAAAATAAATATCAAAAAATGTTAAATGATCTAGCAGAAAATACAGACATGAAGAGATGGAGAATTTCAGAAGAATGGAGACCACCAAAAACTATTTAAAACATGCAGAAATGCTCAAAATAGAGAACAAAATATCAAAAATGGCTTAACATAGATGAATAAAGTTAGACACAAACTAATAGAAATTATTCAAACTGAAAAATAAATGAAAAAAAAGAGTAGAAAAAAGAATAAATATCTAAGATATTTGAAACTATATAAAATGGTATCCGATACAAGTAATTGGAGTTCCAGGAAAGGAAAAAAGAGATCAAAGAAATATTGGAAGAAAATTTTTCAGAGCTGGTGGTGGATATCAGTCCACAGATCCAAGAATCTCAGCCAATCACAAGCATAAATACAGAGAAAAATCACATGTAGTCAGATCATACTTCAACTGCCGAAAACAAAAGATGCAGAGAAAATCAGCTGTAAAAACATACATCACAAATAACATTTAAAAAAAAAAAAAAAAAGCTCTAACTGCTCATCAGAAACAACAGAGGCCAGAAGACAATGGGTCATCAGTGTCAAAGGTCCAGAAAAATATTCTTCAAAAATAAAGGCAAAACATATGTTTTCAGAAAAAGTAAAAACAATGAGAATTTGTTGCCAGCAGATTTGCAGATAAGAAATGCTGAAAGTGGGGGCAGACGTTGTGGTCCAGGTCACCACTGCTTGGGATGCCCACATTCCATATCAGCGTGCCTGGGTTCTAGTGCCACCTCCACTTCCGATCCAGCTTCCTGCTAATGCACACCCTTGCATGCAGAAGACAATGGTTCATGTGAGTGGGTCCCTGCCATATACATGAGAGACAGGACGGTCCTGGCGTGGGCACTTGGGGAGTGAACCAGAGATGGACGATCTCTCTCTCTTTCAAATTAAAAAGAAAAATGCTAAAAGGGAAATTATACAGATGGACAAAATAAAGAACATTAGAAAGAGTAAATATGTGAGGATGAACTAAAAACTCTATTTTAAATATTTGTATCTGACACATACATGCACATATATATATACACTTATATAGCTTATATTTTATATGTGCATATGTTTGGTTTTAGAGTATCTGTATTTCTATATATTTATCTTTCTTTCAAATACTACTGACTGTTTATAAATAATAACATTAGTGGGTTTATAGCATGCATAGTTATAAGATATTTAATAATAAGAAAACAAAGGGTGGGAAGAGTATGCGGAATTATAGTGGCTTAAGTTTCTTTCCTCATTTGTTAAGCACAATACAATTATTTGGAGGCAGGCTATAATAGGTTAAAGATGAATATCGTGATCTCTTAAGCAATTATTAAAAATAGCACAAAGAAATATAGCCTACAACTTTTTTAAAGAAGCTAAAATGGAACATTTAAAATATGTAATTTATGTGAAAGAAAACAGATGGGGAAAAAGAGAAACAAAATACTTATCAGACAAATAAAAAACTAAGATGATAAACTTAAACCCAAAAATATTGGAACAAAGGCAAAATTTGAATATTTGTTTAGCTTCCTGAAATTGGTACAATTAGTGTGTTTATCCTTTTTCTTAAGAATTACACTCTGAAGTATTTAGATGTAAAGGACATAATGTCTGCAACTTATTCTCCAGTGGTCGGGGCGGGGGGCGGGGGTGGTGGCAGCAAATTGAGGGAAATGAGAGCACTAACAGTGAAAATATGTTAGCAAGTGCAGAACCTGTCTACAGAGTAGAAAAATTCTTTTAATTATTCCTGCAATTCCTTTGGAAGCTTAAAATCATTTCAAGATGTCAGTGTTTGGCCTAGTGGTTAAGATACCAGTTGGAATGCCCGTAACAGAGTGCCTGGGTTCAAGTCCCAGCTCTGCTTCCAAAATTCCAGCTTCCAGCTAACACAGGCCCTAAGAGGCAGCAGGTAAGGACCCATGAAGTTGGGTCCCTGCTACTCACACAGGAGACCTGGAGAGAGTTCCTGGCTCCCAGCTTCAGCTTGGCCCAGCCTCGGCAGTGGCAGGCATTCACGGAGTGACCCAGTAGATAGAAGAGTTCTCTCTTTCTCTGCCTCTCTGCTTCTCATATTAGTAAAACATTTTTTTTTAAAAAGAAATCATTTCAAAATAAACAGTGATGCCATCTGCAGAATGAAACACATTCATGAACACCTTGTGAGGTGCTGGTGTTAAATTCATATGACATCAGTGTTATCATTTTTTAAAAAACTATATGGCATGGTGCCATATTTCTAAAGAAAAATAAACCCAACAGCCTACCATTTGGGATTGCCTGCACTCAAAACCCCTGAGAAGAGCCGGCGGGCAAGCTCCATGGTGATGCCCTCAGGGAGCAGACTCCTGAGCCAGCGTTCGGGCTGGGGGGCGGCTTCCTGGACGCTCTGGGTTCCATTTTATTTCAAAACATGTGCATGTGTTCATATAGTCTTCTGTGAGACTCTGATATCACACATTTAGAGAAGGAAATGGAATAGATACAAGATCATCCAGTTAATGAAAATAAATGTGAACTGAGACCAATCTCGTATTTAGTGAAGCACGAAGTAAAAGCATTAGATGGTCCCCAACTTTTACCAGCTGACATTTGATTAAACCCAAATTCCTGGATATAAGTGACCACAAGACTCCACTTGCTGCTGTCTTGGCTTTCCTAACCACCACACCTACAAAAGAATGAACGCACTTCCTTGAAAGCTTTAATGTAAATTCTCTTGCTAAGACATAATAACTTTGCCATGAATAAATTATGTGCAACACTGTCTGCAAAAGAAAAAAATCGTCAGGATATGCAGATCTGGCCCTTAAATAATTAACCATCACTATCCAAGTATAGAAACTACAGGAGTCCTTCCTGCACAATCCATATCACTTCCCAGTAGCCGAGAGAGAACATGAGTCAATAGATTCCTTACGAGATGTATTAGATAAATGCAAGTGGTCAAAGTCAAGGAACCATAAAATGAGAAAGCACTCGAGGTGCTGGTGGTGCTTAGGTAACAGAGGGCTTTCCCACGCTTAAAGCATTTAGCTCCCAGTGAAGGAATACTAGAAAGACATCTAGGCAGCCAAGAGAACATCCCGGCCCATCACAAGCTTTCTGACTAAGAAGAATCTTTCTCATGTTTAAATAACACATTTGAAAAATGGATGACACTTGATTTTGCATTCAGAACAATTATATATCAAATAATCAAGGTTTCTGAGGCAAATGTGTTCTAAGAGACATTAATTGTAAATTTTCTTAAGGTACACAACTGTACAAAGCGCCAAACTGTAGCACAGGGCATTCCTTTCCAAAGCGTTTCAGCATGACCACTACTCATTAAACACCGTATTCACTGAGAGCTTCCTGTGTGCCAGGTGCGATTCCAAGTACGGGGGAAACAAGGGCGGACTAAACAGAATCCTCACCTGCGTGGAACTTGAATATGTTGGTCATGGACACCAGTGAATGACCTCATGTCAAGGGGTCAGTAGTAAGGGTTGTGAAGTCACCTAAAATTCTTGTGGAACCTTGACTCCACCTACCACGTGAAGAGGGAGGGTCCTGACAGGCATCTACCATGTTGTGTCAACCCCGTGGTGTCGGCTGACGATGAAGCCAGCATTTGGCCAAAGACTGAACACTTGGTAGACGCAGTCTGGGACGGTGGAGAACTGGGCATATCTCTGCGAGGCAGGGCTGAGAAAAGGTGGGGCTCTTATGTAAGTGCAGCACCTTCTACCGAACAATACACATTATCCTGTCTTTGACATTATCATCAGTCACGGCACTTTGATCTACAAGGGGACAGCCCCAGATTCCGCGTCAAACAGGACCCCAGTTCCACTGCCTCCCAGTTAGGCATCATTTGTTTCAGAGGCACCTTAGCCGAATGACGATCATGAGGAGGAAGAGGAGGAAGAAGGGCAGGGAGGACAAGAGGGAAGAAAGGAAAGAAAGAAGAGCACATGGCTCTTTTAGAACATCAGTGGACTTTCGGTGGTGACACATTTGGGAACGCTGCCACACCGTCCAGTGTTCGAATCCCAGGAACATCTCCAAGCTGCGTGAGGTGACACCTGAGAAGCAGGTGCAACGCAGCTCCCTCCCCGACCTCACACGCTGCTCCTGAAAGCAGGAACCTCACCTGGCTCCCGGTTCATCTCCTCTGTGCTCCTGTGAGTGAGAAGACACCAGGGAACTTCAATACTTCAGATCCAAACACCTGCCACGTTCAAAATTTCAACTCTAAAGAAAAGAAGGCCATCCGTGTGTGCTTGTCAGGGAGAGAGAGACTAAGAGCGAGCGTTCACTCATCTTTCCAAACAGCCCTTCCAGGGACGGCGCTGCGCGGTCTTTGGTGAGACATCTACGAGGAACATCTCTGAACCTCTACGAGGAACATCTCTGAACCTCTACGAGGAGTGGGAGATGTCTGGATAGTACTGCCACCGCTTTCCTCCCTCCCCTCCTACACCAGCTGGGAAGTGCTGTGGCTTCCCATCAGGGCTCCCTCAGCGAATGAAAGCTGCCAGGGTAAGCAGCCCCTCCCGGCCTGGCTGCTTCCGGTAGCTTCCTCTTCTGTCTTCACGGTGCCGGGGTGGTGGCTCCAAAACTGGGGATGCAATCCAGGGCCTGGACAGGGGCAGCCGCCCAGACGTCCCAGCAGGCCTCCCGCTCTGCAGGCGGGAGGGCTGAGCCACACTCCACGCAGCTCCCGAGACCCATCTGAAGGCCTCTATTTCAGCAGCCGACGGCACAGTTCGACATTTGTTCAACTCTCGTAAGCGATCAGCCACCTTGCGGAGGAACCGACATTCTCTCTTCTTTAAATGAACTCAGCAACAGCGACCAAGTCCCCTTCTGAGGTGTCCTCTCACAACGTGTACCTCTTACGGAGCATCTGCCAGGTGCCAGGCATCGTACTAGGTACACTGTTTCCATGTGGTCTGCACAGCACCTAAAGGTATATGTTATTAGTCCCATTTGACAGATCGGGAAACAAGCTTAAAAGGACAAACCATTTGTCTAGGGTCACAATGCTGTAAGAATTGTAGAGTCTATCTCTCCAAAATCCACGCCTTTACCCAGTGCTGTATCCTTGGAGGGAGCAGCACAATGTGGCAGAAGGAGCACAGGCTATCAGAAGCTGCCGGCTAACTACGCCCTGGTTTTAGGGATCACGACACTTCTCCAGGACCCTGTCATGTCATCAACACAGAAATAATCATTTCTACCCTGCTTTTCTCTAGAGGTTGAAGACAATAGCAGCACTTGTTGCTGAAGTCCAACAATTTCATTTTTCTTGGGCAAATGTACTTGTCCATCTGTTCAAGGTCGGGAGTAAGAGGTGGGGTTACAAAGAGGAGTAGAGAGGCTGGTGGTGTGACGTAGCGGAGAGAGCCGCCACCTGCAATGTCGGCATCCCACATGGGCAGCTGTTTGCATCCTAGCTGCATCACTTCTGATCCAGCTCCCTCCTAATGACCTGGGGAAAGCAGTGGAAGATGCTTGGGCCCCTGCTAGCCACGTGGGAGATCTGGAAGATACTCCTAGCTTCATACTGGCCCAGGCCTGGCTGTTGCAGCCATCTGGGCAGTAAACCGAAAGATCTCTCTCTCTCCACCTCTGACTTTCAAACAAATAAATAAATCTTGAAAGGAAGAGGAGAGCAGAGCAGAGCAGAGGAGGGAAGAGGTGTAGACAGGCCGGCATTGTGGTGCAGTGGGGTAGGCCGCCACCCGTGACTGCAGCAGCCCACAGGAGTACTGGTTCAAGTCCCGCTTGTTCTGCTTCCCATCCAGCTCTCAGCAAATGCTCCTTGGAAATGAGCAGAAGACAGCCCAAGTGCTTGGGCCCCTGCCACCCATGTGGGAGATCTAACTGGAGTTCCTGGCTCCTGGCTTTAGCCCTGGCTGCTGTGGTCACTGGGAGCCCTGGCTGCTGTGGTCACTGGGAGCCCTGGCTGTTGTGGTCACTGGGAGCTCTGGCTGTTGTGGTCACTTGGAGAGTGAACCAGCAGATGGAAGTTCTCTCCTTGTCAAGCTCGCTCTCTCTCTCGCTCTCGCTCTCTCTCTGATTTATTTGAAAGGCAGAGTTACCAATCAATGTTAAAAAGAAAAGAAAGAAAGAAAAGAAGAGTCATAGATAAAGAGGTCTGAAACTAAATTTGGAACTTAACGTGTTTTTCCTTTCACATTGCTTTTTTGTGTCTGTGTAACTGGGCAAACACAGATTCTAATATTTGATGATGAGTCCTATCAACATTAAAACCTATCTAGACACAAAATTAAACAAACCAGGGAACCACACAGTATGTGCTCAATAAATAACGAAAGGACGGTCAGAAGAAAGGCAGGGAGCAGACAATACTGGCGGTTTCCTGGATTTCGCTTAGTGAGTAGCCTGCTCATACAGTATTGCATTCCCTATGTGTGTGGCTAATTGGTTCTTTTAGTCTCCAGCAAATTAATTTGGTCAAAGTTACATTTAATTTCACTCTGTCATTAGCAATGAATAAGGAACTTAAAAGCTCAGTGACAAGTATTCTTGGCCAAATCTTAATATTCGACAGTTCGAACAGCCCCATGATTTCTCTCATCTGTGGCATCTCGCTAGGGTGAGCCTCCTATTTTCTTGAAATTTCAAATTGTCCGGGTGAAGCAAGACCCACGGAGACCACCCCGCCAACACATACACACACTCCCACAGAGCTGATGTAAAAATGACACTGCAAACAGCTAATAAAATCCCAAAGCGCATGCTTACTCCTGCAGTCGGCAGTTAACTCTGACGCAGAAAACGACGCTCAATAACCTGCTAGTGAGGACTTCGGGGAACTGGGAAGAACACACACGGAGACATCAAGAAACGGAAATGGATTTATGATGGTTGGGTTTGCAGCTATGTTTGAACAAAGGAAACTAGAGAGCTTGAGTAACGGGAGGCGGGCGAGGCCCCTAACCACACAGTGGGGTCTGGGTATATATAGCACATGAGAGAGCCCCATCCCGCGTGAACACACTTGTGGCTGGCGCTCTGCAACACTATCACATAATCAACCACTTCTCTCCACTCTCAAAATCGCTAACAGGAACAAAACTGCCCACATGGATCCGCTCAAAACTTTCTCACCGCTGGGTACACAGCGAATGCCCTCCAATAGGAGGGCCCCCTGTACTAAAGCTGCCATCAGAGACAGCTTTCCTGCTCACCCAAAGGGCAGCATCATCCCAGCACCGGTAGGACGCAGACTTAGGCAAACCTCTGCCCCTTCCTCCAGCCCCCCAGGGCCCATAGGGAAGGAAGCTGGCTCTGGCCCAGGACCTACAGTGGGAAACACAGCACCCACCCTCACCACTCTGGGCCTTGCCTGCCACAGGTTCCCCAACAGAACCCCCAACCAGCCTCAAACATGCACAAGAGAGACACTTCTGGGGGACACCTGAAAAATCCACACAGTCAGAAATGGGGGCCAGGCGATGGAGTGAGAAGGGAGGGTGCGCAGGAACTCCCTCCCCCTCCCCATTTTAACCCGTCCATCCCACAGCGCCCAGACACCTCCTGTCTCCCTGCAGAAGTATTACATTGTCAAGAGACCATGCATTTGCGAATGAGACACATTTCCAAGAGCACAGCTCCAGAGCCTACCAGCACTTCACTGGTGGCCACAGTAAATAACACGGAAGGTCTTAAAGAACCCTAGCCAAGAGTCGTGGACAGAGCAGGTGTACGGTGCCTCTTAACATGGCATATGGAAGTTCAGAGAATGCCCTACACACACACCCCTTTGTGTAAGTCTAACTAGGACTTCCAATGATCGCAGGATGCTGGGAATTCCAGAGGCAGGACTGATCAGGAGCAATTGGCGTCGGCGTGGAAAGCGGCTAAACCGCTTGACCTCATGACTTAACAGCCAGGCCTTTCCCCGTGGGCAGGGGGAGAGCCGCTGTTGGCCCACGAGCTCTTCCTGCCGTGGCACAGACTCCCATGTACTGTTTTCCAGATGAAATCCCTGAGGTGCAGAAGCATGGGGTCTGGACTCAAAGTCGCCAGCAGTGTCACACTGTACCAGGGCCAAACCTCGCCTTTCACCTGTTCCTTAACTGTTTTGAACCTTTTTTTTTTTTTTAATTGAAACTTTTCTAAAGGTAGAGTTTAGAAACCTCATGGCAAATCAGAAATTGCTCATCAAGAGTGAACGCATGCAAGGAGAATGAAAAATGAAATTATCCCACGCGGAACACACGCAGTGGCCCACACTTTTTTTAGCCTAAAATAGCCAAGATTCTTCATCATTCAGCGAAGTTACACAGCGAATTTAGCCCACCGAGCTGAACAAGATGCCCTACATCTTGTTAACCAAAAAAAAAAAAAGTCAACTATTTATTCCTCGCTTAGATATCCACGCCACCCCCACTTCCCACGAAAGGTTACACCTGGGCTGGTCTGCAGCTTTCCCCAAACTCGGCCGAGAGCGCGTCCCACCTGCCGGGACCCACCCAGGCCGGGGAGCAGCAGGGCCGGGCACGCCTCCCCCAGGGTCCCCACCTCGGGACTGGAAATGCAACAGACCTGAGAGGAAGGAGAGAGCGAGCCGGCTGGCATTATATAACAATATACGGGAGGCGGGCAAGGCTTCTAGAAAACCGAAGTGGCCGGAGGAGGGGCCGTGGCCGCCACTTACTCGAAGGCGAAGAAGAGTCCGCTGGTGACCAGGATGAGCACGAGCGTCAGGTAGAAGACGCCCGTCTGCCGGGCCATCATGATCCGGCCGTTGCAGAAGAACTTGTTCCTGCCCGGGAACACCTCCCATTTCCTCCGGGCCGCGGTCCTCTTCTTCTTGTGCGGCGACTCCATGGGCGAGGAGCTGTGCGTGCTGATCTGGCTGTACTCGCAGTCTTTCATGGGCCCGCCGCCGCCGCCGCCGGGAGGCATCCACCAGGGCAGCCGGCGGGGGGCGCACGCCCCCAGCAGCCCCCCGGCCGCGCGGGCCCCGCCGCGCCACGGCCGCCGCCGGCCCCCGGGCCGCCCCCCGAGCCGCGGCGCAGCGCCCGCTACAGCGGCTGCCGGCTCGGCGAGCGCTCGGCCGAGGACGCCCAGGCGAGCCCGCCGGGGAGCCCCACGGGCATAGCAGAGGCCCCTTCCGACAGGGACGGTGTCCGCCCGCAGCCCACGGCAGCGCTCCTCCGTCGCGTCCAGCCCGCGTCCCGGGCCGCCGCGGCCACGCGGAGCTCGGGGGGCCGCCCGGCCAGCCCCCGGGGCGCCGCGCGCCCGCCCCCTCGCGCGGCCACCCGCTCGGCCCCGGGCCCGCGGCCGCGCGTCGGCTCCGGCCGGCCGAGCCCCGAGCGCCCAGCCTCGAGGGGACACGCGGCGGCGGCGGCGGCGGCTTCCCCGGGCGCCACTGGAGCGCCTCGGCCAGGTGGGCTCTGCGCCTTCCTCCGGCGGCGGATCTTCCCGGGAGAGCGCGCTGGGAACTGGGCGGCAGCTCGCGGCACCGGCGACCCCTCCCAGGGGTGGGGACAGCCACGCACGTTATTCTGTCAGGAGCGGCTCGGCTGGAACACGGGCGCTGCTGCTCGCGCCGCGACCCCGCGTCGGCGCGCCCGGCGCCCGAGCGGCTCCGCGGCCCCTGCGCGGGGCTGCCGACGCCTGGGCGGAGGGCGGCGGGGGCCCCTCGCGTGCCTGCCCGGAGCAGCCGGCGGCGCGACCAGGGCCGCGGGGACACGGCCACAGACACTTGTTTGCGAGGCTGAGCCCGGCGCGCGCGCGGCGCTCCGAGCGGGTCCGCCTCCTCAGGGCCGGGTGGGCGGCGGCGCCCGCGCCTCGCAGCCGGACTCCTCCTTCTGCTCCTCCTCCCGGCCGCCGAGCCCGGGCACCGGCCCTCTGCGGGCGGGCGCCCTCGGCTTCCGGCCCGGCGTGGCCGCGAGGAAGGCGCCCGGGCTGCCGGTGGCATCGCCCGGGTGAGCCTGGGGGTCGGCCGCCCCCCGAGGCTGTATGGCCGGCCTCGGGACGCGGACATTCGCAGGGCCGCTCGCAAACCTATTCTTGCGACCCGCGGGGACCCCACGCGCGATTGGTGACCCTCCCCGCCCGGGCGCTGGCGATCCTACTGCTGCCCGGGAATGGGGAAGGGGCGGGCCGGGTTGCCGTAGAGAGGGAAGGGCAGAGCGGGGCGGCCTCTCCCCCCAGCCCCGAGAGAGAGCCCCTCGGCGGCCAGCGTGTCTGGGGCGCTGCGCCTCTCCCCGGAGGCGCTCACAGTCGTGCCTTTTGTTTCTCACTGCGCCCGAGCCCCCTCCGGCCCTGGCCGGTCCCCAGCCTGGGGAGCCACCGCGCCGCTCGCGGGGTCCGAACACTCTCTGGGTGGGCGCGAGCGGCGATCGGGTCGCGGTAAGTGAAGGCAGCTAGGTGGCGACGCTCGGTTTTCCGAGCCTTACTTTCCTTGCACGGCCCACTGGGATGTGTAGTTCCCTTCCGCGGTCCGGCTCCGAGAAAAAACGCGACTTGGGGACCAGGAAAACTACAAGTCCCTGCATGCCCCGCGACGAGGGCGGGCGAGGCGCGGTGCTGGGCGTTCTGGGGCTCGGTGGTTGGTAGGGGGCCCCAACAACGGGCCCGGTGGCGCCTCCTCCAGGCTAGGCACGTGGCGCGCTGCACCTGTGCGTGTTCCCAACATCACGAAGCCCCTGAGTGGTCAGGGTGGCCCTGGTCCCAGAGCCCTGGCAGGTCCCCTAGAGTCTCAAGAGCAGGGTCCAGGGGAGACGCATTGGCTCATCCGAGAGGGAAGAAATGGGGCCAGTTGGAAGCGCTTCCCGCGCAAGGAAAAGTGGGTGGGATGGCAATTAGAGGATGGCGTGGAGTTATAAGGAGGTGTGAGTAAACGGAATTGATGAGGGCCCATTCCAGAGCAGGTAAGGTCTTTAAGGAATGGATAGGGCCTTTAATGCATGATCAGAATTGGATTTGAATTATTTTAGATATTATATGATAGGCAAGCAGTTTACAAGGACAATTATGTTCTTGGTGGCTGTACTATTTTTAAAAACCAACTTGCAAAAATAAATAAATAAATAAACCTGGCAGGCCCAAGTGAAAACTCTCATCGGTTCCTGTCCTATCGCTGATGGGCTCAACAGGATGTATTTGTACAGTTTCTTGAAAGCAGCTCTTCCCTGGGTCTCCAGTTTCTATAAAAGGTACCCTGACTCCATGGCTTTAGAAAGGCTCTGGGGGGTGTTTGCTGCTGGTGGCAATGCTCTTCTCATGTTGGAATGCCTGGGTTTACCAGCTCAGCTCCAATTCCAACTCCTGCCAATGTGCACTGTGGGAGGCAGCAGGTGATGTTGGGTCCCTGCGACTGGGAGACCTGAATGGAGTTCTGGGGTCCCTGCTTTAGCTTGGCCCAGCCCCAACCATTGCAAACATTTGGGGAGTGAACCAGCAAATGAGGACGCCGGTTCTCTCTCTCTCTCTCTCTCTCTCTCTCTAACTTTCGCTCTCTCACTTCCACTCTCCCTCCCCCATATCTGTATGTGTCTGCCACTCAAATAAGACCACATCTTTAGAGCATCTTTAGGCTTCTGAAAAGTCCTTATCTGTCAAAGACACATACTGAAGCATTTGCAAGTGAAATGATATGAAACCTGGAACGTGCTTTAAAGTACTGCAGCCCATGTACACCCCCAAACACATGGCGGGGGTGTCGATGAAACAATGCTGGAAACGGATGAAAATTGTTGGAGTTAGGTATTTAGATATGTGTTGCTGCAAATTATCACAAGCTCAGTGGCTTTAAAACAACACAAATGTTGGGCGCTGGGTTCTAGTCCTGACTGTTCCTTTACAGTCCAGCTCTCTGCTGTGGCCCGGGAGTGCAGTGGAGGATGGCCCAAGTGCTTGGGCCCCTGCACCCGCATGAGAGACCAGGAGGAAGTGCCTGGCTCCTGGCTTGGGATTGGTGTAGCGCGCCAGCCGTGACGGCCATTTCAGGGGGTGAACCAACTGAAGGAAGACCTTTCTCTCTGTCTCTCTCCCTCACTATCTATGACTCTACCTGTTAAATCAAAAAAAACACAGGTGCATTTCATGGTTTCTGTGGGTCAGGTGTCCAGGCACATTGAGTCCTCTGCTTAGGGTCTCACACATGCCATCAAGTTGTTGTCTGGGCTGTGTTCTTATCAACTAGAGAACAGTTAGCTTCCACGCCCACTCGGATCACTGGCAGTATTTCTTTACTTGTAGCTGTGGGACTGAGGACCCCGCTGGTGTCAACTGAAAACTCTCTTCTGCTCAAAGAGTGCACCTGCGGGTCCTAAAGTTCAGCCGAAGCTCACTGTCCAGTGGGCTGCCCCACATGGCCACCGCTTTCATCAAGCAAGCAAGAGCATCCGCAGAGTGAGTCTGCTAGCAACGCAGAATCTCGTGTAGCGCAGCCACAGGGGTGACATCTGATGTGCACGTTCTGTTGGTCAGAAAGCAAGGTCCGGGCTTCACATGCGCTCGGGGGGACAGAATTACCCTAGAGTGTGAGCAAACACTAGGAGGAGGGGCCGCACTAGTGTCTGTTCACACAGTGTACAAGAGGATCCAATATGCTATTCCTAGTTTTGACATCTACTGATGTTTATGCTTAAAATTTTCCATAATAAAAGAAATGAATTGTTTATTTTAGAATTACATCTAAATTTTCCACAGGAAATGAGATATGCTGATATGATTAAAGCTGTCTTCTTAGGAAGTGCTTGTTTCTTTCCTCTCCATCTTCATTAAGGTATTAGTTAATTAATTAATTAATAGTTGACATACTAAAGCCTATGGCAGTTAATTTACCTGGGCAGATGACTCATACCTAAAGAAGCTCACTAGAACCTGGCGTGATAGTCAATGATTTTAGCTGTCAATGCAGACCTACCTTATAAGATATGGTACACATCGCTCACTCCACAATTATTTTGGGGCAGGGGGCCTACTTTGTGCTAAGTCCTGTTTTAGCATCAGAGATATAACATGATCCAAGATAAAAGTTTTTATTGGTGAGATAAAGGAAGAGGGAACAGACAGTAAACAATAAGTGAGTAAGTAATAAAACAATTTCAGAGAGTGAATACAAGAAGGGGAAACAGAGCAGGACCGTGGGATCCAGGGGATAGAGACAGGGCTCAAGGGAAGGAGCTTTGCAGAGAGGTCTACACAGAGAACTGAAGGGTAAGAAACCCTGTGCAGGGGCCAGGGCTCTGGCACAGCGAGTAAAGCCATCACCTGCAGTGCCAGCATCCCATGTGGGCACTGGTGCCAGCCCTGGCTGCCGCACTTCTGATCCACATCCCTACTAATGCACCTGGGAAAGCAGTGGAATATGATCCAATTACTTGGGTCCCCTGCACCCACGTGGGAGACCCAGAATAATCTCCTGGCTCCTGGCTTTGGCCAGGCCAGCCCTGGCTTTGGGGGCCATTTTGGGAGTGAGCCAGTAGATGGAGGATCTCTCTCTGTAACTCTGCCTTTCAAATAAATAAATAAATATTTAAAAAATAGAAACTGTGCAAAGACCTCAAGGGAGACCAAGGCTGGAAAGTTCTGGAATTGAAAAAAAAAAAAAAGTCTGGCTGGCTGCAGTGGAGAGAGGGACAGGGAGAGTGGGAGAGGTAAGGCTGGGAAGCAACAGGAGGTGAGGCAGGTGGAATTGATTCTGCATGACCCACTGGCGCTGACTCAGGGCTCAGGTGTTGAGGAGCTAAGAAAGAGTAGCAATCACGCTTCCCCTTGAGTACTATGTGGAGTCCAGGCTTGACTGCTGGAAATGAGCTCTCAGGGCAAGAAGCTGGCCTTGCCCTGATGGGTGGTGGTGTCTGAGTCCAGTGGGTCTGGCTCCGTTCTTGTCTGACTCAGTGGATCCAGTGACTATAGGGGTTATGTTCCTAACAAAAAAGACGAATCTATTTGTCTCAATTTGGCGGACGTTGTAGAACTGTACAATTAAAACAGATCCAGTTGCTGGAAGATCAAGAGGATTTGGATTTGTGCTTTTCAGAAATGCTGCTAGTGTTGATAAGTGTTTGGGACTGAAAGAACACAAACTGCAAGGCAGATTAATAGACCCCAAAAGTGCCATGGCTTTCAACGGGGAAGAACCCCCTGAAAAGGGGGTTTGTGGGTAGATTTAACCCAGATACTTCTGATGAAACAATTAAAGAATATTTTGGATCCTTTGGAGAGATTGAAAATGTTGAATTTCTGGGACCAACATTGTGGCATAACAGGTTAAGCCACCGCCTGCAATGTCAGCATCCCATTTGAGCACCCATTTGAGTCCTGGCTGTTCTGCTCCTGATTCGACTCCCTGCTGGTGCACCTGGGAAAGCAGCTTGGGGCCACCCACTGGGGAGACCCGGATAAAGCTCCTGACTCCTGGCTTCAGCCAGGCCCATCCCCAGCTGTTGTAACCATTTGGGGAGTGAACCAATAGATGGAAGATCTCTTTCTCTCTCTTTCTCTCCCCTCCCCCTGCTCTCTCTAATTCTGCCTTCCAAATAAATGAAATAAATCTTAAAAAAGAAAGAAAATATCAAACTTCTGGTGGATACAAAAACAAATAAAAGGATCTTATTTTATCACATCTACAGATGAAGAGCCAGTAAGGAAATTGTTAGAAAGCAGATACCATTCAGTTGGTTTGTGGAAGTGTGAAATCAAAGGCGTATAAGCAGCAATGCAACAACAACAAAAAAAAAAAAAAAAAAAAAAAAAGAGGAAGGGGTGCTGCAGCTGGTGGACGAGGTGGTACTGGGGTCATGGCCAAGGTCAGGGCCAAAACTGGAACCAAGGTTTGAAAACTATTATGATCAAGGATATGAAAATTACAATAGTGCCAATGGTGGTGATCAAAACGGTAGTGGCGGCCGGCGCCGCGGCTCAATAGGCTAATCCTCCACCTAGCGGCGCCAGCACACCGGGTTCTAGTCCCGGTCGGGGCACCGGATTCTTTCCCGGTTGCCCCTCTTCCAGGCCAGCTCTCTGCTATGGCCCGGGAAGACAGTGGAGGATGGCCCAAGTGCTTGGGCCCTGTACCCCATGGGAGACCAGGAGAAGTACCTGGCTCCTGCCATCAGATCAGCACGGTGCGCCGGCCGCAGCGCACCAGCCGTGGCGGCCATTGGAGGGTGAACCAACGGCAAAGGAAGACCTTTCTCTCTGTCTCTCTCTCTCTCACTATCCACTCTGCCTGTCAAAAAAAAAAAAAAAACCTGTAATGGCTATGGTGGATATGATTAAAATGGGTATAACTATGAGAATTGTTGGTATGGACAGAGAGATGCAGACCACAATGACCACACAGCACTTAGGACAAGACACCTTGATGGGTGACAGTCACCGAAACAATTAGCAGCGTACTACAGGAAGACTTTTGGGAAAACAGGAGATGCTGAAGAAAGCCATCTTGCAGGACAATTCTGAAGATTGCTGATCTAACATGATTATGTGTCCAACTGTAAATAGCCACCAATTCATTTTCTTCATTTTTACTTTGTCCTTTGCTATCTGTGTGATGACTCAGTATGGACTTGTGTTTACACAAACCTTATTTGTATGATTTCTTGTCAAACCTCAAATAAATGCTTCCTTATGTGATTGCTTAAAAAAGAAGAAGAAAGAAAAAAAAGTGGCCAAAAGTTAGATTCGCTTGTGTCAGTCACAGAAGATACATGAGGAAGTGAAACCAAACAACATTAAACCAACATTAAACATTAACAGGAAACATTAAACAAGAAACTTATTATTCACAGTTCCCAGAGAAGTTAGGAGTGCCTGCAGGAGGCCAGCGGGAACCGGTGGGTGAGCAGAGAGCAAGAGAGCGCCTGTAGGAAGGCGTCTATCTTAAGAACCATGGACATCGTCCCTTGGGCTTTCCTGCAGGGATGAGGGTTGGCTAGTTTAAAGAAAACAAAAGGGGAACTTGTTTATGTGACTCTGACCATTAGGTTTTTAGTGGTTAGAAGCTACGGGGTGCGTTGGGTTTTGAGTTAGTGGGATGAGGAACAAGAAGTTATATAAAAAACCAACCACATGGGTTGGGGAAGTTTTCACCAGGTCAAAGGTGATAGGGATGGGTATGACTGGATTTTTTTTTTCTAAATATTTATTTATTTGAAAGACAGAATTACAGAGACAAAGAGAGAGGTCTTCCATCCTCTAGTTCACTCCCCAAATGGCTGCAACCGCCACAGCTGAGCCGATCTGAAGCCAGGAGCCAGGAGATTCTTCCGGGTCTCCCACATGGGTACAGGGGCCCAAGGACTTGGGCCATCTACTACTCTCCCAGGCGCATTAGCAGGGAGCTGGATCAGAAGAGGAGCAGCCCAGACTCAACCGGCACCCATGGGGGATGTTGGCACCGCAGCCTGGGGCTTTAACCACTGCACCACAGCGCCAGCTCCTGTGACTGGGTTTTAAACAGCTGTGTCAGTTTAGAAAATGGATGCGGGCACAGCAAGCACTTTAAGCCAATCTGTGACAGCACCCATGCCTTGTCCCCAGTCTTAGGGAGACAGCATGAAGTAGTTCATGGCTAAGTGTGCTCTTGCCTTTGGGGTCTGGCTTCTGACTCCAGCTTCCTGCCAGTGCCTGCATTAGGAGGCAGCAGGGCTGCTAAGGCAGTAGGCTTCCTACCATGTATGAAGGAGACCTGGATTGCATTCCTAGCTGTGGCCCCAGCCTGGTCTTCAGTCATTACAGGCATTTGGGGAGTGATCCAGTGGAAGGCAGATCTCTATCTTTCATCAATAAATGTTTTAACAGGTATATTGTTCTTATCATATATTGTTGATTTGAATTGCTAGCATTTTGTGAAAATAAGTTATATCTGTGTTCATAAGGGTTATTGGTTTGTGATACTTATTTTTATCTCTTTGTCATGTCTTTTAAAAAAGATTTATTTATTTGAAAGGCAGAGTCAACAAGGAGAGAGGGAGACACAGAGGAGAGAGAGAGAGAGAGAGAGAGAGAGAGAGAGAGAGAGAGATCTTCCATCTACTGCTAGAGAGAGAGAGAGAGAGAGATCTTCCATCTACTCTTCCCTCCCCAAATGAGTGCATTGGGTAGGGCTAGGGCTGAGCCAGGCTGAAGCCAGGAGCCAGGAGCTTCATGTGGGTTTCCTACATGGGTGAAAGGGCCCAGAGACTTGGACCATCTTCTTCTGCTTTCCCAGGCATGTTAGAAGGGAGCTGGATTAGAAGTGGAGCAGCCAGGACTCGAACTGGCACCCATGTGGGATGTGGGCTCTGCAAACAGTGGTTCAACCTGCTGCACCACAGGGCCAGCCCCTGTCATATCTTTATCAGGTATTGGTCTGAGAATTCTGCTGGCCTCATAAAACAGAATAGAAATTGTTTCCTTCTCTATTTTTAAAGGGCTTTTAAATACATTGATTTTTTTTTTATTTATTTGACAGAGTTAGACAGTGAGAGAGACAGAGAGAAAGGTCTTCCTTCCATTGGTTCACCCCCAAAATGGCCACCACAGCTGGGGCTATGCCGATCTGAAGCCAGGAGCCAGGTGCTTCCTCCTGGTCTCCCAAGCTCTTGGGCCATCCTCCACTGCCCTCCTGGGCCACAGCAGAGAGCTGGACTGGAAGAGGAGCAACTGGGACTAGAACCTGGCGCCCATATGAGATACTGGCGCTGCAGGTGGAGGATTAACCAAGGGAGCCAAGGTCGCCAGCCCCAATACATTGATTTTTAAGTGTTTGATAGAATTTACCAGTCAACTTATTTGGTCCTGTGACCTATTTGAGAAAAGATTTATAATAGAAAATTCAGTTTATTTAATAGATGCAGATCTATTCTTATTTTCTATTTCATCTTGTATCCATTTTGGTAAGGTTATGTTTTCCAGGAATTTTTCTACTTAAATTCTCATATATATTTGCATAAAGTTGTTCATAATATTCTGTTACTATGCTTCTAATGTCTGCAAGATCACTTATTCCAGTTGTTGGCAACTTTCTTAATATATCTTTGAGGTTTATCAGTTTTGTTAACTTTTCAGAAAATAACTTTGTGTGTAAGATATTATCTATTTTCTGTTTCATTTTCATCTGTTCTTGTCTGCATAAATACCTTCTACCTATTTACTTTTAGTTTCAATTTGTTCATAATTTTCCAGATTCTTTTTTTTTTTTTATTTGAGAAACAGAGAGACCACAAGACAGATGGACAGAGTTCCCATGTGATGGTTCGCTGCCTAAATGCCAAAGTCAGGAGCCAGGAATTCTATCTCTATCTCCACTGGGGTGGCAAGTACCAAAGTATTCAAGTAATGGGCCATCAGCCTGCTGCCTCCCAGGGTCTGCCTTAGCAGGAAGCTGGACTCAAGAACAGAAGAAAGGTCTTAAAACCATGCACTCCTGTATAGAGTGCAGGTTGTTGTTTTTTTTTCCTTCTTTTTTTAAGATTTATTTATTTGGAAGGCAGAGTCAACAGAGAAAGAAGGAGAGACAGAGAGGCAGAGAGAGAAAGAGATCTTCCATCCACTGGTTCACACTCCAAATGCCCATAACAACTGGAGCTGGGCCAAAACCAGGAGACAGGAGCTTCTTCTGGGTCTCCCTCATGGGTAGCAGGTGCCCAAGCTCCTGGACCTTCCTCTGCTGCCCTCCCAGGGCGGGCGCTGGATCGGAAGTGGAGCAGCCGGGAAATGAATAGGCATCCACACCGGATGCAGGCATTCCAGGAGGTGGCCCCACCCACTGGCCACAATGCCAGGGTAGAGGGGTGGGAGAGGTCTCTGGGTATAGGCATTTTTACTCCTAGGCCAAATGACCACCCCTTTTTGTGGATTCTTAAAGTGGAAATGTAGACTGATTTTAAGATTTTTTTTCTTTTCTAATATAAGTTTTTCAAACTAAATTTCTCTCTAAGGATCAGCTTAGCTGTATCCCACAATTTTAATGTAAGTATCTTCATTTTCAGAATTCAAAGTATTTTCTAATTTTCCTTGTGATTTCTTTTTTTTGCTCAGGGTTTATTTAGAAGTGAATTAATTTCTACACATCCCATAGTTGTTGATTTCTAATATAGTTATTTTATGGCAGGAGAATACATTCTAAGATTTGAATCCTTTTAAGTGTGTGGAAATTTGTTTATACTCCTGGTCTTGAAGTCTATTTTATCTGGTATTAATTTAGCCAGCCCCGCTTCCTTTTTTAGGTGTACAGTTTGTGTGGTTTATCTTTTTCCAGTTACTTAATTTGCATTCCCTCTGATGTCTTGCATCAGGTAATGCTTTTAAACAGCATGTAGTTAAGTCTTGTTTTTTTATCTTGTCTGGCAATCTGTTTCAGTGAATGTGTTTAGTGCATTTATACTTAATATAATTTTGATATGATTGGACCTATCATTTTATTTGTTTTCTGTTGGTCTGATCTGATATTTTGATTCTTTTTGACTCCTTTTCCCCATTCTTTTGATTTTACTAAAAGAAAAAAATTCATGTTCCATTTTGATTCTACTACAGGCTTTTTAGTAATACCTCTTTGCTTTATTTTTAATGGAAATTTAAATATGCATACTTATCTACTTCAGAATTTAGTATAATTTAAATTTTAACATATTAATTTGGCATAGTTCTATTTTCTCCTATTTTCATGCAATTAATGTCATATATTATTACTATACTCGTATGTGTTACAAGCCACCAAAATATTGTGACCTGATTTTTCCTTGAAATAATCATGTATCACTTAAAGGCATTAAGAACACAGCAGTCTTTTATATTCTGCCAGTACTTAACATTTCTGAAATGCTATGCTTTTCTGTAAACCTAAATTTCCTTGTATCAGTTTCTTCCAGCCTAAGGAAATCCTAGAGAAAGGGTAAATTTATCTGAAAAGATCTTAGGTTGCATTCACTTTCTAAGAATGTTCTGACGAGACTTGAAATGCTGGGTAGTTGGGGCTTTTCCCCAGTTCTTTAAAGATGTTATTCCGTCGACTCCTGGTGTCTGTTGTTTTAATGAGAAGCAGGCACTCCTCTGTGCTATTTCTCTACAGACCACAAGAAGGGCCACTCTCAAGATTCTGTTCTTAGTTTTCACTGTGTGATGTCCCGACGTGTTCTTTTTTTTTTTTTAATGTGTCTTACATAAGTTACAGAGCTTCTTTTTTTTTTTTTTTAAGATTTATTTTATTTATTTGAAAGTCAGAGTTACACAGAGAGAGGAGAGGCAGAGAGAGAGAGAGAGAGAGAGAGAGAGAGAGAGAGTTTTTCACCCCCGGTTCACTCCCCAGATGGCCGCAACGGCCAGAGCTGCACTGATCCGAAGCCAGGAGCTTCTTCCGGGTCTCCCACGTGGGTGCAGGGGCCCAAGGACTTGGCCATCTTCAACTGCTTTCCCAGGCCACAGCAGAGAGCTGGATCAGGAGAGGAGCAGCTGGGACTAGAACTGGCGCCCACATGGGATGCCAGCGCTTCAGGCCAGGGCTTTAACCCACTGCACCACAGCGCTGGCCCCTACAGCTTCTTATATGAGGGTACTTCAAAACCTTTGTGGAAAAATTAAATGGAAAGGTAAGTTTATTTCCTTGCAGAAAACTTTGAAATCCATGCATAATTCATGATACGTGTTTCCCATGACCTTTGTGAAGACCAATTATAGGTATGGATTTCAAAATTTTTGTTGCACTAAAATAAACTTATCTTTTCATTACAGTTTTCTTGAACTTTTGAATTACCCTTGTATCTCCAAGTTTATATTCTTCATGCAATTTGGAAAAATTCAGGTCATTATTTTTTCAAACATTTATAAATTACTCCATTTTCTTTCTCTTTTAATTCTGGGTTTCCAATTCCAAATGTGTTAAACTACTTGATGTAGTCTCACAAGTTAATGAGGCTCCATGTGTTTCATTTAAAAAAAAAAAGACTTATTTATTTATTTGAAAGGCAGAGTTACAGAGATGCAGAGGCAGAGACAGAGAGAGGTCTTCCATCCACTGGTTCACTCCCCAAATGGCAGCAACGGCCAGAGCTGGGCTGATCAGGAGCTAGGAGCTAGGAGCTTCTTCCGAGTCTCCCATGCGAGTACAGGGGCCCAAGGGCTTGGGCCATCTTCTACCACTTTCCCAGGCCATAGCAGAGAGCTGGATCAGAAGTGGAGCAGCAGGACTTGAACCAGTGCCCATATGGGATTCTGGCACTGCAGGCGGCGGCTTTACCTGCTACGCCACAGCACTGGTGCCTATGTGTTTCCTTTATAAAAAGACTTTTTGTTTGTATGTATTCTTCAGATCAGAAATTATTATTTGAGTGACAGAAAGATGAGAGAGAAAAATCACTCCCAAATGCCCACAGCAGCTAAGGGTGGGCCATTTCAAACCTGGGAGCCAGGAACTCCATCCAAGTCTCCTGCGCGGGTGGCAGAGAGAGGTCTGCCTCCACCCGTCTCCTGGAGGCGTCACCTGCTGCTTCCCAAGGCGCACATTATTAGGAAGCTGAAATCAGAGAAGAGCCGAAAGTCAAATTCAGGCACTCCAGTATGGGATGGTGGCACCTTGATCACTAGGCCAAACACCTGCTCACATCAAATAACGTTTAACGGTCTGTCTTCGAGTTCTCACTTTGCTCTGCGTTCTCCAGTTTGTCATTAAACCCATCCAGTACGTTTTAAATTCAGAGAGTTTTTCAGTGCTTGTGTCCCACCAGGAAGAGTAACGCAGGAAAGTGGCACCTTTTCTCCCATGAGTCAGTGGGGTTTCTCAAGGCAAGACCTTCCTGCTGCTCACCCAGGATTGTGCACCTGTCGTGCTCAGGCCTGAGGCAAGCGCCTCCTGCTGGCTGCTGTCAGGATGCCGGCAGTACCTGAGGCTGGCTCTTACCCTCCAGCCTCAGCACTCTCCAGCTCAGGAGTAAAGCTTGCTACACTGAAATTGGGAGACGACTGCGTTCAGTGCTTCAACTTGCCATTTTTCTTTTTCTTTCTTTTTTTTGTTTTGTTTTGTTTTATACAGAAAGAGAGAGAGATCTTCCATCTGCCGGTTCACTCCCCAAACGGCTGCAGTGGCTGGGGCTGGGCCAGGCCAAAGCCAGGAGCTTCTTCTGGGTCTCCCATATGGGTGCAGCGACCCAAGCACTTGGACCTCTTCCGCTGCTTTCCCAGGTGCATCAGCAGGGAGCTGGATCAGAAGTGGAGCAGCCAGGACCTAAACTGGCACTGCATGTGGAGGCTTAACCTTCTGTGCCACAGCGCTGGTCCACCAACTTGCCATTTTTCTACCAAACTCAATTACAATCTCTCCATGCATAAATAAATAAAAGAGAAAAGTTTGTTGAGCACCCCACCCTTTAATAATTTAATTCTTCATATTTTTTCATTAAATGTATTTATTTAAGAGCAAAGAGAGGAAGAGCAAAAACAAACGAGTGCACTCGCATCCACTGGTTCACTGCCCAAATGCCCACAGTGGCAGGGATTGGGCTGAGCCAAAGCCAGGTCTCCCATGTGGGTGGCAGGGACTAGGCTACTTGAGCCATCGCCTATGGCTCCCAGTATCTGCATTAGTGAGAAACCGGAGTCAGGAGCCAAAGTTGGGCATAAAGCCCAGGCACTGAACAGGACACAGGCATCCTAACTGGCATCTTAACCACTAAGCGAAATGCCTGTCCCCTTCATATTTTTAATTAAATTTTTTGAGATAATATATATTTGATTTACATTACACTCAAAGGCTTAATGACCCTGCTAAATGAAGAGATAGACAATTAAAAAGTAAAAAGTCGGCCGGCGCCACGGCTCACTAGGCTAATCCTCCGCCTAGCGGCGCCGGCACACCGGGTTCTAGTCCCGCTCGGGGCGCTGGATTCTGTCCCAGTTGCCCCTCTTCCAGGCCAGCCCTCTGCTGTGGCCAGGGAGTGCAGTGGAGGATGGCCCAGGTGCTTGGACCCTGCACCCCATGGGAGACCAGGAAAAGCACCTGGCTCCTGGCTCCTGCCATCGGATCAGCGCGGTGCGCCTGCCGCAGCGCGCCGGCCGCGGCGGCCATTGGAGGGTGAACCAACGGCAAAGGAAGACCTTTCTCTCTGTCTCTCTCTCTCGCTGTCCACTCTGTCTGTCAAAAAAAAAAAAAAAAAAAAGTAAAAAGTCCCTGATCTAGTAGGACAATAGGCAGGGCTATAAACGATAATCAAATAAAAAGATGTTCAACTTAACTCTTATAAATTTTTTAAACAGTCACAACATCATTAAAACTATAGTAGTATATAATTCTTATCAATTTGTTTGACAAATATTTAAAGCAAAGTGTGACAGAACACTGCATTTGCAGCAAAACTGATACACGAACATTTCATTTTTTTTCAATTTTAGCTCTCACATATAAGGGATCACATGCAGTGTTTGTCTTTCTGCTTCTCACTTATTTCACTCAACATGCCCTCCAGTTCCAACCATTTTGCTGCAAATGATAAAGTTTCATTATTTTTATTGCTGAGTAATATGTATCCATTCATCTGATGATGGACACTTTAGTTGAGTCCATATTTTGGCTATTCTGAACAGTGCTGCTATAAACATGGTGGAGCAAGTATCTCTCTGACATAACGAGTTCATGTCTTTGGGGTATATACCCAGTAGAGGGGTTGCTAGATATATGGCAGGTCTATTTCTGGTTTTTAAAGAAGTTTCCATACTGTTTCTCACAGTGGCTGCACTAATTTACATTCCCACCAACAGTTTGTAGGTTTCCCTTCCTCCACATCCTCACCAGCATTTGTCGCTTCCTGTCTTGTGGATAATAACCATTCTCACAGAGGTGAGACAATATCTCATACTGGTTTTGATCTGCGTCTCCCTGATGGTAGTGATACTGAGCAATTTTTTTTTCATGTATTTGTTGGCCACTTGTATTTCTTCTTTTGAGAACTGTCTATTCAAGTCCTTTGCCCATTTCTTAACTGGGTTGATTTTTTTGTTGTTGAGTTTTTTGAGCTGCTGACATATTCTCGACAGTAATCCTCTGTTGGGGAAGTAGCTGGCAAATATTTTCCCCCATTCTATCGCATATCTCTTCACTCTATTGTTTGTTCCTTTGCTGTGCAGAATCTTCTGAGTTTCGTATAACTCCATTTGTCTAGTTTTGCTTTTATAGCTTGCCCTGTGAGGGTCTTACCCAAGAAGGTATCACCTACACCAGTGTCTTGAGGTTTTTCCCTTTGTTTTCTTCTACTAGTTTCATAGTCTCAGGTCTTAAAGTTAGGTCTTTGACCCATCTTGAGTTTTTGTATACGGTGAGAGGTAGGGATAATTCAATGTTCATTCAAATAAAAATCCTTGCCAAATTCCTTTTCTTATATAAACCCATAATTACATCTTTGAATCTTTTAGTGCCTCTGTTTAAAGATGAAATGTAGGCCGGTGCTGCGGCTCACTAGGCTAATACTCCGCCTTGCGGCACCGGCACACCAGGTTCTAGTCCCGGTCGGGGCGCCAGATTCTGTCCCAGTTGCCCCTCTTCCAGGCCAGCTCTCTGCTGTGGCCAGGGAATGCAGTGGAGGATGGCCCAAGTGCTTGGGCCCTGCACCCCATGGGAGACCAGGATAAGTACCTGGCTCCTGCCATCGGATCAGTGCAGTGCGCCGGCTGCAGTGCGCCGGCCGCGGCAGCCATTGGAGGGTGAACCAACGGCAAAGGAAGACCTTTCTCTCTGTCTCTCACTCTCACTGTCCACTCTGCCTGTCAAAAAAATAAATAAAAATAAAAAAATTCAAAAAGATGAAATGTGAGCAGTCAGATTGAGATTAATGCTCTCTCTACTAAATGCTTGTGTTCCGCCCCCCCAAGTTCATGTGTTGAAACCCTAATCCCCAGTGTGATGATTTCCAGAGATGTGGGCCTTTGGGAAGTAACTCCATCGAATTGCCTAATCTGTGGTGCCCTCCTGAATGGGATGAGTGCCCTTATGAGAAGAGGCCTGAGAGAGCTTGCTTCTTCTTTCTGAGCTCTGTGAAGGTACAGTGAGCACATAGCCATCTGCAAAGCAGGGTAATGGCCCTCAGCAAGAACTGGACAGGCTAGTCCCTTGAACTCGGACTTCCAGCTCCGGGACTGGGAGAAATTAATTTGTTATAGCAGCCAACCTGATGGAGAGAATCATTGTCTTCTAGTCCTCTCCTCAGTGCCTAGCACAGCACTTAATAGGAAATGGAGGTGCAAAGGAAAAACCATTAGTGAGGAGGTAGAACCCTGGGGCTCTCGTAATCTACCTCCCTCCAGGTCGCGAGTGCATGCAGAAGAAAGGGTGTCCAAGGGCACCCACTGAGCATCACTTTCCATAGTGAAAAAGAAATTAAAACTGGAATCAACCTATATGATCATTAGTAGAAACTGCACCAAGAAGTTGTTAACTATTCATATAATAGAATATTATATAAGAACTGAGTGAAATGGAACTATAAGAAAAAACCTGGGAATTTCAAAAACTATGATGTTGAAGAGAAAAGATAAATCGAATATATTACATGTCATATTTTTTTAAAAAGATTTATTTATTTATTTGAAAGTCAGAGTTACACAGAAAAGGAGAGGCAGAGAGAGCAAGAGAGGTCTTCCATCTGCTGGTTTACTCCCCTGTTGGCCGCAATGGCCGGAGCTGGGCTGATCTGAAACCAGGAGCTTCTTCCAGGTCTCCCACACGGGTACAGGGGCCCAGGCACTTGGGCCATCTTCTACTGCTTTCCTAGGACATAGCAGAGAGCTGAATCAGAAGTGGAGCAGCTGGGACTTGAGCCGGTACCCATATGGGATGCTGGCACTGCAGGCAGCGGCTTTACCCACTTCACCACAGCACCGGCCCCCCTACATGTCATATTTTTTACATGAATTAGGGCGGAACATTTTGTTGCTGTTCATACACATGTATACTAAAATTCAACACCAAAATCCAAAGGGATGCTAAACACAAAGTCCAGGAGATTTGTTCTTTTGCCAAGGATGGAGGGAAGAGAGAAGAGAAAGAGGATCCAGAGTTTAAATTGAATCTATAATAGTTTGCTTCTAAAGCTGTACGTGGATGCAAGGGGATGATTATATTATTACATAAACTTGTATTCCTAGCCGGCGCCACGGCTCACTAGGCTAATCCTCCGCCTAGCGGCGCCGGCACACCGGGTTCTAGTCCCGGTCGGGGCACCGGATTCTGTCCCGGTTGCCCCTCTTCCAGGCCAGCCCTCTGCTGTGGCCAGGGAGTGCAGTGGAGGATGGCCCAGGTGCTTGGGCCCTGCACCCCATGGGAGACCAGGAAAAGCACCTGGCTCCTGGCTCCTGCCATCGGATCAGCGCGGTGTGCCGGCCGCAGCGCGCCGGCTGCGGCGGCCATTGGAGGGTGAACCAACGGCAAAAGGAAGACCTTTCTCTCTGTCTCTCTCTCTCTCACTGTCCGCTCTGCCTGTCAAAAAAAAAAAAAAAAAAAAAAAAAAAAACTTGTATTCCTGCAATATTTCCTAATAATTGGGGTATGAAACTATCCTTTTAGTTTCATGCCTCGATTTGCTTAGAAATGAGTAGAAGGGTTACTAAAACAATGTGTTTTCTCACATAAAATCCATCCTCTGGAAACCACCACATATGAGGGAATTGCCCTTTGACATTTCCTGGTGAGGCTGGCTCTCACCTTGTCTTCTGTTGATGCTGGGGACCGGAAGCCACAGGCAGTGTTGGTCCTTTGGGTTTAGGCAATATATTAGTCAGCTTGACTGTTCCACAGTGAAAGCCGTGAGACAACTAGCTTTACAAAAGAGAAGAGCTTTATTTATCTCACAGTTTGGAGGTTCAAGTCCAAGATCAAGTGCTTCAGTTGAATGACATCTGGAGAGAGAGGGGTGGGTGGCGATGGCAAAGCAGGTGCAGAGGAAGGATGGCCTGCTGAGCCGGGAAGCAGGGAGGAAGGCTGGCCCCACTGGGGATTTTACACCAAGTGGACGCTCATGAGAATTACCTTCCCAGGGCACTCCCCCAGCGACCTAAGCACCTCCCACTCGGTGCCACCTCCCAAGCACCTTAGCTGGATTAGCTCTCCACCCTCATAGTACTGTTAACCATGGCTCTGGAATTCAAGTGGTTGCAAGAGTTTGGGAGCCAAGTCATACTCTAATCATAGCAGGCAAAATATGGGGACTGTCAAGCACGACTCTGAAGGAGCCCCTGGAAGAGAAGAACCTCTGTTTAACTCAGTAGCAAAGCGCCAGTGGGGTGAAGTCACACTTGAACCCCGTCAGACCCCTGTGATGGTTCTGTCCACACCTGAGACTGTCACCACCAGAAACACTTGCCATGGGACTTGCTCTCAATCACCGATTCTCCACTAAATATGCATTATCCTCCCAGAAAAAGGGAGAGTGGGCAACGAAAATTTCATCTGCTGAGCTTTTGTGTCTCTAGCAGTGAAACAAACATAGCTGTCTAGATTAACCCAGTGTTCAGGGAGCTTGAGGCTGAACTTGGAAAAGTCTCTTCCGGTTTCAAAATTCGGGTGGAAGGAGAGAAATCAAGAATATGAAAAAAAAAAAGACAAATGATGTGGAAAATGTAAGCTTTTGATCATAAAAGCATTGGACACCCCAAGTAAATTTGGGTAATGTCAGGAAACTCCTTCCATCCAGAGCCCAGGCTATGCTAAACACCATGAGGATATCGAGACAGGTGAGTCAGCCACCACCGCTGAGTGTGATGACACAGATGTAACGTGCATCCTCCAGAGGCAGGGCGGCGCAGTTTGCCATGGTGATGATGCTCACAGCCACAGAGCAAGGAATGAAGACATGTGGACAATTCCATGAGAAGCTGGGACTGGTACTGAAAGTCTGCTCCTCACCATCCAAAGGATGGAAAGAAAATTCTACAACCAAGGAAGAAAGACAACTATTACAGGATTGCTTAAGTATTTGAAACAGTGGTTTAAACAGCCAGACTAAAGAGTTACTTTAAAAAAGCATATGTGTTAGGGCCGGCACTGTGGCATAGTAGGTTAAGCCTCCACCTGTGGTGTTGGCATCCCATATGGGCACCAGGTCAAGTCCCGGCTGCTCCACTTCCAATCCAGGTCTCCTGCAGAAGATGGCCCAAGAGACGCACACAGAGGAGACAGAGGGGAAGAGAGCCATCTTCAAACCAAGGGAGAGAGCCCAGGAGCCAGCAGCCAGTTCACACCTTCATATCAGACTCTGAGCGTCCGACCAGTGAGGAATGCATTTCTGTTGTCCAAGCCACTCAGAGCAGCCCCAGGCAAACGCACACTACAGGGCACCCCCAAAAATGACCATAAGCACCCTGCATCGACCTGGGAGTCCATTCAAACCATGTTCCTGGATTTTTATAAGCAGGCTCCCAAACATGTGAACATTGATCTTATTTTTATGAAATGATGCAGCTACATACACAAATACACATAGATGACCAGTGTCTGTGTTTAGAATTTGGTGTGAATATTTTTTACTTTCTTCATTAGATTTTTCTGCATCAGCTCATTATTTTAATAAGCATGTGAGTGGATGAATTCATGTGGGAATAAATATATAGAGCAAGCACAGGAATGTAGCTCAGGGCAGGGCCTTGGGGACTTCTGGTATTTAAGGGACAGAGGCGGGAGCAGGAGACGGCTATGGACAAGGATTAGTCAGAAAGGAGGAAACCCAGAGTATGAGTTCCAAGAAGCCAGCAAAGGGCAAGGTTTCGAAAGGAGCCGAGTGCTAGGCAGTGAGAGAAGAGCTGCGTGGAGGTCTGGCAGGAGAACTTCACATCTGAAACCCGGAGGTCACGCTGCCCTCGGAGAGCATCGGGCGCGGGCACGTGGGGAACAGGTTGTAAGGGTTTGCATAAAGAAGGCACAAATACTGAAAAGAAATCAGACACCTTGAGTTGCAGAAGCGGGTTGCCGTCATCATCCCAGAAATAGCCTGAGCAGGAACTCAGGGTGTTGAGATGACAGTTACCCTAGAAACCTGCACAGGAGTCCCTAGCAACCTGTACACACTGTTCTATCCTGCACGGTGCCGAGTCGTTCTGGGGCTGGTTGCAGTGTAATCCGTCAGCGGGCCTGCAGTCTCTGCTTAATGGGAAAGGTGCTTCTCTGAGCCCAAGGCCTTGACAGTGGAATCTCGCAGCAGCCCCTCTCTAACTACAAAGGTGACAGCCGCTACCAGCTTGACTTGCTGTTGGCATGGTCCCCACAGTGTGGCAGCTGTCTAGTGTCCCTCCCTCTTCCCCAGGTTCCCTTGAAATGAGGACTCGGTAAAAACTAGACAAAGAGGGAGGCCGGGGGAGGCAGCAGGTGTTTAGAAAGTGTGCCTGGAACTGCTTTGCCTTCCCTCACCTTAGCCAGGTCGCCTGGGATAGTGCTACATACAATGTGAAGTTATCAATTAAACCAGCAGGTATTTGAGTATCATTATATGCTAAACAGCATGCTACATGGTTACCTGAGTTATTTCATCTTCACACAATCCCAGCGAGGTTGAGGTTATTATTACCCTCTTTTAATTGATGAAGAGACCGAGGCTGAGAAATTATGTCATTCGCTTGACATCACACAAACTGCTTGATTTAAAGTACTGGGTACTACAGACATTACACGAGAGCACTTATAAAGTTTGTAGAAAATAGATTTAAATGAGAAGTTATTTTGGTGCAAATTGAAACCTATGTTTACAAGGGGTTTTCAAAAACTTTAGGGGAGAGGCATATTGGGAAAAAACTCTGCATGAATTTCAAAATGTTCCTGCACAAAAATAAACTCATTGTTTCCACTTCCCATGAACTTTTTGGATTATCTTCATATCTCCCATCGAAGAATTTGGAAATAAAAAATGGGCACATGCTGAATTAACGACACCTAAGAGCAGTGTATGAATGGGGGGTGGGGTGCTTCGCTCCTGGCTGGGCAACCCGATTTCTAAAAGGAGGCGGTTTTGAAACTTCACTTTGGGGTCAGAATCATGTGCAATGGTTAAGCCAGCACCTGCAACAGCAGCATCACACTTGGGCTCCACTTCTGACCCAGCTCTCTGGTAATGTGCCTGGGAGAGCAGCAGAGGACGGCCCAAGTGTTTGGGTCCCTGCACCCCCTTGGGAGACATAGATGGAGTTCTAGGCTCCTGGCTTTGGCTTGGTCCAGCCCCAAACTTTACAGCCATTCTCTACTCTCTCTCTCTTCCTCTCTGTGTAACTCTGCCTTTCAAATAAAATAAATCTTTAAAAAAATTTTTTAAATCACATTTCAGTTTGAAGGGTGTGAAGGTTCTTTTCACTGCAAGATCAAAACATCTCAATTTTTCCAGCTTTGTTTTTGTGTTGTTCCTCCCCAGTTCCTTTCAAACTCTCTGCATAGCAAGGCATCATCATACACCATCATTTCATCCTCATAATCTTATTCCTTCAGGAAGTTGAAATTCCTCACAATAACAGACAGATCCGGGCCTGCTCAGGAGCCAGACAGCTGCCAAGGATCATCTGGCTCCAGCAACCTCTTTGAAGGACAACAGTCACTTTGTATAGATGTGAGTGCTGTGTGACCCAACCTCTCGGGGAGATGTCCCCTTAGACAGCAAGAATTCACCCCGGTGGCAGTTCTGAGCACAGCTCTGCTCCATGATAGAGATGTTATTTGGATTCACCTTTGTTGACTGTTAAAGAGAGAGAGAGAGAGAGAGAGAGAGAGAGAGAGAGCGCTCTTTGGCTCTTTAAAGTTGGAGAACAGAGAGGTTGAATGGTCCATATCAGATCTGTGAGCAGGTGGCTCAGCCCCTCAGCTGACTCAAGCATTGATGGGCAGCTCCATTTGACCAGGCATTCTCTCAGGATGCCCGAGCACCCCATAGCTGACACTGCCGCCTTTAATGTCTGTCTTTAATCCTTCAAGTTGCTCCCCCAAAGCAGCAAATAATTGCCAAAATAATTTTACTGTTTAAATATTAAAATACTTTTCACATTGCTCACAATCCAGTGTCTATATCTCCATAGTCGGAATGATGCCACAATCAGAAGTGAGGGGACATGGCTTTAAAAAGGTTCTTCAGGGCTGGCGCTGTGGTATAGCTGGTAATGTTGCCACCTGCAACACCAGCATCCCATAGGGGCACCAGGTCAAGTCCTGGCTGCTCCACTTCTAATCCAGCTCCCTGATACTGCACCCTGGAGATGGCCCTACCACCCACATGTGAGACTCGAATGAACCTCCTGGCTCCTGACTTCAGCCTGGCCCAGTCTCGACTGCTGCAGCCATCTGAGAAGTGAGCCAGTAGATGGAAGGTCTCTAGCTCTCTGTCTCTCCCTGTCTCTGTGACTCTTTCAAATAAAATTTTTTTAAAAATAAAAAAAAATTGTCAAAGGAAGTAACTTCTGGGTACCTATAGAAAAAAGTTAAAGAGATTGAAGAAAATTTGAAAAAGAGCCATTTGTCCTTATCTGAGTCTAATTATTTCTTAGAGGAAAATATCATAATAATTGATTTATATAAGAAAATATGATAATGGATTGATATCTTAGTCTGCTGAAAGAACCCTCAACAACCTAAGAAAAGCTGTCAAATAAGCCGGCGCCGTGGCTCAATAGGCTAATCCTCCACCTTGCGGCGCCGGCACACCGGGTTCTAGTCCCGGTTGGGGCGCCGGATTCTGTCCCGGTTGCCCCTCTTCCAGGCCAGCTCTCTGCTATGGCCAGGGAGTGCAGTGGAGGATGGCCCAGGTGCTTGGGCCCTGCACCCCATGGGAGACCAGGAAAAGCACCTGGCTCCTGGCTCCTGCCAGGATCAGCGCGGTGCGCCGGCTGCAGCGGCGGCCATTGGAGGGTGAACCAGCGGCAAAGGAAGACCTTTCTCTCTCTGTCTCTCTCTCTCACTGTCCACTCTGCCTGTCAAAAAAAAAAAAAAAAAAAAAAAAAAAAAGAAAAGCTGTCAAAAGACAAAAAAAAAAGAGAGAGAACATAGTTGCGGAGCCAGAATTTTACATTTTTTAGCTATAGAAAAGGTTGAAGATGTTTCAGTACTTTGTCAAGCACTTGGGGGATACAGAAACCATCTCTTCTCCATTTCCTCAGAATAAGAGGAATGCAGTAAGGGATGCTTTAAAACTAAAATTGTTGAATCGTTAAACATCGCCTCTATCATTTTATGTTGTCTTCTGGATACTTAAGTGTCATTCCTTCCCAGCTTAAAAGTAATGATTTTCTACTATTAATTCCTATGGAAACCATTTCCCCAGGCATGGCAACAGCCACATCTTACAACAGAATTGTTTACTTGAGCCAGTTTCTCTTGTTGGGTTTTGGATGACAAAAATCTAGATTTTACCCCAAAGGATTCTTCTAGACCAAGCCATGCCCATCCTTGGAGAATCTGCTCATGCCACCACAGCCCCCACTCCCAGCTGCTAAGCAGCCAAAGAAGCCACCCTGTCCCCCCAGAGACTAGTGTGAGGGACTTCAGGCCCTCAGAGACCGATGGAAAGCTACAGAACACGTGGCCAAGCTGTCAGAATCCTCCAAATTTGCTTGAGGTCAAATGTCCAATAAAGCAATGAGGCTGAGAAGACACACATTGCAAGAAGCTTTCCATACTGGCACAGCACAGGAAGCATACTTCCCAGGCGTAGTGCAGATTTCTGACAACATCTCTCTAAAATTTAAGGCAAGGGAAACTTGTACTTCCATCTGTGAAAGTGTGGCTTGGATCAGACCAACCCTCCCACAAAAGCAACCATAAAGGCAGGACAAAGCAGTCCTCCCAAGTAAAACAACTATAAAAACAGCAGATAGGAACCAGAGCAACCAGGATTAATAGGTCAAGATCCTGGAGAGAAATAACACTCATTGCAGTGAGTCAGGTAGCTGCCCCTGCTGTTTTCTCGGGGAATTTTCTGGGGGCATAAAGGCCAGAGAAGCAAATAGTATGATCTAGTGTGCAAGAGTCTCCCTGTGCTGGGGAGATGAAAGCAGAATTCAAACTGAATAGGTTTGAGGAGCCAGCGTCCTAGCAAAGTGAGCCCCACATTCTCTGTGATTTCCCCTCAAGGCAAATCAGCCTGCACGGTCCACGTGGCACTGTCTAAGAGACCGTACAACAGCTGTCAACCAGAGATTTAGTGGGCTCATGGCACTAGGAAGACAAGGCCTGGCGTTCAGCACCTCCATAAATCCAGGCTCATTGCAAGCACTGCACACTTCTGAGTCTCCCAAAGGTCCGCATCTGAGAAGTGAGGGTGAAGAAAGGAAATAGTTCTCACCACACTGAAACCCGGCTCAGTTCTCCACCAGACCAAGGTTACCTGCTGTAGAAGTTAAGTACTCCCGTTAGGGAAGCAGTCATCATATGAAACCTCACAATTTTGTGTACACAATGTCCAGCATTCAAGGAAAATGACCAGGCAGGCTAGAAAATATGATCAGTGACCAAAATTTATCTTTTTAAAAAAATGTCGAGAGAGTATAAAAACAAATACATTTGCTCAAGATACTAAGTTTGGGGGCCAGTATTGTGGCATAGTGGATTAAGCCATTGCCTGCAATGTCAGCATCCTACATGGGCACTGGGTTGTGTCCTGGCTGCTACACTTGCGATCCAGCTCCCTGCTAATGGCCTATGGGAAAGCACAGGATTTGTGTCTTGGTTGATCCACTTGCAATCCAGCTCCCTGCTAATGGCTAGTGGGAAAGCAGCAGAGGATGGCCCAAGTGCTTGGGCCCCTGCACCCTTATTGAAGACTGGAATGAAGCTCACATAAACAAGACTAGTGTCTGCTAATACTAACTGAGAGAATTAAAAAGGATAGAACAATCCAACATGGGAAGTGGGATACACAGCAGACTCATAGAATGGCAGATGTCCTAAACAGCACTCTGGCCTCAGAATCAGCCCTTAAGGCATTCTGATCTGGCTGAAGAGCCCATGAGAGTACTATAGGCATGGAAAGTCAAGACACTCTGGCAAAAAAAAAAAAAAAAAAAAAAAAAAAAAACCTAAATGAAAGATCTAAACTAAATGAAAGATCTCTGCAAGTGACATCCCAGTGGAAAGAATGGTCCATCAAAGAAAAGAAGGAGGTGCCTTTCTCTGAAGAGAGGAGAGAACTTCCACTTTAACCATGACCTTGTCTAAATAAGATTGGAGTTGGCGAACTCAAAAGGCTTCCATAGCCTTGGCAGCTCATGACAAGAGCCTCGGGTGATTACTGATGCCATAAACAAGAGTGTCAAATTGTTAAGTCAACAACAGGAGTCACTGTGCACTTACTCCCCATATATGATCTCTGTCCTTAATGTGTTGTACAATGTGAATTAATGCTATAACTGTCGCTCCCCCTCTTCGTGGAGGAACGACACTAAACCCTGCCTAGGCTTCATATCCGAGTCACGGCACCATTATGTCGCTCCCCCTCTTCATGGAGGAACGACACAGGACCCTGTGCTGTTCTTTCGTCTGCTCGGCCCTCCCCGGGTTTGCTGCTGGTTCTTCCCGGGTTGGCTACTATCCCTTCCACCTCCGTGGAAGGGCAGTTCCCCCTGGCCACATTCCCCACTTCCGCAGGGGAGCGGCACACCGCCGGCCGGCTTTCTCGGGGGTTGCACAGGTGTTCCTTCAGCTAGATGTTCCCCTTAGATGTTCCCGGTGAATGCCGTCTCTCTCCTCCTTTATAGTCCTCCTCCGCCAATCCTAACTCGGCTGCCCACACGCCGAGTACGCTGCTCTCCAATCAGGAGCAAGTCCTACAGTTTATTGGTTGAACTGGAGGCAGCTGTGCGGAAGCTGTTTACTTCTCTCCCAGCGCCATACTGTGGGAGAGCAGATGCATAGAATAAGTCTTAATTCCAGTAACTCAGTCTAGTCCGGTTTGCTCCCCACAATAACTAGTACTCAAACAGTACTTTACACTTTGTGTTTCTGTGTGGGTGCAAACTGTTGAAATCTTTACTTAATATATACTAAATCTGTATATAAAGATAATTGAAAATGGGCCAGCGCCACAGCTCAATAGGCTAATCCTCCACCTGCAGCACTGGCACACCGGGTTCTAGTCCCAGTCAGGGTGCCGGATTCTGTCCTGGTTGCTCCTCTTCCAGGCCAGCTCGCTGCTATGGCCTGGGAGTGCAGTGGAGGATGGCCCAAGTGCTTGGGCCCTGCACCCGCATGGGAGACCAGGAGAAGCACCTGGCTCCTGGCTTCGGATCAGCACCATGTGCCAGCCATAGCACGCCGGCCGCGGCGGCCATCGGAGGGTGAACTAACGGCAAAAAAAAAGGAAGATCTTTCTCTCTGTCTCTCTCTCTCTCTCACTGTCCACTCTGCCTGTCAAAAAAAAAAAAAAGATAATTGAAAATGAATCTTGATGTGAATGGAATGGGAGAGGGAGTGGGAGATGGGAGGGTTGTGGGTGGGAGGGAAGTTATGGCGGGGGGAGTCACTGTAATCCAAAAGCTGTACTTTGGAAATTTATACTTATTAAATAAAAGTTTAAAAATGTGAAGGATTTCATTAAGAAGAAAAATTTGTAAATATATATAATATATAATATCTATATAATGGTAATTCTATAACTTAAAAAAGTAAGTGAATTGAGAACTCAAAACCTGGATTTAATGATACTTAAAAACAGGAGAGAGAATTAACAGACCAGAAGATAGATCATGTTAAAAAAATCAAACTGAAGCACAGAAAGAAAAAAAAATACAAAAATAAAGAGCAAAAGAAATATGTGGGTCATGGCAGAGGGTCCTAACATACTTTCAGCTGAAACCCCAGGAAAGTAGAGAGTGGGGCAGAAAGGATTTCCTGAAGCTGACAAAGAAAGACATCAAGTCTCATAGAAAACATCAAGAAGCTGTTTAAGCCACCGATTGCAATGCTGGCTTCCCCCATCAGGATGCCACTCTGAGTCCTGGCTGCTCTGATCCTAATCCAGCTCCCTGCTAATGCACCTGAGAAGGCAATGAATGATGGCCCAAGGGCTTGGGTCCCTACCTCCAAAGTGAGAAAATCAAATGGAGTTCCTGGCTTGGGCTTGGCGCAGCCCCAGCTGTTGTGGCCATTTGAGGAGTAAGCCAGTGAACGGAAGGTATCTCCCTCACTCTCTCGGTCTCTCTGCCTCTGTTTCTCTGTCTCTCATTATCTCTCTGTGTCTTTCCATCTATCTTTCTCTCTCACTCTAATGTGCTGCCTTTCAAATAAAAAAATTTTTAAAAAGTTTTGTGGCCTCTAAGAAAGACAAAAAAGTAAACCATACAAAGGCATGCAAGTATAAACTTCTGAAAATAAAAATTAAAAGGGAAAAGAGCCCAATAGCACATAAAGAAAAAAATTACCCTCAAAGGGCAATGATAAGCAACTCTGAGGCTAACACTGTATTTCTATGTTTTAACAAAAAAAAGAAAAAAGAAAAAAATGAAATTGAAAATACAATATCTTTTACATAAAAGCAAAAATCACAAAATACACAGGAATAAATAGAATACAAGATCTGTAAATCCTGTACCTTAAAAACTATATAACATCCTGAGGGAACTTTTTAAACATATAAATAAATGAAAAAGATATACCATGTTCATGGACCACAAGACCCAATATTTTAAGAGTTAATTCTATCCAAATCAATCAGTAGAGCCAATACAATCCCAATTTAAAATGCTTGTATGTCATTAGCAAGTTATAAGTTGAAAATTTGATTTTAAAACTTATATGGAGGGGCCTGTGTTGTGATGTAGCAGGTAAATCCACCACCTGAGACTCTAGCATCCTATGTGGGTGCTGGTTTAAGATGCAGCTGCTCCACTTCCAAACTAGCTCCCTGCTAATGTGCCTAGGAAAGCAGCAGAGGATGGCCCAAGTGCTTGGAATCCTGTACATGTGTGAAAGACCCTGAAGAAGCTCCTGGCCCCTGGCTTTGGCCTGGCCCATCCCTGACTGTTGCAGCCATTTGGGGAGTGAACCGGTAGATGGAAGACCTCTCCCTCTCTCTGTGTGACTCTGATTTTCAAATAAATACATCTTTTTAAAAAATGTACATGGAAATGCAAAGGACCAAGAAATATGAAAACAATTTTAATGAAGAAAAACCTTGCAAGATTTATATTATCAAATATCAAGATTTATTCTAAAGCTAAACTAAATAACAATATAGCTGTGAAAGGAAAATAAAATAGATCACTGGTATATAACAAAGAGCTCAGGAAAAAAAAAGGCGATCATTAATAAATGGAAGTGCATCAATATGGGGAAAAGAACTGTGATATCTTTCCTCACATCCCAAATCAATTCCAGGGGATCACAGACCGGGAAAGTTAAGTAATTTAGTTTCTACAAAATAACATAGGACACTAAATTCATCACCTAGGAGAGGGCAAACAGCTCTTAAATAGGACACCAAAAGCGGCATTAAAAATAAAGGAGATGGTGAAAGTTGGACTATATTAAAATTAAAAACACTTGTTAATCAAAATATGCTGTCAAAACAAGACAAGTAAATGACAAGCTGTGAGAATACATAATGAATACACACACACACACACACACACACACACACATATATGCATGTATGTATCCCATAAATAATTGAGGGAGAAAACAGGTAATCCACTACAAAATAGACAAAAGACTTGAATAGGCTTTACGAGAAATAGCATATCCAAATGGACAAAATGAAAATTAAAAGCACAGTAAAGAGTCCCCTCACTCAGTTGAATAGCTAAAATGAGAAGGACTGATAATACCAGATACTGGTCGGATAAGAGAAACCAGATCTGTCATCACACTAGTAGGAGCACACACTGGTATAAAATATTTGCAGTTAACACTTATCATTTACAACGGACTTTGCTTCCAAAAGGTCTATTTCCCCATTCCTTCAATCTTGGGTTAGTCATATGACATACTTTGGCCAATAGAGTATTAGCAAATGTGACACACAGCAAGGCTTGAAAACAGCGGCATGGTGGAGTTTGCTGTCTTTGGCTGGTCCTGGGAACCATGCTGTCACCATTGTATGAGTGTACCCAGACCACTTGCTAGATGATGATGAGGCCACGGCCACTAATGACACTGATGAGTGATCTTTGGCTGCTTTGCTCTTAATAACAACCAGCCAACTACCAGACATGTGAGTAAGGCCATCAACTGCTAGCCTGCTACAAATGCAGAGCTGACCCAGAAGATACACGAGAAGCACAAATGACCAATACAGAGGAGCCCACGCCACTGTGCTTGCCTGGAGAATCTTGAGTTACTGTTTTACACCGCCTTGCACACAGGTACTTTGTTCTGCAGTAAAATCTGACAAAACCACCTTGGAAAGTTGTTTGGCAGAATCTGCTATATATACCCTGTTATCCAGCAATTCCTACCCTAAGTACAGAAATGCCTCAAAACACATGTGCAAGAAGAATGTTCATTGTAGCGCTATTCACAATGGTCACAAACGAAATAGCACAAGCACCCCCCAGTAGACTGCATACCTGTGGAAGAGACATGTAATGGAATACTATACAACAATGAAGATAAAAAACTATTAGTAGTTGCACAACATGGGTAGATCTCCTAAATACCGAGTTTAAAAAATCAGCATAATAATAATAAGGCGTTATTTCATCTATATAAAGTTCAAAAGCAACGAAAAATCTACAGGGACAGCAAGAACTGCCATGGTTCGAATGTTGACTGTACCCTCTGAAACTCATATTGAATTTGATTGCCACTGTAGCAGTGCTGGGGGTGGGGCCTTTCGAGGTGATTAAGTCATTGGGAAATTTCAATGTTTCTCACAGGAACGGGTTTATTCTCGGAAGAACCAGGTGCTGTGGAGTAAGGCTGCCCTGGTGCCCTCCCTCTGTCACACACACCTGCTTGCCTTTCTGCTTCTCACTGTGAATTGAAGCAGCCCAGGGCCCTCACCAGTGCCACGCTCTTGAACTTCCCAGCCTCCAAAATAAATTTCTATTCTTAGAATCCACTCATTCTTGGGTATTCTGTTACAGCTGCCTTAGGAAGGGTTTTGATTGGGTGGCAGGCATGAGAGAGAGGGTTGCCCATTGTGTTTACTTCATAAAAATGCATTGAACTCAGCACTCAAGATGTGTGCCCTTTCCTCTCTACATGTTATAGTCCATTTTAAATATATAAAATAAGGGACAGGCATTTGGGCCAGCAGGTAAGACACTGGTTGAGACCCCCATATCCCATAATTGGAGTGCATGGGTTTGAATCCAAGCTCTACCCCCAATTCTAGCTAAATGCTAATGCACACCCTGTCAGGCAGCAAGCGATGGCTCACGTCGTTGGGTGCCTGCCTCCCACGTGGGAGACCTAGATCTAGTACCCAGCTCCTGGCTTCTGCCTGGCCCAGTCACAGCTATTGTGGGCATTTGGGGAGTGAACCAGCAGATGGGATCCCTCTTAAAAGTGTGAGATGGTTCTCAGTACAAGACTGCACAACCTCATTTTCAGGGAGCTGTTCTACCCACACCCACTTTGATTTTGCTGCTGCTTCTGCCTCTCCACGCTGCATCCCTCTCCCCTGTGGCTCTCAGATCCGTCCGTGGGCAGCTCTCCTTCCACAAATGCAGGGCCTAGAATGGGGTGCACGTTAACAACAGGCTGGTGGTGCTCTGGCTTCCAAGTGCCCTCTCCAGAGCCTCGCTGTCTTGTCTCCCTTTGTCCTCCACATCATAAGGTCAAGTACCGCAGGCTTCCTTTCAGCTGGATCCCTTTCTCCTGCCCATTACACCGGTCAAGGTTCAGACAGGATAGACCAAAACCACCCCACTTATCTTAAGCAGAAGGATATCTGATACAGAGAATTCAGGGCTCACAAAACTCTTGGGAGGCTGGGGGAGCCTTTTCCAGGCTGACTGCCCAGGACTGACCCCTAAGACAAGACCACCTCTCTGGATCCCCAGGGCAGTTGTTCAGGTAGGAGGTGGGGTGCCTGGAGGCTGCCACTGGAAGTGTTAGTTTAAAAGCAGCCCATCTCAGCCACAGTCCTGATATCAGGGAGCCAGCCAGCCACTCAGCACCAGTGACAGGACACTTGGTAAAACACTCTCTCCCTGACCTTGATCTCCGGCCCAGGAACCACAATGGGAGGAGGTGGTTCCCCAAACATCTCCCACTTTCAGATCGCAGGAAAGAACACCTGATTGGTAGAACCGAATTCACATACAGCACCCTGGCTGCCTGAGAGGCTGGAAATGCAGCTTTTAGCTTTCTAGGACCCTACAGGCTCCTGGCCTCAGAAACAAGCCCGTAATCACACGGACCATTATCGTCCAGTGATGAGTACTGAACATCTGCTCCGTGTCTGCTGGGTACCTGGCACGGGGCTATGTGCTGAGATGACAGAGAAAGGCAAGGGCTGTTTGTCTATAACGAGAAACCAAACAGCTGACATCACTAGAGAGTGTAGGAGGGACTGTGATCACCACATGCACTTAGGAAAGAGGAGACGCTTCTGTCTCAACCTGGTAGTGTAAGGAGGCTTTGGACAGAGGCCCGCACATATTTCTGAATCTTTGATCATATCCTTTCCTTTGTTTCAAGTATCTTCCCGCTCCATCGTAATAAAAATCTGTGAAAGAACTCACTTGTAAGTCTTAGTAGATAAAGGTCAAATTAAGCTAGGAAAAAAATGGTCTTACTAATATTTTTTTTTACTGTCAGCTGCATTTTTAGCACTTAAACTAACACTTAAAAATCCTGAGACTGCTTTTATAAATTAATAGGGATGTATGTGGTATGTGGGTGTGGGTATGGGTGCTCACACATGAGTGTGTGTTCCAAATCAATTACTGTAAGGTGCTGCTTCTTTTTTTAATTAATTTATTTGAAAGCAGATAGATAGATAGATCTATCGAGAGAGAGAGAGAGAAAGAGAGAGATCTTCCATCTGCTGGTTCACTCCCCAAATGCCCACAAAGGCTGAGGCTGGAACAGGTCAAAGCCAGGAGACAGGAGCTTCTTCCAGGTCTCTCACATGGGTGCAGGGGCCTAAAGACTTGGGCCATCTTCCACTGCTTTCCCGGGCCATAGCAGAGAGCTGGATCGGAAGTGGAGCAGCTGGGACTTGAACCAGTGCCCACGTGGCATGCAGGCACTGCAGGTGGAGGCTTAACTTTCTGTGCCACAGAGCCAGCCCCAGAGTGGTGCTCCTGAAGGATATGAGTACTGTGTGTGTTTGGGAAGTCTGCTCACATGCATGGTAATCATTCTGCAACTATTTTGCTTACAGAACTGGTCTGGAATAATTTATATAAATTTAATAATTTATAGATAGATCTATCTATCTGCTTTCAAATAAATTAATTAAAAAAAGAAGCAGCACCTTACAGTAATTGATTTGGAACACATGCTCATGTGTGAAAAACATGAAAAAGAAAACATCTTTCACTCAGTTCCTGTCTCTGTTGGATGGAACCCACTTGATTTGGGTTTTACCTTGGCTGAGCTCAGCTACACTCATTGTGTAGATGGCACTACAGAGTTGGGTGTTTGGAGTCCTCAAGTCCTTGTCCCTGCTTCAGCACCAGCCAGCCGTGAGACAGCAGGTGTGTCCATACAGGTGTGTGCATCCAGGTCAACAGGTTCTTACCGGGTACCTGTCATATCGACAGCATGCTTGGCCTCCTCTTGAAGTGAGCCTTCATCTGGACACGCTGTCTGTAGTTAAGGTATCCTCTGGGTGTGTAGCTGAAGACTCCAGTGGATAGCAGAGATATGGCCAGTGTATCATTCTCATTATGCTGACTTTCCTTAGGGGTGCCACTAACCTCCTCGGCACTAAACACCACCCAGATCTGATGACTGACAGCAAGGTAAGTGCACTGGTCCTTAAGTCCTTTCAGACTCAGATCTATGCATTATTAAAGCTGAGTAATTAAAGCTGAGTATTAAAGCCGGCGCCGTGGCTCACTTGGTTAATCCTCCGCCTGCGGCGCTGGCATCCCATATGAGCACCGAATTCTAATCCCGGTTGTTACTCTTCCAGTCCAGCTCTCTGCTGTGGCCCAGGAAGGCAGTGGAGGATGACGCAAGCACTTGGGTGCCTGCACCCGCGTGGGAGACCAGGAGGAAACACCTGGCTCCTGGCTTCGGATCCGTGTAGCTCCGGTCATTGCGGCCATTTGGGGGGGGGAGGGGTGAACCAACGGGAGGAAGACCTTTCTCGCTGTCTCTCTCTCTCATTGTCTGTGGGGAGCAACTCGGACTAGACTAAGTTACTGGAATTAAGACTTATTCTATGCATCTGCTCTCCCACAATATGGCGCTGGGAGAGGAGGAAACAAGTTCTACACAGCTGCCTCTCGCCAGTTTGACTGATGAGCTGCAGGAGCTGATCCTGCTCCTGATTGGAGGAGAGCAGCGTGCTCGGTGTGTGGGTAGCAGAGTTGGGATTGGTGGAAGAGGACTATAAAGGAGGAGAGAGACAACATGCACCAGGAACATCTAAAGGGAACATCCGGATAACATCTGAGCAGCCCCCGAGAGAGCCAGCTGGCGGTGTGCCGCTCCCCCGCGGAAGTGGGGAAAGTGGCAGGGGGAGCCGCCCTTCCACGGAGGTGGAAGGGATGGCAGCCAACCTGGGAAGAACCAGCAGCAAACCCGGGGAGGGCCGAGCAGACAAAAGAACAGCGCAGGGTCCTGTGTCGTTCCTCCACGAAGAGGGGGAGCGACAATTGTCTAACTCTATCTGTCAAATAAATAAACTGAAAAAAAGGCTGAGTAACATTTATTGTCTTTACATAAGAATTATAGCTGTCTTAGGCCAGCTGCAGATACAGTTGACAGAGTTAGCTGGTAATGGCGTTTGTAATACCTTAGACAAAGAGGAATAGCTCATATTCCTGTTGGACCAGCTTCTGGTGTAGGCAAAATTGTGAAAGGGCAAGTTTGGGAAGGAGGTAGAGCAGGTTCTGTCAGGTGCTGTCTGGTTCCGTCTGATGCTGACCGGGTCACTGAGGTCATCTCTTTTTCAGTTGGGTTTGTGGCTTTCCTGTGAAGAATAGACCTCCCTTGGACCCTGTAAGCAGTGCCAGTCCTGACCCTCCTGGAGAGGCAGGGGCACGTGTCCGAAGGCTTCCTGGACAGGCTCCCCCTGCCCACCATGTGTGCATGCACACACACACACACACACACACACTAATCTTAGAAAGCACAGGACCAGCCGGCGCCACGGCTCACTAGGCTAATCCTCCGCCTTGCGGCGCCGGCACACCGGGTTCTAGTCCCGGTCGGGGCGCCAGATTCTGTCCCAGTTGCCCCTCTTCCAGGCCAGCTCTCTGCTGTGGCCAGGGAGTGCAGTGGAGGATGGCCCAAGTGCTTGGGCCCTGCACCCCATGGGAGACCAGGAGAAGCACCTGGCTCCTGCCATCGGATCAGCGCAGTGTGCCTGCCGCGGCGGCCATTGGAGGGTGAACCAACGGCAAAAGGAAGACCTTTCTCTCCGTCTCTCTCTCTCACTGTCCACTCTGCCTGTCAAAATAAATAAATAAAAAAAAAAGCACAGGACCCCCAGGCATCCTGAGCAAAGGCTGAAGGGAACTGGAAAGGAGGAGAGCATGCCAAAGTCTATAACCAAGTTTTCTTTGAGCTCAGATTACAACTCTGCATCCATCTAGCAAAACAAGAATAATTAATTTCAGTTTCTTTCATCAATGATTGCATTGAGTTGAAGAGACTGAAGTCGCTTAAACAATCATTCCCATTTACAATGTGGTTAATTAAATTCCTTCAATATGTTAAACTGCAGTTATAAATTTAATATATTGAATTTCCCATTGGACTACTTCAAATGCCTATCTTTAGTAGCAAAGCTGTTCTCAGTACTTCAACATTGTCAATAAACCTAATAATCTTAATTTATAAAAAATATAGTGACTCTCAAGTTCACCTAAACTTTCCAATACTGTTTATAACTGTTATCAAATTTCAAACATAATTTAACATCACATCTAAAATCAATTACTTAAATCTCATTTTAAGTGAGGTCCCAGGCTGGACTGCCTTTGTTCTAGTGTATCCCGTTCTCTCACTACAAAATTCAAGTATTCTCAGATAGTATCAATGATTTCAACTGTACTCTTGAACTATACAGAAAAGTATGAATACTATGGTTTGATTTATTTCAGCATCTCCACATCTAATTCAAAACTCCTGTAAGGTTAGAAATACCGTTCACCCACTGAGGGAATGATTTCCTGGGTTGTCTTCCTAAGGTGGCCAAATCAGTGATGGGTCAGGCAGCCAAGTCTCACGTGAGACTCCAATTCTGAGCCTACGTGGGCCTGGGCAGCAATGGACCAGTGATGGACCTATCAACCAATTTTCTACAGAAATGCCAAGAATGCACAATAGACAAAAGGCAATTCAATAAGTGATGCTGGGGAAACTGAATATCCACATCTAGAAGAATGAGTTTACCTTATTTCACATCATCTACAACTACCAATTCAAAATGGATTTAAGTCTTAAATGTAAGACCCCAAGCTATGAAACCATAGGAGGGAAACTTCATGACATTGGTCTGGGCAATGAATTTTTGGATAATGGGATTATATGGAACTAAAAAACTTCTGCCCTGCCAAGTACGCAGTCAGCAGAGTGAAGAGACAATGACAAAATAGAAAATATTTGTAAGGTGTTGATATCCAAAATATTTAAGGAACTCAAATACTTCAATCGCAAGAAAATAAATAACCTGATTTTTAAAATGGGCAAAGGACTTAAGTAGCTATTTCCTAAAAGAAGACATACACCTGGCCAACAGCTATATGAAAAAACAGTCAACATCACTAGTCATCAAGGAAATGCATTAAGACCACAGTGAGGTATCAGCTCATAGCTGTTAGAATGGCTGTTATCAAAAAGAAAAAAGATAACAATTGTTGCAAGGGTATGGACAGAAAGAAACCCTTCTACACTGTTGGTGGGAATGTAAATCAGTACAACATAAAGAAAAAATATGGGGGCTGGAAGCATTATGGTTCAGCCAGTTAGGCAACCACCTGCAACGCCAGCATCCCACGTGGTTGCCGATTCATGCCCCAGCCACTCTGCTTCTGATCCAACTCCCTGCTAATGTGCCTGGGAAAGCAGTGGAAGATGGCCCCTGCACCCACAGGGGTGACCTGGATGGAGTTCTAGGCTCCTGGCTTCAGCCTGGCCCAGCCCTGGCCATTATAGCCATATGAGGAGTGAACCAGTGAATGGAAGATCGATCTCTCTCTCTCTCTCTCCATCTGTGGCTGTGCCTTTCAAATATAAATAAATCCATTTTTTTAAAAATATGGTTAGAATGGCTCACATTCAGAAATCTACCAACAATAGATGCTGGAGAGGATGTGGGGAAAAGGGACACTAACCCACTGTTGGTGGGAATGCAAATTGGTTAAGCCATTGTGGAAGTCAGTCTGGAGATTCCTCAGAAACCTGAAGATAACCCTACCATTCAACCCAGCCATCCCACTCCTTGGAATTTACCCAAAGGAAATGAAATTGGCAAACAAACAAGCTGTCTGCACATTAATGTTTATTGCAGCTCAATTCACAATAGCTAAGACCTGGAACCAACCCAAATGCCCATCAACAGTAGACTGGATAAAGAAATTATGGGACATGTACTCTATAGAATACTATACAGCATTCAAAAACAACGAAACCCAGTCATTTGCAACAAGATGGAGGAATTTGGAAAACATCATGCTGAGTGAATTAAGCCAGTCCCAAAGGGACAAATATCATATGTTCTCCCTGAGCGGCAACAACTAACTGAGCACCAAAGGGGAAACTTGTTGAAGTGAAATGGACACTATGAGAAACAGTGACTTGATCAGCTCTTGTCCTGATGGTTGATGTACAATGTAATACTTTATCCATTTTAGTATTTTTTTTTGTTCTAGTACCATTGGTTGAACTCTGTAATTAACACACAATTATTCTCAGGTGTTTAAATTTTAACTGAAAAGTGATCCCTGTTAGGAATTTGGAAAACATTATGCTGAGTGAAATAAGCCAATCCCAAAGGGACAAATACCACTTGTTCTCCCTGATAGGTGACAACTAACTGAGCACCAAAAAGGAAACCTGTTAAAGTGAAATGAACACTATGAGAAACGGTGACTTGATCAACCCTCACCCTGACTGTTGATGAGCAACTTAATATGTTATCCTTCTTAGTATTTTGTTTGTTTGTTCTACTTAATACTTTTGGTTGAATACTGTAATCAATACACAATTCTTCTTAGGTGCTGAAACTTAACTGAAAAGTGATTGCTGTTAAATATAAGAGTGGGAATAAGAGAGGGAAGAGATGTGCAATTTGAAACATGCTCAAGCTGACTTACCTCAAACGGTAGAGTTAGAAACATACCAGGGGATTCAGGCCGGCGCCGCGGCTCACTAGGCTAATCCTCCGCCTAGCGGCGCCGGCACACCGGGTTCTAGTCCCGGTCGGGGCGCCGGATTCTGTCCCGGTTGCCCCTCTTCCAGGCCAGCCCTCTGCTGTGGCCCAGGAGTGCAGTGGAGGATGGCCCAGGTGCTTGGGCCCTGCACCCCATGGGAGACCAGGAAAAGCACCTGGCTCCTGGCTCCTGCCATCGGATCGGTGCGGTGCGCCGGCCGCAGCGCGCCGGCCGCGGCGGCCATTGGAGGGTGAACCAACGGCAAAAGGAAGACCTTTCTCTCTGTCTCTCTCTCTCACTGTCCACTCTGCCTGTCAAAAAAAAAAAAAAAAAAAAAAAAGAAACATACCAGGGGATTCCAATTCAATCCCATCGAGGTGGCATGTACCAATGCCATCTCACTAGTCCCAGTGATCAATTTCTGTTCACAATTGATCGTAATAATAGGACTAAGAACCAAAGGGATCACATAAACAAGAATAGTGTCTGCAAATACTAGCTGATAGAATAAAAAAGGGAGAGAACGATCCAACATGGGAAGTGAGATACACAGCAGACCCATAGAATGGCAGATGTCCTAAACAGCACTCTGGCCTCAGAATCAGCCCTTAAGGCATGCGGATCCGGCTGAAAAGCCCATGAGAGTACTATAGGCATGGAAAGCCAAGACACTCTGGGGAAAAAAAAAACCCTAAATGAAAGATCTCCGTGAGTGAGATCCCAGTGGAAAGAATGGGTCATCAAAGAAGGCGATACCTTTCTCTGAAGGGAGGAGAGAACTTCCACTTTGACTATGACCTTGTCTAAATATGATCAGAGTCAGCGAACTCAAAAGGCCTCCATAGCCTTGGCAGCTCATGACAAGAGCCTCGGGTGATTACTGATGCCATAAACAAGAGTGTCAATTTGTTAAGTCAACAACAGGAGTCACTGTGCACTTACTCCTCATGTAGGATCTTTGGCCTTAGTGTGCTGTACATTGAGATTTAATGCTATAACTAGTACTCAAACAGTAGTTTTCACTTTATGTTTCTGTGTGGGAGCAAACTGTTGAAATCTTTACTTAATGTATGCTAAACTGATCTTCTGTATATAAAGAGAATCGAAAATGAATCTTGATGTGAATGGAAGGGGAGAGGGAGTGGGAAAGGGGAAGGTTGCGGGTGGGAGGGACGTTATGGGGGGGAAGCCATTGTAATCTATAAGCTGTACTTTGGAAATTTATATTCATTAAATAAAAGTTTAAAAAAAAGAAAAAATATGGTGGTTCCTTAAAAATATAAAAGCTAATAAAAGATAAGATTACCATCTGATTCAACAATCCCACTACTGGGTGTATCTCCAAAGGAAATGAAATCAGTAGCTCAAAGGAATATCTGCACTCCCATGTTCATTGTAGCATTTTTCACAATAGCCACCTATGGAATCAGCATAAGTGTTCATCGGGGAATGAACGAATAAAGAAAATGTGCAGTGGGACACTATTCAGCCTTAAAATGAAGGATATCCTGCCATTTGGGACAACATGTATAAACCTGGAAGACATTATGGTAAGTGGAATAAGCCAGGCACAGAAACACTTAAATGCGGAATCTAAAAAAGTCAAACGGGTAAAAGCAATGGGTAGAATGGTGGTCACTGGAGTTAGAGCTGGGGGAGGGAGGAAATTGGCCAATATAGGACATTTCAGTTAGGGAAGAGGAATAAATTCACGAGATCTACTGTACACTGTGGGGACAATAGTTCCTAACACTATATTGTATGCTTGAAAATCGTGAAGAGTGGATTTTTAGTATTCTCATTGCAAAAAAGTAAATATACGAAGTAATGCATATATTAATTCAATTTAGGCACTCCACAATGTGTACATATTTCAAAAGATTGTGTTGCACATCATAAATATATGCAACTTCTATTTGTCTATTTGAAAAATAAGTTACAGGGGCAGGTGTTTAGCCTAGTGGTCTGGCCATATTAGAGCCCCTGGGTTTGATCCTGGCTTAAGCTCCCTGCTAATGCAGACCCAGGAAGGCAGTGTAATGGCTCGAGTAAACGAGTCCCATGTGAGACCTGGATTGAGTTCCGGCTCCCGGCTTCAGCTCCTGGCCAAACAGGACATATGGGGAGTGAAGCAATGAAGTTCTGTCTATCTCTTTCTCTGCCAGGCAGCTAAAGCAATAACAAACTTTTAAATAAATCAGTTAAAGAGCAGTCTTGTGCTGAGGAAGTCCAGTGTGAGGAAGGTGACAGCCATGTGCCCTGGGCGTGATCACATACCTGCCCTGAACTCTGCCTCCATGTTCTGTGTTCCCATGACCGGCTTTTAAACGGATGCACTTTTCTCTGCAAGAAACCCTGGATTAACTACACAGTGCCCAGTCATCCGTGCTTTCCACGTCCGGAGCTCCATGTTCCTACCTTCGCCTGGCTCTGAATGCAGGGCTGTGTGAGGCTGGCACAGACATGAATATTCAAGTTCTCCATTTGTCTTTTGTCAAGTTTTCCTGATGTAGAGAAAATAAAAGCTAGATCAATGGTGAGGGACAATGGAAGCCTGCACCCTCACTCAGGCTTCGGTGAGCCTTCTCCAGCTTCTCATTGCCTATTTGATTTTCGTGTTCCCGTATGGCCAGGGCACAACACACATTTAAATGGCATCAGGTTGGTTCTGCGCATGCATCAGCTCTGTCTCTGGCTTCATCGTGAGGCTGAGGTCACCAGCCCCACTGCGATGTCCCTACCCAGCACCTGCTCTGAGTCACCGCTCATCTTAGTAATCCAGACCGGATGTGGCAGCCAGTTTTTGAGTTCAAATACGCCTCCAAACACCCATGTATAAAACATTCATTTGTGGCCGGCGCTGTGGCATAGTAGGTTAAGCCTCCACCTGCGGCACCAGCATACCATATGGAAGCCGGTTCATGTCCTGGCTGCTCCTGTTCCCATCCAGCTATCCGCTATGGCCTGGGAAAGCAGTGGGAGATGGCCCAAGTGCTTGGACTCCTACACCCACATGGGAGACCAGAAGAAGCTCCTGGATCTTGGCTTCGGATTGGCCCAGCTCTGGCTGTTGTGGCCATTTGGGGAGTGAACCATCAGATGGAAGACCTTTCTGTCTATCCCTCTCTCTGTAACTCTGCCTTTCAAATAATATCTTTTTTAAAAACTACACACACACATTCATTTAAGTATCTTTCTCCTTGTTGAAGATGATTGTTGCATAATCATAAAGTGATCAGGCATAAATAATGTAAGTTACCAACATTAATCTGATAGGTGCCGGTCATATATTCACCTTATAAACATAATTTTTAAAAGTTTTACTTAATTTATTTGTAAAGCAGAGTGACAGAGGGAGAGACAGAGTGTGAGAGAGCTCCTGTCTGCTGTTTTGCCCCTGAGATGGTCACAACTGCTGGGCTGGGCCAGGCTGTAGCCAGGAACCCCGAGCTCCATTCAGGGCTCCCACATGAGTGGCCGGGGACCAGATACTTGGGCCAACTTCCACTGCCTTCCCAGGTGCATTAGCAGGGAGCTGGATTGGAAGCAGAGGCGCAGGGACAAGTGTTCTGATATGGGAAGCCATTGTAGCAGGTGGCTGCCTCACCCTCTGCACCATGATACCAGCCCCTTCACAGACATTACTGAACTTGATGTAGACCAGGTGGTGTACATATAGTGATGGACAAGACTGCCCAGGTTTCTATTGTCACTCTAGTGAGAAGCCAGGTGAAAATCTAACCACCTGATCCCTTCAGTCGTGTTTCAGATCCACGTGGCCCTCCTGAGGCTGGGGACCCCAACAGCTCCCTCTCCACCCTCAACGTTTGAGTAGTGGGGGGCCCCGTGTGTGGCAGCACCTGTCCCAGTTACTGCAAGCCTGGTCTCTGGAGGTAGAAGGCTTCCACCCTGGCTGTCGTGCGAGTGCAGGAGGGATGGGCAATCGTTTAGACAACAGTTCTTCCCACGTCACACAACAGTCTGCCCAACAAGTGTGAGGACTGCATGAGGCCACGCCTGGCACAAAGCACATGCCTGACAGATGATGCCTGCTGTTGACTTCATGTGCGCATGCTTACTTTCAGGCATGTGTCTGAGTCAGCTTGGACTGCCTTCATCAACTGGCACAGACCAGGTGGTTTATACATCAGGAATTCATTTCTGGGGGCTACAAATCCAAGATCAAGGTGCCAGCGCTGTTGATCTGTGGTGAGGGCTCACTCCTTGGCTTGCAGACAGCCACCTTCTCACTCTGTCTTCCCATCACGAGAGAGCTCTCTGTTACCTCTTCTTATAAGAGCACCAATCCCATTATGAGGGCCCCATTCTCATAATATCATCTAAACCTAAGTACTGCCCATCGGCCCCACCTCCAAATACCATGGCATTGGGGGACTAGGCTTCTGCAAGGAATTTTGGGGGACACAAGCATTCTGTCCATAACAGCGCATTTATGTGGGATTACACTTGGCTTGATTTTTTTACCAGTATCCCTTGAAAACTTTAAAGCACACGTAGCCGAGCCTTGAAGAAGCACAGCACAGCACTAGCAAAGTTGTGCTTGGAGTCAACTCTTTTCAAGGCACAGGACACTGCTTCAGGAATGAGCCGGTCACTCTCCTCTTCTGCCCAGGATCTCAGGTCCACCCCTCACCCTCCCTGCCCTGCCCTGCTCTACAACCTGGCATGAGAGCCCTTCAGTGGGCTTCTGTAAGGAGTTGGTCCATAGGAGGCCCTGGAAGACATCCGGGGGCAGGAGGCTGGGCCTTTTTCCGCTGTTCCCTTCATGGTTTGGGGCTTGGCTCTGGGGGTGATGACCAACATCCTCTAGTGACTACAGTTCATGCAGGGGAGCGACTTGTGCCCGGCTCGGCCTACTCACTGGGCTTTGAAACATCCTCATCCATGCAATGCCTTCAGGCCTGGGTTCATAACAGCTTCCTACTGCTGCTTGCTGGAGACGCCTCCACCCTCCTTGCTCCTCTTAGCCTGCCCAACCTCTGCAAAGAGTCCTTTAGCACAGGATCTTCTGTCGAACCAACTGGGGGGTTTTCTGTTTCCTGCTGGGACCCTGGGTGGTAGAAGTAATTCTGATACATCTCAATATTTTTCCCATACAGCCTAATTCCCTAACAGTCATGCTCTTAGCTTAATAAAATATTTTTCTTCATTAAAAAAAAAGGAATTCTGGAGAATTTCCAGCTGGCACATGTGGCTTTCACAAGGTCATGATGAAAATTGCCTAAGGGAAATAGTCATTTTTAGTATCACATGGAAGCAAGATTGAGAAATACAGTACAGGAAATGAAGTCCTTGCTGAACTAAGAAATATTTAAAAAAAAAAAAAAGCAAGTTAGGAGTAGTCAGCCCAGGAGTTGACAGAATCAAGCTATCAAAGCATCATTTTGTATCGGTCATTTGCCTTCTTGCTTCCCTCATAGATGAAATGCTAATTATCTATGTATGCTAATCCAGCACTTAACCTACAGGCAATATTTAGGGGTACTATGAAGGACACCTCCAAACCTGAGAAATAGGCTTACCCTTTGAGAGTTAAATCTTAAATCACAAGTACAAGATCAAAGTCACCTTAAAAGCAGAAGGACCCTTGAATCAGTAGGACTCGAGTTGACCTGGACCAGGTGCATCAAACTAAGGCAAAATATGTCCATTAGAAGAGGCCAGTCGGGGCGGGCACTGTGACACAGCAAGTTAAGCAGCCACTTGGGCCACTCCTTATCTTGTATCCGTGTGTCTGGTTCAAGTCCTGGCTATTCTGTGCTGTCCAGCTTCCTGCTACTGTGCTGAGAGGCAGCAGATGATGGAACAGGTATTTGGGTTCCTGGCACCCAGATGTAGTTCCTGGCTCCTGGCTTTAGTTTGGTCTAGGCTTAACTACTCTCTCTCTCTCTCTCTCTCTCTCTCTCCCCCCCTCTGTGTGTGTGTGTGTGTGTGTGTGTGTGAGTGTGTGTGTCAGTTACTCGTCCTTTAAAATAAATAAATACATATTTTAAAAAAGAGTGACAACAAGAGTTGATCAGGGAAGCAGACATCAACAGTGTTTGATGAATCACTCTGCAGAGGAACCAGCTTAATAGCTTGGGACGATCTGAGATTCTTATTGTGAGATCACACCTCAGTCTACCTCGGCCTGATGCCAGTAAATATTCAGTTCTAATCCTGAGGGTTTCAATTCTGTGCTCACCAGAAATATGTTTATAGTAACGATTTTCTTATTTCAAAGGGCATAGTAGGGGTGGAATTCTGGCACAGCATCTAAGACACACTTGGGACACCTGCATCCCATATCAGAGTGCCTCGGGTCAAGACCCAGCATCACTTCAGTTCCAGCTTCCTGCCGCTGTGCACCCTGGGCGGCATTGGGTGATGACTCAAGTACTTGGGTGCCTGTGATCCATGTGGGAGACCAAGACTGAATTCCTAGCTCCTGACTTCAGCTTGGCTCGGCCTAGGCTGCTGCAGGCATCTGGGGCTTGAGCCAGCAAAGCGGTGATCTCTCTCTCTCTCTCTCTCTCTCTCCCCCCTCGCCCTCACATAATTAAGTTAACTAAGTTTTTAAAAAGAATTGATGTAAGTTTACAACAGAAATAATCAGAACATATGGACCAAGCCCAGGGATGGCATCAATGTCTTCATATGTTTTCTTACATGTTATGTTCACACACACACAAACACACAGAGACACACACAAAACACACAGAGACACACACAAAGAGGCACCCAATTACTTGAGATACATACATAGAGGCACAGGCACACAAATACACACAGACACACATACGTAGAAGCACACACATACACACACACAGAGACACACACACATAAAGGCACAGACACAAATACACACAGACACACATAGAGGCACACACATCTACACACACAGACACACACACATAGAGGCACGCATACAGAAATACATAGAGGCACAGACACACAAATACACACAGGCATACATATGTAGAGGCACACACATCTACACACACAGACACACATAGAGGCACACATACAGAGATACACACATAGAGGCACAGACACAAATACACACAGACACACATAAGTAGAGGCACACATATACACACAGACACACACATCTTAACAAAAACAGAAAGATTTCATCTTCACTGAGGTGTTTCAACCTGCTGTTCACTTAATAATGAAAATAGACTCCTGCTAGAGCAAGTTAATGGATACAGTTTTCATATGTGGAGCAATCTGTAATTTATCTAGCCAAAACTCTATTGCTGCATTTTTTACCATTTTTCATCACTTTGCAATTACCAGCAGCACTGTTGGAGGCACCATTGTGGCAAAACCTCGCCCCTCATGAACAAGTTCTCTGAGCAGACTCCCAGAGGGCGATTCCAAAACTTCTGATACACTTTGCCAAATTGCTCTGCAGAAGATAAGATTGTAGTTGTTCCAATGTTTGCTGATTTTTGTAGGTGACAAATCGTTAGGCTACTATTTTAATTTATAGTTTTATGATTATCAGTGAAGCTGAAAATTTTCATGAACTTACATGCTTGAATTTCTTATTTTTATCTCTTTGCTCATGTTCTTTGCCCTTTTAAAATTGGAAGGAGGGGAGGAGAGTGGGAGGGAGGAAAGGAAGTATCATTACAGACTTAGAATTGCATCTCTGGGCGTCGGCGCTGTGGCAAAGCTTCCACCTGTGGTGCCAGCACACCATATTGGCACCGGTTCGAGACCCAGCTGCTCCACTTCCGATCCAGCTCCCTGCTAATGGCCTGGGAAAACAGTGGAAGATGGCCCAAGTCCTTGGGCCCCTGCATCCTTGTGGGAGACTGGGAAGAAGCCCCTGGCTCCTGGCTTTGGATCTGCTCAGCTCTGGCCATTGCAGTCATTTGAGGAGTGAACCAATGGTTGAGAGACCTCTCTCTCTCTCTCTCTCTCTCTGTAACAAACAAATAAATAAATATTTTAAAAATACAACAAATAAATAAATATTTTTAAAAAAGGGATTGTATCTATGAACTACATTAAATCTGTTCTCTTTGTATTAAAATAAATACATAAAGAACTTAAAAATTAAATTTGAGTATCTTTGTCTTTTTTTTTGTCTACTTGAAAGGTAGAAAGTAAAGCAACAGAGAGAGACAGAGACATCTTCCATCCCCTGGTTCACTCCCCAGATGCTGGCAATAGCAGGGGTTGGGCCAGGCTGAAGCCAGGAACTAGGCCCTCCACTGGGTCTCCCAGGTGGGTGGTAGGGGCCCAAGCACTTGAGCCATCTCCTACTGCCTCCCCGGATGTGTAACCAGGAAGCTGGCTGGAAGGCCAAATTGCTGGTACTTGAACGAGGCACCCCAACACGGATGCAGTATTGCCAGTGGAGGCTTTACCTGCTGGGCCACAGTGCCCACCCCTCTGCTGCCTTCTTTTCTTTTGTGGAGATCTTTATATTAATCGGGATATCATTTTGCATTCATTTGTCTTTTACTGCATGATGATGTTTTGCCGTAAGCTCAGAATCAGTTAGGATTTTAATGTCAGGTAACAGAAAACCCAACTGAGTCTTAAATCAAGTGGACTTGCTGTCTTGCGTAGCAAACATTGCACAAAGAGGGATCTGCTGGAACTGAGACAGACAGTTCAGTGTGCACGCTCGCACCCTTGCCTTCTGTGGGCCTTCTCCTGCTTGTCACCTTATGGTCGTTAAATGGCTGCAGCAGCACTAGCCATCAGTCTGTGTTCCAGGAAGCAAGAGAGGCGGAGGACACAATACCCACTGGCTCCTGCTTATGTCCAGTTAGCCAGAACTGGTCACATGGCCACTCCCAACAGTGGGGGAAAGCAGACAAAAGAGAACAGAAGGTAGGACTGAGTGAACTGTTTTAGGATTTTTATGTACTTAAATTGGTTTACATTACTTTTTATGGTTTCATTGTAAGTTGAGGTAGAAATCAAACCCCCCTCCCCAGATAATTGTCCAGTTGTCCCAGAATCATTTCTGAACTTCCTCCACTGATTGGAGCATCCCAGGTGCTCACTAAGTCATTAAGCACACTTCAGTTCATTTTGGAGCTTGCTATTCTGTGCCGCGGTGCCATTTTCCTATCCCCGGGCAGTAACTGTGCTTTGTAACTTACCACGCGTCGTAACCGGGTAAGGCAGCTTCCCTCCTGATGCTTCTTCAAAAATGTCTTGGTGGGGAAGCTGTGTGGCACAGCAGTGTAGGCTGCTGGTCGGGACACTCGCATCCCACGTCAAAGTGCCGGTTCCAGTGCAGGCTTCCGATCCAGCTCCCTGCTAATGCAACTGTGGAGGCGGCAGATGACACCTCAAGTACCTGGGCCCCTGCCACCCATCCTGCTTCTCCAACCCTGATTTTCCTGACACCGATTAAAACTGGAGCTCAGATTCGTGAGCCTGAGAGAGAGATCTGCAGACAAAACCAAGTTCCAGAGACAGCAACGCCGAGCTGGCCCACGTTGTGTCGCCTAAACCATCTTGGAAGAGCTCCTGTCACTCAGAGCAGGAGTGCTGTAGTTCAATTGACAGATTTGGCTCCCCAACCCATTCAGACTTTTAAACCCCAAAGTCTTACGTTAGCGGTTAATAGCTTTATTAATCATTGATGGGTTAGGGGGAGGGGTGTGGTCCGCTGATGGTGTTTGGGCTGTAGGCCTAGTGGGAGGTCTGTAGGTCACTGGGTCCATGTCCTTGGGAGGTAGTTCCCAGGAGAGGCTTGATTATGAAAACAAAGTGCTCTGGGTCTCTCTGCTCCCTGGCTCGCCATGTGATCCTCCACCCGTGCCCCACCACCCATTGCCTCATCAAACCGCAGGCCAGCAGGGTCAGCTGAGACTGAACCACCCAAACCATGGGTCAAAGTAAACTTCTTCATTCCTAAGTAGTCCTTTCAGACATTTTAGTCATAGTAACAAAAAGCTGACTCATACAGGGAATCTCTTCTCCATTACCCCCGAGAGATGTTAACCCAACTTTTCTCCGGAAGTACTTGAGAGAGGAAGCAATATAATTCAAGGTACCTAATTCCATTGTGGGGACACTCCAAATCTTTAAAAGATTCTTATTTATAGAGACAAAATATACCCAATGCAACTTCTTCGTATGCCTCTTGGGAAATCCTACCCACTATTTCTTCTCTCCTCCAGCCTAAATATATTTGTTCCCCATGACTGTTGCTTCTTAGATAACATACTAAGCTTCCCACCTTCCCGGCCACTCTCCCTGACACCTGCCAGGATCCCTGACGCTGCTGCCCCAGAGTTAGTGCTTGAGAAGCCGCACCAGAGCAGAAGAGACCTCTTCCAAGCAGGTGCACAGTTGCCTACACAGTTTCAACAGTATTGCCAACGAAATTGTCCACGTCCTTGTCACTGGGTGTGCTCTAGGCCAAACCTCTCCCTTTCTGCACCTGTGTATTTTCCGAAAATTTGAGGTATCCTTGTTAAAGCTCACTTTGCTTGTCTCTGACTTTTGTTCTAGTCTAGCTAGGTAATTTTGAGACATGTCTCTCATTTATTAAATATAAAACCTGCTTGTTTTGTGCCTTCTGTAAAATGTAATAGACATTCTAGATCTAGGTCCAAGTTATCTATAGATATATTGAAATGGCCATGACCAAAGTTAAAGACCTGTGTTGTGGCCTCAGATGTCTCTTTCCAGGTGAAACGTGAATCACTCTTTGGGCACAGGTGCTCAACCAGCTTCAAATGCAACTGTTAGGTAGGAAGTCAGACATGAGCTTATGTGTGTGTGACAAAGGTCTAAGGAGACGTCTAGGTCCAGCATATGCATCTCAAAGTCATCCTGATAACCTTCCAGTATCTGCATCCTGCCCTGCCCCTTCTACCTGATGACCTGCCAGGTGGGAGTCCCCACCCCTTCTGCCTGATAATCTTCCAGATGCAGCCCAGCATCTGCATTTCAAATATCCTGCCCAGATCCCGGCCTTCCAAGGGGTCCTGCCCGTTCTTCCTCTAACCGAGGGGGCGCCAGCCAGGCTTCCCCTGTCTGATAACTTCAGGGGGAAAACTCAGATATGAATTTTTCTGTTTACATCCAAGAAGTCCTTTGTTCCAAGAGGAGAAGAGGTGGGGAGGCAAGACCCATCCCCTTAAAAACCCCTGGCCTCTACCAGACTGTGCACTCAGCCCTCCGCCTCTCTGCTGAGCCGCCTGCCTGGCCCGGCCAGGTGAACTCTCGCCACTCAGCCATGTAACCCTGCTCTCCCCCAGTCTGAGTACTGGGCACTCTCTCTCAGGGTCTGTCTGGAGAGGTGCCCATCTGTTATTACGGACGTCCCTACCCTAATAAACCTTGCTATTTGCTTTCCACTTACTCTCTGTTTCACGCCTGAATTTTTTTCTTGCGCGAAGACAAGGACCCTGCAGTTTTCCGGTAACACAACCAGCCATATTGAAAAAGTTGTGAAAGGAGGGGCCATGACAGAGGGCCACTTCAAGAAGAGCACAGTATTCCCCAGGGTTCTGTGTGACACATTTCTGTTGTGACCCATGGCAATGGAGACAGGCATATGGGGAGATCCAGGGCCTGAAGGAGGCTATCTATTCCTCCTGGAGTGGAATACACAGGGGCCTGGGGGCAGGGTTAGGGGGTCCCAGCTAACTGCAAATCACATGAGGAAGTACAGCCAGCCCTCAGCTCATGGAACTGTGCAGGCCTTTGCTTTCAGAGAGCGTCTGAGTGGGCATGCGTGCGGGCACACCAGCTACCTGCTGCCACACAGCGTGTGCAGTGATAGACTAACATTAACTAGCTTTACATCAGAGAGGGGTGTGTTTTGCCAGTTCTAACAGAGACACCATCAGGGTTAGTGACATCCCCATGAGAGATTGCTCTAGTGACGGTGTGGCATTCAGAGAAAGGGGACAGCTGCGGGAGCATGAGGGAGACAGAACAGTAGACACAGATTCAGGGGGTGGGGGGAACTGTGGATCTCACAGTTGGGCGGGGTTGCTGGCCTATAGATGACTGTCCCTGCGTCTGATGGTGACCCTGATCCAGTGTGCTGTGATCAGGGTGAGTGGGTCATATGACAGGAAACAGAAACCCCTGCAAATGGGGCTCTCTAGGGTCATTTCTCTCAGAAACTGAACATGGGGTTGGCATACAACACGTCACTGAGTTCCTCCAGTGCCCACCGCTGCTGTAACCACAGCGTGCTGGGTTGCTCGGTTGTTTTCAGAGGACTTGTGTACAAGGTGGAGTGTACTCTAAATCAGGCGTCCCGGGGAACCTGCTGCTGAATCTGTAGTCAGGAAAACTTAAGTGAAACTCTTCTCGGACTCAAGATGATCAGCTTCATGACCCAAGATCACTCCCACGCCCATAGTCACGCAACTCTGCAAAAGGCAACCAAATAAGGATAAATATACAGCAGGGCTTGAAATAGGAAATCTAATTCCACTGTACATCGGGCTATTTTGGTTTCTCAACTATACCAATTCAGAATGTGCTTTGGGGACTGCATTTTTCTCTCTAATTGATTGGAATGAAGTTGATTGTTCACGACAATGTTGGCTCCCCGCGCCTGCCTCCCGCTTAGCAAATAGTTCTCTTTCCTCTTAAAATGTGAAGAATAGCTCTAAATTTAACATGGGAAAGGGCAACCTTATTTTTTTGCTTAAATAATAGAGGGAGAGCTTCAACCCTTCGTGAAATGTGGTCTTTGCTATTCTGTCCACCCCTCCGGCTTGGACGAATGGCAGAGTGAAGACATCATTAACTTTAGATCTGCCCATGAGCAGCAAGAGGAGCAGGAGGCCTCGTCCTCCATCCTCTAACCGGAGTGGTGTCTTTTCCTGACTTCATCAGAACCACAGGAAGAACCCATGACCAGCTGGCTCCATATTTTCTCCAACTGAACTGTAAGTCACAGGGCCCATGAGGTGCTCCTGCCTCTGAGACGCTCCTACACATGGGCCTCCATGATCAAATAAGTTATAGAGCCCCTGTTTATGGCCCCTCTTCTTGGAGACCCTGAGAAGCCCTGAGGCAAGGAAACCTGTTGGCTTCTGTTTGCCAAACTTATCCAATCAAACAAACCTGACCCCCTATCCCCCAGGTAGCATCCAGCACCCACTGAGGCCTATGCACCAAGACACCCACTGGGAAGAGTGCTGAGCTTTTTAACCCTTCCCTCACCGTGCACATGCAGAGAAAGGAAGACATGCCAAGAGACAGGGAGACAGTGTCCTCCCTGTCCTGCCAGGGCCAGGAGCCAGACCACAGCTTGCAGAGAACTAGCCCAGGCCCTTCCTGTCCATCACCATGAAAGAGGCAGCATTAGTGGGGGTAGCTTGGATGTATCCCCGAGCACTTCATTTTCAATCTCTGGAATTTGAGGTTGCATTTATTTATAGTGCACGCAGCAACCAGTCCATCAGATGCTTTGAATGTTTTAAAAAGGGCATTGGGCCCTGCACAGCTGACCTAAATAAGACACTGTTTTCTAGATGGCATGTAATTTGCTGTGGAGTGAGATATTTTATCAGGCTGTATAATCACATTTTAAGAGGTTATTAATATTATAAGCAAGAGTAAATCAAGGAGTCCTATCTCAGTCAAGCATCACTCAGGGGGCTGACGCTGTGGTATAATGGGTAAAGCCACCACTTGCAGCACCGGCATCTCATGTGGGCGCTGGTTCGAGTCCTGGCTGCTCCACTTCCGATTCAGCTCCCTGCTATGGCCTGGGAAAGCAGTAGAAGATGGCCCAAGTCCTTGGGCCCCTGCACCTGCATGGGAGACCTGGAAGAAGCTCCTGGCTCCTGGCTTCAGATCAGCCCAGCTCCAGTTGTTGCGGCCATTTCGGATGCAAGCCAACCAAAGGAAGATTTCTCTCTCTCTCTCTGCCTCTGACCCTCTGTAACTCTGCCTTACAAATAAATAAATAAATATTTTTTTAAAAGTTACTAAAACGTAAGGATACTGCCCAATGCGAAGTCATGACTGCAGACACTGCTCTGGCCACACGGGAAGGAACACTCAGTAAGCCCAAGTCATGGAACTCTGTCCAAAGCTGATGGATGCCTTTTTCCAAATAATGTAAATTCAGGGTGCACATGTGGGGAGGGGGCTGCTTCCTAGAAGTAGGCCCAGTAAGCCATGATAAGTAACTCAGGAGCGAGTAGGCTTGTCCGAGAGGACTGGGCACGTGCCTGGTGGCCATGGCAAGCAACACTTTCAGTTCAGGTGGTCTCATTGTGTGATGAAGCAGGATTCCTAGACTGGTAACCTGGCAGCATGGAACCCAGGGCAGGGCGAGCTCAGAACCTCCTGCAGGAAGGCTACGCTCACCAGGCGATGCCTCCATGAGCAGCAGAACGGAAGACTGGGGTCACTGGTGACGGCAAGACACAAAGCAGGGGAACCGGGCCGGATCCCGGATATCAGACTTGGAGCACTGGGATAGAGCCCAGTGGGCTCTGGTGTTGAGTTCCCAAGGCACACAGGGAGGTGCCTGCTGCTTCAGGCCAGGGCAAGCGCTAGGTCCATCTCCAGGAGGAAACAGGGCCTCCGCCAGCAGTTGTGCAGCTCATGGATTTGCCCGATGTGGGCGGGAGCGGCGGCAATCCTGTCTGTGTTCTGTGCACCAGGCCATGCGCTCGAGTGCTGGGCTGCAACTGCCCCTCGAGGGGCACCTTTTTCTGGTTCTGGAAAGACACCACAGGCAAGTACTGGCTTTGGAAACATGAGAATTTGGCATTCAGAAGCTAGAAACCAATTAAAAACATTGCAGTCTGGGGGTGGGGAGTATCTTACACCTCAAGTGTATTCAGTCAAAAAAAAAAATCCTAAGAAAGATTCCAAGGTCAGGGCCAGCGTGGCGGCACAGCACATTAAGCTGCCTGTGATGCTCACATTAAATGTCAGTGCTGGTGAGTCCAGCTGCTCCACTTCTGATCCAGCTCCCTGCTCATGCACCTGGGAAAGCACTGGAGGACGGCTCAAGTGCTTGAACCCCTGCCACCCCCGTGGGAGAACTGGATCGAATTAGAGGCTTTTGGCTTCAAGCCTGGCCCTGCGACCGTTTGGGGAGTGAACCAGTGGATGGAAGCTCTCTCTCTCTCTCTTTGTAATTCTGCCTTTCAAGTAAATAAATAAACCTTCAAAAAAAGAAAGATTCCAAGGCCTCCAGGTCTGAAGGTACAGAAAGAACTGTGCGATTCAAGAAGCATTCAAGTGCACACTTCCAGAGTGCCTTTGGAGTTCAGAGAATAGGTCACACAGATGTTGCTCCTCAAGAGTGGCAGTGTGCTCAACATATCTCCTCCTGCTGGGCTCTATCCCAGTGCTCCAAGTCTGATACCCGGGATCCGGCCCGGTTCCCCTGCTTTGTGTCTTGCCGTCACCAGTGACCCCAGTCTTCCGTTCTGCTGCTCATGGAGGCATCGCCTGGTGAGCGTAGCCTTCCTGCAGGAGGTTCTGAGCTCGCCCTGCCCTGGGTTCCATGCTGCCAGGTTAGCAGTCTAGCAATCCTGCTTCATCACACAATGAGACCACCTGAACTGAAAGTGTCGCTTGCCATGGCCACCAGGCACGTGCCCAGTCCTCTCCGACAAGCCTACTCGCTCCTGAGTTACTCATCATGGCCTACCGGGCCTACTTCTAGAAAGCAGGTCCTTTGTGCATGCACACTCTGAGTTCCAAACCAGGCAGTCCAGACTGGGACAGGTGCAGACGAGGCTTCTAGGTCCTCGATACCCATGTGCACAGTGCTGGCTGGCATTCAGAGAAGTGACTCAAAGCACTCGGTAACTCCTATTTTACTTGTTGAGGTGGAAAGTGGAAGATACAGAGTTCAAAAGAATATCAACCACAAAGGTTGAAGCAGCAAGCTGTTTTGATGAAATTCTCACATAGAAAATTGAGTGTCATGGAGCCATAAGCTTTGGGGAGCAAAGGACTGTACCTCTCTACTCGCCCAGAGTAAGAACAGTACCTACCACCATACTAGGTACTCAGTCAACACGTGGTGTGTGAGTGAAAAATAAACACTATCTTAAACATAGTCAAAAAAGGTTTTTATTAGGTTAGGTAGTCTTTCCTCATACATAGGACAGAGCCTAATTTAAAAAGGATTTTATAGTTTCTACTCTTTAATACATAGAGAGAATATGATAATTAAGAAAAACATACCATAAATGGATTAAGCACTTAATGATGCAAGAGGTTGATACCATAGGTTTTAATAGTAAATAAGAGTGAAACATGCCATATATTTACGTGTTTATAGACTGGCAAAGTGATGATGCAGAGAGGAAAATATTTTTGTTTGGGGAATGATAAAGGATGTTTCTATCACTGGGATGCTCATAGGCCAAAAACACTCATGCTTCACATTGCCAGAACACTTGACAGTTTACAAGATGGCTGAACATACGTGCTCATGTTTGATGGTCACAAGAGGACAGCATCGTAAAGAAAAGCGTTTGCACCACTCTTTTGTAAGAAAGCATCCAGGGGCCGGCGCTGTGGCATAGCGGATAAAGCTGCCACAGTGCCAGCATCGCATTTGGGCACCGGTTTGAGTCCCAGCTGCTCTACTTCTGATCCAGCTCTCTGCTATGGCCTGGGACAGCAGTGGAAGCTGGCCCAAGTCCTTGGGTCCCTGCACCTGCGTGGGAGACCCGGAAGAAACTCCTAGCTCTTGGCTTCGGATCAGCTGAGCTCTGGCTGTTGTGGTCATTTGGGGAGTGAACCAATGGAATGGAAGACCTCTCTCTCTGGTCTACCTCTTTCTGTAACTCTTTCTTTCAAATAAATAAAAATAAAATCTTTAAAAAAAAAAAGCATCCAGTGGATTATAAAATATAACAGCTCTCTAAAGCTTTCTGGTCTATCATCAGCAATTCACCTGAAAACCTAGAAGGAGATAGGAAAGATACACTCTAAAATAAAGACTGAAAGAGAAAAATCTATAAAGGCAGCTTTGATTTACTGTGATAAAGACAGACACCTTATTCAACCTGGAAGCGTTACAGAGCAGGATTCTCAAAGATAAGTAATGGGCTGGTGGAAGGGAACGATGCGACTCAAGCTTTGAAAGTCTAGTTTCAGCTCCGTCAAGAGGAATGGTCACCACACTTAGCGCTGAGATTGCGCTGTACTGACCATTCTTCGTGGCAGTTATGGCCCAGGCAGCCGGAGCAGAGGCCTGCGAACCGCAATCGGGGAAGGCAGGTGCCGCGGCTCTCGGGCCAACCCAGAGTTCCTCCACCTGACCTCCGGCTTCTTGTTCTTGTTTCCTTGCTTTCCGAGAATGCGTCGTGGCCACCCTGCTGGAGAGTGTGATGGGATACTCCGGAAACCTACATAACGTTTCTATTTAAACAGAAAAAGCTGCCTTTGAAATAGGGGATGTGTATCAACGGTGCTCTCCTTGAGAAAACATTTTCAAACAGGCTAGAAGCGTGTCAAAATATTGCTCTGCTAGGCCTTCTACTTAGTAAAGCAGAAAGTAGAAGAAATACAGAGAGACAACTCACTTCCCGCAAAGTAACCTCTCTTAATAATTCAATGGAAATCTTTTTCCTATGCATGCACTTAATTAGGCAATAGCTTTGAAAGCTCTCTGCACTCTGTTTTTGACAATTATCTTGTATCTAGCAGCAGTGAGAATGATTTGACCAATGTATGAGAGCTCTTCAAGAAGTCCATGAAAGATGCTTATGATGAAAAAAAGTATACACAGATGTCAAAATCTTCTGCACCAAAACAAACTTATCCTTGAATTCCTTTTTACATACGAGCCTTACCAGATTTTAAAAATCATCTCATCTCTGGGCCGGCACTGTGGCGGATGGGTTCAGCCGCCACCTGCAGTGCCAGCATCCCATATGGGCACTGCTTCGAGACCCAGCTGCTCCACTTCTGATCCAGCTCTCTGCTATGGCCTGGGAAAGCAGTAAAAGTTGGCCCAAGTCCTTGGGCCCTGCATCCATGTGGGAGTCCCAGAGATGATCCTGACTCTGGATCGGCACAGCTCCGGCCATTGCAGCCAACTGGAGAGTGAACCATTAGATGGAAGACCTCTCTTTCTCTCTCTCTGCCTTTCCCTCTCTCTGTGTAACTCTGACTTTCAAATAAATAAATAAATCTTTTTTAAAAAATCATTGCATCTTATACCCTAATCATGGAGAAATTGAAATGCCAAAGATATGTTTTAAAAATTGACAGGGAAGAAAAGCCCATCAGTGTTTGAAACTGACTAGAGCTAGGGCTCCTTACATTCTGGGAACTGTAATGCTCACAGGTTGCTAGCTGTCAAAATTTGAAACAGAACCTACAGGGGCCGAGAAGTTTGGGGAAAAAAAAATGTGGTCAGAGGCATGGCTGGCGTGGGCTTCAGCTGACTTCAACAAACACCAAAATAGCACCAGCGTCTGTCTCAGATAAACTTGCCTTCCCAGCAGTCTCGTTTCTGCAACAAGACATTTCTATTCCATTTTCCTGAAAGCGTATTAAGCTCGCAGTGAAATGACAGTCCTGCCAGCTTTGTGTGGAGCCTGGAAGCTCTGCAGCTTTCTAATCTCCAGTCGCCACCCTTGGAAAGGCTCTGTCCTGCTCGCTCTGCTCCGAATGCGTGCAGGAAGCCTGCCAGGGGTGTGCAGCCTGCCTTCCTGCAGGAACAAGCGTGCATGTGACTTTAGAATTCCTGAAGCTCACCTGTTAATCTGGCGGTACTTGAAGTACCGAAAGTGTGCCTTGTGGAAATAAGACGCCTTAGGTAACGTTGTCTTAAAAAAAAAAAAAAAAGCTTTCTGTCAGCATTCTAACTTGAGACACCTGAAATACGGTGCCAATCTCAGGACCCTGGACCATCTGTCCTGTGTTTTCAGGCATCTAGGGCTCCTTTATTTTTTTCCTAAGATTTGTTTTATTTATTTGAAAAGGCAAAGTTACAGAGAGGGTGAGACACACACACACACACACACACACAGATCTTCCATCTGCTGGTTTGCTCCCCAAATGATCATAAATGGCCAGGGTTGCATCAGACCAAAGCCAGGAGCCAAGAACCCCATCCAGGTCTCCTGGATGGGTACAGGGGCCCAAGCACTAGGGCCATTTTCTGCTGCCTTTCCAGGCACATTAGCAGGGAGCTAGATGGGAAGTGGCACAGCGGGGACTCCAGCTGGCTTTCACATGGGATGCCTGCGTTGCTTGTGGCAGCTTCACCTGCTGTGCCACAATGCTGGCCCCCATGTAGGGCTCTTGAAACACCATCTCCTGGTCCCCAGCACAGAGCAAGCCATACCGCAGGCACCTGGGGCTCATGAGGAAGGTTCTAGTTCTCCCACAGACGTGCCTTGTCCCAGGGGCTTTCAGTCAGTCTGCCCTGTGGTGCGTATCCAGTCAGTCACTCCATGCTGTGGTGTGTATCCAGCAGGCATCACCACAATGCCAGCTGCTCCCCCTGGCTCAAGAGCAACCACTGGTTTGCTTTCATCACCTTTCAGCCCTGTGTATATTGGGAAAGGAGCTTTCAGGCAGAAGAGAGGGGCGTGAGAAAGAAGGTAGAGGTCCGCGAGCCACACCCTGCAGAATGAAAGCAGACGGGGGTCCCACAGGAGTCGTCGTCACTCTCACAGTTCTGTAGTCAGGACTCTGCAACTCGCCTGCATTGGATGCAGAGTCTCTGCTTCTGCTCCCTACAGTAAACAGTGACGTCATCCTCAAGCTGTTCTGTGCCTCCAGGGGAGAGACCGCCAAGCACAGAGGGCAAGGCTTGCCCTGTATCCCTCTGAGCAGACTGGGAGAACCGATGTCCTAGAGTGGCAGTGCCTGGTGCGGACTGGAAGAGGTGCAGGCTGTAGGAGTCAGGTGCAGAGAAGACGGTCTCCAAGTGGAGCCCATGGCGTCCATGTCACCTGGGCACTTGTTAGACACACGAGTTCTCAGCGCCACCCTCCCCCCCCCACAATGCAGAATGCTGGGAATGTGGCCCGGCTATCTGTGTTCACCAAGCCCTTCCAGGGATCACCTGCAGGCTTGGGGACACGGGCACTGTGGCTAAGGAAGGACTTGCTTTTCAGTCTTGGCTCCGCCACTTGACAGCTGTGTGAGCTTGAGCAAGTTAGTCTTTCGGAGCTCGTGGATAGCATTAAATGAGGTAACATATTTGAAGCACTTAGCGTGATTCCAGACATCCAGCGTGCACTCGACAAATCCTAGCAGCCGTGGTCAGCATTATGTATAAGGGGAAGCAGTAAGGCTTGGTCTTTGGAACTTCAACAAGCTAGCTCAGTATTACCAGTGCAAAGGGCCCTTTCAGGCACTGAGGGGTCCAAGGGTCAAACGCTTCCGCAGGAGCGCATCCACGAAGAAATGAGAACTGAACAGAGGCTCTCAGTCCCGACTCATAATCCTTACCCTCACGGAGCTTTTAAACCATTCCCTGCCCTCCACCTCAGAGCCTTAATCTCCAGGGGAGGTCCTGGGCATCTATTTTATTCTTTAAAGATTTATTTATTTCCTTGAGAGAGCGAGAGCGGGAGAGGGAGAGGGAGAGAGGTGTCTTCCATCTGCTGGTTCATTTCCCAAATGGCAGCAATGGCCGGAGCTGGGCTGTTCCAAAACCAGGAGCCAGGAGCTTCTTCCGAGTCTCCCACGTAGATGCAGAGGCCCGAGTACCTGGGCCATCTTCTATTGCTTTCCCAGGCACATTAACATGGAGCTGGATCAGAAGTGGAGCAGTCAGGACTCACATCGGCACCCATATGGGATGCCGGCACCACAGGCAGTGGGCACAGTGCCGGCCCCTGGGCATCTGTTATTTTTAAAAATCTCAAAGAATTCTACTAAAACAGTAGTGCAATCAAAGGTGACAATAATTAGAGCTAATATTTATGGAGTACTTCTTTGTGCCAGGCTTTGTGCTAACTTCTCTATTGCACATTGCTTCATATAATTCTCACAGCAACTCTATGAGGTGGTGCTATGGTGCACTTCAAAAACTTGACATTGAATTTCCACAGTGATAGTATCGGGAGGTACTTCTGCCATGGGGACTCTGCCCTCATGAGCAGACTACTGCTGTTATTACAGGAGCAGGGGTGTGATGAATTCTGATGAGCTCTGGCCTCTCCCCTGCCCCCCATCTTGTAATGCCTTCCACATGTGATGCAGTTCATAAGCCCTCACCAGGTTCAGCCCCTCAGCCTTGAACTTCCCAGCCTCCAGAACTGAGTGGAATAAGCTGTTTCCATTTACAGTACATCCAGTCTATGCTGGTGTTAGCAGTAGAAAACAGACTAAGACAAGGAAGCTCTTTCCTTTTTTTTTATTATTATTATTTTTGACAGGCAGAGTGGAAAGTGAGAGAAAGAGACAGAGAGAAAGGTCTTCCTTTGCCGTTGGTTCACCCTCCAATGGCTGCCGCGGCCGGCGTGCTGCGGCCGGCACACAGCACTGATCCGATGGCAGGAGCCAGGTGCTTCTCCTGGTCTCCCATGGGGTGCAGGGCCCAAGCACTTGGGCCATCCTCTACTGCACTCCCTGGCCACAGCAGAGAGCTGGCCTGGAAGAAGGGCAACCGGGACAGAATCCGGCGCCCCGAAGGGAACTAGAACCCGGTGTGCCGGTGCCGCAAGCCTTCCTTTATTTTACAGTTGAGGAGTTTGAGATCTGGAGAAACCAAGTAACCCCAAGGTGACAAAGCTAAGATGTAGTTTAGGGCCTGTACTCAGGTTTTAAGTTACTATCATCATTATTAAACTTTATTTATTCGAAAGGCAGAGTGACAGAGAGAGGGAGAGACAGAAAAAGAGATCTTCCATCCGCTGGTTCACTCCCCAAATGATCCTAATGGCTGGGACTGAGCCAGGAGGAAGCCTCTGGGTCTCCCACATGGGTGCAGGGGCCCAAGCACTTGGCATCCTCAGCTGCTTTCCCAGGTGCACCAGCAGGGAGCTGGCTGGGGAGCAGAGCAGCTGGGATGCCAGCCAGCGCTCCTAGGGGATGCCAGCCACCGAGGCAGCGCTTCGCGCACTGCACCAACAATGGCTGGCCCCAGATTTCAGCTATTACCTGCATTTAAAAGGAATACATTCGTTTACTCATTCATCCAACATGCATTTATGACGCACGACAGACAACTCGCTGGAAGCTGAGAAATATAAAAATGAATGTGGGTCCCCACCCCTCCTCAGGAAACTCCTGCCCCAGAGTGTTGGGGGCAGAGAAAGACAGGCAGAGCGCCGCATTGTCTTCGGACGCCCGGGTCTTAGGCCCCTCAGAAGCCAGGCCTGTCCCCGTGCAAGACCTTAGCGCCCCCGCCCCGGGGCTGGCACCCCACGCTGGCCGGGCTGCCCAGGCTTCCCAGAAGGTCCGCTCTCCCCAGGGAGGACCGCTAGCGAATTTCCAGGAGGACGGCAGAGAAGAGACCAGGGCCTGCTTTGGTTCCAGCATCCTCCAACCAGCTGGGGCTGGGAACCTGGGGCCATCAGCGACCCCCGGTGCCTCCTGGAGTCAGGGTTCTGCATTCTTTCAAACCAGGCAAGTAATTATTGAAACCCTGCGATAGGCGGCGAGGACGCCGCCTGCAGCCCCTACATACCTTCTGCCCCCCCACCCCCACCCCCGGCCCCGCCGCAGCGCGAGCGGGAAGATTTGGGGACCCCGGCCGGACTCCGGACCCGTCTTCAAGTTGCACAGGGACGCGCGGCCGCGGAACCTTTCTCCTCCGCCTCGCTCTCGCTTCCACCCGGGCCCGGTTGGGAGCGGACTCGGTGGTGGGGGACTTAAAACATGGACACCGCGGGCGCTGGGGCTGCGCCGGCCAGGGCTCGGCTGGAGGCCCCGGGACCTGCGGACGACCGGCTTTTCGTGGTGAAAGGTGAACCGCGGTGCGGGCTTCCGGGTGGAGGGGTGATCGCGCTCTGCGGGCGGCGGCCGGGTCGCGTGGCCTCGGGTCTCCCGCGAGCTCGTCTCCCCTGAGGGCCGTATTCCCCTATCCCCTCAGCGATTTGTCCCTCGCCCTGCCTTTTGTGGCTGCTGCCGTTTCTCTTCTCCTCCCCGGGAGAAACGTGGCTCCGCGGTCCTGGGGGAGAGGGGACGGGAACCTGCGTCCCTCGTCCGCACTGGAGAGCGACGCCCCCGAGTGACCGCAGGAGCCACAGGTCACGAAGGTGTCGCAGCGTTCTCCTCTCCAATAACATGGGGCCGTGACGTCTCGAATTTCTAGAGTGACTTTGAATGAGATTCTATTAGTACCTGAGACTTGTGTGCATCTTTTTAACGTTTTTTTTTTTTTTAACTCTCCCCTCCCCAAACGCCTGGCAGGTGGAATTTTCCTCGGCACCGTTGCTGCAGTGGGAATGTTAGCTGGATTTGTTACGACGTTATCGTTGGCTAAAAAGAAAAGCCCTGAATGGTTCAATAAGGTTTGTGGCACAAACCCGCTCATAGCATTTGTGTGGTTTACAATAAATAGCTTTTTTTTTTTTTTTTTTTGCATAAAGAAAATGTGGGTGACCTTATATCTTGCATTACGAAGTAAACTTGGGAGACGGTGCTGTGGCAAAGCAGTTAAAGCCGCCGATGGCCTGGGAAGGCAGCGGAAGAAACCCAAGTGCTTGGGCTCCTGCACCCGAGTGGGAGGCCTGGAGGAGGCTCCTGGCTCCCGACTTCGCTGACATTTAGAGAGAGAGCCACGGCCAATGGGTGGGAGATCTTGCTCTCTCTGTGTAACTCTGCCTTTCAAATAAATAAATTAAAAAAAAAAAAAGGTAAAAGATGCATGCATCTTTCCAGAAGCTGCCTTATTACGTGAACCTGAATCTGTAGCTCACGGACTCCAGAAGCACACGCGTTGACAGGCCTTGTTTCCATCTAAAACATGTACTCCTTTTTTGTGTTTTCTTACACTTTGAAAAAGATCTAGTACATCTCCTGTTCACAGCATGACTTTGAATGTAAATCCAGGTCATCCACTGTGAAGTGTAAGAGGCCCCAATATTTTATGTACTATTTAGAAAGAAAAAATGGTGGCAACTAAACTCTGACACTGCTCATTGCGTGAGGAGAAAGTGCATCCTGGGGTCGTGGAAGTGCACGTCAGCTTCCGAGTACAGGGATCGTACGTGTTCACTGCCGCGGACTGTGGCTCTGGAAAAGTGCCCGACACATAGTAGGTGCGCAGTGAAATTCGGTGGCACGGCTGTTATCCACCAAGGGCAGAAAATCCTCACTCCTTGAGCAAGATCGAGCAGCTGCTCTCTGGGGTGGTGAACCTCATTTCCCCGTTGCTGAGACGTTTTCTTAGCCTTCACGTGCAGTTCCATTCACATGCTGCCTGATGGCAGGGGTCGGCGCTGAGGAATGTGCCTGGGCAGTTTGGTTGTGTTTGGGCATCAGGCTGTGCTTACACTAACGTGAGCTGGCTGTGGCGTTCTTCAGCGGTAGCATCTTCTGGGGCCTCCGTGGTGTACGTGGTCTGTTGACCAGAAAGTCAGTGCTGTGCACGACTGTACTTGTTATGAGTGTCCTGTACCTGCCCCCACCCCTGTTGGTCTTATGTATCAGTGCTTCACTGTGTCCACACACGTTTACTTGGAATCTGTCATGTGGCAGGCACTCTGCCAGCCTTGTGGGCTGCACAGAGGAACAGTTACCTGCTTCCCAGGAAGTTGACTGTCTGGGGTGGGGGACAAATATTGAATATTCCCACAGATAACTATGTAATGATCATTTGTTACCAGCTATGAAGGAAAAGTGTTATAGTGACAAATCATAAACCAAATTCCTTTTCTACACACATATATTTAATATTTGTTTATTTGAAAGGCAGAGTTAGAGAGCGAGCTTCCATCCGGTGGTTCATTCCCCAAATACTCACAGTAGTCAGGGCTAGGCCAGGGTGGCAGGGGTCCAAGCACCAGCGCTCATATGGGATGCCGGTGTCACAGGTGGTGGCTTAACCCACTAAGCCACAATGCCAGCTCCTGTATTTATCTATTAAAATAACATGTCTGGATCCTGTAATGGCAAAAGACCACATGGGTTTTTGTCATCGTTTTGAGAGGCAGAGAGAGCTGCGTCTACTGCCTGGTTCACTTCCTAAATGCCTGGGATGGACCAGTTACTTAAGGCAACACCGCTGCCTTCTGTGGTCTGCACTAGCAGGAAGCTGAAGTCAGGAGCCGGAGGAAAGACTCAGGCTCCGACACACATGTCTTTTTGAACAGCAGACAGAGACAGAGAAACAGAGGCAGAGATCTTCTGTCCACTGGTTCACTCCCCCAGTGCCCAGAACAGCTAGAGCTGGACCAGGCTAACGTCAGGAGCCCAGAACTCAGGCTGGATCTTCCATGTGAGTGGTAGGAGCTTCAATATTGGAGCCATCTCCTTTTACTTCCTAGGGTGTGCATTGGCATGGAGCTGGAATCAGAAGTAGAGTAGTCAGGATTTCAAACCCACCACTGATATGGATGCAGGCATTTTAACTGCCAAACCATTCTCTTGCCCCTGTTACGAGCACTTTCTTTCTTTCTTTCTTTCTTTCTTTTTTTTTTTTTTTTTGTTTAGACAGGCAGAGTTAGACAGTGAGAGAGAGAGAGACAGAGATAAAGGTCTTCCTTCCGTTGGTTCATCCCCCAAATGGCTACGGCCAGCGCGCTGTGCCAATCCAAAGCCAGGAGCCAGGTGCTTCCTCCTGGTCTCCCATGGGGTGCAGGGCCCAAGCACTTGGACCATCCTCCACTGCACTCCCGGGCCACAGCAGAGAGCTGGCCTGGAAGAGGGGCAACCGGGACAGAATCCGGCGCCCCGACTGGGACTAGAACCCTGGGTGCCAGCGCCGCAGGCAGAGAATTAGCCAAGTGAGCCATGGCGCCGGCCACAAGCACTTTCAAAATAATACTAAGATATTTCAATTGATGGTACAGAAGCAGTGGTATAAGGCATTGCTGGTGCCTTCATATAACCAAGCCAGAGGCATCTAACTATGCTAGTAGTCATTGCGTTCTTCATTACAGTGTACCTATAACTTTATTTATTTATTTATTTTAAACAATTTATTTTATTTATTCTAAAGGCAGAGTTACAGAGATGCAGAGAGAGAGACAGGTCTTCCACCCGTTGGTTCACTTCCTAGAATGGCCGCAGTGGCTGGAGCTGCGCCAATCTGAAGCTAGGAGCTTCTTCCGGGTCTCCCAGGGAGGGGGTAGGGGACCAAGGACTTGGGCCACCTTCCACTGCTTTGCTAGGCCATACATAGCTGAGAGCTTGGAAGTGGAGCAGCGCCCATATGGGATGCCGGCACTACAGGCTTTACCCGCCACACCACAGCACTGGCCCCACATCTATAACTTTAAAAAATAAGTCAATGTTATGTAAGAATGCCACTTATAAAGCCGTGAAGTTACTAATTTTATTAAATCATGACACTTGATTAATATCCTGTTTCAGAAATGGGAAGCATGGGGTGGGCGTTTGTACAGCAGTTAAGTTGCTGCTTGTGAGGCTTCCATTCCGTATCTGTGTGCCTGGTTCAAGTCCCGGCTCCACTGCTAGAGCACCCTGGGAGGCAGTCGATGATGGCTCAGTACTGGGGTCCCTGGCTCCCACTTGGGAGACCTGAATTGAGTTTCAGGTTCCTGACTTTGTCCTAGCCTGTGCTTGGATATTGTGGGCATTTGGGGAGTGAACCAGTGAACAAAAGATCTCTTTCTCTCTACCTTTCAAGTAAAATGAATTTCTAAAACTTTAAAACAGAAACATGCATAGAGCATCTGAGCTCTTATAGTGAAGTAGGCTTTTCCGTAGATTGCGTAGACTGAGATGCAGTAGACTGAGATGCAGGCTGAACTAGCTGCTTTTTTCCCACAAAAATATTTTCAGTTGGAAGAGCCAGCAATAAACTATAGTTATTCACAAGTGGATGTTTGGCAGACATATTCTTAAAATAAATGAAATAAGCCTGTCTCTTCAAACAAGCAATTGTCAGTATGAGAGTTTGTTTCCACTGATAAAATTCAAGCTTTCAAGTGAAAAGGAGTTTTTAGAAAACTTGTATCTGCTGTGAGCTTGACAGCTGCTCAGTACTTAATGGCTCTTCTGGTGAAAGTTCATGAAGACGTTAATGATGTCATGTTCTTGTTTGTTTTAAAAAAGACCAGTATTTCCTGAGTGATCATCATGCGTGGACAGAAAGATCCATTGCAGCGCAGAGCAGGGGCAAGCACTTGGCTTCCATGTCAGAGACGCTGGGTTTAATTCTCTGCTGTGGCTCCTGACTCCAGCTCCCTGCTGATGCGGACCTGTGAGGCGGTGAGGTTGGCTGCAGCGATTGGGTTCCTGCCGCATACGTGGGAGATCTGGGTTGAGTTCTCAGCTCCTGGCTTTGGCCTTGACCAACCACCCGATGCAAGCATCTGGGGAGGAAACCAGCAGCTGGGAGTGTTCTCATTCTCTCAAATAAATCAACAAAAGGCCAAAATAAACTAATGGATTTTAATGTAACAAAAAAATTTTGTTGCTATGAGTTAAGATATTGTATTGCAACTAACCTTTATTTATTTATTTTTTACAATTTATTTATTTGAAAGGCAGAGTTACAGAGAGGCGGGGGGGGGGGGGGGGCGGGGAGGGAGAGGGAGGTCTTCCATCTGATGGTTCACTCCCCAAATGGCTGGAGCTGAAACAATCCAAAGTCAAAAGCTTCTTCTGGGCCGGCGCCGCGGCTCACTAGGCTAATCCTCTGCCTGCGGCGCCAGCACACCGGGTTCTAGTCCCGGTCGGGGCGCCGGATTCTGTCCCGGTTGCTCCTCTTCCAGTCTAGCTCTCTGCTGTGGCCAGGGAGTGCAGTGGAGGATGGCCCAAGTGCTTGGGCCCTGCACCCCATGGGAGACCAGGAGAAGCACCTGGCTCCTGGCTTCGGATCAGCGGGGTGCGCCAGCCGCAGCGCGGGCCGCGGCGGCCAATGGAGGGTGAACCAACGGCAAAGGAAGACCTTTCTCTCTCTCTGTCTCTCTCTCTCACTGTCCACTCTGCCTGTCAAAAAAAAAAAAAAAAAAAGCTTCTTCTGGGTCTCAGACGTGGGTGCAGGGGCCCAAGCCCATCTTTACTGCCTTCCCAGGCCACAGCAGAGAGCTGGATTGGAAGTGGCCCAACCGGGACGCCAGCTGGCGCCCATATGGGATGCCAGCATTGCAGGCAGCAGCTTTATCTGCTACACCACAGTGCCAGCCCCACAACTAACCCTTAAAATACTATTTTTCAAGGTTTTTTTTTTTTTTTTTTTTTTGAGATATATTTATTTATTTGAATGGCAGAGTTACAGAGAGAAGGGAGAGACAGAGGTGTTGTATCTGCTGGTTCACTCCACATTGTCACAATGGCTGGGGCTGGTCCAGCTCAAAGCCAGGAGCCAAATCCTTGGGCCAATCTCCCACTGCTTTCCCAGGTACATTAGCAGGGAGCTGGATTGGAAGTGGAGCAGGCAGGACCCAAACCAGCCCTCCTAACCAGCTATGCCTCAATGTTGGCTCCTCTCTGTTGAGTTTTTATGTGTTGTAAAAGAAGGAAAGCTATTAACATACTTCTTCCTTTTCTAACTACAAATCTTTGTGAGGATAGATTTTATTCATGACCTTTAACCAAAACAAAACCCAGAAAATATTACAACAGACTAGTGCAGAGGCAGATATAAAAGTCCAACTATCTGGATACCAATAAATACTGATGAATATAACCCACATAATTGAAAATCTGGGGTCCAAGTGTAACAGGATCCCAAGACCAGTAAGTTTGAGAACCACTGTTTTGGATGGTGAAGTATATTATGAAAAGTTCTGCCTCCCTCTGGGAAGCATTTGAATTGGAGCACTACCACATAGACTGTTTTAGAGGTCAAGTGGTTTGCAGAATTCAACATCTGGAGCACGCAGTTAGTGAGTTTGTACTGAGCAACCACCAGCTTAAACTTAGGTGGTGCACTTTAGAGTCGCCCCCTGGAGGGCTTCAGCAACAGTAATCATGCCTGGCAGGAGAGTACTAACCACGTGATAACTGCTTTTCTAATGTCTGTCTTCATTGAACCCCTTCACAACCCTAGGAGCCACTGCTGCTGTATGTTGTCTCCATAAAGAGCAGGAAGCTGAGGCACGGATGGATTAAGCAGTTTGCCAACATGGTACTCTCTTTGGTTACTTAGGGAGAATAAATGATACCTTTTAACAGCATTGTTATTTAAATACTTGTAGACGGTCCACTAGCCTGGGAACCTAGGTATTAACTATAATATAAGTCCAAATTGCAATCCAAAAGGACTTCAAGATGATACACTTTTCAACTGCAGACTGCCTGTGCTTATTTCAGCATGATATGATTCCCTTAACATCTTATTTTCATTGTCTTAGCTCAGTTGTATGCCAGAAAACAGAGTTGGAAAGTAATCAATGGGGCCTGTGCTGTGGCGCGGCGGGTTGATGCCCTGGCCTGAGGCACCGGCATCCCATGTGGGCGCCAGTTCTAGTCCCGGCTGCTCCACTTCTGATCCGGCTCTCTGCTGTGGCCTGGGAAGGCAGTGAAGGATGGCCCAGGTCCTTGGGCCCCTGCACCCGCGTAGGAGGCCCGGGAAAAGATCCTGGGTCCTGGCTTTGCATCGGCGCAGCTCTGGCCGTTGCGGCCAGTTGGGGAGTGAACTGTTGGATGGAGGACCTCTCTCTCTCTTCTCCTTTCTCTGTGTAGCTCTGACTTTCAAATAAATAAATAAATAAATCTAAAAAAAAAAAAAAAAAAGGAAGGTAATCGTGCTGAATGAAAGTTTCTTTGTGATTCCTTGAATAACAGAAAGAGGAAGTGCAAGCTGAGGTAAATGATTCTCTCTTGAGCTTCTTTGATCTATATATAGTATATATATAGTATATATATATAGTATATATATATAGTATAGGGAAATACTAAATTGAACGTTCTTTTTAAAAATCCTTTTGAATTACATAAAATTCATCCCAGTATTAAATTAATAAAAAGCTAAACATGTATATGAGTCATAATATTTGTAGGTTATTCTGACAAACTGAGCAGATACCTCTTGATAGGCCCTCCTTATGTGAGTTAATTCTTCTCTCCTGATAAGAATGCAGTAGCTGGAGGGACACCTTGGTCTTCAGGCATGGAGATGTTATAAATGCAGCGTTTGCATTTAGAAAATGCTTTTCTTTATCTTGAGGATGCAAAATACCATAACTGCAGTACAATTTATTAAATTCATTTCCATATATAGATACTTTGATTCTGATTTAAATCAAAAACAATAGGGCAGTGCAGAAAAATGTAGGTTTTGTACACAGACGTGTGTGCATGCACACACACATATCTGGAAAAGTTCATGGGAAAATGTGTATATGAGAAAGCCATGTATGGATTTCAAAAAAATTTTGTACCCAAATAAGTTTATCTTTTAATTTCATTTTCTGCAAACTTTGTGAACCCCTTGTATGTGGCTAGCATGTGTAGCATTTTTTTTTGACAAATTAGTCTTTTGCTGTAGCAAACTAACTAATGTTCACTTTGAAAAATTAGAAAATGATATATGAATGTCATGTGGCATTCTTCCTCAGGAAAAAGCTTATGACAAAGCCTATGAATAGGTTTTTTTAAAGCTTAATAAGGGCAGATCAATTTTTAACATCAAGTTTCTTTTTTTTTTTTTTTTTTGACAGGCAGAGTGGACAGTGAGAGAGAGAGACAGAGAGAGAGAAAGGTCTTCCTTTGCCGTTGGTTCACCCTCCAATGGCCGCCGCGGCCGGCGCACCGCGCTGATCCGATGGCAGGAGCCAGGAGCCAGGTGCTTCTCCTTGTCTCCCATGGGGTGCAGGGCCCAAGCACCTGGGCCATCCTCCACTGCACTCCCTGGCCACAGCAGAGAGCTGGCCTGGAAGAGGGGCAACCGGGACAGAATCCGGCGCCCCGACCGGGACTAGAACTCGGTGTGCCGGCGCCGCGAGGCGGAAGATTAGCCTAGTGAGCCGCGGCGCCGGCCCAACATCAAGTTTCTACTAAAACTCATTTTTAGAAGTATGTAGCCAGTAATAACTCATCTTCCAATCAATGTATGGGACTGATACCACATTAATAGGTTTGTAAAAAACCTAAAAGATGTAAGAATTTGTGATACTACTATGTTATCAAGGGTTATTTTCATGCATAGTTATCTTTTTTACTTGATTTAGTATAACAAATGTGGGTTTATATAGACTTAAAATACCTATACATAGGCTGGTTTTCTTCCTTCCCAGGGAAATAACAAGTTTTTAATCTGTGTTTCTAAAATGAAATTTAGGCCAAAGCACTTACCCAGACCCTGGTTTAATAATATTTGGATAATGCCCCTACTTCTGCATGAAAATTCAGGCCAGTTAAAAGTCAGTGCTTTTTTTGTGAGATCTGTGGTATCTAGGGAACCACTGTAGAATTATAGCAACATGGGAAAAGGAGTCAGATACGAGAATATTTTGTTTTCCTTGTAGAAAATGGCAAAGGAAAACATCAGGATGATTCGTTGGTTACAAGCTATATTTACAAGAAGTGTTAAGTCAGCCTATACTGAGTCCTTAACTATACTTATGGTGCTAGGTCAGGAATACTGATCAACAAAGCAGTGGCCTTTTCTATGCTAGAAACAGCATTCACACAGACGAGACATGCATAAGAAAAACTGTGCTGAGTTACAGGTTGAACGGTGCGAAGAAAAGTATTCTAAGGAAATGACTTCAGCAACAAGATATTATAAATTTGCTATTTCTTACAGATTAGCTAACCAGTTTAATGTCAGTCTAATTAAAGTACCAGTGAGTGATAGAGATGGAGGATAGAGAAATCTTGACAGAATGTCTAGGGTTTTTCTGGAAGTCTAAGCAGGCACAGTGCCTCGCATACTTGTATTTGTCAGTAGAGAAGCCCTGTAAGGAGTAGCCATGCTGACATTTGACCTTGTGGTCTGCCTTGCCGTTATCATGTTGCTTATGCAGAGAATCATTCATTTCAAACACTCCCAGGATGTGTTTTTTGTTTTTTTTTCTGAATGGCCTATTTTTACTCAAACCTTTGTGACTTCATTTCAGGGAAGTATGTCCACGGCTGCCTTACCAGAGAGTGGGTCTTCCCTTGCCTTGCGAGCTCTGGGCTGGGGCTCACTTTGTGCGTGGTGTGGGGTCGGTGTGATCAGCTTCGCAGTCTGGAAAGCCCTAGGAGTTCACAGTGTAAGTAACTGCAGTCTGTGGTCGGTGTGTGCTGTTTATTCTTCTTTCTTCAACCTGAATCTTCCTGGTTTTTCAAATTTGCACATAGTTTGGTCACTGTCGGGCTAAATTCTTATTAATAACCAGGTAACTTCTCACTACTAGTAATTCATAGATAACTAAGTTTTTGAAGCTGGTGGATCCTCACATATAGTTAGTAATGAATAATTCATGAGTAATGTTCCGTACAAATTGCCATTAGCTACTCCTTTGATAAAACTAGTGATTTAGGGGGTGGGCAGTGTGGCACAGTGGGTTAAGCCACTGCTTGAGATGCCTGCAGCCCATATCGCAGTGCCTGGGATTGATTCCTGCCTCAGCTTCCTGCTCATGTGTACTCCGGGAAGCAGCAGATGATGGCGTGAGTATTTGGGTCCCTGCCACCCAAGTGAGAGGCCAGATGGAGTTTCTGGCTCCTGGTTTTGACCTGGCCCAGTGCTGCCTGTTACAGGCATTTGGGGAGTGAGCCAGCAGATGGAAGTGCGTGCTCACTCTCTCTCTGCCACTCTTTCAAATAAATGAAAATACACTTTAGAAAAGAGTAATTGAGAATGACTTCCTATGCTGTTTTACATCTATATATATAAACATCCTTATAAAGTATTTTTAAATTAATTGCTTATATTATTAACATATTATTCACACATTATTTAGAAAAATCCCAAAAGCCTATATATACATATGCGTATGTATGTGTGTGTATATATATGAATGTGTGAACAGGTATATGTGTGGGAATATATACATATGTATTTGAATATATGCATACTATGTATGTGTATAACAGGTGTGCATGTGTATGTATGTAAAATTTATACCACACACTAAAGCACTATATGTTAGGAATGACTGACCTTTTTTTCAGCACAACTGATAGGAAGTTCTGTGGCCCTGGCTTCTTGTGACAGATGAGAACTGATGTTACTTTGGACTGGAAGGCAGCAGTGGAATTGATGAGAGGAGGTTCTGGATACATTTTGGGCCATCATTCGCTGCTTTCCCGGGCACATTAGTATCAGAAGCAGATCAGCCAGAATTCCAATCAGCAACACTCCATTATGGGATGCTGGCATAACCCACTGCGCCACAGTGCCCATCCCACATTATTGTACTTTTCACTTTAAATGCACTGGTAACAAATGATGCTGCTTTTGTCCTAACCTTTATTTTTTAAGTAACTTTGCTGTCTGGTCATTAATAACAATAAATTAATAATTGCTTGGAAAAGACAAAAAAGCCTATAATAAGGCTTTTGAGAATTTCTACTGCTACCTCAGCTTTGCATTTGACCAATATAAATTCATTTCAGGCATTGTACTAGGTATTTTAGGCATAATGTATTATTTAATCTTTAAAATAACTATATAGTAGATAATACCTCCCATTGTAAGTCAGGAAATTGGGACTCAGAAAGCTTGTCATGTACCTAGGATCCCACGGCTTATAATTGGCAGAAGTCAAGGTTTGAACTCAACCTTACCTACCTTACCTAAGATGGTAAGTAAAGGAGTCGAGAGGAGGGATAGGATTAGTGACAGGAGGTATTGAATTTGCTTTTCATTTTCACATGACCCACTCAGTGTTTGATCAATTAGCGAGTTTTTCTAGATATCTTCAATGCAGGCCTCTTCTCCCAACATAATAATTGATGTCAGGCTGGTTTAGGACTGGCCATTTGTTTCTCATAAAAGAGAAGCCCTATTAAGCTGTTGAGTAGAAAAAAGCTTAGGACCTAGTGTCAAATGAAAACAGAATTCGTATCTATATATAATATGAGAGCAGGTACTTGAAGACAAGTGAAAAACTTCCTTGACTACATGTGAAAGGTACTTGGGAGACATGCAAATACTTAGTAATGAACTTATTAAGCTTCTAGTTTCTGTAAAAATGACAAGTCTGTTAGCAATTATTGTGCAGAATTCATAGGTGGTGTTTCTAGTGTTTAGTAATGTAGGTCATAAACTGAGTAGTAAAATTTTAAGGTATTTGAAAAAATGAATAGTCTTTGATTTAGAAGAGTCATAAGAATGAATCAATCCAAATTTTCATAGGCCAACTAAATTAGGTTATTTAAATTAAATTATACGCTTGAGAATTTGGCTTTATGTGCTAGACTGTGCTATTTTAGTTTCTAGAACATGAACTTAGTTTAATGACACTAGTAAGAAGATTATTGCCTAAATAAAGTATTTTGGGGAGGAAAATATTTCCTGATGGGCCTTACTAAATTTAAGAATATGTGGACTCCTTTATGTTGCCTCTTCATCTCTCATGAAGAGATGCTGTGGATACACACTCTCCCTATGCACGACTTGTTAGGCATTACATCTCAGAAACCTTACAGAAAACTGGTTTTACTGATACCTTTTTAAGGGCACAGTTTTTAAAGGCAGCAGTGTTATTAATAATCTTATGGTTTGTTCATTCAGAAGTCCTCTGTGGGCCTGCCCTGAGCCAGGCATTGTGCTAAGATAGGGCTCCCAAGTAGACTGTTAGCTGAGCTTTATTTTTTTTTTTTTTTAAGATTTATTTGAAAGTCAAAGTTACACATAGAGAGGAGAGGCAGAGAGAGAGAGAAGTCTTCCATCTGATGGTTCACTCCCCAATGGCCACAATGGCCAGAACTGTGCTCATCTGAAGCCAGGAGCCAGGAGCTTCTTCTGGGTCTCCCATGCGGATGCAGGGGCCCAAGGACTTGGGCCATCTTCTACTGCTATCCCAGGCCAGAGCAGAGAGCTGGATCGGAAGTGGAGCAGCTGGGACTTGAACTGGCACACATATGGGATGCCGGTGCTCGAGGCCAGGGCATTAACCCACTGAGCCACAGTGCCGGCCGCATATTAGCTGAGCTTTGCCTGTTGACTTCCCAAGCAAATTCCTGTGATAGCACCCTGTTCTGAGACTTGCAGAGAGCAGTATGGGCTATCTCAGCTCTGCATTTGGAGAGTTCTTGCATTCAGAGAATTTGATGATGATTATGAGGTTGACCTGAGTCTGGTGATGAACTATTACTGTGTACTGCCTCTTACTAGGAAATGTGATCTTTCTGTGTATAAGGACACAGTCTTAGTCAGAAAATGTTGAATAGAAATGGCCCAAGTCTATGCACTCAGTAAATGGTTGAGAGGATTATTCTAGATAAATTCAGGTAAATCAGAATCAGCTCCAGTGTCACTAGCTACCTTAGTTTGCATTCAAGCTCTGATAGAAATCGAATTTCCCAAAACGAAAAGGGTGCCATCTAATGGCTGACCTTGAGCAGTTCGACAGAAATATCTGTATTTCCTGTTTTCATTCACAGCTACCTCTACTGGCCTAAAAGAGAATAGGTTAAAAATGCTTAAAGCAGACTTTTCAGTTCTTTGAAAATATTTTGGTTTTTCTCTTTGTTTATTCATAATTATTAAGGAGTTTCATTCTATATACAGCACATATAATACCCAAATATAAATATACAAGAGTACTTCAAGAAAGTTCATGGAAAATGGAATTAAAAGGTAAATTTGGGGCAGACATCTGGCCTAACAGTTAAGACGACAGTTAAGGGGCCAGTGTTGTGGTATAGCAGCGAGGCTAAAGCCACTGCCTTTGGTGCTGGCATCCCATAGAGGCATTGGTCCTGTCCTTGCTGCTCCACTTCCAATTCAGCTCCCTGCTAATGGCCTGGGAAGAGCAGCAGAAGATGGCCCAAGTGCCTGGGCCCCTCCCCCACGGGGAGACCTGGATGAAGTTCCTGCTCTTGGTTTCAGCCTTGCCTGGCCCTGGCTTTTGTGGCCATTTGGGGAGTGAACCAGTAGAAGGGAGATCTATCGTCCCCTTCTTTCTCTGTAACTCTTTCAAATAAATAAATAAATCTTAAAAAAATAAAAAAGAATGACAGTCAAGGTGCCTGTCTTACATATCAAAATATCTGGGTCCTATCCCGTGCTCTAGCTCCTGACTCCAGCTTCCTACTAATACAAACCCTGGAAGGCAGCAGTGATGGCTCAAGTAGCTGACTCCTTGCCACTCCTATGGGTTGAGTTCTCAGTTCTCAGCACCCAGCTCTGACCTGGCCCAGGCTCCATTATTACAGGCATCTGTGGATGGGCATTCTCTTTGTCTCTCAAATAAATACGTAATTTTTAAAAGATAAGTACATTTTGATAGAAAAAAATTGAAATCCATGCATAGTTTTTGCATAGTACACATTTTTAATGAACTCTTTTGAAAACTCCTTATATATTTTGTACCAAAATAAAGTTATCTTTTAATTTCATTTCCCATGAATCTTTTGAGGTATCTTTGTACATTTTTTAACATTTTCTTTTAACTTAATTTATTTGAAAGGCAGACTGACAAAAAGAAAGAAAAATAGACGGATCTTCTATCCATTGTTTCTCTCTCCAGATGCATGTAACGGCCAGGGTTGGGCCAGGCTTAAGTCAGGAACCCGAAACCCAATCCAGGTCTCTCCTGTGGGTGGCTGGGACCAATGCACTTGAGCCATTACCTGCTGCCTCCCACGGTGCACATCAGCATGAAGTTAGGTCGGAAATGGAGGCAAACCTCAATCCCAAGCATCCTGATGTGGGGTACAGATGCCTCAAGTGGTGGCTTACCCCACTTCACCTCAGCACTCAACTTTATATATATTTTTATACTTGTTTAAAAAAGTGATTTTTAACTGATGCATAAGAATTTACATATTTATGGGTTACTGTCTAGACTGCGGATCCATGTATGCATTGTATAATATCCAATCAGGGTAAACTCTCCCCCAGCTTGTGCATTTGTAGTTTGCACAATGGCATTTCAGCAGAGGTTTCAGACAGGAGCTGCTAGTGGAAGCTACTTCACAGACCAGTGCAGGTGAGCTTGCCAGGACAGGAGATGGACCGTCCCTGCCTGAGGTTAGAAATAGAGACCAGGCAGCAGCCATTGCGGCCCTGAGCAGCCTTTGGGCCAGCAAGCACAGCCTGAGTGCTCAGAATGGGATCATCAAGTGCTTTGAGTTATAGTGTTTTATCATTTGATTATGAGTGAGATGGCATTCATTTTATCACAACATCTTTTTCTTTTCTTTTTTTTTTTTTTTAAGATTTACTTATTTGAAAGAGTTACAATGAGACAGGGAGAGACAGAAAAAGAGGAAAGCTTCCATCTGCTGGTGACTCCCCACATGGCCACAATGGCCAGGGCTAGGCCAGGCCGACACCAGCAGTCAGGGAATTCCTCAGGTCTCCCGTGTGTGTTTCAGGGGCATCTTCTGTTGCTTTTCCCAGATCATTAGGGAGCTGGATCAGACGTGGACCCACTGGGATGGCAGCGTCACAGGCGACGGCTTTACTTGCTGCTCCACAACTCTGGCCCCTTATCACAGTATCTTAATTATGAGAGAAAAAAAAGCACAAACATCTCCTAGGGGCTCATGTTCTCCTAAATCAACTGTGTACATGATCCTGAAAGACTGACCATTCAAACTGTGTGAGTGCACACTGAGGCAGTGTGATTAGATTGCTTTACCAGGACAGAGTTTAAGTTTCAGGAATAGTATGAATAAATGCACTAAGGAACTCTAGTGGTATGTACTAACCGGTGATTCCCTAGTAAAGAAACTACGCCATTTATAGTTATTGACATGACAATTTGATTACCTTTTATTATTTATAGTAGTTTTATTGATAGTTGAAGGATTTCTAAGGAGGTTTAGCTTATTTATGTCTAGACAGCCTTGTCTCCCTCCCCCCCTTACAAGGAGAAATGTTGGGTGTCTTGATGATTGCTGGTTGATAAGATTAGGACTCACTGGAAGGGACATGGGCCCTGTGCTCTGGGGGATGCGCACAGCTCCGGACGGGGACCTTGCCTGTGGCTTGTACAGACTCCCCTGACTCCTGGTGTAGTACGGACGTGTAGATAATTTACAGCTGTTGTCCTCATAGGAGCTAAAGCCTCAATTGTACTAAAAACTCTGAATAAAAATGTTTAGTTACTATAAAATACTTCAAATCATCCAGAGATTTAAATTTTCAGATTAATGAATAAGTGAAATTTTCTATTTTTACCTTTACCATGAGAGAAGAGGTATTTTTCTTCATTTACATGTATTACTATTTTGTTTTACTTTGCTTGAGAGGCAGAAAGAAACAAGCAAGAGAGAGCTCCCATCCTCTGATTCACTCCCCAAATGCCTACAAAGCCTTGTGCTGAAGCTGGAAACTGGGAACATGATCCAGGTCTCCCAGATTGGTGGCAGGAACCCAGTTATTACTGCCCTTGGTCCCAGCTGGAGCCAGGAATCAAACCCAGGTTCTCCTCTGTAGATGTAGGAGTCTTAACCACTAGGCTAAACACTGCTCCAGACCTTTTGTTTTGTTTTGTTTATGTATTTGAGAGGCAGAAAAACAGAGAAGCATACTTTGGTTCACTTGCCAAATGCGCACAACAGCTGGGGCTGGGCTAGGGCTGAATCCCCAAGCTGGGAACACAATCAGGTGTTCACGTGAATGGCAGGAACTCAACTACATGAACATTACCACTGTCTCCCAAGGTTCATGGTAATAGCTGGAATCAGAGGCCAGATGTGGGACCACTAGCCAGTGCCTGCCCAAGAGCCCAGAACCTGTCTTTTAAATTGAAGATTTTTTTTTCTTGATAAAAGTATATGCTTTTTGTTTAAAAAAAAAAAATACAGAGAACGGGGCCGGTGCCATGGCTCACTTGGTTAATCCTCCACCTGCAGCACCGGCATCTTATATGGGCACTGGGTTCTAGTCCTGGTTGCTCCTCTTCCAGTCCAGTTCTCTGCTGTGGCCCAGGAGGGCAGTGGAGGATGGCCCGAGTGCTTGGGCCCCTGTACCCACATGGGAGACCAGGAGGAGGCACCTGGCTCCTGGCTTTGGATCAGCGCAGTGCCAGCCGTAGCAGCCATTTCGGGGGTGATCCAACGGAAGGAAGACCTTTCTCTGTCTCTCTGTGTCTAACTCTACCTGTCAAATTAAAAAAAAAAAATACAGAGAAGTACAAATAAAAGTCACTAGAAACTGCACTGAGCTGTGACCACTAATGACAGTGGGAACGCCTTTCAGATTTTCTTCAGTGGCACATTCCTGTGATTGTAGAGAAATGCTCCTTTATTGTATGTGCCATTCTGGAGATTTTTTTCATTTAACAGTTCCAGGAACATCTTTACTCAGCGGAGTCTATAAATCTCCCATCCCTTTAAAAGTGACTACGTGGTATTCCATTGTGTATTATAATCTACTTAATCAGTCTCCTGCTGATTGCATTTAAATTGTAATTTTTTACTATTAAACACTAAAGTCAACATGTGGGCATACATCTTACTGCACTTTTCTCAATTAAGAAATGTGTCCTAAAGACAGAAGATGTTATTGTTAAGTCAGTGTACCTTTTAAAAATGTTTTTGTGGGGCAGGTGTTTTGTGTAGAAGTTGAGATACTGCTTGGGAAACCCATATGCCATATCAGAGTCCCTGCTCCGACTTCCACTTCTGATTACAGTTTCTTGCTAATGCATACCCTGGCAGGCAGCAGGTGATGGCTCAAGTAATTGGGTCTCTGCCAGCCACAGGAGAGATTCGGATTGAGTTCTCTTCTGGCTTCGGCCTGGCAAGCTCTGGCTGTTGAGGGCATTTGGATGGAACCAGCAGATGGGAAACCTCTGTCTCTTTCTGCATTTCAAATAATAAAATAAATACATAATTTTAGAAATGTTTTTTGTATCTGTTGCTAAAGAGTCCTCCAGAAAAGTTAACATAACTGGGAAGATAACAATGATGTACTCAAGTTTCCTGACACTCTTGGCATTAGTGGCTTCTGTTACTCTGAAATTTTTGCCAATCCAGTAGATGGAAAATGATCTTCTTTACCATATCTCTTTGGAATCACTGTTGCCTTGAAGCCTTCATGGGAATAATTTGTGAGTGGCGTTTTCCAAACTTGCCTGCTGGTAATAAAGCTTGCTGCTTTGTCAAGAGTTGATGACTTCTATTAGTGAAAAATACTGTGCTTTGTGGCACAATGGGTTAAGTTGCCACCTTGGTGCATCCCATATGGGCACCAGTTCAAGTCCTGGTTGCTCCACTTTGATCCAGCTCCCTGCTAATGCACCTGGGAAAACAGTGGAAGATGGCCCAAGTACTTGGGCTCCTGCACCCAGATGGTATTCCTGGCTCCTAGCTTGAGCCTGGCCCAGCCCTGGCCGTTGTGGCCATTTGGGGAATGAACTACCAAATGGAAGATATCTCATGTCTGTCTGTCTGTCTCTGTCTCTGTCTCTGTTTGTCTCTTCCTCTTTCTAATTCTGCCTTTCAAATATTAAATAAATCTTTAAAAACAAAAAAGTAAAATGTAAATAAAGCATGCATTTTAAATATTTCTTTAAAAGTGGGCATTTGACTCTGCTGTTACAACAGTGAGCCTTTAAGAGATGTAGTATTATCTTTTTGAACTGTATTGAATACATTTAACAAAATTTATTTTCTCCAGTTCCTTTTTGTGGCTGCTATTGCTATAAAATTTTCACCTCTTAATAACCTTATTACCAGTCTGAGAGCCTTTGCTAATTACAATCAGATTTCTTTCTTTCCTTCTTTTGTTAATTTCAGTTTGGCCAGTATTCTAGTGTACCTATTATTAGTACATTTATTCATACATTACTTATTCCAGTGAAAAAGCTAGAGCTCCATATGTAAATAAAACTGTGGGAAATATTAGTTTTTGAAGATATTTAAGAAGGGAAATAGACTTTAAGTGCTACACACTTTTCATTGGTTTACATCAGATTAAAACACCCGAGTCTCCTGGCAAATTACCAGACGGCAGCCACCTCTGATCTGTAGGGGAGTCTGCAGCGCCTGAAACATTTCCCGTGTGCGTCCTGCCTAATCTGATTGCAGTGCTTCCAAAGGCCTCTGCCAGCTCTGTCCCTGGAAAGCAAGCTCCCGTTTCTTGCTAAGCTCATGGCGTGGGAGCTCGCTGGGCCCAGCTTCCTGTCCCTGGCAGCATTACTGGAAACCCCTGGGATGGAGTCGCCACGACCTTGCAGAGTCCTTCCCTCCATCAAGCTCTCGGGCCTTCCAAAACCTTCAAGACTGAGAACTATTTTCCTAGAATGAGTCAGTGTGTTCAGGAGTGGGGTGACAAGAACTTCTCTGTAACCCCCTGTTTCCTATTCTGTCGTAGGTCTAATGGCTTCACATCATGTCATGGTGGAGAGAGGCACTTGCTGTAAATGTGGAGGAACAATTTGGTGACAAAGAGATTGAGTCACAGTCTTGCTTTGTTTAAAACGAGATAATTGGGCAAGAGGGAAAAATCAGCTGTTTTGGCATATTTCCAAAATACCTCTTTAAAAACCCATCAGCTTCCTTTTATAAGTAAAATATAGCCTCAAAGCATTTTACAAAGCAGGACTATGTAACGGTTGGTAGGGAAGATAAACTGTGCAGTAAAAGCTGCCTTGTTCAGAGGCCAGTTGCGGATCAGATGGAGTCACCTCGAGAATGTTCCCAGCCTTACCCCACAAGAGGGAAAGATATCCTGGATTTCACTTGGGTCTTATTTCCCTCTGTTAGAACATTGGGCTCACGTGAGCAGATCTCTAAATAGAGCATTGTCGATTGATAGTGTGTGCTTTCCCCTTCAGCTTCATTTAAACCTACTTGTTACTGCTTAGTCACTTACAGATAGCCAACAGTCGATTCAACAGATTATGTTAATAGGAATGTTGACATGTTTATACTTAGGTATTCATTTACCAGTGTATCGGAAATGAAATGTTCTCACCACCTCAGTCTTCCTAGCTGAACATTCCCAGCCATTTTAAGATGAAACCTTTGTTTTTGTGTGTGCTATCTACTGTTCCAGGATGTAAATTGTGCTGAACATAGTTTAACTTTGTCTTGATGACTCAAATACACCAGTGATTATTTGCTTCTTGTGCTAACAGCTTCTGGGCCCTTATAGTTTTAAAGCCCGTCTCCTTCCTGTCTTCCACCTCCGCTTGTCTTTCACCAGGTGTCATGAAAGTTTCTCTGGTCTGCTGGCCTCACCGTTACTTCTAGAATTTTTTTTTCCACATAGTAGCCAGAGGTATTTTTAAAATGTAAGTTAGAGGAGAGGCCGGCGCCGCTGCTCACTAGGCTAATCCTCCACCTTGCGGCGCCGGCACACCGGGTTCTAGTCCCGGTCGGGGTGCCGGATTCTGTCCAGGTTGCCCCTCTTCCAGGCCAGCTCTCTGCTGTGGCCAGGGAGTGCAGTGGAGGATGGCCCAGGTGCTTGGGCCCTGCACCCCATGGGAGACCAGGAGAAGTACCTGGCTCCTGCCATCGGATCAGCGCGGTGCGCCAGCTGCAGCGGCCATTGGAGGGTGAACCAACGGCAAAAGAAGACCTTTCTCTCTGTCTCTCTCTCACTGTCCACTCTGCCTGTCCAAAAAAAAAAAAAAAAAAGTAAGTTAGATGATGTCACTGCTTAAGTTAAAGCCTTCAGCAGCTCTTAGTGAGGATGGTTTGCATGATATAGCCCCCGCCTCACACCCCACCTCATTTTGGGCCACTAGGTGCCCATCTGCACCTTCTCTCCCCATACTGCCCTCCAGCCCTGCCCACCTCCTGCACTTTCAATGCCAGGCTTATTCCTCCATGGGGCCTTCACTCTCACTTGGCCCAGGAAACTCCCTCCAGGTCCTCGTGTGACGGACTGTCTGTTGCTGCCCAGGGTTTCAGCCCAGACTGACTTCAACTGCTCAGATGCCTCCAGATCTTCTGAGTTAAAGAGATAGCCACTTCCCTCTCATCACTCATTATTTCTGACATCATCCTGTTTTCTTTTCTTTGCAAAATGAAGTTATATTGACCATTTTTGATTTAGTAGTCTTCACAAAAAGAAGGTAAATCCTAAGAGTACAGGCCTCGTTTACCTTGTTCATTTATCCTCAGCACCTGTAAGAGTGCCTGACACATGGTAAGTGTTCAGTAAAGATCTGCTCAATGAACTCTGATCCCATTGTCTCTACAATCTCAGTGACTCTCCGCCTCGGACAGTCGAGTCCAACTGCCTTGAAGTGCTTTATGACAGCCTGTCTGTGACCTGATCCCCGCTTATTTAAGTTACTTGTTCTCAGCCAGAGGCAGAATCTCCCCAGGCATGCCCCTCCTTAGCCTCCAGAATTTGTGTGGAGACCCTTGGTTTTCATAACCGGGTGGTGTTATTGGCATCCAGTGGTAGGGGCCTAAGATGCTGCTGAGTAGCCCACAGTTGTAGGATAGGCACCCATAAGAGGTATCTGGTCCAAAATGTCAGAAGTGTTGTGGCTAAGAGCCGCGTGTATCTGTCCGAAGCTCTCTCACACTCAGAGCTGCGGCCGGACTCAAAAGCTGTGTTCTCGGCCCCACCCCGAGTCGTTCTACACTGCTGACTGCACTTTGCCCACTCAGAGACCTGGGGCAATGAATCATCAAAGCTTACAACGTGGAGGTGATCTGTTTGGCTGCTCTGAGTGTGTTAGGTAACTTAAGTTTCTACTGTCAACGTCCACACACACATACTCTTACGTCATCTTTGGGAATGGCCAGATTTGTTGGTTTTGAAGACTTACAGTGTGGCTGCTGTTACTTCATGCAACCGAAGAAAATAAAGGGGGTGACTTAGTAATACAGCACTCTGCAATAGAATCCACAGCCGTTTTACTTTGTTAAACCTCAAATTTGATAGAATTTAAGCTATTTAAATGCATACTAATAAATTTTAGTTTTTCATATGTCAAAATTTTTCTTTTTTAATTTTTTTTGAAGTTCTATTTATGTATTTGAAAGACAGAAACAGAGAATCTTCCATCTGCTGGTTCATTCCCCAAATGCTCATGACAGCCAAGGCTGAACCAGGCCAAAGCCAGGAGCCAGGAACTCCGTCCAGCTCTCCCACATGGATGGCAGGGACCCAGGTCATCATTCACTGTCTCCCAGGAGCATTCGCAGGAAGCTGGATCAGAAGCCAGGCACTGTGATACAGATGTGAGCCATCCCAAAGGGGTGGCTTAGCCTGCTGTGCTGCAATGTCCATCCCCCTTAGTTTAATACAACTGAATTAAAAAAAAAAAAAAAAAGATTTGTTTATTTATTTGAAAGGCAGAGTTAGGGAGAGACAGGCGGAGAGATCTTCCATCCACTTGTTCAATCCCCAAATGGCCCCAGTGGCCGGAGTTTAACCAGTCAAAACCATGAGCTAGGAGCTTCTTTATGGGTCTCCCATGTGGGTGTAGAGGCCCAGATACTTAGGCCATCCTCTGCTGCTTTCTCAGGCGCATCACTAAGGAGCTGGATTGGAAGTGGAGCAGCCAGGACTTGAACTGGCACCCATATGGGATGCTGGTGCCACAGGCAGCAGTTTTACCCACTACACCATAATACCAGCCCCTACAAGTGGTTCTTTTATATTGCATCAATAAGGTAATGCCTTTAAAGAACTTTAGCTCTTGTATAACTCTGACTTTCAAATAAATAATACACCTTTTAGAAAATAAAGAACAAAAATGCAATTTGGCTGATTGGTTAGAAGAGCTTGCCAGTGAATTTTACAATATTTAATACCATCAATATGAAGGGCTTCGAGAAGTTTTTGGACAAATGGAATTTAAGGAGAATGAAAACTTCCCACAAAGCTGTTGAAGCCCTACACAGGAAGCTGATCTTCTACCTTTGTTCTGTATGATGGCGGAATAACGGCCCTGCCTTGTCCTCCCCTGCTTTTCCAGTGCAGTGCTGCTGGCAAAGCAAAGCACTTCCAGGTGCGGGGATTTGTACAGACCCCTGTGGAAGATCACCGAGTTACAGACGTTACTACCTGTGAGCCACAGGATTACTGCCCACTAATTTGTTTTAAAGTTACTGTGTCCATTTTAGGATTTTCAAATCATAAAAAATTTTAAATAGTTGCATTCAGCTAAGCTTATAGCTTATTTCGGATCACCTGAGAACATTAATCAACAGTGCTCAGTGCAGCCTTTTATCCAAAGCAAGCTTTTTCTGTGCTCATTATTTTCTTGAAGATTTCCAGAAATCAAGATATTTTAAATAACTTTAAAGGGTAAAAATATTATCTCTGCCATTACATATTTATTTAATCTTTGTTTTACTGTGTTTCTAGCTCTATAGTTTGTATAGGTATGTGTGTATGTGTTGGGGGCATGTATATGTTTTAATTTGGTAAGGGTAAGTTTTGGCTTTGAAAATAGTGAAGAAATCTGTTTGCTTGCTCTTATCTTTATTTGAAATTTATGCATCAACTTTGCTGAGAAACCCCAGACATCCCCCGGCCACTTTCTTTCACCCTGCTTTCATAACTCTTGGACTAGGTCTCTAACCTTGCCTTTCCATCTCTTTCTCCACCTTTTAGCCCTCCTAACTCAGTTCTGTGGTTATTTATGCATTCTTTTTTTTTTTTTATTTGACAGGTAGAATTATAGACAGTGAGAGAGAAAGAGACAGAGAAAAAGGTCTTCCTTCCATTGGTTCATCCCCCAAATGGCCACCACAGCCGGCACTGTGCCGATCTGAAGCCAGGAGCCAGGTGCTTCTTCCTGGTCTCCCATATGGGTGCAGGGGCCCAAGCACTTGGGCCATCCTCCACTGCCCTCCCGGGCCACAGCAGAGAGCAGACTAGAAGAGGAGCAACCAGGACTAGAACCCGGTACCCATATGGGATGCTGGTGCCGCAGGCAGAGGATTAGCCAAGTGAGCCACAGTGCCGGCCCCATATGCATTCTTTTCTACCATAGCATTTACCAAGTCTGTCCTGCACCCAGCTCTGCGCGAGAGGACAGGGATATGCTGGTAGAGAAAGATGAGCCCTCTTGTCATGACACACGCACAAGTACTTTACCTTTGATTTTGTGTGGGAAAGCCTACAATGGAGAGAGGTACAAAGTACAATGGTGATGTAGGATTTTAAAAAGTCCCTTCTGCTTTAGGAATTGGTGAAGATTGGTAAGGGGGTGGGACATTAGCACTGGACCCTGCGGTAGATGGGGAGCTGGGTGCAAGGAGACTCATTGCAGCCATCCTTGGGCCAGAGACTTGGAGGTTGTCTTCATTCGCTGCTTCTGCCCTCCTAAGTGCTATAGCCACGAATATTAAGGTATAGTCCTGCCATTAGTAACCATATTATACTGCATTTTGAATAGATAATTTGAGGTAGATTTTCAATTCAAAAGGAATAATGAGTCACCCAAGATAGAAAGTCATTAGGGAGCTGTGTAGCTAAATTTGGCTTCCCACATCATTGAGTAGACCTGAATCTGCTCTGGAGGTCATATACATCTCCTCATCTTTTTTAGTGTGTTCCTTCTCGAGACTTACTGTAAATTTTAAAAGCTGCTTTGGTGTATTGTTATTTTGGAGAGTTATTTTTTTTTCTTTTTTTTTTACTGCTCAAAATTGATTTAGTTGTGGCTCAGGGGAAAAACTGTAGAGGCAGCTATCATATAAATTGTATTTCTGAAGAGGTTCGACTCTTGAAAGAAAATTGCTATAGAAAGAAGCCATCTAGCTAAGAGTCTTTATGTCCTTGAATTTCATGTTCAAGAACACTTATCTTGGAAAATGATTTGACTGGTCAAAGGAGTCATTATAGGAAGAAGGTGGTAACCAACAGGCATCATTAAAACTTTAAGTTATAACTGGGATAAAAGAAATGATAGCTATCACAAATTGGTCCTTTTAAGGATCCTTCTAAAATGTTGGCCACCGTTAAATGTGATCGTTTTAAAAATTCCAGTTTTGGGGGCCAGCGCTGTGGCATAGCAGATTAAAGCCCCAGCCTGCAGTGCTGTCATCCCATATGGGCGCCGGTTTGAGTCCTGACTGCTCCACTTCCAATCCAGCTCCCTGCTAATGTGCCTGGGAAGGCAGCAGAGGATGACCCAAGTCCTTGGGCCCCTGCACCCACGTGGGAGAACCAAAGCTCCTGGTTTCAGCCTGACCCAGCTCCAGCCATTTGTGGCCATTTGGAAGACCTCTCTCTCTATATATATCTGTCTCTGTCTCTACCTCTCTCTCTAACTCTGCCTTTCAAATAAATAAAATAAGTATTAAGAAAATATTCCGCCGGCGCCGCGACTCACTACGCTAATCCTCTGCCTTGTGGCGCCGGCACACCGGGTTCTAGTCCCGGTCAGGGCACCGGATTCTGTCCCGGTTGCCCCTCTTCCAGGCCAGCTCTCTGCTGTGGCCAGGGAGTGCAGTGGAGGATGGCCCTGCACCCCATGGGAGACCAGGAGAAGCACCTGGCTCCTGCCATTGGATCAGCGCGGTGTGCCGGCTGCAGCGCACCAGCCGCGGCGGCCATTGGAGTGTGAACCAACAGCAAAGGAAGACCTTTCTCTCTGTCTCTCTCTCTCACTGCCCACTCTGCCTGTCCAAAAAAAAATTCCAGTTTTTAACTCAACAAACTACTACCATAAATCCGACCACCAGTGGGGGAAGAATTCATGTATCTGGTGATCTCACCATTTCACATGTGACCGAGCGTGTGGCTTTGTTCCCTCTAAAATGTGGCATGGAGAATGCATGTCATACTTACCTCCCCTATCGCCATGCTTCTCTCACGCCTCACCTTCCTGGACTGCATTTCAGTGGTAGGAGGATTGAAAATAGCTTTAAAGTTCTGGATATAAATGACTCATTTTATCAGGATTTGGTATTCTAAAAACTAACTTTTTTTAATTTTTATTTTTTTATTTTTGTTCTGTGAAGGCTACTTGTGTCAAGGAACAAGAGGGAGAGCTTTGAGCAGCCATTATTCATTCAGAATTGTTTCTAAGTGAAAAGACAGTACCATTATTTTTGCTGGGGCTTGTAGCTAATTGGGTTTATTAGGGTATGCATTTCATCAGGTGCAAAGTTGACATCCCCTCAGAAACCTACAAGTTCACAAGACTGCCCAAAGAAATGCACAGGAGATAAGACATAGTAATGCCATGTTGTACTAGCCAGCTAATTTTGCCTCCGTATTTTAGTCAAAAATTTGATCCATGCGTTAGTTAGCATTTACCATTTTAAGGACATTTAGATATTGTCATGAGAGATAGCTTCATTTTAATAGAGGACTAAATCATCTTTCTACGTGAGAAAGTATTTTTAGTTGGGCCTCAATCCTAGGCTTTCCCTTGACATGAGAAAGACCTGGCATCCCATCCCTGAGTTTTTTTTTTTTTTTTTTTTTTTTTTTTTTTGACAGGCAGAGTGGACAGTGAGAGAGAGAGACAGAGAGAAAGGTCTTCCTTTGCCATTGGTTCACCCTCCAATGGCCACCGCGGCCGGCACGCTGCGGCCGGCGCACCGCGCTGATCCGATGGCAGGAGCCAGGAGCCAGGTGCTTTTCCTGGTCTCCCATGGGGTGCAGGGCCCAAGTACCTGGGTCATCCTCCACTGCACTCCCTGGCCACAGCAGAGAGCTGGCCTGGAAGAGGGGTAACCGGGACAGAATCCAGCGCCCCGACCGGGACTAGAACCCGGTGTGCCGGCGCCGCAAGGCGGAGGATTAGCCTAGTGAGCCGCAGCGCCGGCCCCCATCCCTGAGTTTTTAGTACTGCGTAACTCAGCCCTTTCCCCAGTTGTGGGTTGCAGTCAGTGGAATCCTTTCAAAAGAAAAGGCCCTTCAGCAGTGCCTGGGGAAACAGTGCAGGTGGTACTGGAAGACAGCACATGCGCATTGACATGGTAACCATGTATATGGAACCTTGTTTTCTTTCTTTTTGTAAATGTCACTTACTTGAGAAGTAGAAAGGGAAAATACTCCTATCTGCTGGTCTCCTCACCAGATGCCTGCAGCAGCTGGGGCTAGGCCAGGCCAACACCAGGCTCCAGGAACTCGACCAGGTCTCCCACATGGAGGGCAGGAACCCAATGACTTGAACCATCATGGATGACTCTCAGGGTCTACGTTAGCAGGAAGCAGGAGTCAGGAGCCACAGCCAGGAAACAAACCCAGGCACTCCTGCTCCTCTGTTTTTCTTCTGTAGTTAATGAAAGCGATTTTACATGGCATTTACTGGAAATAGAAAACTTGATAATTCCAGAGATCTGGATTGGCCTGGTACACTTCTCAAATACTGAGAGTACAGGTTTGGGGCCAGCCCTGGCCTGAAGCGCCACCCTGTTTGTCACAATAAGGCCTCCATTATCGGGGTTGGATCAGTCAGCATGGCCAGCCCTATCAGCATCTTACTAAAAGGCTTGAGTGATGAACTTGAAGGGTGAAACAGTGGATCTTCAACGTGGCAGCCCTGTCATGAAAATGCCAAATATTGTCGTGGCACAGATTACCACGTCACTGCCAACTCCTGTCTGCTGATAGCAGTAGGTGCACGCCAGAAGCAAGGGGAGACACGCTTTGGTTTAGTCCAGCAAAATGTGGCCATCTTTAAATTAATGATTTCCCATGTTATCCAGTGTAGCCCCTGCTGCAAAGTGTTTCCAATCCAGTGAATATCTTAACTTAGCCTGAAAGTTGAGTGCATATCCTAAAAACCATGTTACTGGAAGCAGCTGTTACGTGGATACTGCTCGTTTCCGTTTCCATTTCTTGACGGGGCAAAAGCTTGGTGTCCACTCTGAAAGCTGTCATGCGTGGGTTCCTGAGAGCACGTGGGCTCAAGTGCTCCTGTGTGGAGTGGAGTGGATGTCGCTGGAGTCCCTCTGAAGGCTCTGAGCTCAGATGCAGGAACTGGTCGAGATCCTGAGCAGTGGGACACTGCCCACAAAGCGGTGGTTTCCAGTGGCTATGAGATTATTAAAATGCAAGGTTATGCATCTTGGGTCATTGGCCTGGCACTAATTTAACGGAGTACTTTGAAGGATCTCGGGAGCATACATCCAGTTTCTGCATAATTGAGCCTGTCTGGAATAGATGAAGTATTCCTCAGTTTCCTGTGTCCTGGGAGAGAATGGTATTTCAGACCTTGTAAAGATCAAGCTGACCCCTGAAGAGGAGGCCTGTTTGAGAAAGAGTGCGGAAACACTTGGGAAATTCAGAAGGAGCTCAGCTTTAAGGTTGTCCAAAGCCACCATTCTGAAGAGACTACAGAGGAGGTTGTAGATATGGGATTGTATCTTTCGGGTAAACTTGAACTCCTAAGCGTTGTGGAGTGTCACCCCTGTTTAGCCCTCCAGCTCTCTGATTTAGCATCCAGATCCCGGATGATACCTAATTCCTAAGTGACTCTCAAAGAAGATATTTTGGATACCATTGATGTACCAGTACTTGCCTTATAAATGCATGAAGGTTTTTCAGGACATTCGTGGAAATGGAGTTAAAAGATAGGTTTATTTTGGTGCCAAAAGTGTTGAAATCTATGCAATCAGGGACCTTCAAAAAGTTCATGGAAGTTGCGTAGTATGAGAAAACTATGCATTATTTCATTTTTGCAGCAGCAGCTTCTTCTTTAATTCTGTTTTACATAAACTCATTGAGGTATCCTCATGTAATTGCCATTTGGTTTCAAAGCTGTTTATTGTGTTACAGAAATTCTCATTCTCCTTAAATGCATACTGATCCATTCTGGCTGGTTAATCCCTATGTTAACTTATACACTATTTAGAAAAGTTGAAACTTTCTCCACAGTAAAAATAAAAGTACATATGTACAAACACAACTACTTTCTATAAGGAATTCATCTTGGGGCTGCCTTTATTCCCCTGGGACAGCATATCTGCTGGACCATTAAGAAGACATAACGCATGAGGGCCGGTGCTGTGGCCTAGCAGGTAAAACTGCCGCCTCTAGTACCAGCATTCCATATGGGCGCCGGTTTGAGTCCTGGCTGCTCCACTTCCAATCCAACTCTCTGCCATGGCCTGGGAAAGCAGTGGAAGATGGCCCAAGTCCTTGGGCCCCTGCATCTCTGTGGGAGACCTGGAAGAGGCTCCTGGCTTCGGATCAGCTCAGCTCCGGCTATTGCAGCCATCTGGGGAGTGAATCAGTAGATGGAAGACCTTTCTCTCTGCCTCTGCCTCTGCCTCTTGGTAGCTTTGCCTTTCAAATAAATCTTAAAAAAAAAAAAAAAAAAAAAAAAAGACATGACTGTCTTGGGCTGCAGCTGCATGTAGATTGATTGTGTTCATGTGTGCCCATGAATCAGAGTCATTAGGTTGAGATGGAAAACTAGTAATGACTGGATTATAGCTGTTAGAAAATGGCCATTGGCGGGGGGGGATGAACCAACAGAAATGGAAGACCTTTCTCCCTGTCTCTCTCTCTCACTGTCCATTCTGCCTGTCAAAAAAAAAAAAAAAAAAAAAATGTTTTATTGCAGTAAAGTGGAAAACTTTTATACCAGGAATTCTGACTGAAGTAGTACAGGAAACATCCCTAAATTCTAAATTTTGCAGTTACCAAAAATTGTTTGAATGAAATAATTTTTATTTTATTTATTTGAAAGGCAGAAAGACAAAAGAGAAAGAGAATGTTCCATGCTCTAGTTCACTTTCCAAGTGGGCAAAGTGACTGGGGCTGCATCACACTGAAGCCAGGAACCAGGAGCTCCAGTTGGGTCTCCCACGTGAGTGGCAGGGGCCCAGGCACTTGGGCCAACATTCCTACCTTCCCAGGTGCATTAGCAGGAAGCTGGATAAGAAGCTGGAGCAGCTCAGCTCCAAGTGGCGCCTTAACCCTGCTGTGCCACAACAGTGGCCCTGAGTGAAGTCACTGTAGAACTGCCTTTGAAAACCAGGCCTGTTAGCACACTAAATCCAGAAGCATGTTCTACGTTGTTCTTCCTGGGCAGAGTGGGCCCTGGCTGTTGCCCAGTTTACTTTACATTAACAGAAAGCTTTTGCTTTTGAATTGTCCTCTATTGTTAATCACTGTTATAAAAATTGGCCACTTTAATGAGTACTTCAGGGATTGTATTTCTCAAAAAGTTACTTGTATGCTTTTTATTCCTAAATCAATTGACTTCACTACGGATTACAAACTTTATGTATGTGATACAGGAAAGGTTTGGTTTCGGAGAAGTGAGATGCTTGTCTGACCTTTACTTAAATGATAGAAGATGGGAGCCAATATTTAAAAATTCACATTACCCTTCCTTAATGCAGTTGAAGATTTAAATAAGTAATACAGTATGTTCAAACACATCTTACCTTAGGATCCGTGTGGATATCAACAGATCTACTCCACAGTGAACATATTACCATCTGTTCTCTAAACCAAGCCAGTCTTGCTTAGTTGAAATTTATGAAATGGACTTGGGTCAGCAATCTTCCCAAAAAATGACCTTTTACCATGCTGTTGAGGACTCCCAAACTATCCCACTGCCCTGATTGGCCAGGGAGATTGAGTGGGAGTAGCTGAGGCGCCGCATTCCCTACGGCGGGAAGAGTGTGGTTCAGCTGCTCCAGGAGACGAGAACTTTTTAGAGTTCAGTTGCTGAGCTCCTGTTTCCTCTTACCCAGCCCGTGAGCTTTTGTTCCATTTATTCAAGCTAAGTTAACACCCTACTGAAGGATGTCAGCATGCTTATGTCTGTTTTATCATTCTGTTCACCCTCTGGGTCAGCCAGTATAGTCTGGGTCATGCTGAAATAGAAAATGATCTCCAATCTGTGCCTTAAAACAACAGAGGTTGATTTCTTGTATAAAATCCAGCGCTCTGCAGACGCGTGCTCCTTGGTGTGATGCTGAGGCCCTCGGTGCTTTGGTCTGGGGCACTACTGCAGCGGCATGTATCCATGGTTGCTGTGGAGAGGGAAGAGAGGCCCGGAGACTCCAGCCCCTGCAGTTCAGTGTCCAGCCTGGAAGTAGCAGATGCGTGTGTGTCCTCCTCACATTTCCTTACCTGATCACATGGTTGCCTGACGTGAATGAGGCGGGGAAGTTTAAACAGCCCGCTACCCATATCCAGAAGTAGGTGAATAGCAATCCTGTAGCTGCCAGACCATTCAGGGAAAGTGGTCACTGTTGCAAGAAACAGATGCTTTAAAAACCATTTTTTTAAAAGATTTACTTACTTGAGAGGCAAAGATACAGAGAGAGAAGGAGAGAGAGAGAGATCTTCCATCTGCTGGTTCACTCTCCAAATGGCTGCAGCAGTTGGGCTGGGCCAGGCCAAAGCCAGGAGCTTCTTCGGAGTCTTCCACATGGGTTCAGGGGCCCACTAACCTGGGCCATCTGCTGCTTTCCCATCGCATTAGCAGGAAGCTGGATCAGAACTGGGACTCGAACTGGCACCCATATGGAAGCCAGTACTGCAGGTGGAGGTTTCCCTTTTCATGTCACAGCACCGGCCCCATGAAACTGGTGCGTGAATGGGTGTTGTAGAGGTACCTTGTCTTTCTGTATCATAGAACCAACACAGCTGTGGAGAAAGTGTCCTGGACGCAGACAGTTGGCTTAAAAGCCACGTCACTGTAACCTCTTTGACCTCTGTTTCTCATATATTAAGTGGTGGTCATAATTTCTGCCACAAAGAATTGTGAAGATTAAATGATATGTAATGCCTGACCAGTGCCTGACACACAAGTGTAGGCATTATTATTACAACCCAGCTGTGCTCTTTGTTTCCTGGTATCAGAATTGTGTGGTCTTACTCTGTTTTATGATGAGGCTAAATTACCAGATTCTTGAAAATCACTGTTGATGCTGTAATCGTTGACCTACCCAGAGCCTTGTTCATCCAGGGCTGAGGTTGGTAACAGCGCTACACTCCTGCAAATGAGGAAATGGAGCTAAATAAACTGCTCCTTGACCAAAGCATTTCAAAACTCAGAGTTTTTAATTACAATAACTGCCTGTTTGTTAGAATGGACGCTGTAAGGGTTTTCTGGGATTAATTGAATCAGGGGTTCCCCCTTGGCAACTGACCGATTCCGTATCACTGAGAAGGGAGCGTGGAAAATGATTCTGTCCGTGTCTTGGTTGACATGCCATTTGAAGACAGTGTCATTAGGCTCAGTTGCAGAGAAAAATGTAGGCAGCACATTGTAAACCGTGGTCAGAGAGGTGCTGGCTTTTCAACTATGAAAATCTGCAAAGCTCCTCAGTTGGACAAAGCAGTTCTTTTTGTGGCCCATGCTGGACATGCGGCATCTGTGTCCTCCCACTCCTGCCAAGTGCGACTGGTGCTCCCCGATGGTGACGAGCAGACACTCTCCCCAGGGATGCAGTGCTGTCTCTAGTTGAGACCCTCTCCTGAAGGGTCCATCACAGTGCAAACCAGAGAGCTCTGTGCAAGCGGGGGTGCAGGGAGACACATCCCATGGGCGTGTGTGTCTTCAAGAGGAGCTGCTGCTTCCAGAGCATGGAGCTGGTTGGCACAGGCCCCTACAGGCTATGGTATGGATGTGGATAACCTCACCCATCTCCCCCTGTCACAATACTTAAGCCAAATGAGAGATAATTATGGGGCAATGCTTTTAACAATCATACCATGGTACTTAGATGCACAGGGGCTTTGTTCGTAGACTGCATCACACATGTTCTGACAGTGCTGTAAGGATAACATCATCTGTGTGGAGCACTTACCATGTACTTGATGCTGTGCTTTATACGTATAACCTCCCTTAATTCCCACAACTCTGTGTGCAGGTAATTATCATCTCTGTTGTACATGTGTAGAAACTATGACTTAGAGTGAGCCACCTTCCCCAGTGGTGGGGCTGAGATCTATACAGAAGTCCGTTTGCCACCAGAGCCTGTGCTGACAGCAGCAGTGCTAGGACTGGGGTAAACGCCCCAGATTTACAAATTCCAACAGGATGCAGCCCCTGAGTTTGGAAACAGGGGAAGATTCAGTCTCAAGTTGACATAAATAAGCATCAACATTAAAAAAAAAAGCCTAGCCCGCTGTGGAAGTAGCCATTAAGACTTGCATGTTGCTGCACAGTCCCATCAGGGAGATCTGTGTCCTTGGGAACATATGTCTGGGGTCTGGCTGGCAAGAACAAAGTATAGCACCGGCTGTAGGGCTGTGGAGGTACCATCTTCATAGCAGGACCATATAGACTTGAAAGAATGAGTATGGGACTCACGCTGTCTGGTACAGAGATTGTTCCATAATGCCAATCAATGAGTGTCCCCACCCTTGGGGGGTGTACAAGTGACCCACACACTAGAGGCATGCTAGGATCCAACCCCCTGTTCTAATTTAATTCCAAATCAGCTGTCACTTGTGAAACCCTTACTTAGTTTCTTTCCACACTGTCTGGCACATAAGAACATGTTGGTTTATCTGCCATTCATTGACTTTCTCTTTATTAAAGCTCCTACTAAGTTTCTTCTTTCTGTCGTCTCTATGGCTCGGAAGTTTTTAGCGACCTAAGTATATTCATTAGGATAGACAGCAATCCCACTCTCAGTTGCATCTTTATCAGGAACAATATGCACTGTCCTTCGGACAGAAAATCCACCTGGGGGTGGGAGGGTTGATGATGTAGGGCGTGTTGCTTTTCATAGCGAAGTTTTATGTTATTTAGCTAATAGACTTCTCATAGAGTGAAAGGTGTGTTGGGGCTGGCATTGTGGCATAGTGGAATAAGCCACAGTCCACAGTGTCGGCTTTCCATATGGGTGCCAGTTCAAGTCCCAGCTGCTCCACTTCCAATCCAGCTCCTTGCTAATGTGCCTGGGAAAGCGGCGGAGGATGTCCCAAGGGCCTGGGCCCCTGCATCCATGTTGGAGACCTGAAAGAAGCTCCCGGCTCCTCACTTCAGCCTAGCCCAGACCTGGCTGCTGTGATTCTCTCTCCCTCTCTCTCTCTCTTTCTTCCTCTTCTTCTCTCCCCCCTCCTCAGCTTTGCGTTTCAAGTAAATAAAATATTTTTTAAAAAAGAATACCGAGGTGTGCTTTTGTCTGGGTAGCTAGACTGCAGCCCTGGCCTTTTATTGGTACTGCTCTGCTCTGCCCAGGAGCCGGGAGTACTAGCTGTCAGCAGGAAGTATTGGCTGGCCAGCAGGGTATTACCTGGGTATTTTTCTCTTTAACATTCGATGCCTGATTTTTTTTTTTCTCTTCTAGTTGAAAGACTTTCGAAGTAAAATGCAATCAATATTTCCACCGATTCCCAAGAACTCGCAATCAGCTGCTGAGTGGGAGGAGGCGTTGAAACCCAAGGGAGATGGGCACAGATGAGCACGGAACAGTGCTGCGCAAGAGGGCCTCGGAGACATCGCGGCAGCCGGGGGTCGGGATTGGGCTCGGCTTCAGCCTCGCACACTGCTGAGGACCCCGCGGGATGGGAAGCGCTTGACCCGCAGCCTCTGTGTGTGTATGTGTATGTGTGTGTGTGACCTGCAGTCTGTGTGTGCGTATGTGTGTGTGTGACCCGCAGCCTGTGTGTGTGTGTGTGTGTGTGTATGTGTGATCCGCAGCCTGTGTGTGTGTGTGTGTGTGTGACCCGCAGCCTGTGTGTGTGTGTGTGTGATCCGCAGCCTGTGTGTGTGTGTGTGACCTGCAGTCTGTGTGTGTGTGTGTGTGTGTGTGATCCGCAGCCTGTGTGTGTGTGTGTGTGTGTGTGACCTGCAGTCTGTGTGTGCGTATGTGTGTGTGTGACCTGTAGCCTGTGTGTGTGTGTGTGTGTGTGTATGTGTGATCCGCAGCCTGTGTGTGTGTGTGTGTGTGTGTATGTTCGGAGGGTAAGATTCCCCCCAAGCTCAGACTATTTAAAGGTAATAATTACAGGAGTAACTTCCCTGTGTGCGGAATCCAGAGGAAGTGATTCTGCTGGTGACTTTAACAGTTGAAACCAAATTTCCTGCCTGGACAAGTTTGTAATATAAGTGCTGGGAAGTCTTTATCAGTAGACCCCTATTGCAGGATAGCTCAGTGCATGTAATGAATTATTTTCAAGAGCCTTTCTTGACGGAATACGACTGTCAGAATTTGGACGGCTTCGTCCCATCAGCCAGCCTCGAAGGGACAGGTTAGGCAAATTCTCTTCGGCAGATGGGTGTCCCTGCCGCCCTGGATGTGGTCTTTGACATGCAGCTCGCACACACGTGCCGTTGATTTACCTGATGGAGCTGAGAGTTCCTGAGTGAGAAGCAGGAATGGTAACCTAGGAAGGTACGATTGGGCTGAAATAATAACGGCGATACATGGGTATAAAATGTACTTTTTTGAAAAGATGTTCTGGGTCCCTGAAAACTGAAAGTTTGTACTTTGGCTTGAGTTGTCCAAGTAAGAAACTGAGTTGACTCCTATCTTGAATACTTTTTTTTTTCTGAGACCACTTCAACTTACATGATTTTTGAGAGCGAGACCTAGAAAGTGAGCTCCCACCCACTAGTTCACTCTCCAGATACCCACAACGGCTACAGCCAAAGCCAGGAACCAGGAACTCCATCCCAGTCTCCCATACGGGTGGCAGGAACCCAGTTAGCTAAGCCATCACCACTGCCTCCCAGGGACTGATTAGTAGGAAGCCAGAGTTGGAGCCGGGGACTTTGATGATGGATGCAGGCTAAGTGCTTGCCCCATCCTAGATACTTCAACCAGCAAGTCACCTGAGCACTGAGTCTCACTAGGAAGTGTTGGGACTGCCTCCCCGGAGACGCTGCCATGGAAAAGTCTAGCACATACCCCACCCCCCGCTGTCCTCCACGACATCAGAAAACATGGGGACCAGTTCTACATACAGGTATCTGCACTGCAGATTCAGTTTTATAAAGAAGAGAAATAACTTGAACATGTCAGCGTCCAAAGAAACAAGCTCTGGTAGGGTTTCCGTTGTACAATTTCTTACCATTGTGTAGACTCTAATTAGTCAGCAATCAGGTTTAATAAAGTACATTTGAAATTTCTGTTACAGTGAAGCCTTTTAGTTGGAAGGGAAAATTTGTAAATGAAATGTCAAGTGCATAATGTAACATTTTTCTCTAGACACTGTTACCCTGTTAAAATTGCTGTATTGTTAATTGAACAGGTGTAATCTGTGTCTACAATTTATATGTAACCTGCTGAAAACCCAAGACTAGAAGGAGAGTATTGTGGAATTTATCACACAGATGGAGGAGCAAAAACTCTCCTCCCATCTTCCATGTGTAACCAGTTCTCTGCTGAGAGGTTATTTCTAGGGGCTGGCATTGTGGCTTAGCGGGTAAAGCCACTGCCTGCAGCACCAGCATCCCACATGGGCACTGATTCCTGTCCCGGCTGCTCCATTTCCAATTTACCTCCCTGCTGATGGCCTGGGGAAAGCAGTGGAAGATGACCCAAGTCCTTGGGCCCTTGCACCCATGTAGTAGACCAGAGTGAAGCTCCTGGCTGCAGCTTGGCCCAGACCTTGCCATTGCAGGCATTTGGGGAGTGAGCCAGCAGATGGAAGGTATCTCTTTCTCTCTCTGTTTCTCCCCCTCACTGTGTAACTTTGCCTTTCAAATAAATAAATAAATCTTTTTTTTTTTTTTTAAAGAGTGCTTCTTTGTGTGGCATGCCTGTTTACAAAACCCTGTCCTACAGGACTTCTCTCGCCTTTGATGACAGGAGACTCCTAAGGATGACTGAGTCAGACTCCCTAGAATAGGTGCCGAGCACAAGCCCCCATGGCATGGTAGAAACAGGAAAAGGGAACAAAGACGAAGAGCCGGAAAGAAAAGCAGTGCACCAAAATGTTTTCCGGCAGTCACGCTCAGATAACAGAGGACTTTGTCCTGTGTGTGTTCCCCTTAACCAGAGGCGTATTGTCAAGTTGGTTAACAGAAAGGAAAAATGTTCAGCAGATGATGTTCTTCACGTGAGGGGCCAGTTCCTGGGTGTGGCAGAGGAAGTGGCAGGGAATCCCAAGTCCACCTTCTTTGCTGTCTTTATGTTGGGTAGAGGATGGCAGACATCCTCACCCTGCTCTCTGGAGCATACAGAGCTGTAACCACCCTATTCTCCAAGATGACGGCGGCTCCGTAAGCACGCCATCGCCTGGAGGCAGCGCCCGCCACCTCCACGTCCTGTCCCGGCCCACAGTCAGGATGTGGCTTCCAGGTGCTGGGAGCTGAGCTCCACACGCAGAGGCTCAGCAGCCAGAGCTGCAAGAGCAGTGGTGGGCAGAGCAGAGCGTGCGGCTCCGGAGGCCCTGGCTTCCTGGGAGGGAAGGCCTGTGCTGCTAAGTTACGCGCGCTTGTAAAATCGCATCCCGGGGCTGAACCGCCTGCAGGTGGAAGGTCAGAGGTGTAGCGGCCCCCACGCTGCCTCTAAGTTTATCCCTAGGAGAATCGCAGGCTCCAGGGCAGGGGATGAGCCGTGGCTGCCTCAGGAAGACCCCGTGCGCCTGCCCGGCCAGCGCTAGTGCCCCTTTCTCCCATCACTCTTAGTTTTACTTTCACAGGGAGTGTGGGACGAAACTTGCAAATTAAGCCTGGCAACAAGGGGAACATCGAAGAAATTAAGGGGTGGGAGGGAGCCCATGGGAACAAAAGTAATTAAAACCCACTGAATTCAGCCACTTCACTTGTGTGGGGAGCAGCTCGGACTAGACTAAGTTACTGGAATTAAGACTTATTCTATGCACCTGCTCTCCCACAATATGGCGCTGGGAGAGAAAACAGCTTCTACACAGCTGCCTCCAGTTCAACCAATAAACTGTAGGACTTGCTCCTGATTGGAGGAGAGCAGCGTGCTCGGCATGTGGGCAGCCGAGTTGGGATTGGCAGAGGAGGACTATAAAGGAGGAGAGAGACGGCATGCACCAGGAACATCTGAGGGAACACCTGTGCAGCCCCCGAGAGAGCCGGCCGGCGGTGTGCCTCTCCCCTGCGGAAGTGGGGAATGTGGCCAGGGGGAACTGCCCTTCCACGGAGGTGGAAGGGACAGTAGCCAACCCGGGAAGAACCAGCAGCAAACCCGGGGAGGGCCGAGCAGACGAAAGAACAGCGCAGGGTCCTGTGTCGTTCCTCCACGAAGAGGGGGAGCGACATAATGGTGCCGTGACTCGGATATGAAGCCTAGGCAGGGCTTAGTGTCGTTCCCCCACGAAGAGGGGGAGCGACACACTTGGGGCACAATTTATTCTCTCCGCAGCTTGGTTGGAGGAGAATGTTTATTTTCACCTCATTTCTGTGTATTTCTTCAAAACAAGTAGTTACAAATAAATGAAATCAGAGAGGCAAACTATAAATTCAAGTAGGTTTCCTAAGACAGGGTCACCCATCTTTGTCTCATTCTCTATCATTGCCAAATGGGGAGTTTTTCCTTTCGGCCAAGTGTCAGGATCTCTGGTGCCCAGGCTGGGTCGTGGACACTGTGACTGAGGGAGGAAAAGGACCCTACCCTAGGGAGTGAGGCTGGCGGCCCACATTGTCTCCGCCGGATAACTCGGTCCTGGGGACATTGAGAATCGCGGTTGCCAGAAGTGCATGTAGTGCCAGTGTCAGCAGAGTGACTTAGTTCTTAGCATCTTCCTCACATAGCTGGATCCGGTCCTTTGCACCATTACCATTTGATGAGGTTGATCGCTTACTTAAAATCATAAGAAAAATGGGCAAGGACGTGTTTAATTGTACTTGACGACAGGGCAAGGAACTCTCGTAAGCAGCTCAAGCAGGGGGAGTGGGCATGTGGCACGACCATAGCACCTGCTACCTGCCCATCCGAACTCTCCCCAGCATCCGTCTGCACACGGCCCCGGCAGCTCCCAGGCTGCAGCCCGGCAGGCAGCGCTCTGCAGGTCACGTCCAGGGGCGCGTGTGAGACATGCGGCTCTGGGCCTTGCTCGCCAGCTGGCCAGCGTGACAAGGACATGTGGACAAAACTGAGTCCTCATGGAGCCGGGCGAGGCTTTGAAGACTGCCTTTTCCTTTCCCGACTGGGTAATGGAAATGTGTTTGTTTGTTTAAATGTATTTATTTGAAAAGCAGAGCTACACTCCCCAAATGGCCACAACAGCTGGGGCTGGGCCAAACACCACGAGTCAGGAGCTTCTCCCAGGTCTCTCCACATGGGTGCAGGGGCCTAAGCACTTGGGCCATCTTCCACTGCCTTTCCAAGTGCATTAGCAGGGGGCTGGATCAGAAGTGGAGCAGCTGGGGAATGAACCGGCAGCCATATGGGATGCTGACATTACAGGCAGCAGCTTAACACACTATACCACCGTGCAGACTCCTGTGTTTTTATCTTACTGCATCACGTATCTTCCTCAACTGCCCCTCTTGTAGGTGTAAACCCCTCCCCCCATCATCGGCTCCAAGCAAATCCTGCAGGCAGACAGCCACGTCTGGAAGTTACCAACGGGTGAACCTGCAATGCAGCCATCACCTGCGCCTGTCTCCTCCCGCTGCAGTCCACGGTGACCATGGCTACACAGAGCTCATGCCTCATCCAGGAGAGGACACAGACCTAAGAAAACTGGAGAATGGTAAATTTGTGACAGCTGAAGTGAGCCCTCTTGTCCAACGATGAGAAGGGGTGGAGGAAAACCTGTGGTGCAGCAGGTTGAAGCCCCGGCCTGCAGTGTCAGCATCCCATAGGGGCGTCAGTTCAAGTCCTGGCTGCTCCACTTCCAATCCAGCTCCCTGCTAATGCACCTGGGAAAGCAGGTGAGGGAGGCTCAGGTCCTTGGGCCCCTGCACTCATATGGGAGACCCTGAAGAAGCTCCTGGTGCCTGGCGCCTCAGCTCCGGCTGTTGCAGGCATTTGGGGAGTGAACCAGCAGATGGAAGACCTCTCTCCCTCCCCTTTCTCTACCTCTCTCTTTCAACAAAATAAATCTTATTTTTAAAACTGATTGTGATGAAATATCTGAAAAGGGCCCCTTATCCAATCTACCATCTCTGTTTTCAGAAGGAGAGAGGAGGAGAGGGTGCAGGGTAGGTGGGCTTTACCGAGTGGGAGGTGAAGTAGCACCTCCTCTTGCCAGGAGGGGGCGCTGCCCAGCACATCAACTTGCACCCCCGTTGTCCCTGTGTCTTCCCGGATGTGTCCCACAGAGATGCTCCCTGCAAACACGAGGCTCTGAGCTGGGGTGGGGGTGGGGTTCAGAGTTCCCACAGGTGGGTGCTCGTTCTGGCTTCTCAAGATGCCAAATGATAGTCGAGGAACAGGGAGGGAAGGGCTGGGCGGAAACCGCAGTCTCGGGTGAGACCCTTGCCTGGGACACGGGCTTTCAGGACCAAGCCAGGCGTTGGGGAGCGGGCGAGGCCCTCACTGGGAAGAGGATCCAAGTGTGCGGGGGCCGTGCGGTACAGCCAGGGCCCAGGACACTGACCTCTGCCTCCTCACGCCCACCTGCACTGCCGAAACCCCACAAAACAAAAACACGGAAATGATGAGAAGCTGGTTCCCGCGGCAAGGCCTGGGCTGCAGGGCTCCTAACTCCCGGTCCTCTGACGGCCCCGCAAGGAAGACGCACACCCCAGCTACAGGCCGGCTTCCTTGTACACCCCACGAGGAGGGGGCAGTCTCGCTGTGTGACACCTGGCCGCCCGAGGCACCTGGACGCAGGAGACCCGGGCCCCTGCACGTGCCCCTCGGGGGCGGCCACCTCCCTCCCTCCCGCATGTGGCATCCGCGGTGCACCCAGAACTCCGGCTCCGGCTCCTTTCCGCCAGGGACGGTTTTATTTCGGAGCCGCAAGAGCCGAGTTGAAGCTTTAGTCTGCAACTAAGATTAGGGGGGCACAGAAATGCCTTGGGCCAGCTCAGCTGCTCTCAGAGTTGTTCTTCACCAAAGAAATCAGGCAGAAACCAAGCCGCCGGCTTCTTCCCTGAGAGCCCACTGCACCCTAAAACGCCCGGTGGTTCCCCGTTCTAGCCCGCGTGCGCCTTTACTGTCAGCTGCCACGTGACATCTTTGCTCCTCCTCCAAGCTGAGCCCACCGCCCACTAACTGCCTGGGTGACAGCCAGCAGGCTGCAGGGAAGCAGCGGGCCTGAGACGAAGCCTGGGACTGCGGGGCTCCTGCCCGCCCGCCCGTCCGGGACTCCTGCGTGGCACCTTCTCCTCCTCCTGGGTCAGTTTTCAACTTGCGCTTTCCATTTTCTCAACCCTCTTGCACACCTGTCTCTTCCTGGAAGCCTCCAGTCCTTTGTAGAAGCCGACAGGGTAGACGTTAGATACGAATAACTACTACTGAATCTTCCCGCCGTAGCATTCTTACTTCGGGAGGTAGCTGAAATGTCGAGTTCATGATCGACGCAACGCAGAACACCTCGCGACCAGCATGCCTCCAAGTGTTCGCTTCTGCAGCAGCTCCTGGGTGCCACCCTCCTGGAACTCAGGGACTGCGACTTCCCAGCGTCTGGGACGCTCAGGCTCACCTGGAGCAGTGGCCCTGCCCTTCGGGGCACAGCCTGAAGCTGGGGAGTAGCTGGAGAGGGAGGCTGGGGATGCAGTAGCACCGCTGGTTGGGGAGCCACGTGTTAGCACAGGGACGCTCCCACGAGGGGCCCCGCAGAACACCGGGCGCCCTGGCTGGCCGGTCGTGCAGGGAAGGTAAACCGAGTCTCTCCCGGCCAGGGGAGGCTCCAGCCACTGCTTCGCTCTCCAGGGAGAGCCGGGGCTCACTGCGCAGAGACGCACGCTCGGTTCTCAACAGTGATCCTGGTCACTCGCCCTTCCACGCACACTGGCAAAGCACCTGCCCTTTACCCACGTGCCAGGTGCTAACCACTGGTCACATCTTGAATGAAGGAAGCGACCCACGCTGGAAGCCGCGTGACTCCCGTCACTTCCGGTCAGCGCCCTGGCCGGGATCCGCGGCCAGCGTCAGCCTTCCGTGCGGACTCGCTCCCCGCAGAGGGCGTGGCGGACGCCCTAAGTAGAAGGCGCTTATGGACAGTGCGCGGGCAGAGGGAAAGCCCGCACTGCGCCCAGCAGAGGGCGGCCGGGGTGCAGGGCGCGGCCTCCTAACCACGGCGCAGCCCCGAGCCGCCTGCCCCGGCTGGGAAACCCACGGCGAGGACGCTGTGCTGGAGGCGGCCCCGCCACCCGCCAGGCCCCGCACCTGGCCGGCTGCGTTGTGCTCTTTGGTGTTCCCTAGAACCAAGGCCACCCAAGCTCTGCCGCCCAGGCCATCAGAAGGCACGCGCAACCTGCGTGTCCCCGTGGTCACGGGCGCCGGGGTCCCGCGTGTCACCACCCGGGTGGGGCTCCCTTTAGCCAGCGGCAAGTGTCCCCCGCCCCCGCTGCCCCTCTCCTGGGTCGCAGCCGCACTCGGGTCTCCCTGACACACGTGCGCGCCCCACGCCCGGCTCCTGTTTCGAGAGACCGTCTCTCAGCCTCAGGCTCTTATCCCTAGCATCTCTTAGCCATTGAGGAAAACGGGTCTGGGTCCTACGCTTCACGTTAAGTACTGTTTTGAAAGAAAGTGGCTGAAGGAGTGAAGCGGTAATGGTGAACTTTTAGGGCCCTGAATGCGTAGTGGTGGTGGCTGACGGTGCTAGGAATGAGTGATGGGTGGTGGTAGTGCTGGAGTTGGTGTTTATGTGTCGGTCATGATGGCAGTGGTGGTCACAGCAGAGGTGACGATGACAGCAGTGATGGAGGCAGAAGTGATGGTGGTGATGGTGGTGATGTAGTTATTGTTGGCATGGTGGTGATGCCATTGTTGCTGCTGTTGGTGGTGGTGTTATTAATGGTGATGGTGGTAGTGATGGTGGGGTTTGTGATGGTACTGGGTGGAGTTTGTGATGTTGGCAGTGGTGGTGGCAGTGGTGATGGTGGTGGTGGTGGTACTGATGATGATGATGATGGCTTTGTTGATGGTGTGGTTGTAGTGATGGTGTGGGTAGTGATAGTGGTGTTGGTTACTGTGTTGGTGATGATATTGGCTGTAGGCATGGTGTTGTTATTGGTGATTATATTGTTACTGGTGATAGTATTATTGTTTGTTGATGGTGTTGGTGGTGATAGAGTTATTGGTGGTAGTGATGGTGTTGCTCATGGTACTATTGGTGATGTTGGTGGTAATGGTGAAAGTATTGGTGTGGGAGTGATGGTGTTGGTGTTGGTGATGATACCATTGATAGTGATGGAGTTGTTGGTGATGATGGTGTTGATAGTGATGCTGTTATTGGTGATGATGGTGTTGGTGATGATGGTGTTATTGGTGGTAGTGATGGTGTTGCTCATGGTGCTATTGGTGATGTTGGTAGTAACGGTGAAGGGATTGGTGTGGCAGTGATGGTGTTGGTGATGATGGTGTTGATAGTGATGGTTTTATTGGTGATGATGGTGTTGGTGATGATGGTGTTGATAGTGATGGTTATTGGTGATGATGGTGTTGGTGATGATGGTGTTGATGGTGATGATGGTGTTGATAATGATGGTGTTATTGGTGATGATGGTGTTCATAATAATAGTGTTATCGGTGATGATGGTGTTGATAATGATGGTGTTATTGGTGGTAGTGATGGTGTTGCTCATGGTGCTATTGGTGATGTTGGTGGTAATGGTGAAGGGATTGGTGTGGCAGTCATGGTGTTGGTGATGATGGTGTTGTTAGTGATGGTGTTATTGGTGGTGATGGTGTTGATAGTGATGGTGTTATTGGTGGTGATGGTGTGGTAGATATGGCGCTGATGGCATTCGTGGTATGGCGATGATGGTGTCAGTGTTCTTGGGGATGGTGTTGGGATGATGGCATTGTGGTGATAGCGCTATCGTTGCTGGTGGTGCTACTGGTGATAATATTGGTGAGAGTAGTGATGGTGTTATTGTTGGTGGTGATGTACTTGGTGGTGATCATGTTGATGGCATTTTTGGTGCTGGTGCTGGTGCTATTACATACCAGTCCCTCAGGATGACCCCCGCCCCCACCAAAAGACCTGCCCTGCCATGGCGCACATGCTAAGCTATGCACGTGGACTCGTGTGAGTGCCCGTCTGGCCACTTTGGCCTTGGTGCCTCCAAAGTTTACAAAACCCCTGAAGTTTTTAAATGAAAATAGGGTTAAGGCACTTGGATCCTCTAAAGTAGAAAGAATAAGTGAACCGCCCAGCTGTAGTCATAAGCAATTAGTGTGATTCTGGGAGCGCTTTGCTGCAAGGTAGTGGGAAAGCTGATTATAGATGAGCCAGGAGCAGCGAGGGTGGTCAGAGCCGGCCCTCAGCCGGGGAGGGGAAGGCAGGCTGCGCTCGGCGTGCCCGTGCGGCTCCAGAGCCGCCCTCTCCACAGCAGCGGGGGCCAGCCCAGAGGACAGGCCAGCCGTGGGGAGGGCACGGCTCGGCCCCCAGGCCGCGGCAGGGAGGGCTGTCGGGGGAGCCGGCCCCTCCGCTCTCCCTGCAGCTTCAGAGGCGAAGGCAAAGCTGAAAATAAACCCAGAGAAGGTGAGAAAATGAGGACAGGGAGGGCGAGCCTGGGAGGACAGAGGGAGCCAGGACGTGCTGGCCGGGGCAGGCAGCGGGCAGGCTCGGAGGCGGCCTGCGTGGCTCTCTCAGCACGCACCCTGAGGACCACCCCCCCAGCCCCAGGGCAGAGGAGCTGTGGCCCTCATCAGCCCTCCCGCGTGCCCAGGTGTGTCCCAGCTGTGTCCTGCTCCAGGTCCCTTGCGAGCCACTCTCCTGGGTCTTGTGCCTTGTGCGTCACATTGTTGAGGGCGACAGAAGACGGCCTCCTGGCCCTGTCAGCTCTCGCAGGAGTTCGCTGTCCTGAGTTCCTGTGGTTTTTAGAGACGTGAGGGCTTCAGTCTCTTCCTTGGATACTGTGGGTGCGAGGGGCAGCCCCCTCCCCGCCCACCCCCGTCTCTGGCACAGAAAGGGCTCCCGTGGGTGACATCTCCATGCCCCAGAGGGTGACACATCCCCTACAAACTTGGCCTTGTGAGCCGTGCGTGTGACTCCCTGTAGCTGGCCTTGTGTGAGCAGAGGGGCCCGGGGCCACGGGGCGGGGGGACCTGGTTTTATCCCGCAGCCGCGAGAACCGACAAGGTCTGAGATTCTGCGCCTGGCTGCTGTCGGGGCCAGCTGAGCAGACAGGACAGCTCCTGCGGTGAGTGAGGGCTGCCGGCTTGGGCTGGCATTGCACTGAGGAGACCGGAAGCGCTGGGTTTGGCGTGTGTTTTAGAGAGAGCTGATGCACTGGCTGGCGGGGGCAGAACTGCCAGCTCTGCCTGAGGTTTGCAGGTGGCTCACTGACTGACAGCCACGCCGGCAGGACTGTGGACCAGGGCCCCCTCCTGTGCAGCAGAGGCCCACGCTGAGCCCGGCCCCTCTCTCTTCTCCCGGAGGCTTGATTCCAGCCCACGACAACTGCAGGGCCTGTTAGGAGCCTCCTCGCAGTCAGAGGCCGTGTCGCCAGCTGCTCCATCTCCCCCGCTAGAATCTGAGGACAGAATGAAGACAGACCCGCAGCCACCGCGGGCCCGCTCAGCGCGGCAGGAGTTGCAGCCACGAACACTGCACCAGCCGGCGACTTCTGCGACGCTCATGCGTGTCTTGTCGGGGGACAGAGTTCATCAGGATTGGAAACCTGGCCGAGGCGGCCCAGCAAGGCTGCCCGCTCCTACTGTCTCCCAGAGCAGCATGGTGGCCATTCCTCAGATTGTGCCGCGCCGTACATGGCCGTGGTCAGATGTCCTGGACGCCTCCCACGCAGACCGGACCTCACATCCTCCCAGCAACCCCGAGGAGCGAGCTGATCTCCCTGCTTTTCAGAGCGGAAATGAGAATCAGAGAGGCTGAGCGGCTTGCTCGGGATGAAGCCAAGTGACAAACTGGTTGAGGGATCCTGTCTGCTGCCCCCTGTGCTTTACTAATGGCACCTGACTTTTTTTTCTTAAGATTTATTTTATTTGAAAGGCAGAGTTACAGAGAGGCAGAGGCAGAGGCAAAGAGAGAGAGAGGGAGATCTTCCATCCGCGGTTCACTCCCCAGATGGCCGCGACAGTTGGAGCTGCTCTGATTCAAAGCCAGGAGCCAGGAGCTTCTTCCGGGTCTCCCACGCAGGTGCAGGGGCCCAAGGACTTGGGCCATCTTCTACCGCTATCCCAGGCCATAGCAGAGAGCTGGATCGGAAGAGGAGCAGCCAGGTCTCAAACTGGTGCCCATATGGGATGCTGGCACCACAGGCGGCAGCCTTACTTGCTACACCACAGCACCGGCCCGCACAGCCTTCCAGATGCGTTTTGGTGGGAATGTGTTTTGTGTTTAGTAGGGGTCAAGTTCTTGGCTCCCCAGATGGAAATCTGTCATCAGATCTTATCACAGAGTGTTGTCTTGAGAGCAAGTGCAGGGAGGTGGAAGTGGAGGGTCAAGCCTCAAGGGACCCTCTCAGCACCCGAGCCATGAACCACACCTGGGATGAGAAGGGGTGACAGCCAGGCCGCCCCCACCCCCCAGTCTCAGCGACCACTCCCCAGGCCAGAAGAAAGGCAGTGGAGGTGCCGGAGACCCCCTCGAAGGGGCTGATGTCTGGGCAGAAGGGGGAGGACAGGTTGGGGGAGGAGACTCAGGACCACCCTTGGTGGCAGGGTGGAGGGGGAAAGGTCACATCAAGAGAGATTTCTGGAACCAGCACAGATGGCTGAGGCCTGCTTCTGGCTGGGGGTCTGGAGGGCTGCAGAACCTGCCCCACTCCCTCTCTCTCTCTCTCTCTCTCTCTCTCTGTGTGTGTGTGTGATGTTCCATTGCCTCACGCTGTGCCAAGAAGGGGTCTGGAGCCCGGGCAGCCTGGCACAGGGCCGGGCTGCTCCCGAGTCAGTCCCCGCAGGCCGGCGCGGGCTCTGCTGGGAATCCGTGAGAAGGAAGGCACATGTCTGTTCTTACCCTACCTGAGCCCCCTGAAGGGTGGTCGCAGGCCCTGTGAGCGGGAAGCCCCAGCCGGCCTTTCCTGGTGGACGGCAGCACAGCTGCACCCAAGACCCCCTTTGCCAGGCTGGAGGACCGCTGGGTGGGCTGTTGTCCTTTCTCCCCACCCCATCAGTGTCACAACTTAGACAACACCCCCAACTTTTCTTCCTTATGCACTCCGATTTTGCTCCACTCGGGGCCCAGTCACTGCCCCAAGCTCCAAGACAAGTGCTAAGCTGCCTGGTGGTGATGATGGAAGTGGGCACGGGACCCAGCCAGGGAAGGCGTCCCGGCTTTTCCGAAAGAGACCCAGGAGAGACCGTCCTTCCTCTGTTCACAGCGTCTGGATGGGTCAGCCTGGGAGGGACCCGAGCCTGATGCACCTGGCACCACCTTACCTTCAAATGCCTGATGCCACCACTTAGCCAGCTGTCACCGGGCCCTCCCGTTCCTCGCCCTCAGCACCTTTGTGGCCGCTGGGTCCCGGATGCCGGTGCCAGGGACGCCGCCCAGCTTCTGAGGTCTGGGCCTGTTTTGTTTTCCGCCCTCTCACACGTGGGCATTTCCTTCCCTTCCTCCCAGGCGCGTTCTGGACTTGGCCTTCTCTGGCCTCCCAGAGCTGCTGCAGGATCAGATCTGAGCCTGCCACCCCACGGGGCTATGAAGAAGCCGCTGCTGTCGAGCGAGCCTGCCCTGCTGACCCAGCGGCCTGGGGATGACATACGCTAACTCTTTCACAGACCTGGGCATGGCGGCTCAGGCAGGCTAAGCCAGGTCACAAGCAGGAACAGAACTGAACCCTCAGTAGCCGGAGTCCTGTCCCACGTGGGTCGCTCCCTGCACTCTGCCTGCCTGCTGTGGTGGTCCCTCCCCGGAGCCTGGGCGTGGCCTCCTGCTGGGCGCTCCAGCCACCGAGGATGGGAGGGAAGGAAAGGGAGCCCTTCCCACTTGTTGCCCCGATCATGCTGATCCCAATGTCCCCACCGCTGGGCTCGGGGCTTGCCCACATGGCCTGCTTTGGCCAGCGGGCCCCTGGGCTGGCTGCAAGCTCGGCTTCAGAGAGCTCATCTGTTCCCACTTGGTTTCTTGCACTTGACCATCACTGTGAGAAGCGGCCCCTCTGAAACAGCAGCTGCCGCTTCAGCCAGGGCCCAGCTCTGCGGCAGCAGCCCGGCCCCCAGCCCAGCCCAGCCCGGGGCAGTGCCTCCCAGCGGTGTCCAGCTGCCTGAGTGGGGTCAGGTGAGGCGGACAGAGCCACCCCAGCCACCCTAGCAATGTGATGCAAATTGCACCACTATTTTCATAGTTTGTGCTGGCTTACCACACCTTGACCAAACAAATGCTCTGTCCACAAAATGCAGTTTCCAGAAGACATTGTGGGTAAACTACTTATTAGAAGACTCAGTATAGAGTGGATACTTGGTAAAGGCAGTGATTATGGTGGTGGTGGTGATGGTGATGATGATGATGGTGATGATGGTGGTGATGGTGATGATGGTGATGGCTATGAAGTGGAAGGTGGGGATTCTGGCTACTCTTCAAGGGAACAGGTAGAACCTGGCTGCTCAGAGGCCACCCCTGAGCTCCTCTGGCCACAGAAGGAGGCCCTTCCCAGAAAGGGTGTGTAGCTGTGGGCAGCCGCAGGCTTCCAGCCCAAGGAGCGCCTCGCTCATCTCAGGGCAGCCATGCAGCAGCTGGCCCAGGCTTCCTACTGGTCGTTACCTGCTCTTGGCATTTTGCCTGATAAACACAGGAGATAACTCTTCCAAAAAATTAATGAGATTATTGTGGAAAATAAATAACCATCAATTGAGGCATCGCAGAGAGATGTGGGTTAGAGTTGCAGCTGTGAGGGAGGTTTTCATCTTGTTACTGCGGGCGGGGGGCTGGGCCCTGGCTGGGAAGGAGGTGTAAGGAGCAGTCAGGCAGGCGGCGCCCCTCAGCGATCCTCCGGGCTCTCGGGAGGTGGGGTCAGCCTCTCCGCTCAGCTGTCCCGGCAGGGCGTGGAGACCAGGCCTGTGCTCCCCTGGAAGAAGCGTGTGTGGGGGTGGGGCCTGGGGGCTGCACGTGGCAGCCGAGCCTTTTGCGAGGTGCATGGGTGCAAACGAGGCCAGGAGGGCGGCCCCGGGCCAGTCTGGCTGGTGCATTCATCAAAGGGGAAATTTGCACACAGATCCCGCACCTGGAACATGGCATGGACACAGAGACCTCCAGCAGCTCCCCCAAGGCCGTGAGCTCCACCTCCAGCATGGGACGGGACAATTCCGTGCTCACGCCCCTGGCTGCAGCAGCTCTGCCACAGCGTGACATTTCTCTGAAAATAAAGCAAGCAGGGTTTAGTTGGGACGGCTTTGTCCAGGGGAACTCAGCCTCTGATTCTGGTGAAATCGCTAACAGCGGGATTGGGTTTAAATAATTCTCCAGTCAGGGAAGGGCCAGGAGGAGGAAGGGGTAGAAACGAGGTGTCACCTAAGGAAGAGAAGCAGGATGAACCCCAAGTCCCCCCGGGCCTGCCCCTGTGTCCCCGCAGGTGCACTGAGTAGTGCCAGAGCCTTGGGGTCACTGCATGTGTCCCGTGGAAACCTACAAGGTCTGTGACTTGCAGGGGTGCTGAGATGGCCGCGGAGAAACCTGGGTATGCAGCGTGGGGTGGCCGCGGAGCCCTGGGGCTGTACAGACCAGGCTGCCTCTGCCATTGGGGCCATCCTGGGAGTGAAGCTGTGGGCATGGCCAGCAAGCAACACAGGGTTCTCCAAACACAGACACCGGACCTGCAGTGTTTCCACTGTGCAGGGCCCCACCGAGGCAAACACACCTGGACGAAGCCAAGCCGGGCTCCAGGAGTGCCGCTTTGGTCCACAGCAGGCAGCCATGCCGAGGTGGGGTCCCCTGTGAGGGATGAGTAGGACGACAAGCCAGCTGTCACCAACAGGGGCCTGCCCACACCGCCGGCCCCAGCCCTCACTGGCACATCCCAGCTTTCCGTCTAACTGCTCTCCTTGGGGCGGGCCCCATGTGGTTCCTTTCTCTTGCATCTTGGTCACTTTATTGCAATCCTAATGTTTTCCAGACCATGGAAGGAATGCACGCTTATTGTAAAGATTATTACAAAATGATGCAAAATCACGCAGCCACTGGCCGTATCTTATCACGCAGGAATAGAGTCGGTCAAGGTCAGGGCTTCAGAATCTTCCCCCTCCTGCTGGGCTACCCACGCGCCCACTCTGCCCACCCAGTAGCCGTCCGAGGCTGGGGCAGAAGCGCTTGGCCACCTTGGGAAGGCGCCCATGTTCTCTGCTGTCGGAGGCCCCAGCCAGCACATTCAGAGAGATCCTGTAGGTTGCAAAGGGAGTACTCACGGTATGGACTCTCCATCTGTCTCTGCTCGCTCTGTCTCTCTTCAGCCATCGTGGCTGCAGGGAGTAGAGGTGCAGGGGGCGGTAGGAGGAGAACTGCACTGGCTGACAGAATCAGGATCCAGAAGACCCTGGCCAGCCCTCGTGATGTGTGAATTTCACACCAAAGATAATCCTTGTGCCTTCTGAATTCCAGAGGGGATAATTTCTTTTTTTTTCTTTTCTTTTTTAATTTCACAGGTAGAGTTATAGACAGTGAAAGAGATTGACAGAAAGGTTTTCCTTCCGTTGGTTCACTCCCCAAATGGCCGCTACGGCTGACGTTGTGCCGAACCGAAGCCAGGAGCCAGGTGCTTCCTCCTGGTCTCCCATGCAGGTACAGGCCCAAGCACTTGGGCCATCCTCCACTGCACTCCTGGGCCACAGCAGAGAGCTGGACTGGAAGAGGAGCAACCGGGACAGAATCCAGCACCCACATGGGATGCCGGTGCCGCAGGCGGAGGATTAGCCTAGTGAGCCACGGCGCCAGCCCCCCGACTGCTCTACTTCTGATCCAGCTCTCTACTTATGTCCTGGAAAGCAGTGAAGGGTGGCCAAGTCCTTGGGTCCCTGCACCTGTGTGGGAGACCTGGAAGAAGCTCCTGGCTCCTGGCTTTGGATCAACCTAGCTCCAGCCATTGCAGCCATTTGGGGGTTGAATCAGCAGATGGAAGACCTCTCTCTCTCTCGCTACCTCTCTCTCTCTCTCTCTCTCTCTCTCTCTCTCTCTGCCTCCGACTGTCTGTAACTCTGCCTATAAATAAATCTTTAAAATGAAAAGATGGGGCCAGCTCTGTGGCACAGTAGGTTAATCTTCTTCATGGGGCACTGACAACCCATATAGGCACCAGTTCGAGTCCCGGCTGCTCCACTTCCAATCCAGCTCTCTGCTATGGCCTGGGAAAGCAGTAGAAGACGATTCAAGCACTTGGGCCCTTACACCTGAGTGAGAGACCCAGAGGAAGCTTCTGACTCCTGGCTTCGGGTCGGCAAAGCTCCAGCCGTTGCAGCCATTTGGGGAGTGAACCAGCGGATGAAAGAGCTTTCTCTCTGTATCTCCCTCTCTCTGTCTGTAACTCTCTCTCAAGTAAATAAACAAATATTTAAAAGAAGAAGAAAGAAAGAAGTAAAGAAAGATCGCGCAGGGGGCAGAGTCTGGTGTTAGCAGTGGTAGTGCCACGTCTGGGGAAACCCCAGCCCTGGGCAGACGGGCACAGGCTGGTCACCTGCCCAGACGGGCTGAGGTCAGAGTGCATCCATGCAGAGAGTTTTCCTGGGTAACTCCCTTCCCCCATCCCTGACTCACGCAGATGGGAGTACTGTGCTCAAGGCTAGTGAGTTCAATGTTAATGAGCCGACAACGTATTAAATAAGGTGTTGTCTCTAGGGGCAGGCTTTTGGTGCGGTGATAAAGGTGCTACTTGGGATGCCCTGGGTTCAAATCCTGGCTCTGCCCCTAATTGCTGCATCCTACTTTTTATATTTTAAACATTTTATTTATGTGAGAGGTAGAGTCACCAAGAGAGGGAGAAACAGAGAAAGAGTCTTCCATCCACTGGTTCACTCCCCTAATGGCCAAAACATCCAGAGCTGGGCCAATCCAAAGCCAGGAGCCAGGAGCCAGGAGCTTCTTCTGGGTCTCCCAGGCAGGTGCAGGGGCTCAAATACTTAGGCCACCTTCTGCTTTTTTCTCAGGCCATAGTAGAGAGCTGGATTGGAAGAGGAGCAGCCAGGACATGAACTGGCACCCATATGAGATGCCGGTGCCTCAGGCGGAGGCTTAGCCCACCACACCAGAGCGCTGCCTCCCCCTACCCCCAGCATGTACCAATGCAGACCTGGCAGGCAGCAGTGACAGTTCAAGTGGCTGGGTGTCTGCTTCTCACGTGGGAGACCTGGGTGGAGTTCCCAGCTCCTGGGTTTAGCCTGCCCCAGCCCTGGCCATGGTGGGCATTTGGGGAGTAACCCAATGGATGGCAACACATACTCTCCCTCTCTCTTCCTGTCTCTCTGCCTCTAAAATAAATATTTTTAAAGTAGGCGAAGAAAAAGTGTCCTCTTTAAGCAGAAATGGCTCTAAGACCAGGGCACCTCCCACAGTGCTGCCTGAACACGGCCGCCCCGGGGGAGCTCACCACTCCCCAGGCATCTCTGTGGTCACAGCCCCCTTGTGTCTGCCCTCCTGGGCACACCTCCTTCCACAGGGCTGGCAATGGGGGTCTCTCCCATGTGAGAAGGGCTCCCCCAAATGTGGCCTGGGCCTTCCAGGAGGAAGCCAGCCTCTCTCTCTCTCTCTCTCTCTCTCTCTCTCTCTCTCTCACTAGGTCACCAGGTGGAAATGCTAGAGAGGAGATTCCAGCAGCCCATGGCAGAGGTCCTGGGTTCCATGACCATCAAGTTTCTTCCAAGACATCAGGAAAAGCACTGACCACAGAAAACAAAACCCCTGACAATGAAGACAGGCAAGCACCTCCCCCTGGCCGGCCATCTGGGGCTGTAGGCCAGCCTGGGGCAGGTGCCGGGTGGCTGGCTTGGTGCCAGGCCTCCTGGCTCCCACTCTGCCATCCTCAGCATGTGGCTACCCGCCCCAAGCCTGTCACCTCATGGCCACAATATGCTGCCAAGTGCCGAGTATCACATCATCACACAAAATCAGGTGCTCGCTTTGGCAGCACATATACAAAACCAGGAAGGGAGGGAAGTGCAGCGAGGCCTTTTCCTTTTTTTTTTTTTTTTAAGATTTTATTTATTTATTTGACAGGCAGAGTTACAGACAGTGAGAGAGAGAGACAGACACAAAAGTCTTCCTTCCGTTGGTTCACTCCCCAAGTGGCCGCTATGGCTGACGTTGCGCCGATCCGAAGCCAGGAGCCAGGAGCTTCCTCCTGGTCTCCCATGGGGTGCAGGGCCCAAGCACTTGGACCATCCTCCACTCCCCTCCCGGGCCACAGCAGAAAGCTGGACAGGAAGAGGAGCAGCCGGGACTAGAACCCGCGCCCGTATAGGATGCCGGCGCCGCAGGCGGAGGATAAACCCACTGCGCCACAGTGCCGGCCCCAGAGCCCTTTTCCTTAAGTGACTTTGTCTTTGTGTCTGAAGGGGGAAAGCTCTTTCCCAGAAGTCCCGTGAGCAGATGCGCCCTGAATCCACTGGCCACAGCTGGTTACACGGCCCGTCCTGGCCCAGTCTGGAATGAGGATTGGCTTAGATCCTGCACCGTGTCCTTTGGGGGGATCTATTTCCCCAGCTTCTCCCAGCAGGGAAGAGTGGGCAAGAGGGGAGGGACTGCTGGGTGAGCCGCAGCGGGGTTGGGAGGAAGACGGACAGCGCTTTCTGGCAGGTGCTGCTCCGACAAGTTGCAGAAACCTAGACAAGCAAGACTTCCACGGTGGGGCCAGCAGCAGGCGCCTCCGAGGTCCCCCAGGCTTCAGATACCAGCGCCTGCTTGAAGGGCCCCAGGCCAGCAGCACCTCACCTCCTGGGGTCACTGCTCCCCGCTGCGTGCCCCCTGCACCTGCAGGTTCTGTCTGCACTGGCTCAGGCAGACGATGGGCCCTGTGTGGAGATTCCGAGACTGTGCACGTGTGTGTGTGTGTGTGTGTGCACCGCACGCCAGCACGCACATGTGTCTGCCGTGAAGGGCGGTGGCTCTTCCATGGGGGTACAGAGGAGCTCGGGCCACGCCTGGCCTCTCCTGCGGCCCCTGCGGCCCCTGCGGGGAGAAAGCAGCCCTGGCACTATCGGCAGGTGCGGCCAGGGGCTACCCGTGGGGGCTGGTCATGGCCATCTTCCCAAGACAGCACTAAACATGAATTTAGCATAGTTGGGTTAAGGAACCGACAGAATAGCAAGGCTGAAGGCACACATCCTAGAAGGCCAGCCACGGCGCTGTGCAGAGGGGTGTGGGAACGGGCAGGTGGCGCCCTCCGCCGACGCCAGGATCTCCGTGTTGGCTGATGGGGCGAGGGGTCACTTGCAGCGGCAGGCAACGCGGTGTGTCCTGCACCGTCACCGGCAGAGGCAGAGGCTCGGCCCCGGGAGGCAGTTTCTATTGTTGTCTCCCAAATGTTTCGAGGCCGGTCCCTCCCGAAAGATCAGATCAGGAGTTGTCCAGGCTCAGTCCCTGGCCCCAAACAGGGGTTTGGAGGGGAGAGTGAGTTGGAAAAAATGTTTTAAATTAAGTCATGGCATTTAGAGAAAATGAAGCTCTTTGGAAAATGCGTGGGGAGAGGGTGATGCTGTGTGCTACGCACAGTGCCGTTCTCCATGGGGCAGTTCGAGCCAGGGGAGGGGCAGCTTGGGGCGAGGGCTCCTGCTGTGGGGGCACCGAGGAGGCTTGTGCAGCTGGGTCCTTGTGGAGCCCCGCTACAAGGAAGCCCGGTGCCCTAGCACATCTGGGCCTGCCAGGGAGAAACAGGCAGGGAGTCTGGGGCTCCCCAACTCGGCGTTGTCTCACCTGTGCTGTGTTCCGTAGGATAGGAGAGAAGAAAATCTCATGGAATTTTCTGGAAATCATTTTCTCATTTCTTCTATTAAAAAAAATATTTCTTTCTTTATTTCAAAGTCAGAGTTACAGAGAGAAGGAGAGAGAGATCTTGCATCCACTGGTTCACTCCCCAAATGGCCACAACGGCCAGGGCTGGGCCATGCTGATGTCAGAAACCAGGAGCTTCATCCTCGTCTCCCTCATGGGTGGCAGGGACCCAAGTACAAGGGACATTCTCTGCTGCTTTCCCCCAGGCCATTAGCAGGGAGTTGAATCAGAAGTGGAGCAGCCAAGACATGAACTAGCTCCCATATGGGATGCTGGCACTGTAGGTGACGGCTTTATCCACCAAGCCAAAACACTGGCCCAAAACATTTTGCAATGAAGTTAGGTAAAAAAAAAAATTAAAAGTTTGGGAAAACAGTTGAATTTATCTCAGCAGGTGGGTCGGCTTCATCATCTTCCAGCTTCTTGCAAAAGGTAGGCAGTAAGTCTCCAACAACTTGTCCCTTAAAAGTCCCCCTTTTAAAATACTTTCTAAAGGCGGAGGGAGACAGAGAGAAAGATCTTCCATCCACTGGTTCACTCACCAGATGGCCTCCATAGCCAGGCTGGGCCAAGCTGAAGCCAGGAGCCAGGAGCTTCTTCTGGGCCTCCCATGTGGGTGCAGGGGCCCAAGCATTGGAAGGTTTGCTGCTGCTTTCCCAGGCCATCAGTAGGGAGCTGGGTCAGAAGTGGAGCAGCCAGGACTGCCAGCAGCACCCACAGGGTGTGCTGTCATCCCAAGCAGCAAGGTAATCCACCATGCCATGATGCTGGCTCCCTAAAAATATTTTTAGTAGAACAAAAATACAAGTCTCTGGAAAGAGACTTTGTCCTCCATACAGAGTACATAGTTTTTAGGCAATCAAATGTCCTAAGCCAGTGCCTCCCACGTAAAGAAAGGTAGGTATGATGGGAGTGGACTGGCCAAGGCCATTCTCTTCGGAAAAGGAAGCAATCATCTAATTATTTCTCATTCAGTGATCTACAGGGGACGTGGCTTAAAGAACAGAAATGGTGGGCTGGGGAAGAGGGAGGGGACCCCCAGGTCAGCCAAACCCTGCTGTCCCCTGCACGCTGTGCTGGCACGTGAGACAGTCGTCAGAGGGCAGTAAGAGTGGCACAGAGACGCTACTTCACTAACCACACTGTGGCGTCCAGGTGCCTCGCCAAGTGCAAGGCCAGCTATAGCCTCACCCACTTCCTCACCGCTGGGCAGTGGCGGGGGAGCCCACGGAGCCCCCCGGCTTCCCACTTGCAGCCCTCCCACAGTGGCCACGAGGGGCTGCCCAGTGTTGACTATCTGTTTCCAAAATGCAAACAGGGTCTTCTCAGCCATCTGTCTTTGAAAGGTTCTCCCGTTTGCCTGGAGTTGGGGTCGGGGAAGTCGTGGGTAGGAGGAAATGGGAGGGGTCCGAGGCTTGGGGGAGTTCCCAGCACCTGGGGTGTGGCGGCTGTGATCCAGGGAAGGGGGTGCTCTTGGGCGGGAGAACCTTCTGGAAACATGGCAAGGGGGCCCCTCCCCCACCCCTCAGAGATCCAGCTGAGCCTAGCTCCGTGCACCAGGCTCAGACAACTCCGGGCGCAGGCGGGCCGGTCAGCGCCTGCGGTGGGTGGCCTAACATGGCGAGCAGCGCCCGCCCGTGGGGACAGGGGCCCCGGCTGGGGGTCACGGGGGGGAGCTTCAGGGGCTGAGGCCTGAAGCATGGGATCTCCAGGCAGAACAGACCCCGCAGCGCGTGGACGGTGACTGTGGCCCTCCAGGAGAGTGCCGAGGCGACTCCAAGGCGACTCCCCAGGGAAGGACACTTGCCAGTCACTGCTCCCGGAATCCCAGGGCCTCCGTCCAAATCTGGAACCATGTGCAAAAGTCAGCCCAAAACAGATCATGGGCATCTATGTGGAATCTAAAACTACACAGCTTCTAGAAGAAAATGTTGTGACCCTGGTTTAGGGAAAGATTTCTTAACTCTGACACCAAGTGCATGACCACCCATCAGAGGAAAAGTGTGGTAAACTGGACTTTGTCAAGATTAAAAACATTCCTCTTCTAAAGTCAAGGACAAGAGAATCAAGGGGCATGCCATAAATCAGGAGAAAATTTGCAAAATGTTTTTTTGCAAATGAGCTGGTAAAGGACTTGCACCTAGAATGTAACTTTACAAATTCTTAAAATTCATTAAAAAAGAAAACAACACAATTCTTAAAAAAAAAAAAAAAGATTTGAGCAGACCTTTTGCCACAGTGTCAGCGCCCAAGAAGACACACGGATGCCAAATAATCATGGGAAACGATGCTCAGGACCTGGGACAATGCAAATTAGACCGTGATGAGAGATCCCTTATGCTGGTTGATTCCCCAAATGGCAGCAGCAGCTGGGGCTGTGCTGGGGCGAACCCAGGAGCCAGGAACTCCATTCGGGTCTCCCCCGTGGGTGCAGGGGCCCAGGCATTGGGCCATCCTCCGCTGCTTTCCCAGGTGCGTTAGCAGGGAAAGAGCGGAAGTGGAGCAGCCAGGCCTCAAACCAGGTTGCTTCAACCCGGGATTCTGGTGTCACAGGTGGCTGTACCACAACATCAGCCCCAATGTAGACTTGAAATAGCTCCAGACTTGGGCAAATAAATATCAGGAAGATAACTGAAAGCTACAGAAACCCATGAACATAATCAAAATTGTGTTCACTAATCATCTAGCATTCAGATCCTCTTCTAAAGATTTTATGATGATGCCATTCAGTCTGCAGGAAGGCATGATCGGGCAGACTGTAGAGGCCGGTAGATCAGCCTTCAGAGGGATTAAGTTACCAGCCTAACGTCACACAGCTAATGTGGGCAGAGCTGGGATCCGAACCTGTTGTCTGATGGTTGTGCTTGCTCTTCTCATTCCACTGTCTCTGCCGATAGGCGTGCAAGCGTTCCCGTGGGCAGGTGTGCCCCGTCTCCATCCCGGTCTGCGTAGGCAGCAGTGAGAGACGTGTTTATGGCTGGCTGGGCTGGCCCCTCCCTCCCCCACAGGCAGTCCATAAGCACTCTGGGGCACAGTAGCCAGAGAGCTCCCTCTCCACTGCACTGGCGCCCTGACACGCGCTCCATAGAAACCTGATCACCTCCAGCCCCTGGCCCGCACCTGCCCTTGCCCTGGCCCTGACCCCCGCAGGCCCAGGTGTGGATTCATACCGCCTCCTCCAGACCTCCCAGCTCCAAAATGCATCCCAGCAGCTGTGAAAACGAGGCCGGGCTCAACCAACATCGGCGTTCTGGGCGAGCAGCCGTCAAAAGGCAGGTGCGAGACACAGCGGTGATTACTTTTAATTGGATGGGCCTCGTGGCTGTAACAAAAATCAATGTGTGTCTGACTGTCTGTGGGTGCTCAGATCCGTCCTGGCCTGCAGCCCTGGGGCAGGTGGGACACAGCGGAGAGGAGTTCTTGGGCCTCTGCCCCTGCCCCCGGGGGCCACCCCCTAGCCAGAGCCTGGCATCCCAATACTGGCTGCTCTGGGGTCAGCGGGGACGGGAGTGTGGGGGGAACAGGAGGGTGTAGGATGAGGCTATAGAGTGCAGGGAGCAGGTGCGGGCTGCTGGGGAGGGGCATGGGATGTGGGGAGCCGGGGAGTGCTGAAGAGTGCGAGGCACAGAGCTCCAATGGGTATAGGTGTGTGTGGGGGTGCACGGAGGGGCTGCCCACCCTCTGGGCCCTGGGCTTCCCTGCTGGGCCCCTGCCGCTTACATCAGTGACAAGGCTCCCACACGGGACAGGGCAGGTGGGGACTCCTGTGGCTTCGCTGCTTTTGTTTTTACCCGCTGGCCTTGGAGAGAAAGGGCTGTCGGGTGCTCTCTGTCTGGAGGGGAGGGGCTGTCTACGAACAAAGCAGATGAGACAGGCATTCTACAGCAGCTTTTGGCAGTGTTCTGGACGATGCACTGAGTACTCTGCCCGGCAAGGCATCAAGAACCCTTGAACTTGATTTCAAGGTTTTCTCAAGCAAGTCAAAGGCATGGTGTTGCCTGGTACCCAGTAGTCGGTGGGCTGGCTGAGGACTTCCCAGCCCAAAGGCAGGTGCAGGGGCCTCCCTGGCCCTCAGGAGCTGGCCCAGGAGCCGGGCACAGAGCCACAGACTCTTAGCTCTCCATAGCTGCAGCTGCCAGTGTTGCTGTGCCCGTGGGGGCTCAGGGCGTGGGAAGCCACACCATCTCAGGGATGCGTCTTCTGAGGATTTTTGGAAGCTGCTTCTAAGCCACAGTACGGCAGCGGGGCGTCACCACCAGAGAAGGAAAAATCCCAGTGGTGTGGGGAAGTCTGCTGCCAGTCCCCGTCCCCCAGTGGAAAAATCCCTGTCTCCCCTTCTCTCACGTCCCAAACAGCCCAAGACACGTCGAGGGGCAGCTGCCTGCGGTTTCTGCACTTTGTCTTCCACGGGTGTTTGCCACACGCTGGGAGAAGCTGCCCCATGGTCCACATGGCCCCCGACACCTGCCGTGGGCACCCCAGGGCATTGCTGGGGGTTGGGCTGCATTTCCTACAAAGTCCCTAACTTTCACAGCCACACAGGCTCTTTTGCTCTCAAAACAAAGCTTGTGTATGGAAATGCATGGATTTTTTTTTCCTGAAAACTTGAAGAAAATCCTTTCAGCTGTTTTGGACGTATTCAAGCATATCCAAAAACGGCTTTTCTCTCCCTCCGTCAGACCCGTCGTGTGATCGCAAAAAGCTCAAATAATTTGAATTTAAAACTCTGAATTGAATCTCTTTATGGAGCATCTTAAAAAGGTGCCATTGATGAAGAAAATACGGCCATGAAATAAAGGTGTGAGGAGTAAGTGATCCTGCTGCTTACAGTGAGAGATTGGACCTCATAAATCTCGGTTTCTGTTCTTGGCTCTGGGAAGAATTTATGCGCTCGCTGCATTTGGCGCTTGGAAGCAACAGGAGACAGAACGGAGAACTTCGGTGCGCAAGAAGTAAGCGCGCGCCCTGTACACAGTCGATTCTGAAAGCCACACACGAGGGACCACGCAAACACACGCAGAGTCAGCTTAAAGGCACACAGCTGTTGGGGGCCAGCGCTGTGGCATAGCGGGCAAAGCCACCATCTGCAGCACCGGCATCCCATATGAGTGCCAGTTTGAGTCCCGGCTGTTTCACTTCTGATCCAGCTCTCTGCTGTGGCCTGGGGAAGCAGCAGAAGATGGCCCATGTGCTTGGGCCCCTGCACCCATGTGGGAGACCCAGAAGAAGCTCCTGGCTTCTGGCTTCGGATCGGCCCAGCTCTGACCATTTTGGCCATTTGGGGGATGAATGAGCAGATGAAAGACCCCTCCTCTCTCTCTCTCTCTCTCTGCCTCTGCCCCTCTGTAACTCTCTTTCAAATAAATACATAGATCTTTAAAAAAACACACACACACAGAAAAAAGAAGAAAAGAAACACAGCTGTTGGCAGAGCAGGTGGAGTCCAGCCAGGAGACAAAGGAAGCCACGGAGGCACCTGCTGGTCACTCTGGGCTGAGCTGGGGACAGCAGAGCGGAACGGGAGGTGGGGATGTCTCAGGACCCGTCTCCATGGGACGCAGCGGTGTGTTCCCAGGTAACTGGGGATCCATATGACGGCTCTGCCGATGCCTAGGGGTGTGACCTTGAGCCAATTACTGAGCCTCCTGTCTCAGCCGGCCTGGGCTGCTATGACACAGTCCAGTAGACTCTTATTTCTCGCAGTTCTGGGGGCTGCAATCCCGAGATCGGGTGCCAGCAGGGGTGGGTCCTGACGAGGGGCTCTTCCTGGCTGCAGATGGCAGTGTTCTCGCTGCGTCTTCGCTGGGGTGGGGGGAGGGGTACAAGTGCGCATTGGTGGCTCCAATTTCATTCCGAGAGCTCCACCCTCATCATCTCATCACCTCCTATAGGTCTTCCCTCCGGATAGCAGCACATTGTGGGTTACGAGCTCAACATATGGACCCTGGGGGAGGAATACAAGCATTCAGTCCACAACACCTCTGGGAGCCGTAAGAGCTTCATTCGGGAAAATGGAGAAAGAAGGAAGACAATATACACGGGTCATGTAGCCAGCTGGCTGCAGGGGTCTTAGTGACGGTGGACATGATTATGGTGGTGACGGCAGTGGTGGCCTTGGCCGTGGTAATTAAGGGGGGTGGTGAAGGTGGTGGTGCAGAGGTGGCCCAGTCAGGTTGGCAGGGCGCAAGGTCATTACCAATCCCTACCAGCCGAAAGTTCCAGAACACTTAAGTAGTGGAATACAGTTGGGTCTCTGGGGCCATGCCACACGAGACTACACGCCATGTGGAATGTTAGGGTGCCACAGTAAGAGGGGGAAGAACTTGCTCTAGGATTGAGGTTGGGGGGCACTTATGCAGACTGGTCATCAGAACGGCGAACCACAGTACAGCCAGGCATGAAGCAATGGAGGGAGGCGTGGCTGCACCTGCTTGCTGGGAGGCAGGCATTCTTGTGGTCTCAGCAGCGTGCTTGTGTTTGTCTGTGACTACAGAGTGGCCTCGTGTTTGTCTCTCTCCATCCGGGTCACAGAGCGACCTTGCTCCATGGAGCTGTGTTTGTCCAACAAGGGGACGTCGTGACCGTGCTGGGAGTGCCAGGCTGGCTCCAGCTGACAGCTGTCTGGGCCAGGAGGCTTGCTGTGGTTCACTGCTCACAAAGCCCCTCTTCGATTATAATGGGATTTCCCACATTTCGGGTCGGGCCGGAAAACAATTGTGGTCAAACAGATCCCCACGGCAAGATAAACGTTGGCCGATATAAAACGGCCATTTCTGTGGGTCAAAAGCATTCAAATATGGGCAATCTCATACAGTGGATCTTTCCTGCTCTTGGTCAGTATGCTGGCATGCGGAGTCTTGAGTTCTCTCTCACCAACCCCCTGTAAAGCAAAGGCCTCTGTCTGGGTGTGGACGGTTTGGGGTTTCTCATCCTGTACGGCAAAATTGAACCCTAAACCACACTCAAAATTAGCCAGGTACCACGCGGCTCTTAAGAACATTCAGATTTTTCTTGATGGTACCCTTTGGTTTATCAGAAAGTCTGTCTGTATGAATGCAGCCAACTCACTTACTCACTTGTAAAATTATTGCACTGTGGCTTTACCCCTGGACGCGGGAAAGCAAGACAAGTGAGAAAGCTCCAGACAGAACTGCCTGGGCAGAGTGGACAAAGGAGCATCTAACTTGCAAGTCACGGATTCTAGAAAAAGAAGCCACCCAGGGCCACGTGTCCCACCTGGATGCAAGCCACATACATGGCACCCAGCTCGGTCACTTGTCCCCAGGCCCAATTTTTTTTTTAACTTAGCACACTGGCCTATTTTAAAAATTGTATTTATTTAGAGAATCAGAGAGGATGGCCAATCTCCATCTACTGGTTCAAATGCTAGCATCAGCTGAGGCCGGGCTGGGCCAGGCCAAAGCCAGGAGCCAGGAGCCAGGAACTCCATCTGGGTCCCCCACAAGGGGTCTATGTGCTTGTGCCATCATGGCTGCCTCCCAGGGTTCGCATCAGCAGGAAGCTGGGATCAGGAACAGAATAAGGTCTTGAACTCAGGGACTATGATACAGGATGTGGGTGTCCCACGCAACAGTGCACCGCTGCACCAAACGCCTGCCCCAGAGCCTAGTTGTGACCTTGGAAAATTCTAGTGACAATGGCTGCCTTTTTTTTTTTTTTTTTTTGACAGGCAGAGTGGACAGTGAGAGAGAGACAGAGAGAAAGGTCTTCCTTTCACCGTTGGTTCACCCTCCAACGGCCACTGTGACCGGCGCATCGCGCTGATCCGAAGCCAGGAGCCAGGTGCTTTTCCTGGTCTCCCATGCAGGTGCAGGGCCCAAGCACCTGGGCCATCCTCCACTGCACTCCCTGGCCACAGCAGAGAGCTGGACTGGAAAAGGGGCAACTGGGACAGAATCTGGCGCCCCAACCGGGACTAGAACCCAGGGTGCCAGTGCCACAGGCGGAGGATTAGCCTAGTGAGCCGCGGCGCTGGCAAGGCAGTGGCTGCTGTAATTGATACTTTCACCTGGTGGGAGTGATGGCGTGCTTGAGTGGGTTCACAAATCCTCGCTCCCCAAACCTGTGCTTTGCAGCTATTCAGAGGACCAAAGAGAAAGCAGGCAAAGCTCGGGCATGCAGGTTTCCCAGCCTCTGCCAACCAGGTTGGGGCATTTCCGGCCCAAGTTATCCCCAGGAATGCAGGAGCAACTGTCTAAAGACCCCAGGCTGAGCCCAGGTGTGGGGAAACAAGTGTGTTGGTTTCCTGTGGCTGTTCTTCCCAATGCCCACGGCCTTGGTGGCTGAAAAACAACAGTTTGTTCTCTCATGGTGTGGAGGCCCGAGGCCCAAGGTCCAATCTTGGCAGAACCTGGGTTGCAGCCCCATCATCCCCTCTGCTCTGGCTTCACATGGCCGCCCCGGCTTCTCTGCGGCTCTCCACTTCGGTCCATTTCACCATTTCAAATCTGCCTCCACCTCTTTTATAAGGACACTTGTCCTGGGTTAAGGCCCACCCAGGTAATCACAGATCTCTCCTGTCAAGACCCTCAACTTAATTATATCTGCAGAGATCTCTTTTCCAACTTAGGCCAGTGTTGTGGGTAGGATAGAATGTGTCTTCCCGAAACTCGTGCAGCTGCTTAAACTCCGAGTCTCGCCGTTGGCCACTGGTGGCTGATGGATTAGGGTGCAGGCTTGATCCACGGGTGGCATCTGGGCTGGGGCTATGTCCTTGGAGGGAGGGTCTCCAGAGAGGTTTGATGATTCCAGTTCAAGTTCAGCCTAGGTTCTCTCTGCTTCCTGAGCCACCCCACCATGTGCTCCTCTGCACCTGCCATAAGTAGCTCCCCACTGAGTGCACTACGGAGCGGCTGGATCCTGTAGCCTCCAACTCTGAGCTGAAATGAACCCTTTCTTTCCCAAAGCAGCTCCTCTCGGGTGTTTGAGCTAAAGTACAAAAAGCAGGCAAATACAGTCACAGACACAGGTAGCAGGGATTAGGCTAGGGACGTGTCCTAGCAGGAGGTCACCACGCTGTGTACCACAGGGACCGTGGGGGAGCAGCCCCACATCTCTCAAACAGGCAGGAAGTTCACAACGGCCCCTGGCACGTGCCTGTGCCCCACCTCGCCCCGGCGCCCAGATGGCTGTGGAACACCTCCTCTGCGGTCTCTGCCCCATACATGCTCTCCAGGATCAGCTTCCGACACCTGGCACCTGCCTTTCTTGCCCCTCCCTCTTTCCCTGAGCTGGGGCTGCCACACTGGTGGAAGGGGCAATCCCCCCCCCCCCAGGCTGGGTCTCGCCAGTGCCTCCCGCTGGGCTCACTGGTGAGCTCACCCATCGCCCAGGCACAGCCGCATCCTCACTGCTCTCGTTCCCTGGAAGGGCTCCTAACTCCCTGGGCAGTGACTAAGCACCTTTCAGTCACCGCTCCGGCCATTAATCTCAGCGCCTGCGCGGCCTGGACGCACCGCTCTCCCAGAGCGCCAAGGCTGTCCACACAGCCATTGATTTAAGAGACAATATCACTTGCTTCCAAGTTTATGAGGCAATAAACAGCCCCCGCATATTGATGCCGGCGAGGTGTTTGCTCAGCACATTCGCTGAGCTCATTTATTACCAGGGCCGCTTTAAAGCAAATGAAACTGCAACAGTTTCCATTTCCCCTGCTGGGGCCAGACCCCTCCCCCGAGCCCATCGCCCCTCCCCCTGCACACCTGGTGGTTGGAAATGGGGACTCACTGTTTTCTGGGACCAGGGGGAGCCTCAAAGGGCTCAGGTCACACTGCTGGGAGAGTGTGCCATTGAGGGGGGAGAGCGGGGTCTTTATTCTTAAAGCCCTACCCTGGGGGCCTTCTCTGGGGCCCCGAGAAGGTAGCCGACCCCAGCATCACTCCCTTTGCGGTTGAACACACCAAATGAAAGTCTTTTAATCTTGGGCGGCTGGGCCGGGCCGCCCACCAGGCTGGGCCGGTGGTCCATAAAGCTGAACCTTGGGGGCGCTGGCCCGGTGAATGCATCCTGGTTCATGTATAAAATATTAGCCGGTTGGGAGGAGGGGCGGGACGAGAGATGGATGGCCAACTTGGTGCGGAGTGAGCAGTTCCGCGCGACGGGGACAACTCTTGAAAAATGCATCAGCTTAGCCAAAACACGCAGCTGACTTATAGCCGCAGCGGTCGGCAGCTCACCGTCCATTTCGGTAATAGAGGGAGATTAGGACTCGCGGTCCACAGCCTCGCAGGCGGGGAAAGGTGGACCCTCCTGGTGGGGGCTAGTTGGAGTTCTGACGCACTTAATGAGTTTGGGCTGAAAACTGACTGGATGAGGAAATCGGTTAAAAAAAAAAAAGCAACTCACTATAACATTGATTGTTTAAAACCACATTTTCCCACCGAGAGAGCGCGATGGGCTGTGTGGGCGTGCAGGTGCACATCGGCCCCTCCCCCCAGGCATCCCATGGCCACCTGAGGGGGGAAGGACCAGGACAAGGCCTGCCTTGGGAAGGCAGCGCGCACCCCTCACCTCTGTCCCCACCTGTCTGGAGACATCTGCCAGCAGCCAGGGTGCAGGGGCTGTGCTAGGTGCCCTGCAGAGGTGCCAAGCTCGCCTCATTGTATCTTAGAAACGGACAGGCAGCCAAACCTTAACAAGTCTGTCGGGGGCTTAGGCGCAAGCTCAGGGGCAACAGCACCCAGGGCACTGAGCAGAGGTGTTTATGGGAGGTGTGGCTGTGCCCTCCCAGTCTCCGGCCCCTCCCCCTGCACACGGCACTGTGGTTTGCCCCTGACTCACTGTTCTGTGCAGGTGCTGTTGTTCCTTGTGCACACGACACGCCCAAAATGGCAGTGTGGCTCCCTGCCACCTTCCCTGGACGGTCAGGAATCGGCGATTCTAAGCATGTGCGGGGTGGGGGTAGAGTTTAGGTGTTTAGGTGCTTGTTGTTCCCAACCGGCTGGGAGTTGGGTGGGGCAGCTGTAGTTGCTGCTGGGCAGATGAATACCTGGTCCGGTTGGAGACGGACACCTGGTCCCTTCTGGGGCGTCGTGAGTGTGCCAGTCAGGCCCTGGCTCTTTTCCGTCTCACTCTGCGAGACCAACCCGAACCTTACAATGCGGCGGGACCTGCGGCACGGGGACCCAACGTGTGGATACGTATGAAAGGCCTGCACAAACCGGACCGGGACCTGGCCTCACGGAGCAAGGGACAGTGACAGAATTCCCAGGCAGGGGATGAGGTGTGACCCGAGGGACATCGCTGTTTGTTCAACGGACTCCAGAGAAGGGCTGGGAGACTGGACACTACCGGCCTGCCTGGACGTGGCCATCGCAGGGTCTGGCACCAGTATTTTCTGTCTCCCTGGAAAAACCATGACCCCTACAAGCTGTCTTGAAAAATAGGCTAATCCTCCACCTGCGGCGCCGGCACACCGGGTTCTAGTTCCAGTCGGGGCTCCGGATTCTATCCCGGTTGCCCCTCTTCCAGGCCAGCTCTCTGCTGTGGCCAGGGAGTGCAGTGGAGGATGGCCCAAGTGCTTGGGCCCTGCACCTGCATAGGAGACCAGGATAAGTACCTGGCTCCTGCCTTCAGATCAGCGCAGTGCGCCGGCCGCAGCGGCCATTGGAGGGTGAACCAACGGTGAAAGGAAGACCTTTCTCTCTGTCTCTCTCTCTCTCTCTCTCTCTCACTGTCCACTCTGCCTGACAAAAAATAAAAATAAAAGAGAAAACCCGTCTCTCCTGCAGAAATCGCATTCTCACGCTTACTGTGCTAAGAAACAGAGAGCGTGCAGCTTTTCTCCATCTCTTGCACACCCACAAGGCTGAGACTTGGAGGCAGCTCTGCAAACGCCCCCCCCCCCCCAGCCTGCATGCAGCGCCCGAGCAGGTGGGGAAGCCTTCCTGCCCTGCTGTGGGGGGGGGCACGTTCCGGGGTGTTGGGGGACACCACTCCTGGAAGACTGCCACAGCCACAGCTGCCCCCAGAGGTTGGTTCCTGCCTCAAGGCGCACGGCAGGGGGGCAGCAGAGCTGCGGGGTGACCCAGGGGACAGAACGGTGGCATGGGTGCAGTCATAAGAGTCAGGGGTGACCCCGGGCTCCCGCTGCTGAGAGACCTTGTGGGGCAGCCGCCATTACCACCGCCATCCTCCTCATCACCACTGTCATCTTCACCATCATCACCATCAACATGTAGTCTCCCTGGCACCTGGCGGGTGCTTTATCTACATCTGGATCGGTCCTATCAGTAACTCACTGACTGGGGGACCACTATGACCCCATGTTAGAGATGAGCGCACCGAGGACTCGGGAGGTCCCCAGATAACAGGAGGCAGAGCAGGAACCCAAGCCCAGACAGCCTGATCCTGCAGCCCGAGCTTCCCCCACGGACCTGGTGACCGCTCCCTTCAGGTTCTGAGCCGTGACTGCTGCGCCTGTCTCCAAGGTTGGACCCGGGGAGGTGGGAGACTGATCTTTGGATCATCAGCTTGGGAGGTGGGCCAGGTGGTGGGCATGGAGTTGTGACTGCTGGTCATTTGTTGGTTCATTCACCACTGATGCGGTAGAGAGGTAGAGGGGAGGCGGTGACTTGTTGGAGGTGCTCACCATGGCCTTGTCGGCTGTGGATACCTTCTGCTCTGAGAGCAGCATGGGACCAAGCGGCGGCAAGTTCTGGCTCTTTTAAAAAAATTATTTACTTGGGGTTGGGGGAGGCCTCCCATCTTCTGGTTCACTCCCCCAAACTCCCTGGTTCTTTCCTCAAATGCCCAGAACAGCCAGGACTGAGCCAGGCAGAGGCCAGGAGCCTCAATTTGGGTCCTCCCCGTGAATGGCAGGGACCCAAGGGCAGGAGCCATCACCTGCCGCCTCCAGGGTGCCCCTCAGCAGGAAGCCGGACCCCGAAGAGAGCAGGGACTCAAACCCAGCACTCCAGCAGAGGATGCTGAGGTCCCCAGCCGTGACAGCCGCTGGACCAAACGCCGGCCCCTGGTGCCTCCTCCCCCACCCCCCGTCAGTCTGAATGTCACCTGCACTTTAAAAAATAAAATAAAATAACTACCCGCCCAAGACGAAACCCAATCCACTTTGCCACAAACACTTCCCTCGGATTAAAACCCCGTGTCATAATTCAGAGATGTCGCTCGCACGTCTGCGTTTAAGCCATCAAAGACCCGACATCCTGGGTGCTTCAGGAACCCTTCCAGTTCGTTCTTTGCAACGGGGACTGACACGCGCCGCCCTCGGGTGCTTCGTCGCCCCGCGGCGCGCGGTGCTGGCCGTGGACTCGGCGCGCTTTTGCAGGGCGGACCGTGTTCGCGTCCCGCCCCGCCCCGCCGGCCGCCGCGAGGGGGCGCCCGCAAGCTGGTCCCCGACTGGGCGCCGCGCCCTGGACCGCGCGGACCCAGGGTGGGAGGCGCAGACTCGTGTCCCGGGGACCCGTCGGCCGGGCCGGCTCCCAGGGGCGCGCCTCTGCTGCTCTCACGCCCCCTCGGGGGGGCAGCATCTGACACCCCCTCTACCTTCCCCCGCCGCTCAGGACCAGCCGTGACCCCTCAGCCCCAAGGCGGCCACTTCCCCCTGGGGGACTGCGGCCGCAATCGGGGAGCGCACCGTGGTTTCTCCTGGGACCTTGGCTCGCCCAGTCTTCTTCTGGTGACCAAAGACCTTGGCTGGGGCCTTACAGGCCCGCAGCAGCTGCCTGTCCGCGCGCCCCTGCTCCCGCTGGGCTCTGCCCAAAGCCTGGAGCTGCCCAGTTCCAGGCGCTTAGAGATACTGCTCCTGTTTGAACGCTGGTAGGTTCAGGGGCCTGGGGTTCCCTTCCAGGGCCATGGAGACAGCCAGAGCCGATGGGGCTAGCTTCCTGTTGCATTGGAGGAGGCTCCCTGCCCCTCCATCAGCCCAGCCCCTGGCCTCCGAGTGTCCCCTCGGGCCCAGTCCTGGTGACCTCCCGAGTCCCCAGGTGACTTCAGCGCTTGCAGGCAGCGCTGACCCAGGAGATCCCCCGCCAGGAGCAAAGAGCGTCCCTTCCACGCTCACCGCGAGCAGGACACCACCCGGTTTGACCCATTTGGACACCCTTCTCTCCTGTGTGCCTCTCAACGCCAAATTCAGGCTGCTCCAAAGCCTGCCCATCCTCTCCTTAAAGTGCTGCTCGGATCCCCACGACCAGTGCAGGCTGGGAGTGAGAGGAAGGGCGAGGGGAGCCAGGGAACAGCATCTGCGAGGCAGCGAAAGCACCCCAATGTTGGGGAGCAGCCTGTAGCTCGGGGCCCCTCCTGGCGGGGCCGGGGCTGCCTGGCCTTGGTTTCGGAGGTCTGCTAGTCCTCTGCCCTTGGAGACTATTAACATACCCACAGGTGCTGTCTCCTTCACTTCTCTGGGGAGCTGTGTCCCTGGGAAGTTTATTGGCCAGGTAGGAGCAGGGCTTCCTATGCACAGCCTGGGACAAACTCCAGCTCCCCTCATGGGACTGCTTTGCTACGGGGGAAACAGGCCTCTGTCCCTCTCAGCCTTGGAAGATGGGGAGCAGGCCACTGCCTTTTACCCCAAAGAGGCCCAACCAGCCTTCTCCACCTCAGCCTCCAAAATCCCAAGCCGACAGGCCTCCCAGTCCCTGCCAGCACCCTCCTTTGAACCCAGCTCTGAACTTGACCTCTTGCAGGTTTTGCTAATGGGGTGGCAGCGCATTGTTGCTGAGCTGGCGGGTGGGCCCCGGCCAGGGAGGCAAGGAGAACACTCTCGGCCTGTTCGTGGAGGACGATTACCTTGAGTTGAACAGAACAGCAGCAATCGACACAGCTGACCACGCCCAGCAAGGCCTCTTGGAGCCAGCCTGGGAAAGCCCCTGCCTGGGTGGGCTTCTCTCTGGATCTGTGCTCCCTGGTAGAGGGCACAGCACCTCCCCATGCAAAAGACCACATTATGCCGACGTGAGATCCGAGAATTCTTTTCCATGTGCCTGGTAACAGTTTCCAATTAAATGGGAGACTTTGGTAGCAGCCACCAGCCTTCCAACAGATCGGCCAGAAATGGAGTGATTTGACCTGGGGCCTTGGGTTCTCCCATCACCATGGAAACCGGTGGTGCAAGGGCGCAGCTTGCAATGCAGCCCATTGTTGAGCAGATCAAAGTGTCTGGGGCAGCCGTCCCTGGTCAGACTCGCCCCTGACACTGCACCTGCCCACCCGGCCTCTGAGGTGAAGGGTGCCAGGTCCATGAATGGTTCTCTGGGGTCTCCCAAGGGATCATGTCCCCCACCCTCGAGCTGGAAGTACAGGAGGAGGAGCGAGAGTTTCAGACTGGAACTGGGATCCTACCTTTCGCAGGTGTGCGAAGCCGGGCTGGTTGCATGCCCACTAAGCCTGTTTCCTGCTGCAGGTCAGGATGAGACTCACAATTGCCTGGTCTTCGCGCAGTCCATTGAAGGGACATCAGGTAGGAGGAGGTGACTTGTGAATCTCAGAGCACTGTGGTCCCTGGGGCTGGGCTCTGAGCCGGTCACCTAGCAGCATAACAAGAACCACCAGGGACAGGGGAGGGCGCAGGGGTAAGGGGCTTGCCTGCAGGAGCACCCTCGCGCCGGGGGACAGCCACCTTTCTGGAGGTCCTTCTTCAGTCTCCTGCAGTCCCTGGAGCGCGCCCGCCACGCCCCTCCATGGCGCTCTGCGGGGTCTGCCCAGGCAGAGGCTGCTCCACCATCCTGAGGCTCAGGCAAGCACCTGCTCCAGGGGCAGGCGTGGGCTCAGCCCGCGTCTGGAATCAGAGCACGTGGGTTCAAGTCCCAGCTCCGCGCTGAGGCGGCCTCCCAGAAGGCAGTAGTGATGGCTCAAATGGTTGTGTCCCTGACGGCCAAGAGGGCATTTGGGGAGCGAACTAACAGCTCTCTCTCTCTCTCTCTGCACTCCCGGAGCTTCCAAACAAGGCCCTGTCCCCAGGTGCCCACCCGAGGGGTGTGGGCTCAGGCCAGGTGGCCTGGGCTCTGGGGTACTTTCTGTCACCGGTCACTGCTGCACCCTGCAGTCAGGGAGGGCGTCCCGGTTCCTGCTGCTTCTAAAGGAGCTGGGTGTTCTGCTTGGACCCAGGACTGCCCGGGCGAACTTGCCCCGGGGGGCAGCACAGGCCGGCTCGAGGAAGGGGGGCGCTGTGGTGTTTCTGATGCGGCGGCTGCCTGCCTGTCCAGTCCTGCGGGCCCTAAATCAGGTGCACATGGTAGGGGATTGGCACGATCACGGAGGACGCGGACTGGCTGTGAATAACAGCAATGACTCAAAATGCGCTTTTCAATGTGAATTAAATTTTGTAGCTAATTCTAGCCGCTGAATGTCTTCATTTAAAATATACATATACATGTATTTTGCTTGGTGTTTTAATGAGGCCCAAAGGAATATACTTTCAAATTTGGGTACACTTCATTTGTTATATTAATGAAAAGGCGCTGTAAATCAAGCGTCATGTGGATGCTTCATTATGTATGCTGCTCTCACACATCTCTAAAAGAGATTTACGTTGCAGGTAGCCACCACAAATATGAACGCCAGACACGCTGTTAATTTAAAATGTAAAGTTTTCTTTTGAGGCATGGCGAGAAATGAGGTCATGTTCTCTCGCAGTGCGGCAGAGTTTTCTAGAATGTGGCTGCACCACCAGTTAGTTCCGAGGGGAGGCCCCCAGCCTCTTCCTGAGGCCCTACCACAGCCGGCCTGGAAAGAACCCGGCCGAGGTCAGAACCCTGGACTGCCGCGCTGTGGCTTAGATGGGGCTCGAGGTGGCCCGCGCCGTCTACGCATGCACAGACACTCAGCGATGTGGCCCTGCGCTGGGTCCAGGCCCCCGCCAAGCGTGCTGAGGCGTGTGCCTCGCTGCATGCATGCCCCGCCTGTGTGGCATCCCCCAAAGCAAGACTCGAAGGACAAGTGAAACCAGTGGGGTGGGCCTTTGGTGCAGAGATGACGACACTGCGTGGGACGCCCTTGTCCCATCTGAGTGCCTAGTGGGGGCCTGGATCCTCCACCTCCGATCCAGCCTCCACTAAGGCACATCTGGGAGGTGGCGGGGGGATGGACCCTGCCACCTGCAGAGACCAGGACCTGGATTAAGTTCCAGCCTCCTGGCTTCAGTTGGCCCAGCCCTGGCTGTTTGGTCATTTGAGGTATGAACCAGCGTAGATTTTTCTCTATCTCATGTCCCTCTGACTTTCAAATAAAAAAAGAGAAGGAATTGTGACCGGACCCAGAGCCCCCGACTGCAACGTCCCCCTGGGAACAGGCTTGTGGAGACGGCCCGCCCAGTCCCTTGTGACTCACCACGGGCTCAGGAGCTAGCGAGACAAAACCCGTCACAAGGAGGGTGCCCTACATCTCCCTTCAGTGCCATGTACTGCACCTGTTGAGCTCCGGACACACAGGTCCCGGCACTCAACCTCTGTGCATGAGGGCTGCTCTCTGTCCTTGCCAACTCCGACTTGCACAGGAATGGGGCAGGAAGACGATGGATCCCTGGGCACGGCCCTAACCCCGCCTCCCTTTCCTCCTCTGGCAGGTGGAGGCCACAGTAACTTGGATGATGGTGGATTCTGGGAGTCACAGCAGTCACACCCTCTTTTCTCTGCATGGCCCTCGGTCCCTGCCCGACACCGCGACCCCTGCAGGCTCAGTGATGGTCCTGCAGGCTATTCTTAAGAGGAAAGCAGTTCTGCAAGAAGTCGAGTGTCGCCCAGCCCCGCGGCGGGAACACGAGGTTCCTGTGGCCTGGGTCCACGTGTGCACTCTCTTGCTGGCCTGCACCGGTGCTTTGTAACTCTCCTAGAGCAGTGGGGAGGGAGGCTCCTGCTTGACTTTTCCTCATGGAAAATAGGGCTCTCAGATTTTATTCTGCATCTTAATATTATTATTATTATTATTTTTAATTTGAGAGGCAGAGAGTGAGCAAGCTAATTCCCACCTGCTGGTTCACTTCTCAAATGTCTGCCACAACCAGGACTGGGCCAGGCTGAAGCTGGGGGACCAGGAACTCCCACGAGGGTGGCAGGAACCCGATTACTTGAGCTGTCACTATCGCCTCTCAGGGTCTGCATCAGCGGGAAGCGGAAGTCAGGAGCCAGAGCTGGGTATTGAACACCGGCCCTCCAGCGTAGGATGTGGGTGTCCTAACCAGCATTCAAACGGTTGGCTAAACACCTGGCCTGCAAGTTATAATTATTAATAATAATATATAAAAACAACAGTTGTTGAATTGCTGCTCTCTGTGGCTGGATGATTATGTCACAGTCCAAGGTCACGTATACCTACCTGCTGGCCACTTCATCCAGTCTCACTGGCCTGTTTAGCAAGGATTATGTTAAATACTTTCCTACCTCAGGGCCTTTTCGTGTTCTATTCCACCTGCCTGGCCTGCTCACCCCTGGCCTGTGTGTATGCAGGCTCCCTCTGTAGTGCAGGACTCCGTGAGACTGTCCCTAATCATCCGGGAACTCCTCGAGACGCTCTCAAACAGCACGGCTTCCTGTCCTTTCTAGCACCTCCCTGAAATCTGGAATTCTATTATTCCCATATCGTTTGCTTTCTCTGCCATGCAGGGTTGCCCAATCAAATACAAGATGCCCAGTTAAATTTGAATTTCAGATTGAGAAAACAATCGTGGATACTTACCCTGAAACAAACTCACTGTTTGTCTGAAATTCAGATCTGACTGGGCATCCTGTGTGTTTATTTGCCTATGGCCACTGCCCCAAAGGCTGGGAGGACACACTCCGGCCTGACAGCGTGTTCCCGGGGCCAGCTCACAGTGGGCGCTTGGTGATTATCTACTGACACACCTGCTGAGCAGCTGCGTGGCGACTCCAGCCAGCCCAGTGCTGTCATGGGGCGGGATGCTGTGTCCCCTGTGGGTGCCTCCAGCAGACTCTCTCGTCAAGAGCCCAAGTCCAGAGCAGGTGCATAAGGGCTCGAGTAATCCATCTTTGAGGTGCAGTCATGTGTCGCTTAACCACAGGGATGAGAAGAGCCCTTGGATTTTGTCGTTTTGGGAACTCGGAGTGTGTTCATGCAAGCTAAGACGGAGACTCAGCCACCAGGCAGCGTGACGTGCAGGCATTGGGGATTTGGGGAAGAGGCGGCTGGGGGAGGGGCACAGCAGGCAGGGAGGTGACAAGTCTCAGCCCAGAGACAGCGGGTCTGACCTCATGGGTACAGCACATCCATCAGAGGTGCTCGTCGCCATGGAGACCAGACAAGTGGCGAGCAGGCCCAGGGAGGCGGTGCACAGTGGCCAGCTGAGAGGCCAGTGTGCACCACGTGGCTGAGCCGTGCCCTGACCCCCAGAGCAGAAGTGCAGGAGGAAGGGGGTAGTGGGGGGCTGGGATGAGATCAGAGAAGTAGGAGCAGTGCCAGGAGCAGACACACAGGGACCCCGGTAGTTCCAGCGCTGCCCCCCACGTCGGGCTTCCTCCCCTGGGGAGTCAGTGACAGAAGCGGGGCCAGAGCTGTGTGTGGTGCCTTGAGGGGCCATTCTGCCCTGAGATGCAGGGCAGTGAGCGCAGGGGGCACCCAACCACAGGACAGAAAGGGGAGCCCAGGCCCCCTCTGCGGCAAGAGGTGGCCGTGCTGTGTGGCTTCACCAGCAACACTGGACAGGACCCGGGGCCTTCAGGACACCTCGTCCCCTTAGACCAGAACAGAGCCCGGCAGAGCCCCAGCATCCGCCCTCACCTTCCCCGGCCTGCTGGGCTGCTGCGGAGGACATAAAGCCTCCCACTTCGGCAGCTGTTTTGTAACCTGAGGTGAGGACGAAAGCAGACCTCCCTGTGGATGGGAGGCATGTGGGGGAGGGCTGAGCCGGGGACTCTTCCCCGGGACCCTCGCCCGGAGCGCCTCGCCTGTGAGTGTCTCAGTATTGGGCAGGATGTTGTTCCCTGGGGCTGAATTTACCTGAGCAGGTGCACAGCGCCCGACATGCCCCACGCCCGTGTGGCTGCAGTCTCCCTGCTGCGCTCACGTGTGTGCCATGGGAGTGAGTGTGTCAGGGCCGGGAAGTGTTCCTGGACCAAGGTCTCCTGCTGGTGCTGGCCACTTGCAGAGACGGCGTTTGCAAAAGAAGGGCAGTGGAGTCGCCTCCCCCACCGGGCCCTTGAGAACCCCTATTTTAAGATGTTGCAGCCAGTGCCATGGCTCACTAGGCTAATCCTCTGCCTGTGGCGCCGGCACCCCGGGTTCTAGTCCCGGTTGGGCCATCAGTTCTGTCCTGGTTGCTCCTCTTCCAGTCCAGCTCTCTGCTGTGGCCCGGAAGGGCAGTGGAGGATGGCCCAAGTCCTTGGGCCCTGCACCCCATGGGAGACCAGGAGAAGCACCTGGCTCCTGGCTTCAGATCAGCGTGGTGCGCCGGCCGTAGCAGCCATTTGGGGGGTGAACCAACGGAAGAAAAATCTTTCTCTCTGTCTCACTGTCTAACTCTGCCTGTCAAAAAAAAAAAAAAAAAAAAAAAGACGTTGCTGCGACCCTGGGCCCAGACATCACAGAATGTCCCAGGGAGGAAATTCTCCCAGAAGAAACCCTGGCTTCTGTGTGGCCACAGAGGGACAGGCCAGGCCAGGCTGAGGCCACACCTGGAGCCGAGCCAGCTGGGGAATCTGCCTAGAGGCGGTTTCCGGAAGGAAAGGGACGGCAGTTGCGTTTTCGACAGTAACTCACTGTCTTAAAAACCATTTAAAATAGTAGTTATTTATTTGAAAGGCAGAGCTACAGAGAGACAGAGAGAGAGGTCTTCCATCCGCTGGTTCACTCCCCAAATGCTTGCAGTGGCCAAGGCTGGGCCACGCAGAAACCAGGAGCCAGGGGCTCTGTCCAGGTCTCCCATGTGGGTGGGAGGGGCCCAGCACCTGGACCACGATCCACTGCTTTTCCTAGGTGCATTGGCAGGGAGCTGGATCGGAAGTGCAGCAGCTGGCACTTGAACAAGTGCCCATATGGATGCCAGTGTCGCAGTGGCAGCCTAACGCACTGCTCCATAGGCCCCCATGATTTACATTTGTGATGGAAAAACAGAAATTAAAAGAATCAAGTAAAAGTTGGTAACCCCACCTCCTCCTGGTGAGCACTGCTGCCACTTGGAAAGATGTGCTCCCTCGCGCGGGGGTGTATGTGTGCATGCATGTGTATGTGTACATGTTGTGTGTGTATATGTGTATTTATGTGTATGTGTGTATTAATGTGTACATGTGTATGGGTGTAGATGTGTATGTGTGTAGATGTGTATTTATGTGTATGTGTGTATTAATGTGTACATGTGTATGGGTGTAGATGTGTATGTGTGTAGGTGTGTATTTATGTGTATGTGTGTATTAATGTGTACATGTGTATGGGTGTAGATGTGTATGTGTGTAGGTGTGTATTTATGTGTATGTGTGTATTAATGTGTACATGTGTATGGGTGTAGATGTGTATGTGTGTATATGTGTATTTATGTGTATGTGTGTATTAATGTGTATGCACACAGATGTGTATGCATGTGTACGTGTAGTTATGTGTATGTGTGTGTCCGTGCAAGCCCGGGCTTTCATCATCCTGGAATCTACTTTTCTTATTTAAAGATGGATTCTTCCATGTCACAGACTTCATATGCACAGCAAGGCTGTCGTGTGGTTCTGTCATCATTTTCTCAGCCAGCACATGGTGGGGGGCGGCTGACCCCCTTATGCATTTCTGCCCAGGCCTGGCCCAGCCTCGGGAGGGTCCTGGTGTGGCCGCAGAGACCCTTGGCCTTGACTCTTTCCAGGGAGAGACCGGCTCCCACTCACTCCCGTGAGCTTGCCGTGAACTTGCCGAGCAAGCTGGCTTTCAAGTTCAAGTGGGAAACAACCCAGGCAGGCTTTCAGGAGCTGTGCTCAGGGCTGGGGGGCAGGAGCAGGCTGCAGGTGAGGGCAGGGTGTGGCAGGGACCAAGGCCTCAGAACACAGCTCCTGGTGACCCACTGTGAAACCCACCTGCTGGGCCCAGGGTTCGTTCTGCAGACACACTAACCAGCGGGAGGGGAGGGGAGGAAAAGAGGGAGATGGGCTTTTAAAACCACGATCACAGTCCTCTTTCCTTCCACGTCCAGGTGAAGTAATGTACTCTGTTTTAAAAAAATGAAATTAACTCACCATCGCCATTGATAAAACATCGATATTCTGATAAAAAAAACTGAGAATACAAATGGAAAATTTCCAAAGACAGAACCTCAGTGGGTCAAGAGCATGCAAAAGTGTCCAATCTTTTAAGAAACAAATGAAGACAAGACCAAAGCGAGAGGGGCAGCCGGCCAGCGGGGGCTGGGCTCCGGGACCCTGCACCTGTCCTGTTCTGTTTGATTTCTCAAGGCCAGGAGGGTCCCAAGGGAACCATGGCCACAGGTCCAAACCTCTTTAAAAATAGTCCTCCCATTTGATACGTTGTTTCCACTCCTAGGAATTCATCTTAATGAATTAATTCGAGACTGTCACAAAGATTTATCTTCCAGGAGGCAGCTTTTATGATGGTAAAAATGTGGAAAAGGCATAACTGTCCACCAGTTGGGGATCGGTGAAATAAATGGAGCCCCAGGCAGCCACCAGGCTCAAGTTGGAGGAGAATTAATGGTGTGAAGAGGCTCATAATATAATAAATTTTCAAGTTTGCTTATAAAATGGAACCCTTGATTAAAGTAGCTATTCCTGGGCTTCTGCATTATAGGTGAGTTGTATTTTTAAATTTTATCTCTACGCTCCTAAGCTTCCTAAAATGTTTACAACAGAAAAGAACAAAGGGTGATGAGGGGTGGATGGGAGGGAGGGAAATCAATGGGAGATTATTCGCTAACTCCTGGCTTCCCCTGAGCCTCTGGGCCACAGGCCAGGGTCTTGGTCACTGCTTTCCTTCACGGCTCCTGGGGGCCCAGCACCCACACACGGGTCAAGGCCTGGGCTACACAGTGGTGGAGGTCCGGCCAGAAGAGAAAGGTGTTGCAAGCTGGGGAGGGGGCTACCTGCAGCCGCCAGTCTGCACCTGGCCCAGCTACTCAGTGGCCGACCCGGTGGATCTGGAGCTGGTCTTCGGCACCCTTCCCCTGCTGAGCTCCTGGACGTGGCACCCCGTCTTCCCAGCATCGCAGCTCCCTGGACCCTGTTCTCAGAGTGTCAAGTGCTCTGTGCCCGGGAAGCCACGGGACGGACTTGCTCCCCGGCCAGCCATTCACTGTCCCCTGCCAGTTCCAAGGGGCCTTCCCTCAAGTCTGCTTTGCAAAGAGCGAGTGGCAGGATGGGCGACACTGATTCTGAGCAGGCTCGGCGTGGAGCCCCGACGGGAGGAAATGGCAGAAAAAGTGGACCAGGAGCCCCCGAGGTGGTGACAAACACCTCCAGACACGCACCGACCCACAGAACCCCATGTCCTCTGAGGAAGCCCGCAGGGTCACACTCAGCCTGCTCGGTGCCCAGAGCCCGCCAGCGCTGGAGGCGCGGTGAGCAGCTCAGACCAGGAGCACCGCACCGGAGCAGCGACATCACTGACGGGACTGGACAGGGCGGCAGAGACTGTCCAGTGTCACAGCAGCCCCACCCCGGCCCTGGGAGGGTGCGGTCCCTTAACTGGCTTCCGCCATTTCTCGCAGTGTGCCTTTGAGGCGTGGCTCCTAGAAAGGTTGTAGCATTCAGCCCGGCACTGCCGCCTGGAAGCTAATCAGTCGGTGGCACAGAGCGGCCAGGGCTGCCTTCTGATGCCTTTCGGATGGCTGCCCTGTGTTGATCGGCGCTGGCCCCTCCTCGGAGCCGCTCTGCCTCTGGGCTCTGTCCCAGGTCCCCTATTTTATCAGTCTCTGCTCTCTTTCTAGAGGGAGGAAAGGATGAGACCTGTCCCATCCCACACAAGGCCCAAGTAGCCCTGGCCATGACCTCCTGGCTGTGGACTGTGGCCAGGTTGGCCCTGGAGCCACTGGGGCCGCCCGCCCTGCCCCCCGCCAGCACGCTCTGCAGGCTCCTTCCCGGCTGCTGTAATTAAGGGCCGGGAGCCCCAGGAGCTCAGTCCTGACACAGCTCCTGCACCCAGGCGCTGCCCAGCCCCCACGGTCTCCGTGAGCAGGGAGCTGATCCCCCAGGAAGCCTGAGGGCAGGGACACCCCTCCCCCCACCCCACTCAGGTCCTGGCCACCAAACTGTTTCCTGTTCTTCCCGTCCCTCTGAAAGCAGGAAACAGGGCCCATCTGTGGCCTCAGCCCCTGGCACCGCGGGGTCGCCCTGTACTTGTGCCCTCCCCCTTGCTCCTCTCCAGCCCCAGCTGGCCGCCTTGGCTGCAGGCGATTCCGGAAACTTCTAATTGCTCTTATCAATCTTCTCTCCGAGAGGCACAGGGACGCGCAGGGTTTGACAGGCGGCTGGAAAGGCTCGGCCAGGAAGGGTCGTTTGAGTGCAGGAGAAATGAGAAGCGGGAAGGCTGTCGCCCAGCATGAGCCACAAGCCCGTTCGCAGGCTGACGACCGGGGACACGGCCTCTCTCCACACTCCCTCTGTAGCCCGCCCCTCCCCAGGGAGCCACCTGTGCTCTTGGGGCACTTGGCACAAGGAGCAGCCTCCAACATGGAGACCCTCGCCATCCGCTAGCACTGCTCAGGCCCAGGTGGCCTTGAGGGGTGACATGGCATTCAGTGCCCTGTGGCTGCCCAGGATGGGAGAGGAGGGAGCCTTGGGGCTGTGTCCTTGGCCACTGTGGCTCATAGCCCCTACTGCTCTCCTGGCTTCCTGCGGGTTCTGCAGCCACCCAGCTGCCCTCTGGTCAAGCCCCTTGCAGCCTGAACTGCCCACACCGGTCTCTGCACATGGGGGCTGCAGCAGCCTCGGCTGTGCCCGCCTGGCTCTGGTCCCAGCGCAGGTGCCGTTCACGTCTCCGGCTCCTTTGGGCCCCGAGTCCTGGCATGCTCGTGGCAAAACCCAGCTTCCTGTGCCTACTGTGTCCCCGGTCCGGAACCAGCCTCCCGAGGCCACGTCATCCTTCATGCTACGTCCTCAGTGACTGCTTCCCAGGGCCCTCACCAGGTCCTGCGGTGACTGTAGCTGGGTGGCACACAGAACACAGCGGTGGCCATAGCCAGGTGGTGCATGGAACACAGCGCCCAGCTCTCTGCACCAAGGCAGGAGCAGGAGACCCTGGGACGCAGGGACAGCAGAAGGACCGGAGAGCAATGCTGATGACAAGGTCTTGGCTTGGAAAGCCACACCAGCCAAGGCCTCGAAGGCGTCCACTCAGGACCGTGATGAAAAACTGCTGCGTAAGAGACGATCTAAAGGGATTTTTAAAGAAGAGCTACTTATATATGGATTTATTTGAAAGGCAGAGTTACAGAGAGAGGAGGAGGGGAGAGACACACAGAGAGAGGTATCTTCCATCTGCTGGTTCACTCTCAAAATGGCCACAACAAGGAGGGGCTGGGCCAGACTGGAGCCAGGAGCTGCCTCTGGGTCATGCCCAGGCACTTGGGCAGTCTTTCCTAAGCACACAAGCAGGGAGCTGGATGGGAAGTGGAACAGCCGGGTCTTGAACCAGCAACCATATGGGATGCCGGCGCTGCAGGTGGAGGCTTAGCCTTCTGCGCCACAGCGCTGCTTCCTAATGGATCTGGGGCTGCCGGCAGGCAACCAACTCTCTTGGGCAGGGCGGGATGCTGCGGCCTGCCGAGGGCGAGGCAGGGCACAGGCCCGGTTGGGGGTGGGGCCGAGGGGTGCTGTGGGCGCATGGCGTAGTGGCTGAGATACTGGACCCCTGGTCCAGCTCCTGACCCCACCATCCTGCTGGTGCAGGCCCTGGGAGGCAGCAGGGATGGCTCAAGTAGTTGGATCCCTGGCACCCACGTGGGAGACCTGGATTGAGTTCCTGGCTCCTGGCTTTGGTCTGTCCAGGCCTGGCCATCAGGGGAATCTTTTAGGGAGATGGGCAGCAGGTGGGAGCTCTCTTTCCCTCCCTCTCTGCCTCTCAAATAAACACATACATTTTTAAAAGGAGAGTGATTTGAGTCTACATTATGTGTCTACCACCAAACCCTGTTGCATGCAATACCACTTGCCACTGTGATAAGAAAGATGGGAACTAACGCACGGATGCTGCCGGCAAGCAGGGAACTGTGCTCCTATGTGGCTGGAGCGGGTTGGTGACAGCTCAGGGATCTGGGGGAGCCTCCAGGCCCGGTGTGAGCCAGATCTCCCCAACCCTGGGGCAGTGAGAGGGAGCCGCAGGGTAGCCAGGCCAGGGGAAAACAGGTGCTTCAGTCCCTGTGAAAATTCAAGTCTGGTCCACACACACATGCTCCAGGGGCAGCTTCCTGCCTCGGGTACAAATGGGGCGGGGTGGGGGGGCCCGTGAAGGGGACATAAGCTCTCTCTCTGCTAAGTTCTGCACCTTCCTGGGAATGTATAATTATTTTAAAATAGAGTGCTTACAAACACATTGAATACTTTTTTTTTTTTTTCATAGAAACCTGGCCACAGTTAGAGTGGGTATTATAAAAAAAGACCAAAGAAAACGCTGACTAGGATGTGGAGAACGGAGACATCTCACACGCAGTGGCGGGAATGCAAATGAGCGAGGCCACTGTGGAAACCGGCACGGAGGCTCCTGAAAAAGTGCTGGGGCAGCCAGCGGCCCCAGTCCTGGGGACAAGCCCAAGGGAGATGAAGTCGTCTGCGGAACAGACACCCGCACTCGCATGTCTCTCGCAGCACCAATCGCTACGGCCAAGAAACGGGGCCGGCCTAAGGGTCCGCCCAGGATGTGCGGGCAGAGCAGCCGTGCTGCACACACAGAGGGATGCTACCCAGCCGCAGAAGAATGGAACCCTGCCCTCTGCAGCGACATGGAGGGACCCAGGGGGCAGCGCGGGAAGTGAAACCCGCCGGGCACAGACAAATGCCGCCTGTCCTCACTCCTGTGTGGAAGCTGTTTCTAAAGAGCTAGGATGGAGGACGAGACCGTTCCCAACACGAGGATATGATCGGTGTCTCAGGGTGTGGGTACGAAGTCCTCCCTGCTCCAGTCACTGCGCATTGTCACCTGGACCCAGACGTCATGCTGCGTCCCACTGACATGTCCCTTAACACGACACAATCACCACCTGCCAGCAACAAGACCAGCCTACAGAGGCACCCGCCTCCCCTGCACCTGTACCCAGCTCCCCACCTACATGCCCCTCCCCAGACACCCCACCCACCGACACTGACACCCCCACGCCTACACCCACCTCCCCACCTACATCCACCTCCCCTGCACCTGTACCCAGCTCCCCACCAATATCCACTTCTCCACAGACACTGCCACACCTACACCCACCCCACAGACACCCCCACACCTACACCCACCCCCACAGACACCCCTCACCTAAATCTACCTCCCCACCTACACCCACCCCACAGACACCCCCATCCCCACACCCACCCCACAGACACCCCCACACCTACACCCACCTCCCCACCTACACCCACCCCACAGACACCGCCACACCTACACCCACCTTCCCACCTACACCCGCCTCCCCTGCACCTGTACCCAGCTCCCCACCAACATCCACTTCTCCACAGACACTGCCACACCTACACCCACCCCCACAGACACCCCCACACCTACACCCACCCCACAGACACCCCCACACCTACACCCACCCCCACAGACACCCCACACCTACACCCACCCCCACAGACACCGCCATACCTACACCCACCCCACAGACACGCCCACACCTACACCCACCCCACAGACACCCCCACACCTACACCCACCTCCCCACCTACACCCACCCCACAGACACCCCCACACCTACACCCACCCCACAGACACCCCCACACCTACACCCACCCCACAGACACTCCCACACCTACACCCACCTCCCCACCTACACCCACCCCACAGACACCACCACACCCACACCTACCTCCCTACCTACACCCACCTCCCCTGCACCTGTACCCAGCTCCCCACCTACACGCACCTCCCCAGACACCCCCACCGACACCCCCACGCCTACACCCACCTCCCCTGCACCTGTACCCAGCTCCCCACCAACATCCACTTCTCCACAGACACCGCCACACCTACACCCACCCCCACAGACACCGCCACACCTACACCCACCACCACAGACACCGCCACACCTACACCCACACAGACACCCCTCACCTAAACCTACCTCCCCACCTACACCCACCCCCACCTACACCCGCCTCCCCTGTACCTACATCCAGTTCCCCATAAATATCCCCACACCTACACCCACCTCCCCACCTACACCCGCCTCCCCTGGACCTATACTCAGCTCCCCACCTACACCCACCTCCCCACCTACACCCACCTCCCCACCTACACCCACCTCCCCACCTACGCCTGCCTCCCCTGCACCAATACCCAGCTCATTCCTTGTCAATCTCCCCACAAACACCCCTCACCTACACCCACCTCCCCACCTACACCCAGCTCCCCTGCACCTCTACGCAGCTCCCCACCTATACCCACCTCCCCACAAACACCCCTCACCTACACCCGCCTCTCCACCTACACCCACCTCCCGTGCACCTATACTCAGCTCCCCCCATATCAATCTCCCCACAAACACCCCCACACCTACACCCGCCTCCCCACCCATACCCGCCTCCCCCGCACCTATAACCAGCTCCCCACAAACACCCACATCCCCACAAACACCTCCACATCTACACCACACTTGCCTTCTCACCTACACCTATTTCCCCTAAACCTACAACTCCCCACCTACACCCATCTACCCCAACCTACACCCACCTCCCTCATACCTACACCTGGCTCCCCAACCTCCACCCACCTCCACCCACTTCACCCCCACATCTGCATCTCTACCCCAGACTGTCTCCCCTTCCCCAAAGCCCTTCCCCTTCCTTCCCCCTTGCTCCACCCCAGGCCCTCTCCCCACAGTGCTGCTCAGCCCCTACCTGCAGCCTCCCCTCTTATTCCCTGGTGGGGAGCCCGGCCCCGGGCAGGGGGCAAGGGCAGACCTGCATCACTGGCAGGAGAGGAGTCCCCACAGCTGCCTCGGGACAAGCCAGGGGCACTGCACCGGCTCTGGGGCACCCTGTGGCCGTGCTGTTTCCATGGTAACGCCACCGCCACAGCATCTCCAGAGAAACAAAATTAAAACACAGATCATGCAAAGTTTCACTTTACTCCCTTGCGTGACACTGAAATATTGTAACATAATTTCCAATAAAATCCACCTGAAATCCAATGGATTACGGGCAAAAATAGACACATAAAAAGACTCAGAAGCCTTAAATAAGGGGTTTTATGTGAGGCATTACAGCAAATATTTTCCTATAAAATTGATTTTCTCCAAGACAGGGAAGGAAACTTCATATTCTCAAACAAACTCGGGAGGAGATTGCATCCACGAAAGGGAACCACCCGAGACTTCCAAACGTCGTCTCTGAAAGTGAAACATTGCTCCTTGTTGTAAGCCCGGCAGGAGCAGTCAGCAGCTGCTGGATCTTGCAGGAAGCAGCGTGAAGAGGTGAGAATGCGAACCAAGGAGTGCGGTAAGACAAAGGCACGAACACCGCCCAGATCCGAGCAGATCCCAGCAACGGGGAACAGAAGGAAACGACGGAGCGCGGGAGGAATAGGAGAAGAATGATCAGCGCTGCAAATCCCAGGAGCCGCGCTGCAGCTCACGGTCAATGGCGAAGGGCAAGCAAGGGAAATGGACCCACTGCCAGCTGAGAGCGATAGCCACGAGAGGGCGCTCGCAGAGGGGACGGGACCCGCACCTGCGCCAAGAGAGGCTGCCGAGAGCAAGTGGACCAGAGGTGGGGGAGGGGGGGTCGGGGTGCACTCAGAAAGCCGAGGCTCAGCGACAGGCGGACGCGGCAGCCAGGGAGCAGGCCCCAGGAGGTGCACGGCCTCCAGGAGCTCGGGTCCTCCGGGAACACTCAGCAGCCCCGACTTCGGTGGTGCGAGTCGCTGCAGCAAGGGAAAGACGTCCGTATTTCTATGGAAAAGCCCGACAGCCCAGCCCGAGCCAGGGACCCTGGCGGGTGGCAGCTGTGGCGTCTCTCGAGGGAGACACCAGGCCATGGCCCCGGCAGCCTCGGCTTGTATGCGAGTTGTCTGCTGGCAGCAGGGCTGCATGTGGTGGTGAGGGGCACCACGCACCTGGCTGTATACCTTTTGCAATGTCCCCGTCCTGAGGAAAGCTGTTCTCGAGGCGCAGGTGGCCTGGAGAAGGGACCTGGTAATAGTGTGTGTGTGTCGGGGGGGGGAGTTCAGGGTCAGCCAGAGAGAAGGCGGCCGCCACATGGAGCCGGTTACGCCTCTGCTCTTTGCTGGGGGCCTGCTGAGCCATATCTGCACCCCAGAGCCCTGCGCCTGCCTCTCTCCTCCTCGCGCTGTCCTGCCCTGGCCCCCTCTCCTTGGCCTCGTCCCCCTCTCAGCTGTCCCCTTCACTGCCCTGTTGGGAGCTGGACCCCAGCCCTGCTCCTTGGTGTGCAGCGTGCCGGCCCCGCCTCTGCACAGAGGACCCAGACGCCACCGGGGTCCGTGGGAGGCTCCCCACGCACCACACACCCACCGGGGCCACACTGGCCTCCCTGGGCTGCTGCTGGCCTGGCACAGATTCGAGAGATGGCGGCTCCGGGGAGGAAGGTCTGAGCCGGGTCCGCATGGGGATCCAGGTCCCGGCCGGCCCCGCAGCCTCTCCCACCGCCCCTCGCCCCCTCCCGCTTCCTAGGACTGGAAACCAAGTGGGGATGTGCTCCTTCCCCTTGGCCTGTGGTCAGCCCCTGGACTGCCCGAGCCCATCACGGGCTCTGGATGCCGCGGCCAGGCGTCTGTGTCTCGGATCTGCCCTCTGCAGGGCGCACGGTGCCGCCAAGTGACCGCCAGGAGCCCCCTTTCCCTCCCACCGCCCACCTTGCTGAAGCTGATGGCTTCAGATCCTCCCACCAGTGCCAGCGCCAGCGCCAGCAAACACAGTGCTACTGCCCCAACCCAGCCCTGGGGGCTCCTCGCTTGAAAGCTGCCCGACCCCTCTGGCCTGCCACCCAGGAAGGCGCAAGCCCCTGCTGCTCACTCTCCAATCTCACCCACCCCCACCCGCAGACAGCTCCCACACCTGCAGTGGAAGTCCGGCAGCTGGGAAGCTGGGAGGTCCCTTAACTCTCGCGCCCATAGGGTGAACCCTCGGCCTGGGAAAGGACGCCTTCCTACAAAGCAATCTCCTCCAGGAAGCCCTCCTGGATGGTGCCCTGTAAGCTGCACTGGGCTCCTCTCCCTCTTCCCCCATGGCACTAGGTGCACAGGTCGGCAGGTCCTTGTGTGGGGCGGGCGGGTCTCACCTGTGGGCCCGACGGTGCCAGTACTGCTTTTGGAAGGAAGACGTGTGCTGGTTTCCGGGCTGTGTTCCAGGACAGGTTCTGTCCGCTGCTGGGATGAACGCGACGGCACAGACGCAAGAGTGGGAGCACACTCCGAATCCGCTCCCTTGACTGGGCCGAGGGAGAACAAGACCAGGCAGTTGGAGCCCAGTCTGGCTCCCCTGGCTCCTCCGCAGCCATGCCCACTCCCTGTGCCCGCCCTCAGGACTCTCAGCGGAGGCGCAGGGACGCCCATCTGCTGCCCAGAGGCATGAACGCTGGCCCCTCCCCGGGGATGCTGGGAGCCCCGTGGGCTCCCCCGGACAGGGCTGCTCGCAGGAAAACCTCCGAATTGTAACCAGCAGCTCTGCAGAGGCAGCTCCAGACTGCAGGGCCGCCAGTGGCCGGGGCAGCCAGATGCTGGCAGCAGGGAAGAGGTGCCCGTCCCCAGCAAGATTCCAGGGCTCCGGTGCTCTGGGCCCCCGATGAAGGCATCATGTCAGACTTCAGAAAACAGGGCCCAGCAAGGGGCCTCGTGCCTGGTCCCTTTGGAGCAGAAACTCCTCTTGGCAAATGGCTCAGCTCTGGCTGCCGGCAGCGGTCTCCCTGGGCGGTGTGCGGCCACGCAAAGTGCCATATGTTCACACCATTTGGTGAAAAACACAGGACCCACAATACCGGGCGCTTATGGGTAAATTTAAAAAAAAAAATCATGCCAAATCTATGTATCCTGAGACTGAAACATACCATGCCATCCCGCCCCACGGGAACAGAGAACCTCTCGCGAGTGTAGCGTTTCTGAAGCCAGGAGCCAAACCCCAATGGCTGGTGTCTTCCCTGAATGTCCCTTGTCCCTCCTTGGGTGCCATCCTTCAAGCCACAGTGGGTAAGTGGAGAGTGACCCAGGAAAGTAAGGAAAACCTGAAGTCGGAAAGCGGTGCAGGGTGGCCAGGTGCTAGGTAGGCGACTCTGAGGGCCCAAGTGAGCCCAGCTCCCAGGGGACCCAAGTGTCAGGACTGAAGGCCGGGCCACCACGTGCTGGACAGGCCTGTTCCCTGTGTGCCCGCCGGTTTCAACTTTAAAAGTTAGGGGGCTGGTGCTGTGGCACAGCAGGTTAAAGCCCTGACCTACAGCACTGGCATCCCATAGAGGTGCCAGTTCGAGTCCCGGCTGCTCCACTTCTGACCCAGCTCTCTACTATGGCCTAGGAAAGCAGTAGAAGATGGCCTAAGTCCTTAGGCCCCTGCACAGATGTTGAAGACCTGGAAAAAGCTCCTGGTTCCTGCCTTTGGGTTGGCACAGCTCCGAGTGTTATGGCCACCTGGGGAGTGAACCAACAGATGGAAGACCTCTTTCTGCCTCTGCCTTTCAAATAAATAAATAAATCTTAAAAAAAAAAAAAAAAAACTTCAGAAGTTAGCAATGGGGCCAGTGTTGTGGCACAGAAGGTTTAGCTACTGCCTGTGGCACCGGCATCCCACATGGGTGCCGGTTCGAGTGCTGGCTGCTCCACCTCTGATCCAGCTCCCTGCTAATGTGCCTGGGAAAGCAGTGGAACATGGTCCATGTGCTTGGACCCCTGGGAGACCTGGATGGAGTTCCAGGCTTTGGCCTGGCCCAGCCCTGCCTATTGTGGCCATTTGGGGGTTGAATCAAAAGATAGATAATTTTTCTCTGTTTCTCCCTCTCTAACTCTGCCTCCCAAATACACAAATATATCTTAAAAAAAAAAAAAAAGTTAGCTAGGGCTTGGCTAATGCTGTCAGTGGAATCCTAATTTCCCATAAATTCTGATCTACAAAATCTCATGGTCCCAGGGACCTGCGGAAGATATTTCGATTGCACACGGCTTTGTGGTGAAGGTCCTGGTTGGCCAATGGCTTGTCTCACGGGCCCCGGCAGAGCGGTTCCGGGGGTCTCAGGTCCCAGTGGCTCCTCACTGGTTGCAGAGACCCCCGCCACACAGCAGGGAGAGGACGGCTGCACCCGTCTCCCAACACAAAACTGGCTGACAGCTGAGCATTGTCTGGACTTTCTGATTGTGGCTTCAATTCAAATAAGGTCACTGCAGTAGAGGCTGTTAGCGCACAGCGTTAGGATCCCTCTCTCCGCCCCCTCTGACTGTGGCTTCTGTTTTAAAGCCACAGGTCTCACCAGGTTCCTCCTGGGCCAGGCGCCCTCACACTTGGTTACTCTCCGGAGGATGAGCGCGAAGATCCCCTGGCGGCCATGAGCTCTCTCAGCTGCGCAGTGACCACCACTTACCTGGCGGTGCCGCGTCCCCGCGGGGCTGGGCCTGCAGGCGCTGCCTCTCTCAGGTAAGCGCAGCCCCCAAGGAGGGTGGGCAGAGGAGGGTGGGCACGCCCCGCTCAGGCAGACGCTCAGACAGACACAGGCTGCGTTCACTCACTTGGAGCTCCTGTGCTGTGTGCGGGGACTGCCACCTGGGGCCCTGCGACCCCGCGCCCCCGCCACCTCGGCCCTGGGCGGGGCAGGCTGAGCGCACGCAGGTGTTCCAGAAGCGCTTCCGCTCCTGCACGCAGGAGGGTTCTCTGGCCGCTCCGGGATGTCTGATGGAGAACCCACGTGGAAGCACCCTGGGCACCGCACGCGGGCCCTCGGGAGACCGAGCTCTGAGGACTTTCACTTGGGAACCAAAACCAGCCAGCAGCAGAGTCACACAGAGGGAAGACGCCCCCAGGCCGCCGCTAAAGCAGGACGCGGGCGCACCTGCGTGCTTCCTGGTTGCACTCTCGAGTCTCGGAGTCGCGTGGGATGGACCCTCTCCAAGAAGGTGGGGTTCTCCACGCCGGCGCCAGCAGGGCTGCGCGGCCTAGGGCGTCGGGGAGCACACGGGAAATGGCCCCCGCCCCCAGCCCCGCGGCGCCCTAAGCCGGCCAGGCCTGGGCGGGAACCAGGCGCCGGGAGCACGCCCGGGGCCTGCGGGGCACACGGCGCGCCTATGTCCCCGCACCGTGGGGCGCAGCAGCTGCAGACATCAGAACGCGCAGTGCTAACCGCCCGCCTCCCGCGTGTTCTCAGCGCATAGCCCGTGCGGAGAGCTTTAGTCCGCCGCGTCCGCACGGCCTGCGCGCCTCTCCCGCAGGCCCCACCCGCACCAGGGATAGCCACCCTTCCCTCCAGGTCCTCGCAGGGCGCGCGGCCGTGTGGACATTTACATCAGTGGGGGCCACACAATGGGGACCCACCGTGGTGGGCTAAGCCTCCGCCTGCAGTGCCGGCATCCCATACAGGGCGCCAGAGTTCAAGTCCTGGCTGCTCCACCTCTGATCCAGCTCTCTGCTATGGCCTGGGAAAGCAGTGGAAGACGGCCTAGCTCCTTGGGCCCCTGCACCTGCGTGGGAGACCCGGAAGAAGCTCCTGGCTCCTGGCTTTAGATCGGCCCAGCTTCGGCCGTTGCAGCCATCTGGGGAGTGAACCAGCGGATGGAGCCTTTCTCTCTCTCTCCCTCTCTCTGTAATTCTACCTCTCAAATAAATAAATAAAATTTTAAACAAATTTTTTTCAGCCTGCTATAGATTGAATTCTGAGCCCAGACGAAATGATTTGGACCGCATGAGGTCGACAGATGCCAGGTGGGGACGTGGGGTTGACGGGGAATGACAGATGTCCAACAGCCGTGAGGTGCACCGACTTCAGGGCGAATGCTGCCTGCTCTTCACCAGAGAGGTGGTCAAGGGCCGCCCCACCCGGCTGTGGCAAGTTCTACACCAGTCTCACTGGTGGCACAGGCCACCTCCACCAGCGAAAACCGACTCTGTATCACTCCCATCCTCCAGCAAAGCATTTCACATCCCTGTTTCTGAGCAAATGCCACCCAATAATCTTACGTGACATATAAAAAAATCACTCAAATACCACCAGATTCAACTTCAGCGCACCATTCCAAACTACTAAACTTTCTTCACACCTTTATTTTTATCTTTTTTTTTTTTGGTATACATTTAAAATATGGGATCCTCTAAATTTCTGAAAAGCCTCATGGGGAAAAAAAAAACAACTAATTTTTAGGGCAAAGCAAGAACTCAGTTTACAGGCAGGGTAACCTTGAGCCGGCTGTGAATTCCTCGCGGCCCCTCTGTGGCTTCTCAGGTCTCCTGGGATCACTCAGATCAGCATAGGACCTTGTTGCTTGGTGGAGGGGCTCTGGGAAGGTTACACCTTGAAGCATGACGCCACCAAGTTGTGCCTAAGGATTTTACTCTTCTGACAAAAGAACTGGGATATTGGGTAACGTCAGGGTTCAGGGCCCATACACATCTTTTATTCATTCTCTGTAAGAGGGAAATTAGAATAATACTGAATTCCCTCTTACTAATCTCCATATTTTAAGCTTAGAGCATTAAAAAAAATGTGTTCTTAGCAAGTAGATGTATCTACAGTGGAATCATAAATGGGTTTGTGATTCCACACGCAGTTGGCTGCATTGCTATGTAAGACGGTGGTTTGACTAAGCAACGTGGGAGCTGACAGGCAGTGCGGCTGCGTGCGGAAAAAGCGACCTCTTTGTGGTGATGTTGATTACCGCTGCCCGTTCTCGTCTAACTCCTCCCTGTCTCTCATGAGTGACGTGAGCCAGCGTGGAAGGACGCGGAAGTGTGGGGCGTCCTGTGGCTGGGGAGGGCCGAGAGGCAGAGCCAGGCTAAGAAGGGGTCTGCCAACAGTGAATTTAGGAGAACCGGGTTGTTTAACAGTCACCAACCCGGGAAAAAGTGCCTGGCATTGAAAAGCTACCATGCACCAGGACCAGGGGGCCGTGGGCACAGGAACACCACCGAGACACGGTTCATGGCTCTGCACCATGCGATCCACATACAACAGAACACACTCCTGTTAACATCGCACAACATAAATATCACCCGCGGTGGGGTCAACTGAATGCGAAATAGCTGGGAGGCACACAGAAGAAACATGGACTGGACTGAACTCTGACATGGAGTTACTGGGAAAAGGCACAAGTCCTGCCTGTGGCCAAGTGAGCTCTGCAGGTGTCACCCCGAGTGGGCTGGTGGCCACTCCCACGCACGCTGACTCGCATACCTTAATGTCCTTAGAGTGAACCGCTTCAGACAGACACGCCACAAGGGCCGACTGCTGCTCCCCACTCGACGTGGGGAAACCCCTACGGGTGCCTTCGACCACGGGGATTCCTGATGGCTGTAGCTCCCCTACTTCCGGCAAGTGACTCGGTCACGAGGGAACCACTTTCGGGAGCGTAGAACAGTATTCAAGAACACCCATCACAGTGCTTAACAAGATTTAATGTACATTTATTCTTAACATGTGGAACATATAAAGATTTTATACTGAATAAATGATATTCATTAAGCCAGAGGAAAAGGAGGAATTTACATCAAGTTTTTTTCTTTTTTTTTTAAACTACATTATCTTGGAATACAAATGTGGATTCTCGTCACTGAAAAATCTTTGAAGTTGTGTTTCTTCCTTTTAGTTGTATTTTTTCTTTTTCTTTTTTTTTTTTCTGTACTGGTAACCATTTTCTAAATCAATCCATACGCGACCATTCCCACACCTTGATTCATGAAGCGAATTGCGATCAGCTGCTCTCCCGAAATAGAGCACGACTTTATACATACAGAAACTTGTACATTACCCTCTTTTTTTTTGTGGTTTTTGTTTGTTTTTATTTTTTGTATTTTTTCTTTTTTTTGGAGATATGGCCCTAATGAAAAAATATATAAAATAAAAATAAAAAATTATTTAAATCTACCATCACTTCGTAGTTACCACATCATGAAAAAGAAACTAAAAACTTTGTACTAAAAAAAAAAAAGAAGAAAAGAAAAAAAATGAGGGTATGTTTAATGTACAACTTCTATATACATCACAGCCCAGAGGCAGTAAAAAAAAAATATTTAAAAAATGACTAAAGGAATTGTGAAGAACTGTCATATGGAAGGCCAGGCGACAGACAGCAGGCATGACGCGCGGCGAGGAGGGAGCAAGTCCTGTCGATGGCTGCCAGGGACGCATTCCCAGGCTGCACTGGGACACGCGTGGCTTTGCTCCTAGCCTCATGGAACCACCTTCCCGTGGAGAAGCCGGTGTCTCTCACAGCTGTGACGATCACTGACACCTCCGTGAGCCCCGGTACCTGAATCTCTAGAAGTTTCTATTGCACAGAGCTTTGGGCGATGGGATGCAGTTGCTTTTTTTTTTTTTTTTTAAATTTTCCATCCTTTGAAGAATAAAACGCATAGCAAATTGATAATTTTTCACCCTTTTTTGCCTCAGTGTGGTGAAATTTTCCCATCTTAGCATCTTTTGCCAAAACTTTTGTCTTTAAAGTCAATTTGCTTCCCCCCAAAAATGCAATACAACATGGAAAAGAACATTAAAAAGAAAATCTGTGAAAAAACAAAAAGTGACCTTTGAATGCACTAGACAGCAACTTTGGTTAAAAAAAAGAAATAAAAAAACCCCAAAAGGATGTACTTATACACACAGACAGCAAATATTAATTTCATAACTGTTCGAATTAATTATTTCTTTAATTCCCAATTGGTAAATAGTGAATGGGGCAGAGGAGCAAAGATTCTCTTTTCCTTCTTCCTACGCTGGATAAACAAGAACAGAAAACAGCCAGTTATGCGACCCTCGAGTGTTCACTCACACATGCTTGCCTTCTCACTTATGTCATAACTGCCCGATCTGAAACAGTACATCACAGATGACAGACGCGACCAGAGAGTTCAGGACAGCCGATATCGAGATATCCAGCAACCGGCCCTCGTGCAAAAGGAACTCGGAGCGGTTTTCGTCCACTCTGGCCATGGCCAGCAAGGCCTTGGCCGCCCTGCACATCATGTCTACGCTAGGCGGCTCCAGGGGCGGGGGCTGCATGTGCAGGAGGCTGTGCTGGCTCTGCTGGTACTGGGCCATCGTGACCCCGTCCTCCAGGAAGCTTATCAAGCTCCCAATGCTTCCCTTCTGCACAGCTATGGCCCTCGCTGCCAGCGCGTCCCCTTGGGCAAGGTTCGACAAGAGCGCCATGGACATCTCTCGACAGACTGGGTTTTTGCGATCCCCCACGTACCTAACTAACGTAGCATAGAATTTCTCCTGACGACTAAACGGCGGCGTGGCCAAGATGAGGTCCACGTTATTGTCCTGGATGCTCAGTTTGCAGAGGGTCTCCAGCACGAGTCTCTGCGGCGACAGGACCGAGTTGGGTCCCACCGTCGGGAAGGGGTCTTGTGCCTCGGCGGACGGGCACACCATCCAGTGCAGCAAGCCATCCAGGATGGGCAGGCAGATGCTCTCCGTGTACGCAGACAAGTCCAGCTGCCCAGAAATGTTGGCCAACGTGACCAGCGTGTTGTCCCGCAGGACCTCGAGGCAGTCCCACCACCACTCGTCCTTGCTGCAGGCCACCCCCTTGTCCTCGTCCTCCTCCTTCTCGTAGGTCTGCGGCGCTCGCTTCCGCTCGGGGTGCTCGTGGTGGAGCAGGATCAGCTTCCCCAGGATCAGCACCAGGCCCGGATGTTTGGACATCTCGGCGTCGTTGCCAGGCACGAAGGACAGGCTCCGGACGATGTTGGACACACAGATGCAGCGCTTGGCCAGCGAGTCCTGCCAGTGCGCGATGGTGCACAGCGGCGTCTCGTCCCGGCTCCGGGGCTCGTCCTCCAGCAGCCTGATGTTCCGGTGGCTTTTGGCCTGCTGAATGCCGAAGGGGAACTTGGCGCTCTCCGTCTGGGGCCCGGGGTTGGTGTCTTCGGGGAGCGCCCCCGGCCGAGCGGACAGGACGTCATCGATGGTGGCGATGATGCTCTTCTCCGGCTGCTCGTCACAGTCACCTCTGCCTTCTGGCTCTTTCTTTCTCCCGGTGGAGCTCAGAGGGGGCGGCGGGCGCCTGCGGGGCGGAATCTCCATCTTGCTCTCGAAGTGAGTCTGGATGTGTTCGGTGGTGTCGCCGCCGCCCAGCTGCCAGTGCAGGAGCCCGCTGTTGAACTCCTGCACGCGCCCCAGCCGGTCGGACCGGTCCACCACAAACAGCTTGTTCTTCTTGACGACCTTGATGGGCAGCTTGTCGAACTTGCTGGCTTGCTTGGGCTTCTCCTTGGGGTCTGCGGTGGCGTCCGGGGCGCTCAGGCCCGGGCTGCCCTTGGCCTCCGGCTCAGTCTTCTCACCGTCCTCCTCGTCCTCCTCGTCCTCGTCTTCGTCCTCGTCCAGGCCGTCGGCCTCAGCCTCCTCTCGCCCAGAGTCGTCCGCCGCCGCCTGGCCGTCCTGTTTCCTCGCCGCGTGGTGATCAAGTGCTTTCTGGCTGGGGTCTCCCACTTCGTATTCCATGAGGATTCCAAAAATGTCAATCAGGCATTTTCTAAAGTACTCGACTAAGAGTTCGAGAAATCCCGACAACTGGAGGGGGTGGGGTGGGAGGAGAAAGAACAGGCACGTGAGTGCAACGCTGCGGGCGAGAAGCCCCGCGGACCCCCCGGCCACACCTGCCCTTTCTGCCTGGGCCACGAGAGGAAGCCCCCAGCAGGCGGCACCCACTTCCAGAACCCACAGCTCTCACTAGCGCCCCGCAGCGGCCTCCTTACTGTTGCCCCACCCGTGCGAACACCTGCTGGGTTTTCCAGTGCTACCAGGGAGGGGCGCTCGGCCGTCCGTCACCTTCTTTTCTGACTTAGAGGCAACGCACACATTATTAAAAGAGTGAGAATGTGGATTTCATAGACGCTTTCAGCCAAAGGGACTCTGTTCTCTTCTATTATTTATCCGAGACTTGCTTGCTGGGGTTTTTATGGTTATTATTCTTAGGATTTAATGGTTATTTTTATCTCAGGTGCCGTAGGTTACCCTAATTTACGTTCTCCATATCTCTTTTGGAGAAGATAATTTCAGCAATGTAGTAGCTCATAAACACTGAAAATTAAAAACAAATCAATTTAGTCCCTGATAAATGAATTAGAATGTTTCATAAAACGCGATTTTACATTTCCATTATGCACAACTCTAGCTGAAGACAAAAGCGGCAGGGCGCACCACTGCCTCCGGAGAGCCGGCACTGGCTCCCCGAGCGAGTGTCTGCGTGGGGAAGAGACCCACACGCTCCAGGTGAGCGCTCCAGCTCCCCCCGGCATGCAGGTGCTGGAAGGGTGTTTTAGTGACAGACGTTAGGCATGTCAACCCCACCTTTCTGTCCCACTGTCAGTTTCTTGAGAGTGGGACGGGAGCAGTCACTGGGAAGTAGGGAAACCCCAGCCACGTCCAAGGGCAGAGGTGGAGCCTGGACTTCCCTCACCCTTAAAGTGCACTCCCCCGCCCCCTCCAGGAAAAGGGGAAGCTACCAAAGCAGTTCTGTTTATGAAAATGTGGGAGGGGCCGGCACTGTGGCACAGCAGGTAAGGCCACCGCCTGCAGCACTGCCTTCCCATTTGGGTGCTGGCTGGAGTCGTGGCTGCTCCACTTCTACTCCAGCTCCCTGCTAAGGGCCTGGGAAGGCAGTGGAAGACGGCCCACGTATTTGGGCCCCATGCTCCTATGTGGGAGACCTGGAAGAAGCTTCTGGCTTCAGGCTGGCCCAGCCCTGGCTGTTGTGGGCTTTGGGGAATGAACCAGCGATGGAAGATCTCTCTGTCTCTCTCTCTCTGCCTTTAGAATAAATAAATAAATCTTATAAAGAAAAGAGAAAAAAAGAAAATGTGTGATCAATAGTAGTTCATCCAACAGAAGGATGAACATTGATTACTCCAGCAAAGGGCGCATACATATTTTTATATATTCATTTTCTGTTAACACAGGGCTGTACAATGTTTATGGTCTTATTAATATACTTCCTTTCAATGAAAAACTTGCCTTTCTGGGCCACAGTGGGGGACTTAAATGAGAGAAGAAAAATGAAGGAAAAGATTCTGTAGAATCAAGGAAATTAGGTGTTTTAGTTTTCTTCCACCAAAAGCAAGAAAAATAGCCATTCCTCATTTTTATTTCTAAATACCCACAAAAAAACTCCACAGCCCAGCTGACTGCTGGACATCTGTGCAAAGCCTCAGCTCTGTTTTTTCTTCCAGCTACTGTGCTGGAAGCTGCCTGAAACCTAGCTTTGAACAAAGGAGGGCTTGAAGCTCATTCAAGCTAACAGGTGTTTAAATGACAGCGTCCAAATCACCCGGGAGGCAGAGATGGGAGGAATGAGACCTGGAGACAGGCCTGGCCCCAGCTCTTCATCGTGCTGGTGGGACGCTGGGCACAGAGAGCTTCCCTGGGTTCCCTGGAACGTTCTGTGCACGCCTGGGCATTCTGTACATTTTCTCTAAGATTTGCAGACAGACGTCAGGTCCCCCAGGAACGCAGGGTGACGTTCCATGGTGAGCACTGCCTTTCCTACCTGCACCACAAGGCTAACTTCACTTAACATTGTGATGAACTCCAACTGGCCTGCTACTATGCATTCTAAACAACAATGTAATTTTATTACTGTCAGCTACTCCACACACACCCACAGTTATCCCAGGGGAGCAGGGGCGGACCTTCAACCTCCCCAGATAACTGCAGACTGATCAGTGCTGGCCCAGGGCAGCTGTCACGCCTGAGCACGAGTCGGTGCCCGTCCACTGGGGCACACACCCCGGCGTTCCACACGACTTACGGGTCCTGTGTTCTATGTGTTGGCGAAGCTCACCTGGGAGAGATTGAAAGTAGCAACGGTGCTGTCATCGTAGAGAAGGATGTTGATGGTGTCCAGAGCCCAGGTGCTTTCTGCCAGAAGACCCGACTTAAGGGACATCATCACACGCCACGCCTCGGGAGTAGCTGCAAACGGCAAAGGAGGAGCAAGTCAGACAGGAAGTAGCAGCGGGGCAGAGAGGGCTGAACACGGACTCCGTGCAATGCTCCGAGGGCCGCTGACCAACCGTGGTTGTGTTTAGGTTGTAAGACGAGGGGATGAGCTGAACAGTGCAGTGGGGCTGGTTAGGATCCTCTGGCTTTGCTGGTTAAACATGAGCCAAAGTGCTTCCGGGTCAGAAGTGGCTGAGCACAATCGCTGCTCTCTCATCGCCTGTTTCTTGCTTTCCGACCCCAGCGGGGACTGTAGGCATGCGTCGGCTGAACCATTAAGCCAGCCCTGCTCTTCGTGGCCTTCTCCACTCCTGGGGCCCTGGGGCAGTGTCTTTGGGAGACCGGCAAGTGTGCAGGGTATAAAAGCGACATTTAATTCCACACCAGCACACACTCAGGTTCAAGGCCGCTCTGGCCACGCTGCTGCTTCCCTTCCTGGGCTCCTCCCTCACACTTGCTGCTGACAAAGGCTAGCACTGAGCTTCAGGCTCCCAAGGTGTGGTCTGAGCCAAGAGCGTGGCAAAGAAGGGCTGCTGTCTGTTTTGCTTTCCTTGTTCTTGCTACTGAAGAAAACAAAATGATTTGGTAGAAAGTCTGCCGTAAATGGGGCCAGGACAACAGACCGGCAGGCATCACGGGACCATGGGCTGAGCCATGGGCGGACCTGTCCTGGCAGAGCTGGCCTGAGCTCTGGTCTCGTGGCCAGGGAGGGGTCCCAGGAGCCCCCAGTGCTCTGGTGGGGGCTGGGGCACCACGGCTTTTCCATTTTTATTTTAATGTTATGTATCTTGAACTTTTTCTAAATAGGCACATACTATTTCTTGTAATAAAAATGTCAAGCTTTCTAAGATAAGGAACATAAATTTCTAGGTTGGACAAATACTGGTCATCTAACCTATACAAATAAATTTTAAAAAATTAAAGATATTTATTTAAACATCCATACACACACATGGACAAACTGCAGGCACACACACACTTATTTGTTTATAACAAGGTGCTCAGTGTCTGTTGTATATCTTTCTTTCCCCATAACACTCTGAAACATAAAAAAAAAAAAAACACCTCCTTTTTTTTCAACATGCCCAATGTTGAAAACATCTTGATTATCATTAACTTAATATCTTCAATTTTCTAATCACTGTAAATGATTTAAGTGATTTTGAGTTTTAGAACCTGTTTTTCTCATACAACTGAGATCTGCTATTTTCCCTGGTGTGTTAAAAGCACTGCAGGAGGGCGCAGAAAACCTGCATCACCTGCAGCTGCTCCAGACCGCTCAGTCCCGCACAGGCCGAGCCGGCGGCAGCAGCGTTCGGTGAGTAGCCCTGGGGCCCCCTCCTGCCAGGGCTGTGTGGCCTCTGTCAGTTCTGCACATCCTGTGGATGATATCATCTACTCATCTACATAGCATACCCAGGCTTCTACTTTTTCTCGGGACAACTCGCTGTTTGTTCTTAGCAAATCCCACACTTTCTGGGTCACCTTGATATTTCCTTAGTCTCCCAGGGGCCCGTGAGCATGCACTGCAGAGATGAAGTGGCTTGGGTGAGGTCAAATCTTTAACCCCAAACACAGTATCACCATCAGCCAGGACTCCTATGTCCCTGGCTTGGACCAAAAATGCCACTGCAATCCCAGTTCTCCTCTGGCAGTGTCCCAGCTCAGGTTAGTGGCTTCCAGTGGTTGCTCCTGGTAACGTGCAGTCCTCAGAACCTCAGCCCTTTGGGCTCAACAGGACCTGCACCTGCACCCGAGTCCCAGCTCCTGACCCACCTGGGGTTCCGCCTGGCACTCTTACCGATATCTTTTGAGGTAATCTTGCGCCTTTGCTTCAGGACTGGCTGCGATGCCTCCACTGAGCCCGGGGGGAAGGTGATCTCCCTCCTGATGGGAGGTGGCTGGGGGGGCGGCCCGGCCACCTGGGACGTGGGGACGGTGGGCATGACCTTCTGCATCTTCATAGACGGCAGGAAGGGAGACTTGCTGGGAGACATGCGGCTCTCCAGGGAGCGCTGGAAGGAGGCCGGGCTGGGCGCCCTGGAGATGTGGTTTGGCAGTGACGGTGGCGTCTGGTAGGAGGACTGAGGCGGGCGCGCGATGGGCTGCATGGAGGCTGCAGACGCCATGTAAGGCTGACGTTGGCTGACGTGAGAAGGCCACTGGCTCTCGTGGTTGATCCTTTGATCGGGTACCATCATCTCATCCGTGCGGCCCATGGCCGGGTATGGGGGGGCCTGGGCGGGGCCGCCGGGGCCCTGCCTGTTCTGGTAGGGATAAGGCATATCGTTGCGTGCCGCCCACATGTTCTGCTGCGGCCCCTCGCCGGAGGCCGGCTGCATGGGGCCCCCCATCATCTGCGGGGGGATGCCGTGTGCCTGCAGCTGCCCGGGGCCCTGCATCCGCTCTCTGTTGTAGGGGTAGGGGTACTGGCCCTGGATGGGCCTCCTGTCCGGGCCCGAGTAGGAGCTCCCGTACTGGTTGTACATGTCCTGCTGCTGGGCGCCGTACTGCATGTTGTACATGTCGCTTTCGTGGCGCTTGGCTGGCGGCCCGTACATGCCGTCCATGTGGCGCTTGTAGTTCTGAAATGCAGAGCAAGAGAAACCACACTGGCACGCTGTTACGGGCGTCAGCCCCGCTCACCGAGAGTGAGTAGGGGCAGCCTGTGGAACACCATGTCGGGGGTGGACGGAGCACGACTCGGCTCAGCCAACGCCACCGCTGGTGCCCACAGTGCTGGAGAACTTGTCTTCCGGTGCTTGGAGCTTTCTGGGGAGAACAGTGCCCTGGCCTCTGGCTGCAATCCTGGGGCAGTGGCTACAGCCTGACACTACGCTGTGACGTCACTGGTGGCCCGAGGGGCCAGTCCCACTGGCATGTAGCTGGGGTGGGGTGGGGGGAGCTCGGAAGGCCTCAGGTGGACCTCCCGGGCCTCATTTCCCAGCCGGAGCTCCTGGGGCACAGGTTACAAGCTCCTGCAGCACAGGTCGGTCCACCCTACGGGTTCCCGCCCGGATGCCCCACAGGGCCAGGCTCTGAGGCTAGGCCAGCACAACACTAAACGCTCCTCTTGGGGACTCTCCTCGGACAATGCTGAAGGGAGGCGTGGGGCTGTCTCCCGATGGGAGGCAGCGAAATGCTGGGCTTTAATTAGGATTCCTTTCGCTTTACTTGCAAATTGTTTAAGATCAGCTGGTTTCAAAACTAAATGTTTAAAAACTACCTTGTGGTTAAAAGATGCTTTAAAAAATTCCTCTATGTTGCAAGAGGCCTCAGATCTGAAAAGCTGTTTAGAAATGGCCACAGCAGGAGGTGCGACTGTCTGTCTGAGACAGGCAGCAGTGACAGGCGGCCTCCGGCACAGCCACGCCTCTCTGAGCTGCACACACCTAGCTCATCAGGCAAAACACGCAGGAATTAACTCACAGCTGATTTTAGAAAACCCAGTTAGTATATAAGTTTCTTTTTGTATGTATTCTCTTTAAAACATCGACAAATCTCAATTCTAAAATGGCTTTGACACCATAGCATTCAGGTGTCCCCTGGGCCTGAGGGGGCATGGGTGCAGGACCCCCGTGGACAGCAGCCTCTGGGGATGCTCCAGTCCCTTACATAAAAGGGCACAGCACCTGCATGGAACCTGTGCCCAACTCCCCCATTGCTGGATGGCTCAGAAAACCGATTCCTAAATATCAGGCACATGGTTGTTTAGGGAATAATGAGAAGAAAAGCCTGAACAAGTTCAGTGTGAACACATTATTTTTTCTGAATATTTACGGTCGCCAGATGGGGAGGGCCGAGTGCCCCTGATTCTCATCGATGTGTTTCAAGCACACTTGACTCGAACTTGGCCTTGCCACTGTTTACAAGGTCAAGGGCACCTAACTTCTGATGACGCGCTGTATTTGGTTCAGGACACACACAGCTCGCCCACTCGGAAACCCAGGAGAGCCTTCCCGCAGGAACTACGTCCTGAATGTCAATCACCTTTGTTAGATTCCTAGAGACCTGGAGGAGTAGCCCGCCTCCAGGAGAGAGACGGCGAGCCCAGAAGTCCCCGCCCACGCCACTCACCGGCTGCTGTGGGTAGAGGCCGGGCTGGTGCCCTGCGTACGGCGGCTGGCCTGAGGGAGGACCTTGCCCTGGATACTGCTGTCCGTAGGGTTCATGCCTGGAACAGGGCAGTCAAAGACAGCGTTAGTCACTTCAGAGCGCATCAGGAACCGTCCGTGACGTGCGCCCCCCGCGACCGCGGCCCTGCTGGCAGCCGTGGGGCTGCGCTTTGGCGGTGAGAGGCCCCGGGGACAAGCGCTCTGGGAACAGAGCCAGACTCCCGGTTGGACTGTGGGTTAATAGGTGGGAGAGCAGACCGGTTGGACAGGCAGGCGCCCTGTAAGCACTTGTCGGAGCCTCTAGGCAGAGGCCCCGCCTCGCTGCTGGAGTTACCTGGGGAGCGTCTTGCCGCGCTGGGGTGGGAGGCCTTAGCAGAACAAGAATCAGCGCTCGGAATCTCAGCCTCAAAAGCAGCAGTCCTAGACATCCCAGACCCCGGCACTGCTGCTGCTTATCCCTCTCTCGGGGTGAAGGTAAGATGTCTAGGGTGGGGTCCGACATAAATTCAAATGATACTGAGCTCGTTACTGATTGTATAGGCACAACTATTCAAACCTGCAAAGTCCTGTGTCCTAAAGGCCGCAGGAAAGGTGAGGGGTGACTTAAATGTGCACCTACTAAGTCTTAAAAAGGAAATGAACAAAACATTTATTTTTCAATTAAATTGAGAAATCACAAACACCAGCAAAAACTGAATGTTTTATAAGGGCAACAGAGTTGGGATTTTGAAACGTTAGTAAAACTGGAACTTCTAAGAAGGAATAATTGCACTGAACATACCCCTATACTTATCAAGGAATGAGAATTAGAAAAAAATAAAGACTTCAAATATCACACAGAAGATGTACAGGAAGCTTCTGTACAGAAGGAAACTATGGGACCAGTGCTGTGTAAAGCCACTGGGGTAAAGCATCCCACACGGACTGCTGGTTTGAGTCCCGGCTGCTCCACTTCCAATCCAGCTCCCTGCTCATGCACCTGGGAAGGCAGCAGAGGATGGCGCAAGTGCTTGGGCCCCTGCACCCATGTGAGAGACCCAGATGGGGTTCCTGGCTCTTGGCTTCGGCCTGGCTTAGCCCTGCCTGGGTGTTGCAGCCACTGGGGAGTGAAACCAGCAGATGGAGGATATTTCTCTCTTTCTCTCTCTCTCTCCCTCTTCCCCTCTCCGTTACTTTGCCTTTCAAGTAAAAATAAATGAATATTTAAAAAAATATAAGGAAGCTTATAGATAGGAGGAAAGAAGTATAACTGACATAGATGAAATTTAAGCTGAATCACAGGTAACATTTTCCAGAAAAGAACTTAACAGTGAGGTCCATCTCTAATGAGGGAGAGCCAGAATGACTTTGAAACCTAGGCCGCACAATGTTCCAGAAAGCAGTGAGAAGAGACAGGAAGTATATCTACTTGAGTTACGTCAGGAATACGTGTCGCGAGGCCAGTGTTGTGGCGTGGCAGGCGTCCCATAGGGGTACTGCTTCCTGTCCCGGCTGTTCCACTTCATCCAGCTCCCTGCTGCCGGCCTCGGAAAAGTGGTGGAAGGTGGCCCAAGTGCTTAGACCCCGGCACCCACGTGGCAGACTTGGACAGAGTTCCTGGCTCCTGACTTGGGCCTGGCTCAGCACTGGCCACTGCAGCCATCTGGTGAGTGAACCAGTGGATGGAAGATCTCTCTCTCTCTCTCTTCCTCTCTCTGCACTTTCTTTGTAACTCTGACTTGTAAGTAAAATAAAATAACTTAAAAAAAAAAGAATATATGTTCCAGTGACACCGTTCTAATTTCATTAGCAAAACAAAACAAAACAAACAAAAAGCAAACCAAAACAAAAAGACATATTCAGTGGCCTTTCCTGGACCCTCAACAACAAAGCAAACCTAACTAAACCTCCAATCCTGTAAACAACGCTCTGTCATGTAATGGCAGACTGATGAGTGCAGGCATGTGTAAATAAATATGCATCGTGCACATAAATATTTGCCACATTATGGCCAGGGTAAGAATTAGAAGAAGTTCTGAAGTCACAATGACAAGGTACCCTGCCATTTGGAGCCTGGGATGGCTATGCATGCGGAGGAACCAGGCTCAGAGAAAATGCCAGAGAGCGCGTGTAGCAGGTAAAAGCGAGCTCTCAACCTCTGCCAATGTTGTGTTAAACCAACTGAGCGCCGCCTCCAATCCCAGCCCGTGGGATGAGTGGCGAGCGGCTGTGAGCCCCCTCGGGCTCCGAGGGCCAGTGCAGCCTGCTGCACGCGGTGGAGGCCACGCTTGGAAAAGGGGCCTCCTGTGTACAGAGCCCCCACCGTTTTCTTTCAAGACCACACCTCCCGTCCCAGCCGGGCCTCTAAGCACGGCTCTGCGCAGAGAGGCAGGTGCACAGCCAGCGCCCTCCTGCCCCAGGAGAGTGCCCTGGGACGGCCAGGGGGTGAGCCCGGGCGCAGGGAGGGGTCTTCTTCATGGACAGGAGCCCACTCTGAGCTGCTGTTGCAGGAAGCAGCTTCCGATGGCCTCTGAGACACTGCGCGGCTTCCCTCACACCCCACTGGCGTGGGCTGGGACCAGTCCTGCAGCCCGCCTTGCCCATTTTACACCCAGATGGCCTCCTCAAGAGGGGCCCCACTGGGCCTTCTCAGGCACGGTCCCTGCAGGCAAAGCAGTCTCTGTGCTTACGAGGTTCACAGGTGAGAGTGGGCCAGCGTGCAACAGCAATACTGGAAGAACTTTCCTGATGGCGGGAAGCCCAGAGTGGCTATGGCCGCACAGGCACTTCCCTGACAAAGACGTGCAGGGGGCAGGAAGGGAGAGAGCCCAGGGGTCTGGTGGCCCCAGAGCGGCCTTCAGAGAGGCGGGGGGGGAGGGGGCAGGTGGCACCCCCTGGGACGGCCCCCGTACCTAACGTGTGCTTCTGAGCGCTTGCTTATAAGCACAGAGCCACCTGGGCACCTGGCAACGTTGTCCTCCTGGGCCTGCACGCTCGTCCACTGGAGGCAGCTCCCAGCACTCCCTAGGCGAGCAGCGGAACTCCGCCACAGGGCCCGCAGTGTGCACAGGGGAGCCCGGTGTCCCGTAAATCCTCGCTCTTCCCCTCCCTAAACCACTCACCTTCGATCGTAGGTGGCTCCGTAGGGAAACTGCTGCCGCTGCCCCATGCCCAGGTTGGCCATGGCTCCAGAGGGGCTCTGGTTATACAGGTCCTGCATGCTGCTGTTGGGCATCTGTCCTTGCGTCATGAACGGCTCGCCGCTCCCAGGCACTGCAGGGAGCGAAACAAGAGCGCTCGGTGACGCGCGTGCAAAGTTGCCCGGCCCATCTAGTGACTTCTCTTGTCCTGTGTGTGATCCTTAAAACAGCAGATCAAATGTGTGCCAGAGTGCACGGGCCTGGAGTGATGAGGGCCACGGAGGCAAATCCCAGGATGGCCCCCAAGGACCCCTCCTGCCCCTCGCATGCCGTGGTACAGTCCCGTGCGCTTTGTGACACGGCAGGAGGGATTTGCAGCTGCAGCTACAGTTCCCAGTCAGCTGGCTTTGTGCTAACCCCAAGGGGGCTTCTCCAGGGTACCCTGTACATCCGGGTCTGGCGGTCAGTGGCTTCTCCTGGTCCTGAAGAATCATGTATCAGGGGCGGCGGCAGAGGGCAGTCACCGGGAGGACTCCTGCTGCCAGGAACCGAATTCCACCACCGACCCGAACGCCCTTGGAGGGTTTCAGCCTGTGAGGCCCTGGGGGCGGCCCCAGGCGCACGGTGCTGGGCTCCGAGCCAGCCCCTCCCTGCAGGATCACGCACCTGTGCTGTCAGGCTTGTAACCTGTGTGGTAACTCGGGACACAGAAAGCGAATGCGGCCCCAACACACTGCTGTCCCAGTACATTACTAATGGCCAAGTTCAATTCCTTGTCTGTAAGCCAGCATAGTAAGAGCAACTCACGAAGCGGCTGCGAAACAGCCCGAAACACGGATGCCGGGTCAGCTCCCCTCCCCCACAGGAAGAAGAGGAAAGACTTCAGCTTAGACACCCGCCACGCACTCCAACATCAGGGTACGGAAAGCTGCCGGGAGTTGAGAATAGCTGAAGACGGGATGAGACGCAACTATTTCTAACAGAGGGTGGTGTGCCAATTAGGTCACGCATGCAAATGAGCATCAGCTCAGAGCCTGAAGGAAATTGGGCCAAGTCCAGAAACCAGCCTGCAGGCGAATTCAACACTTTAATATCAGTTTTCAATGGTGCTGTTGCCTCTTCATCCCACGGTTACTTTCATGTTATGTGAGGCAAAAGCTGATCAGCACTTTGTGAGCTGGCGCGTGGCACGAGGCTCGGGAGGGCTGTGGACGTGGAGGCCGGCGTGGCGGGCGGCTTCCCCCAGGCCACGTTCTTTCACCTGTTCTGTCCGTGTGCTGCCACGTCAGCCTGGGGGAGACTCGGCTGTGCAGTTACTTTCCAGTGTGCAGGTGTGAAAACAGACAAATCAAGTCGCATACCCTAAGTAGTTTAAATTCCCTAATAACACAGCGTTCTTAAAAATCAACAGAAAAGGGCTGACGCTGTGCTGTAGTGGGCTAAGCCTCAGCCTGTGGTGTAGGCATCCCATACGGGTGCCAGTTTGAGGCCTGCCTGCTCTACTTCTGATCCAGCTCTCTGCTGATGGCCTGGGAGACCTGGAAGAGGCTCCTGGCTTCAGACTGGCCCAGCTCTGGCCATTGTAGCCATCTGGGGAGTGAATCAGCAGATGGAAGATCTCTTTTTCTTTCTGGATCTCCCTTCCCCTGTCTGTAACTCTGCCTCTCAAACAAACAAACAAACAAAAATAAATAAACAGAAAAAAAGACAACTCAATAAGTGGGCAAACATATAAGTAGACATTCCAGGAAAAAAAATAAACAGCCAATCAACACAGTAAAATGTGTGTTAACTCGCTGTTAATTACAGAAATCCAAATGAAAAGAATTATGAGAGTTTTGGGGGTCTAATCTGATTGACAAATATTAAAATGACCACTGTGGGGGAGAGCCCACCCTCTCCTGGACATGCTGGTGTGGACTTTACCCTGGCACGACTTTGGCCAACTCTGCCCATGGGAGCCTGTACTTTGGCAACCCCACGAAGCATGAGTCCTCCCAAGATTCACAGTCGTGAGAGTCCTCGCCCACGACGACGCTGGGCTTGTCACGTGACTAGCACTGACCCAAGGGGGCTGTGGCAAGAGGGACACAAGCAAAAGCTGTGAGTGCTTGCCGCTGGGCCTGTCCCCTCCCTGTGCTGCTTCTTGGACCCACCCACTACAGCATGGGCAACAAGAGGCTCACGGGGAGGTCCAGGGAGGAGGCCCCCGCCGGTGACTCCAGCAGGGCTCCCGGCTGACGCAAGTCACTCGAGAGAGATCCCAGCTCCAGCAGAGCCCCCAGCCTGGCCAGCAGACAGTGACAGCCACCTCGGGGCCCTGGCTGTCAACACAGCGAGTCACGAGCCACCCCGCCCACCACGGAACTGGGAGATCAAGCACTGGTGTTTAAAGCCACCGAGTCTGGGCTGGTTTGCTGCTCCATAAAAGATCACTGAGATACTGAGTAAGTCAAGAGTGCTCAGCCTTTGGCTTCCAGAAAACCATTCTATAGCAGCTCTTCCGAGCAGCACTTCAACAACACCACAGCCCCGTATATCACGACCAGGTGTCATAGAGCAACTCGTCTGTTGCTAGAGCATTAGGGGTATATCTACTCAACTAAACAGCGTGCAGGATTCAGATGTTCAGAATACACCGATTTAACTCAACAGCGTGTAAGGACTGCATCCACTCCTTTGCAGTCAACCAACCTCAACCAGCGAGGTGAGGAAGTAGGGAGCAGGCAGGGCGAGGCTACCCCGGCTTCCTGTGACATCCTTTGCACCTGCCACACCTCAGGCCAACAGCGGCATGCTTCCCGTTGTCAACAGTCATTAAACATCAAATAAAACAGAGTGCCACCACGTTCATCCACAGGCTAAGGTACACCGAAGAGTGGAAAGCTTCATTTCCAACAGGGATAGAGTAGGGCTGTAAGAGAACCTGTTTCCTGTGGATTTTTTGTTTATTTGCTTTAATTTGGTAGCAAATATTCCAATATTGTAGGACAGCAGGTGAGCTGACATACACCAGGGACTGTACTGGGTGCTGAGGGCAATGGTGCACACCCACCAGGCATCCTGCAGGCTGGCCCAGGACCGCACCGCACCCTGCACCTGTTTATTTTTGTTGTTGGAAACGTTACAGGCAGACGACAGCAACAACAGGTACGCGACTCTAGCTGACACAGCGTGTAGGTGGGGTATCAGAGTGGTCCACAATACATCTTGGGGGCAGGTTTCCAAGTGTTACTAATTATCTTCCCACGTTATTGTCATATTTCCCGAGTCTAAAAATGGCAGTACAGCCACCAGATGGCCTAACAACATGTTCTATGTAGCATCTCACACCACGAAAGAAAACGCCGACCTCATCTAGTTATAAAGCTTTTTGAACTTAGGGATTTGCTGCGTGTTCTGCATGACTGGGATAAGCAGCCTTGAAACTTCTGAAAGGAAAAATTAGAGACACTCCTACTTCATGTAATAGTCACCTGAAACGTAACACATGAAATACACATGAAATAGTATCAGTCTCAACTGTTAAATGGTACAGGCCCGATACTTATGTTATTGAGATTCTTTATTTTTATTTTTCATTGGCCCTAAATGCTTATAAAAATGAAGGCTCTGGGCTTTCCACTTCTTGGCATTCAGAAAATATATCAAGAAATTCCTGTATCCCAACACCTAAATACGGCACAGGTGCTGTTGTGTAAGGGGACGCAGGGTGGATGCTTGCATAAAAGTATTCACCATTTTTTCTGTATTTTTCTATAATAGTCACATCACAGTTCAATTTCACAGGACCCAGCTGCATCTGGAAGAATGTTGAAAAGCAAAACACCAAGTGTCTGCTTGGAGCTTGGAAGAGTTAAAAGAAAATGGCATAGCAGGTAGGGCTGCTGCTTGCCAGGCCGGCATCCCATGTGGGTGCCAGTTCGGGTCCCAGCTGCTCCACTTCCGATCCAGCTCTCCGCTATGGCCTGGGAAAGCAGCAGAAGATGGCCAAGTCCTTGGGCCCCTGCACCTGTGTGGGAGACCTGAAAGAAACTCCTGGCTCCTGGCTTCGGATCTGCTCAGTTCTGGCCGTTGCGGCCATTTGGGGAGTGAGCCAGTGGATGGAAGACCTCTCTTTCTGTCTCTCTCTCTGCCTCTCCCTCTTTATAGCTCTGACTTTCAAGTAAATAAATTAAAAAAAAAAAAAAAAAAGACAATGGCTTGGACAGCCACCGCCTGGGTATGGACTTGGCCTTGAGGGTCAGGGAAGTCTCCGCTACTTCCTCAGTGGTGGCAGCTGGCTCACAGCTGTAGGCTCCATCCCTATGCTTAGTGTTCTAAAATCATGGCCAACTGGGTCTCTGCTCAGCTCTAGAGCTGCCTGCCACTACCCACCACCCCGCGTGTCTCAGGCTCTCGCGCCCTCCTCATGGTCCACGGCGCAGGTGCTAACCTTCGCCCATCAGCCCCACATTCAGCCATCAGTCCCTCGGATGGCGTCTCTCCCCGCTGCTGGTTTCCAGCCTGAATCCACCGTGTCTCCCCTAGACCAGCAGAGGGGCTCTTTGTGCACCCTCCAGAGCCGAACGGTGGCTTCTCCAGGCATTGGTAGTTTACGAAACAGCTACGCACACACCACCAGCACGCCCACCAAGGTGACAGCCTGGGGCGCCTGGTGGCCCCTGCCACCTCCCCACACAGGCACTCAGCACTCTTGCCCTGGGAGCAGCCCTCCCTTCCTCCCCCTGCCCAGCCCAGAGGGCACTGCCCTCCGCACCCCTTCTTCCCTTTCTCCCAACAACCATGATGTTTAATTACAGAGTTGCGGTTTAACTTAGTTTTTGTTTGCTTCCTCCTTAGAGTCTGTTAATTCCACAAAGCAAGGACTGTGTGGGATCTGCCTATATGCTATGAGGTTCCTTGCACTGCTCATGCTCACGCTAATGTGACAATGCCAGTGCAAGCAACACTGGCGGGGTGGCCCCCGCTCCACGGGCTCTGCATGCACCCCCGTCGTTAACCCGCACAGCACCCTCGGGGGCAGGCCTTACTGCTTGCCCATTTTACAGATGAGGAAAGTAAGGCACGGAGGTCCTAAAATCCTCCCCAAGGGCCAGGTCCTGAAAGGTGGCTGAGCCAGCAGCGGCTTGCCTGTGGGTACAGCGAGGCGAACGCCCTCCGCACATACCTTTTCTCATTCCACCAAAGGGGTCCTTGTTGGGCTCATAGGGCATCCTGCCCATCATGTCTGGCATGCTCACGCCCTGCTGGTACGGCGCGTTCGGCGTCACGGAGTTCCGTTTGGGGAAGGACGAATCACCCACATCTGAGAACGGGTCGTGCACGCTGATTGTACTGCTTCTGAAGAGATGTGAGAATGGCGGTTAATGACACGGCACAGTGTCCACACAGTAAAACAGTCTCGAGATCTACAAACGAGAAACCATCCACACTACAGCATCGTCCATAGACTCTAGGGAGAAGGCATCTCCTCCTTCTAGGACGTTGGTGCCAGAAAATGAAAAGACTAACCAATCCTGATTTTGCGTGGCCCACGGGGTTGTGAGGACGTACCTTCCACCTTGCATCGGGGTCATCTGTCCGTGAGGGGTGGAGGCTGGGGTCGGGGGCTTCAGGTCACCTGGAACCTCCGCCATGGAATTGCTGCCGGTTGACTGGGGGGTCTGCGGGCCTTGCAAGGATCCTGAGTTAGCTGATGGTGGTTGCACCGAGGGAAAATGGGGAAAACACTGGAGGTTACCAAGTAAGCTCCTGTTTGCTAGCGATGGTACAGAGAACCTGAACTGAGACGCCACTCTACTGGAAAGAGTAACAGCACCCAGTGTGTGTGAAGTCAGTGTCCTCACACTGGTTCTGGTGAGAACCGCTCAGACCCCTGGCAGCAAACCATTCGGTAATGCGCTCCATCTGTGAGCCTCAAAACCATTTCAGCCTCAGGCTGGGTAACTGTTTTCCTGTGTATTCATCCCAAGACAATAATCTAACAGAAGGAAGGCTTTGGGCATAAGAATGTTGATTTCAGTGCTGTCTATAATGGAGATAATCTAAAAGTAAATATAGAAAATTGGGATAAAAAATGTCGGTGCTATTTTAGGAAAAAATTAGAAGACAGAGTTCTGGGTCTTGGATAATGAGAAATGTTTAAGCTGAAAAACAATGACGCAGATGGATCACAACGTGCCTCAGGTCATTCTGTCAGCGTCTCAGGATCCAGACGTGTCTACACTTGGTCATTCACAACAGTCGTCTCCTGAGCTACAACATCAGGTTGTTGGAAAAGCCTAAGACATCCCAGGGTACATGGAGAAGCTTGTGGTAAACCAGCATTAAAAATAGGCTTGTTTTGGTACAAAGAATTTTTGAAATCCACACATAGCTTTCTCAAACTATGCATTTCCCACTTTCAAAGACCTATATACTGATTAAAGTCCTCCAATGTCGCCGGAGTTCAGAGATTTGGTTTTCACTACAATTACATCATAATAGAAGAGCTCAGAATTGAGAACGCTTTCTTAGCAAGTAGAAGTCCGGAAAAAATTAATTAACCGCACCTTGTAGGAAAAAGCACTTTACGAGCGCCTGTTTTATGATCTAGCCTAGCTGTTAGCGCGTTAGCTGTTCAGCAGATACCGGCTTCGTTTATTCATTAAACAAACGGCAGGTGCAGGGCTGCCCGTCTGCCACACCGGGTCACACGTTAGTCCTGGTGCTTCCTTGCCTGGGAGTCCCCAAGACTCGCCACAGCTCCCCTGGCTCCCCTCGTACTGTGGGGCAAACGCAGCACAGTCCGTCACCAGAGGTTTCGGAGCAACCCGCGAGGGAGTCGGGAACCAAAGCGAGGACAACACTTCCACCGGGGAAGCCTTGGTCAAACCGATCATCTCTGGCCACGTTAGGGCTGCCTGGTCCCTGGCAGGGCCTGATGGTGCATGGGGCCCTGGGTCGTGCACAGTGACCCAGAGAAACTCGCAGAGATGCAGAACTTAGATCTCTTTAAGGAAAAACTGATTCACTCACGCTTACACAGCAAATTGTGGCGCAATCCTGGAAATGCATGTTAAAAAGGCAGATTTACTAAAAGAATAAAGTGGTGCCTTACAAACACGCCAGGAGCAACCTGCAGACACAACTGTTCTGTGTGCTGGAGGAGGCTCGGCGTGGCCCTGGCGGAGAGCTCCCTCCAGGCCGTGATTCCACAATGACCCTTACTTACAAGTACTCACATTTGCAGCTAATAAAAAAAAATTTGAGAAATTCTTCTCTCTTGCCAGTGTTTTTTTTCCTTTCCTTTCAGGGAAAAAAAAATGAATGCAACCCCTTGCAAGTCCATTCACTGAGGAGGCTGGCGCGTTCTCTAGGAGCTCCCTGCCTCTTGCCAGAAGCTACACATGTATGCTCTAAAGTCAACAATGGGAAGGTTACTGAAGGTTAAGTACATTCACACACTTCAGACTGCACACCAGGCTCCTAGCCGAGAAGATAACTGACGCACGAACCCGGTGCCCTGGTTCTGGTGGGAGGGGTTTCCGCAGGAGGGCACCCAGAGGTCAACCAGAGGGCACCTTTGTTTACACCCCAACCCTCTCTCATTTATCTTCCGCTGAGGATTCCCCCGCTGGATCCACGACAGGTTCTGTGACATCACCTGTCAGCTAATATTAGAAAGCCAGTCCGCCACCTGCCAGCGAGATGGATGAGAGTTCGGTTACAGACTTACTAATTGCTTCCTGGAGCCTCCCAGCCAATGTCTTCTTCCCTCCAGCCACGAGAGGACTGGCCCTGGGGAGGCCGCCTTCCAAACCCCTCTCCAAAGGGCCAGGGGTGATTACCAGGAAGCCCCACAGGCACCACGGGGATGCACACCACAGCCCAAGGCCTTCTTTCTGGACTGTGGCTCTGGTGGACAGGACCTGTCCCCCCATCCACTGGACAGTGGCTGAAAAATGCAGCCCCCAAAGCAAGGGCATTCTGCCTCCCAGGGCTGGACCCAAAGTCTAGATCCATGGGGCCACCCACAGCGGGAGACTGGGCGCGCTCTCTGAAGACGGCCTAAGTGCTGGAGGAGTCAGTGGCTTGGGTGACCACTGGGAACACAGTCTGGAATGCATCTTGAGAATGCCAGCTTTGTGCCTGGAGGGGCTGGCAGGGAACAAACTGTCATTTTGTCCTTCTGTGAGAAAGTGACTTCAGAAAACACACATTTTGCTAAAAATTCATTTTTAAGAATTCAGCCCCAGAACTACGCTCACACACTCATGTGAGCTAGGGGTTTCACTTTAGCTTCTGAGAGCTAACACTAGAAGCAGCCCCCACCCTGGAGATGTGGGTAATGACCCCACTATGCCCTGCCACACCAGGACTATAACAATCTGTCCTAAATGCCTCGGGTCCACTGGAATCTACCCCGTGCACAGGGAAGGCCTGCCTGCATCCACCTCTCTGGACCCACACCCTGCAGAGTGAAGTCTCTGGTACACCTTGTCGTCAGCCTCTGAGGGTGACGCTAGTCCTGGGACTGGGGCTGCTGTCCTGTTGGACTCTCCTGGCGGGACCCGAGGAAGGGTATCTGCATCACACAGTCCTGGAGACACAGCAGCTGGTGCCACCAGCCCCAGCAGCACTCGGGCTCGCTGACAGGACAAGGGGCAGCCACCCTGTCCCTCAGCACAAAGAACAAGGCTCTGGACATCATGTGTGCCAGGAAGACTGACCCCGTACTCTCTGTGGACCAAAGACGCACATCTAAGGAAACCCTGTTCACCTCAATGCCACACTTGCATCGCTATGAACTGCAGATTATACAACTGCGTCACTTACAGACACAGCTGATGTCGGCTAAGACAAAAGAAACTGGGCTGGTGTTGAAGCATGGTGGGTAAAGCTGACACCTACAATGCTGGGATCCCATACGGGCCCCAGTTCAAGTCCTGGCTGCTCCGCTTCCAATCCAGCTCCCTGCTAATGTGCCTGGGAGAGCAGTGGAGGATGCCCTAAGTCCTTGGGCCCCTGCGCCCATGTGGGAGACCATGGAAGAAGCTCCGGCTTTGGACTGGCCCAACTCTGGCTGCTGTGGCCATCTGGGGAGCGAATCAACAGATGGAAGACTTCTCTCTCTCTCTCTCTCTCTCTCTCTCTGTCTCCTTTTCTCTCTAACTCTGCCTTTCCAATAAATAAATAAATAAATAAATCTTTTAAAAAATATTGAAATCACTCAGAGACTATACTCCTGGCTCACCTAGAACCAAAGCCAAAGCAACAAGCCAAATGATACCCTGCATTCCAGCAAAACCATAAACTTTTCTCCAATGAAGCTACTCCACGAAGGAGGGCAGTGTATATCAGATGCAGGGGGACACAGGAGACATGAAGAAGGTAGCTTGGCACCTCCCAAAGAACACAATACTCCTCTAGCATTAGATCCTGGACTGAAGGAAATCCATGGAATGATAGATAGAGAATTCAACATAACGACTGAAAGGAAACTCAAAAGGGATGCAAGCGAACACAGACAGGCGGGTTAAAGCAAAGAGCACAGCAGTGAGCGGCATGAGGAGGACGTTACTGGGGACACAGAACTCACTGACAAAACCAAACAGAAATCTTGGAGATGAAATCTTCAATCAGCGAAATAAGAAATACAACTGAGAGCTGTAACAGCAGCATAGACCACGTGGAAGGGATTTTCTGACCTCGAGGACAGCAATTTTCAAAGAACCCAACTGGGCAAAAATAAAGAGAAAATAATTTAGAAGAATGAAGAAAGTTTATGTGAAACATGGGATACCATTAATGACCAAATACTCATATTGTAAGTGTCCCTGAAGGAGAAGAGAAGGAGAAAGGAGTCGAGAACCTGCTAAGTGAAATAACAGTTGAAAACCTCCCAGGTCCTAAAAGACACACGGGCATCCGGGTATGAGAAACTCCCAGAACCCTGAGCAGACTCAACCGCAAAACGTCTCCTCTAAGGCACATCGTCATCACATTGTCTACCAAAAGTCAGACAAGGAGAGAATCCGAAACTCAGTAAGAGAAGAGGGTCAAGCTACATATAAAGGAAAGGCAGTTAGATTAACATCAGACTTCTCAGTGGAAACCCTACCGGCCAGAGAGAGTGGATGACATATTCAAGGTCTTAAAAGAAAAAAACTTGAAACCAAGAGTATATGCAGTGAAGCTATCCTTTAAAAGTGAAGGAGAAACAAAGTGTTTTCCAGATAAGCAAAAGCTGAACACACCACCACCAGACTAGCCTTACAAGAAATTCTGAAGGGTGTCCTGCATGAGAAGTTAACATGAGGGCCAGTGCTGTGGCGTAGCGGGTAAAGCCACTGCCTGCAGTGCCGGCATCCCACATGGGCACCAGCACTCCGTTCCACTTCCAATCCAGCTCTCTGCTGTGGTCCAGGAGTGCAGTGGAGGATGGCCCAAGTCCTTGGGCCCTGCACCCGCATGGGAGACCAGAAGAAGCTCCTGGCTCCTGGCTTCAGATCGGCGCAGCTCTGGCCATTGCAGCCAACTGGGGAGTGAACCAGCGGACGGAAGACCTCTCTCTCCCTCTGCATCTCCTTTTCTCTCTGTTAATTTGCCTTTCAAATAAATAAATAAAATCTTAAAAAACAAAATCTAATGATGTATCTTGAAGATATAAAAACAGAAACAAAGCAAACCCGAAATAAGCAGGAGGCAAGAAATAATAAGGATCAACACAAATAAGTGAAATTGAAACAAAAAAAATACAAAAGATCAACAAAACAAAAAGTTTGTTTTTTGAGAAGATAAAATAGATAAACCTCTAGACAGACAAAGAAAAAAAGAGAAAAAACTTAAATAAATAAAATTAGACACGAAAAAGGAGACAGCACAACCAACACCATTGAAAGATAAAGGATCATAAGAATCTAGTCTGAAGACTACATGCTAATAAACTGGAAAACCCAAAGAAATGGATAAACTCCTGGATTCATGTAACCTACAAAGATTTAGTCAAGAAGACACAGGTAACCTAAATAGACCCATAACAAGCAATGAGACTGAAGCAGTAATCAAGTCTTCCATTAAGGACAAGTCCATGACCTGATGGTTTTGCTACTGAATTCCACCAAACATTCGAAGCAGTAACTCCAATACTCTTCAAACTATTCCAAAATATTGAACAGGATGGAACCCTACCAAACTCTTTTTTTTTTTTTTTTGACAGGTACAGTTATACAGTGAGAGAGAGAGAGAGAGACAGAGAGAAAGGTCTTCCTTCTGTTGGTTCACCCCCCAAATGGCCGCTATGGCTGGTGCTGCGCTGATCTGAAGCCAGGAGCCAGGTGCTTCTCCTGGTCTCCCATGGGGTGCAGGGCCCAAGCACTTGGGCCATCCTCCACTGCACTCCTGGACCACAGCAGAGAGCTGGCCTGGAAGAGGAGCAACTAGAACCTGGAGTACCGGCACCACAGGGGGAGGTTTAACCTAGTAAGCCGCAGCACCGGCCTCCTACCAAACCCTTTTTATGATGCCAGCACGATGTTGATACCAAAACCAAAGACAAGATAGGAAAAGAAAACTACAGACCTCTGTCCTTACTGAACACTCGTGCAAGGACTCCCAGCAAAACACTAGCAAATCAAATCCGAAACCACATCAAAAGATCACACACCATTATCACGTGGGATTTACCCCAGAAATGCAAAAGTGGTTCAATATTTGCAAATCAATAAATGTCATAAACCACATCAACACAATGGAGAATGGAAACCACACGTCATCTCAACAGATGCAGAAGCGTTTGATAAGATTGCACACCCCTTCAAGGAAAAAACCCTCCAAAAAGCAGATACAGACGGAACATTCCTTGACATTATAAAGCCTACGTATCAGAAACCAACAGCAAGTATCATACTGAATGGGGGGAAAGCTGACAGCACTCCCCCTCAGATCTGGAACAAGGCAAGGGTGTCCACTTTCTTCACTCTTATTTGATACAGTTCTAGAAGTTTTAGCAAGAGCAATTATGGAGGAGAAAGAAACAAAGGGCATCAGAATGGGAAATGAGGAAGTCAAATGATCCATGTTCGCATATGACACGATGTGGTACACGAGAAACCTAAGCACTCCACCCAAAAGCTATGGAACTGATAAACCAATTCAGTAAAGCTGCAAGTCACAAAATAAACATACAAAAAACAGTCACTCTTTTGTATGCTAATGATGAACTCACAGAGAAAGAAATTCCATTCACAATAGCCACAAACAAAAAAATCAAATTTTTAGGAATAAATTTAACCAAAGAGGTGAAAGATCTCTACAGTGAAAATTATGAAACAATGATGAAAGAAATCATCAAGGACACACACAAATGGAAAGATATCTTGTTCCCAGATTGGAAGAGTCAATACCATGAAAATGTCATACTACCCAACGCAATCTACAGACTCAATGCAATCCTATCCAAATACAATGGCATTCTTTACAGAATTAGAAAAAGCAGTCCTAAAATTCATGTGGAATCACAGAAGACCCAGAATGGCTGAAGTGATGCTGAACAAGAAAAATCAAGCTGCAGGCATCACAATACCTGACTTCAAAGCATACTACAAAGCTACTGTAACTAAAACAGCATGGTACTGGCATAAAAACTAAAAGATAGATCAATGGAACAGAACAGACAGCACAGAAATTAGTTCACATACATACAGCCAATTGATTTTTGACAAAAGTGCTCAGACCATACAGTGTAGTAAGGCTAATCTCTTCAACAAACGGAGCTGGCAAAAGGGTGTATACATGTAGAAGAATGAAATTAGATCTGCAACTCTCACCGTATACAAGAATCAACTGAAGATGGATCAAAGACCCAAATTTAAGACCTGAGACTATGAAGTTGCTGGAACAAAAGGTAGGGAAAGCACTCCAAGATGTTGGTATAGGGGATGACTTCTTGGATAAGACCCCCAGAGCAAAGGCCAAAAAACAAAACTAAACAAACGGCACTATTTAAAACTCAAAAGCTTCTGCACATTAAAAGAAATGATCAATAACGTAGAGAGACAGCCAACAGACTGGGAAAAATATTTGCAAATATTAATATCCTGAATATATATGCAACTTAAAAATGGCACACACAAAAAAACAACCAATCCAGTTGAGAAATGGCCAAAGGACTTCAACAGACAGCTCTCAAAATAAGAAATACAAATGGCCAACAAATACATGAAAAAAGATTCAATATCACTAGCCATCAGGATCACCTCACCCCTGTGAGAGTGGCTAAAATCCAAAATATACAGAGTAACAAATGCTGGCAGGGCTATGGACAAAGGGGAACACTTATCCACTGCTGATGGGAACACAAATTAGCACAGCCACTGCGGAAAACAGTGTGGAGGTCTCTCTCTCTCTTTTTCTAAAGATTTAATTTATTCATTTGAAATGCAGAGTTACTGAGAGAGAAAGGGAAAGACAAAGAGAGACAGAGATCTTCCATCTACTGGTTCACTCCCCAAACAGCTGCAATGGCTGTGGCTGTAGCCTGCAACTCCATCTGGGTCTCCCGCCTGGGTGCAGGGGCCCAAGCACCTGGGCCATCTTCTGCTGCTTCCCAGGCCATGAGCAGGGGCCTGGATCAAAAGCAGAGCAGCCGGGTCTGGAACCAGCACCCGTGTGGGATGCCCGCAGGTGGTGGCCTAACCTGTTATACCACAAAGCCAACCACCTGAATGGGGAGATTTCTTAACAACTAGAAACAGACTTGCCGTATGATCCAGCACTCTCACTGCTGGGTATGTCCACAAAAGACTTGAACACAGTGTATCCAAGAGAACCTGCACCACCATGTTCATAGCAGCACTGTTCACAACAGCCCAATGTGGAATCAACTCAGGAGTCCATCATCAGATGAACAGATAAACAAAATGTGGCATATATACACCTCGGAATATTATTCAGATATAAAAAAGAATGAAATTCTGTCATTTGCAGCAAAATGGATGCAACTGGAAGACATCATGTTGAGTGAATGAAGCCAGACCCAGAAAGACAAACACTGCATGTTCTCCCTGATATGTGGGAGCTAAAATCTAAAAGCCAAACACACACGGGATGTCTGTGTGTATCAGTATTGCTGCAAATACAGTTTTGTAAAACTCTGTTTCATAACTCTGTCAAACCAATGGTTAAGAATGTTACACTTCTACAGTTTTAATGATCTGTGATTACTTTAAAATTTACTGTATGTATATGGGTGAAATGGCCATTTTTCCATTCAACTATTGTTTATAGTCATTGTCTGTATTCTCACCAAACTAGGGTCGTTCTGCCCTTTACTTGTTAGACTTCTTATTGGGTGAAGTATTAAGCCTTTTTACTTTAATGTAAATTCAAAATATTTTATCTCAAAAAAAAAAAAAAAAAGAGGGAGAAAGAAGGAGGGTAGGAGGGAGAAAGGAAATATTACTACGTTCTTAGAACTGTACCTACATACCACAATGAACCTGTTAAAACTGTAAGTTTCCCAATGAAGACATACTTTTTGATATTTCTGTGAAGTATCAAATATTCAATTATATGTGAACGGGAAGCTTGATGGATTGAATTGTTAGAGATCTGAATTGATTTCTGGACAATGTGTGTGTAGTCATGAATGAAAATAATGTGGATTCATAAGATAATAAACCCAAAAGTCCAGTGCCAAAAAATCCACGAGTCCCTGCTGTGACATAGAGCTGGGAGTCACTTTATTTCCCTTCTCTGCTGGGCGTGTTTTGGGACAGCGTCCTTAGTGACGGCACGGGGACCAGGGAGGGCACCTGGCGAGGGGGGCAGGGCAAGGTCTGGTCTGGGAGCACAGTCCTGGCCATGTCCATCTGCGCGCAGGCTCTGCCGTGCTGCCCAGGAGGAGGGCAGGGGCGGAAGCGCCCATGGCCCGGTGAGGATCTGCGCCCCCTGGGCAGTCCTGGGGAGAGGCAGGAACCCCCGGACAGAGCCGCTCTCCCCTCGTGCAGCCTCGCAGGTGCCCATCAGGTGCACCCTCAAGCCTGCAGGCATCACCACGTTGGGTCCTACACCCCACTGGGTTTTGTGTTGGAAAAATGGGTTCCGAGCTGCGCGAACGCTGCTTCGCACTCTGAACTGCGTGTGATGCTGAGGCTCTAAAGACGAGCTTCCCCGGCTCCTGGGGCAAGCCAGAAGCGGCTGGGGCTGCGGCTCTTTCAGGGCGGGGTCCTGCCTGTGCTACTTGGAACCTGCAGGCCTCAGTGGAGGTGCGTTCACAGTGCACTGGGGGCCTGGAGTGTTCCACAGACACCCTTGAAGAGACTCCTCAGACGTCTGCCGGTGGCAGTCACGCGCCAGCAGCTGGAGGAAGGCCTTAGGGAGACTTGCCGGGCTTCTGTGTGTCAGCTTGCTACCAGTCACAGGGCAGGTCCTGCGAGGCGCCCTCGCTGGGGCCTCCGTTAGGCCTCCTACTCCAGCCATGCGGCTCTGACCGAGCTCCTTGGGGCCCCGCATCTCTGTTTTGTCATGGACCTCAACGCCTCTCAGCAGCGGGCTGCTGTGCGGATGAAATGAACACGGCGTGACCTGCTGCGTGTGTCAGGACACACGGCTGATGGCGACCCAGCAGGAGCAACATGCGTGGCTCCCCGTCTCACGTGCAGGGACTGGGGACAATGAAGCGCTCAAGGTCACGGGGCTAGGAGGCGGCCAGAGACAAGAGAACGGCGGGATTAACCTGCGGGAGGTCACCGCACAGATCCAAGGAGGACACCAACTCCTTGAATGCAGCATTTGGGAATTTCGAACGTGAGACCCTAACAGGTGGGACAAGGGCCCAGCAGGAGGGCTGGGAAGAATGGCAGGGTCTCCAACAGGTGCGGAGAGGTGGGGGTAGCAGTCCTGGCCCTGTGGTTTGTGGATGAGCACTGAGGTGACCCGCCTAACCCTGACTGCTGACTTGGGGGTCAGACCGTGTGCCCCATAGCCTCTTGCGGAAATGAGACCCCCTGAGCTTGCACCCTGACAGCTTGCAGAACTCCCCCAAAGTGAGACCTTGCCGGGCAGGCACATTAAAAACCGAAGGCAGGTTTCATTTTGCTAAAATACAAACGTGGGTGTCCTCGAGAGAGGAAGAAGGGCTGGCACAGCCGGCTGCTAGGCTGGGGCGGTGGCCTTTCCAGCCCACAAGTAATGAAACAGGTGCGTGTGGCTACTTCTTCTGTACAGAGTACGGGAATATTTTAAAACACTTGTGCCAGGAATAACGCTCAGAGCTCCAAAGTCTATTGGACTAAGTAAAGGAAAGTCAAAGAATGGGGCCGTTCAAGTACTGCGCGAAACGGCAACAGCCCCGGTTCTGCTTTCTTCCCTCGCAGTGCAATCAACAAAGCGCCCCAAGCCTCCTCCCTTCACTGCCACCAGAGGCGCCCCTTCCTGGCCGGCAGCTGCAGCGCTGTCACTTACCAGGAGATGGCGGCTGGAGCTTGGGCTGCTTCTTGGTGTCCCCGGTGCTGAAGACTTCCGGCGGGGGCTCCTCCCCTCGCTCGATCTTGCACTCGAAGGCAAACAGGTACTGAATATACTGCTTTTTCAGGGAGCTCGCGGCGCTGCTTGAAGTGCCAACGTTTAGGTTGGTTGCCAGCTCACGCCACTTCTTGTTTTTATTAACCTAGCAAAAAAATGCCAGGATCATTGGTTTGCAGCAAAGTGGCTTGTTTAAAGCCAGGAGACAAAAAAAGCACTTAATGTCTTGGTTTACTTTTTTTCATTTGCCTCTTTTAACTAATGCTCATTACTCCCACTCAGTAGTGCACAGACAGCATTTACAGTTACAAAGCCATTAAGGAACCTGCTGATACCTACAAAACAGCCCGGCTCGGAGGTTCTGCTGCTCTATCTCCTGCTGCCTCACCCCTTCCAGAGCAGCGATGTCTCTGAGCCAACGGACACCCCTGCCCACACTCACCCCCAGCCCACCTCTGATTAAGAAAGAAAGTGTCTAAAACTCAATTCACAAAGCAGTAGCAGCAGCAGCAGCAGCAGCAGCACCGATTTGCAATTGACATTGATACGAAAAGTAATGTTTCCTTCCAACAGCCACAAGCTCCCAGAACCAGCTGTGACTGCAGGCCTCTGGCCTCTCTCCGGGGGCTCTCCTGGGGAGCTGGGCAAGGGTGGCACCCCATGCAAGGTGGGTGAAGTTCCTTGACTGAACAGCCTGACATGGTGACCCTGCCCTCCGGCGGGGCTCTGCTGAGCCCCCAGCTCAGCCCACAGGGCAGCGGCCACCTCCCTGCGTGCCAGGCAGGACCAGCTGGTGTCGCTACCCACACCCAGGCTGGATGCAACACAATGCAGAAAAGAGAAGAAGAAAGAGAAATCCTGCAGCGGTGTGTGAAGACTGAGGTCTTCTTTGAACCTGCTGGCGGCCACTTGGGAACACAGGACCAAAGGGCCAGACCCCCAAGTACTGGGGGAAGGCTCTGCTTCTGACGCCTCCTGTCGGCAGCGCCTTAGGGCTAAGGGGACAGTACTCATGAAATTCTGAGTTTCTGGACCTGAACTTTCTTGCACAGCTCTCTGTGTCCATTTACTTAGTACTAAATGGCGCACGATACACAGACCGGAGCATGGTCCCAGCAACGCCTCTTGGCACTCTGTGTAAGAGGGCAGCAGGCCCGCGGGCTGCCTTGGGAACCAGTGAGAAGTGCCGCTTGGGACGCCTGTGCAGCGAGCCTTTCAGCCCATCGCCGTGGGGGCGCAGAACCTGCTCCCAAGCACACCTGATGCCCACTCAGCAGAGAGCAAGATGGGACACATAGGACAATGCCACCAGCCGCACTCAAGTCACCCTGACGGCTAAGGCAGCAACAGATGTCCTGCTGAGCCAGTCAGGGTGCGCAGCCAGACACGGCCTGTGCTGCATGGGACAGATAAGCAGCATCCAACCGTGTCACAGGCTCGCTGCAAGGGAGGACGGTCGGAGGAGTCTGGGGCTGAGGGGAGGCGGGCAGCCCGGGCGCACCCAGTCGATTGCTTTGCTGCCCACCCTCGTGAGGTCTGCACCCCAGAACTCAGCATCCCCGAGCTGCGGCATGGAGACCAGGGCAGGCCCTGGCTGATGCTTGCAGATTAAAGCCTCCTAACGCTTGTTTTAAATAGCGGGCTTTAGAGTTTCTGCAAGACAGGACACTGTTTCAGAATCAGGCAGATCTGCACGTGCCTCCAGGCCCTGCAGCGCACTGTCACACAGCAGCGTCCTCTGTTCTTTGGGGCTGCTAACCCTGTGTCTTGTAGGTATTTGAAAAGCCAAAGGCCACAGTGAGGACTCACATGTCTGTAGCCTGTCCCCTGTTCTGTGCAGGGCACGTCCATGCCAACCAGACTCCTGCTCAGGACAGGGCAGGGCTACTGGGTCCGGGCACGAGACTTAACAGGCTTCCCTGTGCGAGGTGGGTGGGCAGTATCAGGCAGCTGCAGAGTCTGGAAGGCCAGCGCCTCTGCTGCCCTGCTCCAGGCCAGCCTGCCACAGGCCCAGGCCGTTGGGTGCGAAGGCTTTACTCAAGGACGGCTTAACTCTTTTGATAAGTTGCTCTAGATAGAGGGAAACAATGAATTTGATTTAAATCTAGATTCAGATAATCATGCGCAAAACTTTTCTGGAGTATCTACCATTAACTTCTGGAAGATTCCAGAGAATCCTAGAGCTTTCGGGGAACCTAAAGAAAAATCTAGAGCCCAACAGTCTCACCTTACAGATGAGGAAATGGGGGTCAAGCGGACGACCCTGTGAATGGGCAGCAGAGCCAGGGCTCCGCCCTCGTCCTCCCTACAGCATGGCCTGGGCCCCAGCCAGGAGGTGACTGGCCTGCAGGCTCAGCTTCTCCTCTGTGAGAATAAACACCGGGTGGCTCTCCTACCTCACCAACACGGCCTCTGCATTCACCCGTTCGTCTCTCGTTCTCACCTGTGCCAAGCCCCCGATCTCTTTGACGCAGACGTAGAGTCGGAACAAGTCCAGGGGCTTCTTGCCCACCGCAGGCAGACTTGAGACAGGGGACCCCCTCTCCTCCATGAAGGTGAGGTACCGGTCCACCCACAGCTTCCTCTCGGGCTCGTTCCCCAGCTCATACACCTTGGTGATCTTCTCCCCGGTGGTGGTGGACGAGCTGGACTTCTGGTGCCCGGGAGCAGCATGTGGAGGTGGGGCATGGGCGGCAGAGGGAAGGGAAGAGCGAGGAGACGGTGATGAGCCATCAAACACAGGGGAGAAGAGACTCAAAACTACTGCTATCACACAACAGTAAGGAATGAAGGCTACTAGTTCAGGCACAAACTATACACTTTCTTAATTAAGAATTTACTTTAACTTTAAACCAAGAGCCCAACTCCCCCTTTCATACACTTCAACAGAAACCTTTTTTCCTATGACATAAGCGTTGAATCCCAGAAGGCAAAATTGCAATGACAATTACAATGCTGTGTTTCAAAGTGAAAAGGGCCCTGGCTCACTGAGCCACTCCAGTGAGTTACAAAGCCCACAAAAAAGTAGCATTGCAGGGCCCAGAAAACCAAAAGCAGCCCTCCTACTTTTTTTTTTTTTGGGGGGGGGTGTGAAAACAGGGACATCAACGTGCACCCTTACTGACGCTCTCGGGTCATTTCATTGTTTGAACAGATTCCTTGACCTGCTCTTGCTTCGGCATCAGTTCGCAGGTGGGATCCGCGCTTCAATCACGCGCTGTCCCGCACCTTGAGTGTGACGCCGGATAAACACACGCGGTCACCTCTGTGCTCCTGAGGCCTGCTGTGTCTGCCGGAGTCGTGGCCACCGCATGTCTGCAGCCCGCTCCCTGGATCCTGTGAGGCAGGTGGGCAGCCGTGAACGGCCCGCAGCAGCCCAACCGTGCTTCTCCCCTTGCCCTAGTCTATATGCCTTTGTGACAGCAGCTTTAACACCAGGGTTATTGGGCAACATCACTTCTAGGTTCTTACTAAAGACTTCCTGAACATTTAGTTGTGACTAGGCCCTAGGTTATCATTTGCAACATGTATCTGCTATTTTAGACAGAGCACTTGGTGAGTTTCCTTTTCTCTTTCTTTAGCTTAATGTAACGGTGAACACACTGCTGAAATGGGGGAGGGGCTGACAGCATGCCAGCCACGGAGGTGAGATGTGACCTTGTTTATCAGCCTCCCCTGCAGTCCAGCAGGCCTGGAAGAGGGGCCGAGAACCAAGCCCTGGGAAGAGGCAGCCTCATCTCCCCACTCTCCAGAGCTTCAGGCTGAGATCTTACGTCTTCAGCCTTAGAATTACCAAGGCATGCTCTTTCTATCAAATACACAAAAACGGGCCATGTAGCTGATATAAATAACACATGTAGAATGGTAGGCTACAGAAAAACAGTGTGCTCTCTTTACATCTACTTGGGTGCTCAGGGAGTTTGGCCCAGTGGAGCCACCGTGTCCCACACCGGAGTGTCTGGGTTTGGGTCCTGGCTCCAGCCCCTAACTCTAGCAGCTGAGGTCCTGCCACCCACAGAAGAGACCCGAATGGAAGTCCCACCTCCTGGCTGTGGCCTCGGCCCAGTCCTGCTGTTGTACACATTCAGAGAGTGAATCGGTGGATGGGAGCCCTGCTCTGCCTAAAAAATTAAAATCACTTTGGAAAGAGCTTAAAATGATATATACACGCAGACAGGCACATTTATATACATGCGTGCATATACCTATGTGTACACTAAAACACGGGAAACGGCACACACCAAATGGTAAGGCTTTCAACTTTATCTTCCATATTCGGACACGCAAGGAATGCCCGGCCGGGAAAGACATATTCTAACACACTTCTCAGATTCTTACACTGCTGTGACACTCCTGCAGCGTGGCCATCATAAACAGGACAGCCAGTTTCTGGAGGGTTCTTTCAGAGGGTGTACTGGAAAGGCGGACAGAAAGAGTGGGGCGGGGAGGGAGAGAGAGAGATGGAGAGCAATCGTCAATCGTCCACACATGCACTGTTTACTCCACAAATGCCCACAACAGCTAGGGCTGGGCCAAACCAAAGCCAGGAGCACAGAGCTTTATTTGGGTCTTGTGTGGACATGGCAGAGACTCAAGTATGGAGCCGTCACCACCGCCTCTCGGGTGTGCATTAGCAGGAAACTGGAATCAGAAGCAGAGTTGGACTTGAGCCCCTCTGGAGGTTTCTAAATGCTAGTGTGTGTGTGTGTGTGTGTGTGTGTGTCTTTTGGGGAAGCACACTGGAAAATTGGACCCAGTGTTTTTCCAAAAAATCTGACATAATAAGAACATGGGGAAACAGGGGTGATCACCCAAAAGCACTTTGGGAACAACCGCCCTTTCCACTTCACTTGTGAAGGAGTCAGAGATAGAAGTTTGAGCGTCAGTCTAAGAACAAGAGCAGGACGGCACTCACTTCATCTGAAGGGAGTGCGCTGCCTCGGGGATCCACCTGCCGACTCTGGCCCCGCCTGCAGCGCAGAAGCGCACCAGCAGCTGATCACGCACTGAGCGCGCGGCGCCTGCTCCGGCCTTTGAAAGGACTTGAAACAGGCCTCGGGTAATGACTTACTCAGTGTGCCTGCGTATTTCCCTCATCTTTCTTTGTTAATTAACTCTCACTCATCTCAATTTGTTGTCCTAAAATTAGAAAAATGTAAAGGTAGTAGTTTTAAATCTGTCTTATTTTTCCTAAGTTTTAGAACTTCAAAAAGCATTTTTATGGTGCTGCAATGTAGGGTCATGCACCTACAGACAGGGAAGTGCTCAGGCCCCTGAGACCTGCTCACTAATCCAGAGACCCAGTTTTATTCTACCAGCACCTATTCTATTCTCCCTTTGCAGTATTCTACTTGGGGCTGTGTATGTGGTGTGTGAAGGGTTGATTCGGAATTGCCAACGCTTGGCACAGGTTCTGCACACTTAAGTCTTTGAGAGGTATTTGTTCTATGAATGCTGAAATGGGTGATGAAGATGTGCAGGGGCCGGCGCTGTTGACATAGCGGGTAAAGCCCCAGCCTACAGTGCAGGCATCCATATGGAGCCGATGAGGCCTGGCTGTTTTTGTTTTTGTTTTTTTTTTTTGACAGGCAGAGTTAGACAGTGAGTGAGTGAGAGAGTGAAAGAGAGAGAGAGAGAGAGACAGAAAGAGACAGAGACAGAGAGAAAGGTCTTCCTTTCTGTTGGTTTACCCCCAAATGGCTGCTGTGGCCGGTGCGCTGCACTGATCTGAAGCCAGGAGCCAGGTGCTTCCTCCTGGTCTCCCATGTGGGTGCAGGGTCCAAGCACTTGGGCCATCCTCTGCTGCCCTCGCAGGCCACAGCAGAGAGCTGGACTGGAAGAGCAGCAACTGAGACAGAATCCAGCGCCCCAACTGGGACTAACCCGGAGTGCTGGCACTGCAGGTGGAGGATTAGCCAAGTGAGCCGCGGCGCCAGCCTGGCTGCTCCTCTTTTGATCCAGCTCTCTGCTGTGGGTAGGAAAGCAGGAGAAGGTGGCCCAAATCCCTGAGCCCCTGCACCCACGTAGACCTGGAAGAAGTTCCTGGCTCCTGGCTTCAGATCAGCTCAGCTCTGGCCGTTGTAGTCATTTGGGGAGTGAACCAGCAGAATGGAAGACCTCTCTCCCTGGCTCTACCTCTCTCTGTAACTCTTTCAAATAAATAATTTTAAAAAATAAAATAAAAAGATGTGCAAAGTCTAGCAGCATTCTCAGCCAAGGGCTGAGAAAGCGAAGTGTCCGCTGCTCCCTGACATCTCTGTTCCCAAACTCCCAGCTTGCTCACCAGCTAAATTATCCCCAGAGTTAGCATCTGGGTGTCCGAACAGAAAAGGCTCAGTAGACGGACAGCACACACATTATCGCTCTTATTACTGATGGCCCCACAGGGACCTCAGCCAAATGGAATGTCTGGACGACCGTCTTCACGAGCCACTCCCTGGGAGGACAGTGGGTGAGCAAACTGGAGCCAGGGAGTAACTTTTGCAGGTCACTCAGGACCGCCTAGGACGGCTGCAGGTGTAGACACCGCGCCCTACGGCTCTGGGACTGCAGTGGAGGCAGGAAGGAACGGAAGCTGCTACAGCCCGCTCTCACGGCGCCCCAGAACCTTCCTCGCTGACACCCCCATTCAGCCTGCGAGTATGTCTGTCTGTCTTCCCGGCTGATTCACACTGTGCCAGTCTCTACCATATGCCTGGGAATGTCCGTCTGTGTACGAACAAACGTGTATCTTTGCTCCGAGCGTTCTGTAACCAATCAGGGCTGGTGAAGAGGGACACGTCAAAGCTCAGAGCATCTCTTCGCCCCTCCCAGGTCTGTGGGCACAGGCGCTGCGAGGCACACTGGCGGGAGCCACGTGCAGCTATGCACTGAGGGGCATCTCAGGAGGAGCGGGCAAGAGCTCCCGACTGCAGGCACATGTGGCGCTGGGGTGCCGAGTCTCCGCTCCGCTGCTTCCACAGGCCTGAATCAGCAGCTCATTTAAACAGTGGCTACTTTCTCAATGCACAGCCTTGGTCTAGCACCTTCTATAGCAAAGCACAGCTTCTCTTGTGTTTACCTATACTACCACGGGAGCCCTAGGCTTGCTTGTAAATTATTTTTTAAAATGCTCTTTATTGTCGTTTGAAAGTGGGGAGGGGGAGGGGGAGAGGGACAGAAGGAATGAGGGAGAGAGAGGTATCTTCTATTTCCTGGTTCACTCCCAAGTATCCACAACGGCCAGGGATAGGCCAGGCCCAAGCCAGGAGCCCAGAGCCGCATGTAGGTCTCTCACGGGGTGGCAGGGACACAGCCTGGGCCATCACTACGGCCTCTCAGGAGGTGCCTGAGCAGGAAACTGGAACTGGAAGCGGAGCTGGGACTCTGATACAGGATGTGGGGGGGCTTAACCACTGTGCCAAGCGTCTGCCCTGCTTGTAAACTCTTAAACAGCAAACCGTGATAATCTATGTAGAAATAGTTACAAAAGAACATTGAATTCCAACTATAATTGCATGATAACCAGAAAACGGAGTCAGTAACTCAGTTTTTTTTTCCCCTTTATATTTATAGAATTTTGGTAAAGAGTTTCTTACAGGACTCACTGGATAGAGATAATCTGATGTGGAAACCAAAAAGATGAGTTTTGAAACATTTTACCTTTAAGGGGGTCTTCAAAATATATGCTATGCAAAAACTATGTGTGGATTTCAAACATTTTTTGCACCAAAATAAATTTAATTCCATTTTCCCACTGACTTTCTGAAGTATCCCTGGAGACTGTTTTCGTCTTTAATAATTATTACCTTGTCTTAAAGATCATTATTTTCAACTTCTGAGATTCTCCCTGGGCCAACAAATACATGTTTTTGGAAGTTGTTTGAAGCTAACTGTTAAAACTTCAGAATATTACTAATTCAAAAATACTTTCTCTAACTAAGGAAAAAAAAAAAGAAAAAAGAACACACAAAAAAGGGTAGAATATGGGAAAACAAACCACACAGTGCTGGCTGCCTTCTGAGACTCAAAGCAGATAGCATCCCAGTTCTGGGCCCCTGGCTCGGCTCTGCCTCCCCCACCCAGAAGTTCAAGGCTGCTGGGGGGCGCTGCGTAGCCGGGCAGGGTCTCAGGCCAGGGAGCCCATGGTGCCCCTTCTGTCCCCAGGAAGAACCGGGCCACGCTCTCTGGCTGAGGCAGCGCCTAATTAAGCGCAGCCTCCGCGGGGTGCGGGGTGCGAGTGTCGCATCCCGCACAGCCTCGTTTCTCCTGGCTGTGTTCTTCCACACATCGCCTTACAAAAGTTAGTGTGTTAATTAAGCCTTCTCGGCTAGTAATTGCACGTTGCGTGGGTTTTTTTTCTTTTTTAAAGATCTTTTGATTCCCCATATGACCGTAAAATAAAGGTTACTGCAGCATCATTGCATTTCTTTTTAAATGGCACCGAATGAATTTCCTTAGCAGAAAAACACAGCCCAACTCTATGGTCAGAAGCATAGTAAGGCTACACATCCCCGGATGGGCACAGCCCCTTTCGGTCACTTGTATGTCATCATGGACACCAACACTTCATTTCAAGATTACCAGCAGTTCTGCCCAGAATTTCAACTGGTTTTGAGGAAAGTACACGGTTCACCTGCACACACAGGCACTAATGTTTCTTTAGCAGTCTTGTTAATTTCAGAGACTGATTGGAAAACAAAGCCGGCTGAGGCTGGGCTGAACCGCAGGGCAGGCGCTCAGACTGCAAAGCTGAGCTCCTTGTTTCCAGTGGGCCGTTCTGGAATGGGAGGCTTTAGACAGAACAGCCCTGCACACGGCAGGTCCGGGGCCCGTGCGAACAGAGCAGAGGCCTCCCGCCAGCTGCTCTGGGATGCACACCACCTGTACTCCTGTTGCTCCTCACCCAGTTACTTACACAGAAAACCCTTTCATGGATATATAACGAAGAAAAAGCCTTATAAAACAAATACACAAGCAAGCATTCAAGTAGAATTAATCAATTATCTAAAAACCCCAGAAAAACATAACCAAAAAAACAAAAACAAAAAACAAAACAACCAGAGCCACTTACAGGGCTTGATGGAGTCTTTGGCCAGCCTGGGCTGCTAATGCTATCGCTCTCATCTCCATGAAATGAGGAGATGCTAGCAGAGCTGGGGGACATTGGGGAAGGGACTGGCAGGTTGCCTGGGGTTGGGGGCTGAGAAATACCCTGAGAGCTGTAGCTATCCTGTGGTAGAGGAATAAAAAAAAAATGACAAAGGTAGGGCAAACTTTATTTGAAATAACAAAAATCACATCCATTTAACAGACTGATTTTTATACATTATATAAAGACAAGCACAAACACACACACACACACACACAGAAACACACAGATAAGAAGGTATTAAAACAACATTCATCATCAGGAATCATTGGGTAAGTTTGCGGGTGCTGCGGACGGCCACCAAGCCACCATGCTTCCTTCAAGCTGACATGGAATGGTAAGCATGGGTTACCCCTTATGAGAGAAAGAAAGGAAAAAAAAGCGGTTCACCTTATTTATCAAATAAGGCAGGAAAGCAAAATATTAAGTATGTTGCTGCTGCTGAGGCGGCCCAAACAGGAAGCTACAAACTGAAGGCAGAGGACAATGGCTGCAAGTGTGGACACCAGGCAGGACCCCTTTCTTCTCCCCACCCCCAAAGCAGCTCTCTCTTAGGGGGTCTTGTCCCGCCGCCCCCCGCCCCCGCCATGAGTTAATGCCATAAGAACTAGTAACTTTCAGATCCACGCCATGAACGGGGTGGGGGAAGACAAGACCAGGCACATGTGGCACAGAACAAAGGCATGCAGGAAAGAAACCACTTGAGAACACAAGCGTAGCCAGCCCCCGAGAGAGCAGCACGGCAGCTGGTTGCCAGGCAGAGCCGCGGGCGTGCGGGGGGACAGGGAGTACCTTTGCCTTGCTCTCCGGCTGCACGGGGCCTTCTTCTTTGCCATCTGCTTTGAGAGCCATGGGCAGTTTGGATTCACCAGGAGACATCATATCTGCAAGACCCATAGATGCTAATCGAAAACAGGAGAAAGAGTTTAGGATTGTACGTGTGTGACGTGTCACACCGCGCTCTTGTGCCAGCGCAAGAGGCAGGGGGCACTTGAACTTCCCTTCTAGGAAGAAAAGAAAAAAGAAACTGTAATGTGCAGCACACCGATTTCTGAAATCTAAACAGCACCCCACCCTGGCGATCCTTTTTCTTTTGTTTGAAGGCACTCGGTCGGTACGCGCGAGACCCAAGCCACTGAAGGTCAACTCTTATCAACAGTATTTTTTCCCCAAGATTATGTATGCACTAAAAGAGTATGCCACAAGTGTGTACACAGCCAGCTGTGTACCCTGCACATCAGGTGCTGGAAGCAAATGCTGGACTTGTTCATCTTTTACCTGGACACTAGAGGATTTTGGGCTGCCTTCATTTCCTAAATTCAAATACTCTATGCTTTGTAAAAGTATCTGGCATTCCACATGGCTTCTTTTGAAAAGCTTATCTACTGCATGTGGTCCGGTCTAAGGGTAAGGGAAGACCAGCATAGCAGATGCCCTGAAAATCAATCATCAAACCGTGTTTCTAGAGGGAGGCATTTCTAACGATCCTGCAGTGGGGCAGGAATCTGTGCAGTCCAGCACACAGCTGACCCCGGGCCTCAGCACCAGAGCCAGGGCTGCTTCCTGCACCCAGGCGTCAGAGCGAGGGTTTCACCAGGGAACCGCACTGACTGGGACACGGCTACTGCAGCTTCTCACGGGCAGCTTAGGTTAAAAATAGGGCCGGAGAGCGCTCGGGAAAGGCAGAACAAGGCTGCAGGAGGGGATGGTGCAGCTATCCAGGGAACACACAGCTGAGTTCCTACAGAGCCCCACTGCGAACCATCTGCGCGGCGCTGGGCTGCAGGGGCGAGCGAGACAGCAAGCAGATGTGTGAGGAGTCCGAGTGAGGAAGAGGGGTGGGAGGAAGGCACAGGGAGAGGACGGCGAGTCTTGGGAGTGAGTGGAAACCAGGAAACACTGCCAGGCCAAGGAGAATCTACCAAGGTTTCCCCAACAGCGCCCATGCCACTATGTGCAGATGGCAGTGCCGCCCCACCCAGGCAGGACACCCGGAGCACCATGTGCCCGGGCCGGGAAGGGGGAGCATTAAAAAAAAGGCTCTACAGATTGCCCACTACAAAATGATTATCGCACATATTCATGTATTACTATGTTTTAGAAAATAATTAGTTTTAATTACAGCAGTGAGAGCGAGAGCAGGCTCTGGTGAATTAGCTGGCAAGCTCCGTGGTGCTAATTTGCTAATATCGTTAGCATCACTGCAGGTTGAGACCACAGGTCCTGCCAAAAAATGCCTGCCCGGCCACGTGCCACGCGTCGGCAGCAGTGCCCTCCACGGCGCACGTGGAAGCCCTGTGCTTCCCTGGGCTCGCTGGGGTTTCAAAGCCCATTTGCAGCCTGGCCAGCCCTTACAGTCATCACCACACACACAAATCATAATTGGGATGGTTTTCTTTTTTTCCCCCCCAAATTACTTTCAATACTTAGACTTTAAGAACTGGAACAAAAAGCTTTTTCAAGTGATGCAGCTGCAGAGAAAAATCTATTGGGATCAGCTAAAAACGCTGTTATTTTTGTGAATGTGTGAAACCTCAAAAAAGCAGCTGAGAGAGATTACACCACGAAGACCGCCTTGCTCAGAGTGCTGGTTGCTTTCGTGCAGATTTGTCTCTGGGGTCCAACAAGATATGAATTAGTAAACCTGCCCATTAAAACAGCCTTTCTAGAAGAAAGGGAGGCTAACAAAGCAGGACGCGTGTGAGGAGAGGGGCTGGCTGGCTCTGCAGAGCGGGTCAGCAGCGACGGCAGCCAGCCAGCGCTGGATTCCAGTGTACGGGAAAGCCTCGCACGCATGGCCTGTGCTGCCCCATGGCTGGAACCTCAGGCCTTGCCGATATCTTATGTCTGGATGTACCAACAGTGCCTACTTCATATGTGTTCACTCAATGTACAGAAGAGCAATTTTTAAGTATATAAATGAGTACTATGGTAATTAGCGATGGATTTAAAAACCAGACGTCCATGCGTATAAGCACAGATACTGCTCTGAAAGCCTCCCGTGTCTCCATTCTCTTGGGTATTTTAAGTGAGCATTCTGGACGTGCAAGGAGGGAGACAAAGCGGCACCTGAGAGACAGACAAGGACGGACTCAGAGCAGGAGCCGCGTGCAGTACTTCTGCCTGATGGTGGCCATCGGCCTGTCGCAGACGGACCAGAGGTCTCTCCCGCCTGTGGCTCTGCGGCTTCCCCAGCGCCCTTCTTTCTGGTGCAGCGCTCACTTCTGACTTCTTACCAGAATTCTCAATGAATCACCGCGCACAGCATACGCCGCCCTGGGCAGTGGGCACTGGGGCTCCAGGGCCACTAGTTGTCTCCTTTCCCAGAAAAGACAGACCCCCTCGTCTTCTAAGGACGCGCTAAATCAGGGCGCCGCTCCTCCTGCTGTGGACAGCAGTGATCCAGTATGGAAAGCGCAGGCACAAAAAGAGACTGCAGAGCTGCGGGAGGCCTGCAAACGCATGTCCCGCACTCGGCTCCGGCTCCGCCAGTCAGAGGGAGGAGCAGGCATGACTTCTCAGATGAGTGTGGGCCATGGCCCCACGGCAGCCTCTCCACCCTGCACTTAACACACTCAGAAAGGACACCGAGAACGCAGGACGTGAGGACGACGGCACTTCAGCATTTGCTCCTGTCTCTTCCGGCTTCCTGCCGTGTCCTGACGAGGTGGCGGCATCATTCCCGGAAGAAGGGAAGCAGCCTCGGAGGCACACACGCAGTCCTCCTCTCTTCACAGCAGTCTGCCCGCTCACACGTGGATTCCTGCTTCTGGTGTGCAAGGGGCTGTCTCTGCGTGTGCTCCTGCGCATGTGTGCGCCAGCTTGCATGTGTGGCACATGTGAACATCACACGTGCAAGAGATGGGAGAGAAGCCCCCAAGCGCTCCCGGAGCTCCACAGGCCGCAGGGGTGGGGGGCTCCTGCCCCACGTCCCCGCCCCCTGCAGTCCGCAGCAGCTGCGTGCTAGGGCCTGGCCTCCGTTTAAGAGATCTGGTTTTCTTCGTTTCTAGAGTCCTTTGTATTCAGGGGTGGCAGGGGTGGCTGGCGGTGGGGAGGGGAGGCCCAGTCCACCTAAAGCTGTCAGCTTACAGCCTGCAGAGAAACAGAAAAGCCCGCAACGGCGTCCGCCATGGTGCCAGTGACGCAGACCCTCCTCTGCTGCCCAGCAGCTCTGCAGTCCAGGCACAGCGCTGAACAGCTTTTTGCTTAATTTCCGAACAATAAACTGCCTGGGAAATAGCTAATGCCACACGAGGTTGCGGCCAGCCTGCCAGGATGCGTCTGGGAAACATGCCTCTAACTCGGCATGTTCCACTGGCAGCAGGACCCGGAGGGGCTTAGGCACGCAGGGCCCGGACCCAGCCTGGGAGCCTGGGGCTCTCCACGTGGACCAGCATGCCGGGAGAGCCGGAAGTGGTGGCTCCTACCTTCCGAGGCCATGGGAGCGGCTCTGGTGCTGCTGCTGCCACGCCCAGGAAGGGCCCTGAGAAAGGCCTGGCCACAGCGCGATGGGGCCGCTCCCTCTCCACCCAGGGGCTGCTCTGCACGGCAGCTTGCGAGAGGCGAGCACAGGGAGCCCCCAGGCGGAAGGCATCAGTGCTTGCATTCGGACTGTAAGAAGCCAATCTAAAGGCGGACGCGGGTGTGACTGCCGGGCATTACGCGCCACACAAGTAAAACCCAACCAACCGACAACATGCTATCGTGTAAGGCTGTATTTGACAAGGTCACACGTGATCTGTAATTGTGCCCATAGCAATATATCATTCTAAGCTTTTAACCCAAATGGTCTAAACAAAACAGCCCCTACCCCTCCAAAAAAAGCCCCTTTAGAGGGAAGGGTGCCCCCTGCTTACCATCCTACCTGCCCCGTCTTCTAAGTGAAGAAGTGATCGCCACATGCACACTCCCCCGATTCCACTGAAATAATCGGCCGCTCTCTGACGCCTGTAACAATCTGTCACTACACAGGGGGATTTATTCTTTGGTCCCGATCACCACTTACAACACACTGTCTTAACTCAGTGGTGAGAGTGCTGGGATGCCGGCTGCACTGGCTTCGAGGTTGGGAAAATCCCCCTGCCAGCTGCGGCCAGCATCTGCATTATCTTCACTTTCTCCAAATGTGACTTTGATGGAGAAATGCTTTGCTGTCACTGCTGGTAATTTACCTCCACGGGCCCCAAGATCTAAGCCATGTCTGGTGCGTTGCCCCTGCAGGCCCACACTCTCAGCACGTGCTACAGTGGTAGCTCCCATGTGGCTCCGTCTCCCTCGGAGACTGCAGCACACAGGGCAGCTTCTCAGGTCCCTATCAATGAACACACAGTGAGTACTGCGTGACCGACTCCCTTTCCACCAGGCAGCTTTTGACTTAATAAAGCCCAAATAAAATCGTATAAACATGGAGGGAAAAAGTCTGATACATGTTTAAATTATTAAAAATTCAACATTTCAAAATGCACAATGTAATAAAAATATACTACAACCCCACGCCAAACACTGTGATGATACGGCCGCTCCCTGAACAGATCTGTCCTGCAGGAAATAACCAAGAGCCGACTCATCCAAGTAGTAACAGCAAAGAGAGACTTGTGGGTCTCCATGGCGTCGGCTACTCCTTCAGGAATGCAGAAATTTCAGAGACAGGGCGCTGTGCCATCTGTTTGTTGCTGGTTATTTTTCTGGCTCTGGGGTCCGAAAGAATGGAAATGAGCATTGCGAGTAGTAGGTATTTACTGTGCAGTTCCAAAGCTCTGGAGTCCCTGATTTCAGCAGGCCAGCCACATGCGACACGGCAACCAAACCTCCACGTCCCGCGGTGGCGCTCACCAGATGGGGAGGAGGTGCCCAGCGGGCAGGCTGCTTCCCACCTTCATCTCACAGCTGCGGTGGCGATGAGGAAGCACCTGCGTACGCACTTCCATGTTCACAACGAGTTTCTATGCGTTCGTCTTTTATCAGCCTTTAGAGACGAGCACCAGGGAATGCCACTCTGGGGCCAGACCCCAAGCCGGCCAGGCAGAAGCCCAGGCTGCCCAGGCCAGCTCTGACCCGCAGGGAAGCCCGTGCTTCTGGGGAGGCCAGGAAGGCGGCAGAGGGCGGTGCACGTGGGAGCAGGTGATCGGGAGAGCCGCACCCCGGCTGCCCCAGTGACCCGCCTGAAAGCCTCAGAATAGACAGCAGCAGAGCCCGGCCCTGTCGTACCTGAAGGAGAGCACCCACCAGCCGGGCCCCGCTGCCATCCCAACGCGCAGCCCTCAGCCATAGCACAAAAACTGCACTGTCCCCTGTGAGGCCCCGGCTCGAGGTCTCAGGGTGCCTGAGGACGCGGGAGACCGTGCGGTCTGCCTCACGCATGCTCTCGGGGTGACAGCATGTGCCAACCGTGCCGACGGCGTGTGACGGCTGAGATGACCACGTGAGTTGCAAGGAGGAAACACGACACAGCGCTTCAGTTTCCCAGTCCAGCTGCTTCCACGCCCGCCCTCGGAGAGGTTCCCTACAGGAATCATAAGCACACCCCCAGCACTGTCGCCTTGCCACTCGGAGTGTGACTTGTCTATGCGAACTCTGCCACTACCCAGGGAAGAACTTCCATTCCGAGATCTCCCGGGAATTCCCACACCAAAGGGAACTGAGTGTGTGCACTGACACACAGCCTGTGGTCCCGGAACATGGAACATGCGTTCACCACCTGATGTGCCGGCTCGAGTTGCCTGGATGCGCTTGCTGGTGGAGGCCTGAGAGAGGGAGAGAGAGGGAGAGCAGGGGGCCCCCGGGGTTACCTGTGGAGCTGTTCACCATGGAGGGTGTCACGCTGTACGGTGGTGCCTGTGCGTTCATCAGGCCAGAGCTGTTGTTCATGGGCTGGCTGTAGGGAGAGCTGGAAGCCATGAGTCCACTCTGGTTCACGCCAGGAAAACTGCCTTGCCTAGACGGAGAGAGCACAGCACACACACGCTGACCACGCGCCGCGGCCGCCTGGCCTGGCGTCACTTCTAAAGACGCATTCACGTAAGGGGTGGGGCTGACACTTTCCAGGTTTTCTTAAATACATGGTTTCCAGGAGAGAGAGGCTAAGCTCTGTGGCTAGGTAACTACTTAACATGCTATTTTAAACAATCTAAATAATGTTAAGTTCCACAAGTAAATTATACATTTTTAATCATGTCAACTGTTTCAAATTATTATTTATGTCAAGGAATATAAGCAAGAAAGGGGGAACCTGAAATAAGAACAGGAATTACAATAGCTGGCACAATCCATTTCTAATGTTTCAGAGGTCTGACTCTATTAACACCACTAGGTATCCTTACATCCAAAACCAGATGTCAAGAAATGAAAAACAAATGGGCACTATGGGAATGGCATTTAAGAAAAAAATTCTTAAATTTTTCGATTCAATGAATACGTGAGAAAGCATTTCCAAGACTCTTCTCAACCTATTTAGCTTTTTGAAATTAGGTTCCATTAACAAAACACAGTGTCCCCACACCCGTGGGACATCAACTCGGCACAGCTTGCTGGCAGGCTTCTCTGCTAGGGTCAGGCCGTGGCTGGGAGTAGCTGCAGACGCTCCTGACGCATGGAGCTGCCCCCGCCCCCGCCCCCGCCAAGGTGCAGACACCTGTTGGCTCTCTGAGGGTCAAGTTCCCCTTATCTTGGCAAAGAGAAGGGTATTTCTTGATCTGAAGGAGATGCTGTCACCCAGTGTCACTTCCTGTCTACTGGCGCCGAGACTGGGGAGAGGGAGGGAGATGGGCCCACACAGCAGCTCAATTCTCCCAGGGAGACCTCGGTGCAGGAGGAGAGGCCGGCAAGTGGCAAGGAGGTTCTGCCACCGGCATCACGCTGTCCCTGGGCACAGTGTCTCTCCAAAGAGCTCCTCAAGGCTTGGGCAGGTGATGCTTCATCATAGGAGCACAGCCACTAAGAGGAGGGGACCCCGCTCCGTGCACCTGTCCCCAGTCAGTCACAACCCCATCCCACTATCTCCACGTGGCTCTCAAGGATAGCAGTCAACCTCTGCAAAAAGTCGCATCAGCCACACACCTGCTGCTCCCTTTGTGTGCCTGTGTTCAGTGACTCGGCGTTCAGGCTGTGGGGAAACCATTTGAAAAGTCACAGTACCAGGGGTTTAAGCCTCTTTTCCTTTCTTCCAGGGAAATTCTGTACAGTCAACGAGGGCCAGCAAAGAGCATTCTTCAGGGGCTGGATGACTGCAGGTCTGGGAGAAGCGAGTGTGACTCCAGCCGTCAGTTCTCAGCTCCCCAGGCGCATGGGTGTCTCGCCACCCCCCTGCCGCAGGCCCGAGGACAGATGTGGCTCTGGACTTGCCGCCATCCTGTGCTCTGCCGCCACAACTCGGGCCTCTGAGGTTCCTTTCTGAGCTGTCTCTCCAGCAGGGCAGCGCGGCATGGACGGGACAGCTGGGCGGCTCCTTCAGTTTCTAGCCGAAAACTCACTGAGGCTCACCCTTCCCTGACGGAGAGTGGACGTCTCCCGGAAGGCTGCCTCCAAGTCGAGGACTGTGTCTGCCTCCGTCGCAGGCAGCTGGGATCCACCCTCCAGGGCCCCTCCCAGCGGCCGCCCCCACCCTGCGAGGGCTCTCCTTCCTCACTTCCTCTCCAAGCAAGTGCCAACCACCCACGCCGGCTCCTGCGGTGTCTTCGGGTGGGCTTGGCCCCAGTGCCACACGCTGGGCACGTACACCTCTTGGGAGGATGGCCTGGGCCCAAGTGAACCCTGCACTAGGCAGCGGCTAAGAAACACCTGTTAACAGAAATACACACGGGCAGGCATGGTGGCGCGCATCAGAGCACTGGTTCGAGTCCAGGCCGCTGCACTTCCGGTCCAGCGCCAAGCTCATGTGCTTGGGAAAGCAGCGGAAGATGGCCCTGGAGCTTGGGTCCCTGCCACCCCTGTGGGAGACCTGGATGGAGCTCCTGGCTCCTGGCTTCAGCCTGGCTCAGCCTTGGCTGTTGTGGGCATTTGGGGGAATGAACCAGAGAATGGACCATCTCTCTCTCTCTCTCTCTCTCTGTGTCATTAAAAAAAAAATAATAAACTGCAACACAAAACATTATCCCTGCAAAAAGGCATTCTAAGGGACAGTCATCTTTTTAAGCCTCTACCGAGTCCAGTTTCACACGTAACTAACGGCTCCTCAACACACTTGTGGACGGTGAGGGCGTAGCAGAGTCAGGACAGAACCCGGGCAGAGGACGGAATGACGGAATCGGTCAGCCTAACCTCCGATTCTCCCCAAGCTAGCACTCACTGTTCAGCGCTGCAATCACAAGATGATGCCGATGCTGTTACAGGTTTAAGAAAACCCATAAAGTGACAACAAAGATGGAAGACTTAGAAGCCAGCGCGCTGGGTGTCAGGGCTGGTCCCGTCACGCAATGGTCCTCGCGTGACACACACCTGCGGTTTAGAAAGTCAGGGTCTCACCTGTCAGTCACACTCCCCTCCACTGTCACTGGAGAACAAAATCAGGTCCGTGGGGGGTGGGGAGGCTCAGTTTTTTACATCTGAACATGGAAAGGCTGATCAACACTTTACTAAATGCTTACAAACCTGCGGTGTGATTTCTAGGAACTTTACACATTTAATGTTTTGAAATTCCTAGAGCAAGGTAGGTAGAATTATGTTCACAGATAAAATAATGCAAGAATCGGAGAGGTTAAGTAAGTTGCCCAAAGCCACACAGCTGGCAAGTGGCGAGCCTGGTCTACTCTTAGCCAGCCCTGTCCAGGCTCTCTAGCACATGGACCCTGGAGAGACAGCACACGCAAACAGCAGCCTGCCAGACGCCTTTGTTTCCCCAGAGCTCGAATGGAAGGAACCACTGTCTCTGCGTCCGCTCTGGCCTTTGCGGAGTTCAGACTTCAGGGAGGTGGACACGGGGAGGAGGGCAGCGATGGGGTCATGGACTCCCGCTCCCCGCAAGGGGCTGCTACTGTGCTGCGGGTCTTCCAGGCTCCATGCAGGGAGCCGCAGAGAGGGAGGCAGGGCTCCTGCACAGCTGAGCAGAGGGGTCACGCCCACAGAGGCCATCCTGGGAGGCCCAGCAATGGGGGCCAGGCCGAGGGCTGAGTCTGGAGAGGCCTCCCTCGCCCCCTGCTCCACTGGGCGCTGAGACTCTGCACCGCCGCAGGAGCCCCGAGGCGGCCCTGACCGACCCCAGGGCACGTCCTAGCACGCCCAGCACAAGTACTAGGGGCACAGCAGCCTCGATCTGGGGCCGGGTGGGGTCCCCGCAAGGAGCGTGGGCCTTGTCTGGGAGCAGCAGGCGCGGCTGCTGCTGGCCCCGGGCCATACCCCATGGGATCAGGAGGGCCAAGGAGAAGATCGCCCTTTGATGTCGTGGAAGGACCAAGAGCAACAAAAAATAAAAATTAAAAAAAAAAACAACACACACAGGAAAATGCACACCGAAAGAGGGGAGCACTTCCAATACTTCCAATACGGAAGCCAGCGACGTGGGGTGGCCCTGGAAAGGAAAGGAAGGCAGCCCCTATGGGCCTCTGGCTAGGGTTGCTGACCGCTGCCCTGACTCCACAGTGCCTCGGTGCACAGCCGTGGTGGTGACTGTGCGGTGCATCGCGGGGGTGGGGAGTTTGGTACTCACTTAGGATTAATTCTGCGTTGGGGCTGGTGCTGTGGCATAGTAGGCTAAGCCTCTGCCTGCAGCGCCGACATCCCATGTCAGTGCTGGTTTGTGTCCTGGCTGCTCCACTTCCAATCCAGCTCTCTGCTATGCCTGGGAGGGCAGTGCAAGATGGCCTATGTGCTTGGGCCCCCGCACCCACGCGGAGACCCAGAAGAAGCTCCTGGCTCCAGCCACTGTGGCCATTTGGGGAGTGAACCAGTGGATACGGAACCTCTCTCTCTGCGGCTCTGCCTCTTAATAAATAAATAAACCCTTTCTTTAAAACAAGAACTTCTGTGCTGCGGCTGTGCTGGCCTGCCGGGAAGGCGTGATGGTGCGTGGCCGTGCTCCTGGCCCAGCGTGCTGCCCGGCCCGCGGTGCACGGTGCCCGTCTTCCCAGTGGCAAAGAGTGGTGTGGGAGCTGGAGACTCTAACACGCCGGCCTGCAGGGTCACACAAGAAATGCGCGTCAGCCAGCCTTTGGGGGGACCACAGGCTGTCGGGCCTGTCCTTGCTGGCAAAACCCAGGTTCCAACCACGAGCTCAGAGGCGGGGCCTGCAAACACCTATCCCTGAAGCACCGGCTCCCGTGTCTCACTGCATACACACACACTTTCCTGCGGGTTTTCCTTCATTCACCCTGAAGATTCCCCAACCACCACTTGCTCAACCGTCAACAGGGGGCTGGCTTTGGGGAAGATAAAGACCAGAAGTGAACCCCAAGTTACAACGACCATTTCCAGTGGTTTGGAAGGCAGAAAGGGGACTCAGTTTCCCACCAATTTGTATTCAGCACAGAAAGAACGCCCATTCATTTCTAAAATAGTAACCATAACAAAACTGAAAGTGGAGGTGGGCGCTTGGGGCAGTGGGAGTGGCCCCCATCCCCCATCAGAGGGCCTCGTGCCAAGTCCCAGCTCCTCTGCTTCCAGTCCAGCTTCGTGCTGCTGGAGGCCGCAGATGGCCTTGCCACTCACAGCAGAGACCCGGATGGAGTTCTAGACTCCTGACTTTAGCCCGGCCCAGCCCCGGCTGCTACAGGTATTTGGTGAGTGAACCAGTAGATGGAAGCTCTGTCTGTCTCTAATTTTTAAAGAAAAGGAAAACAAATAAAAATTCACATTAAAAAAGTACAAGATCACAATGATTGTGTTGTCTTAAAACAGACTTTCAGGGCTGTTTAGCAGTTAAGACGCTGGTTAAGGGGCCGGGCTGGCGCACTGGGTTAAGACACCACCTGCAGCAGCAGCTCCCGCTGATGTGCCTGGAAAAGCAGCAGACGCAGCCCAAGTGCTTGGGCCCCTGCACCTGTGTGGGAGACCCAGCTGAAGCTCCTGGCTCCTGGCTTCAGTCTGGTCCAGCCCTGGCCACTGTGGCCATTTGGGGAGTGAACTAGCATATGGAAAACTTGTGTCACTGCCTCTCCCTCTCTGTAACTCTGCCTTCCAAATAAATAAAGTTAAAAAAAAAAAAAAAAGTTGACTTGAAAAAAACAAACAGATGGCTGTGAAGACGCCCACATCCCACACTCTAGCGTCTGGTTTGCTTCTTGGCTTGGGCTCCTGACTCCCATTTTCTGCTGATGGAGACCCTGGGAGGCAGCAGCGCGGCCCACGTGTTGGGTTCCTGGTTCGTGACTGCGATTGCTGCAGGCATCTGGGGAGGGAACAGTGGACGGGAGTTCTCTAACACATTCTCTAACACTTTCTCTAACACATTCTCTAACACAGAGCACCCGGCCTTTGCTCTTGGCAACCAACACAACCCTGCCAGGGGAGTGCGAGTTCTTCCTGTGCAAGTGATGGGCTCTGGTGCAGCTCTCTGAGCACAGCAGCGCACAGAAGAGCCCGGATCAGAGCCCACTTTACAGAGTGCGCATGGCAAGGACACACGGAGGAAGCTCCCCTCCGAAGAGCCCCGTGCCTCCCTGCACGTGTCATTCCCGTCACGCTCAGAAGGAACACACGGCTATGCACGCCGCTTGGAGAGCTGAGCAGGACTGCCACACACACAACTGTCTCTATGAGGTCTGGCCTGGGGATCAGCCCGAGCTCGCTGGCAAGGCACACCAGGCTGGCACTGCCTTCTGGGGCAGCTGATCCCTTAAACCCAACCGTTACCAGAACCGGAACTCGGAACCTCGGACAGGCCCACTTCCAGCAGCGCTTACTGCCAAACGTGTGAGTGCATTTGCCTAGGGCCGTGGCTGTACACACGTTACTGCGGTCGCCCTGTTGAAAATGTTTTGTAAACACAAGCTGTCTACACGTGAGCCACTGGTGCAAGGTCTCCCAGCAGAATTACACGGGGGCTCCGAAGGACCCCTTCAGTGCAGGTTATTTTAAACCTGGCAGCTGAGGAGGGATGACACTAAGCATGCCCCCAAACACCACAATCAAAACAGAAACGAAGGCTGGGAGGCCCCGTCCATTGCTGCTGGGACTGGCCCATCAGCAGGTCTCTATTACGCTGCGTGAGCAATTCTAGGGCCAGGCACCTGACTCCAGTCAGCCAGCGGCCCAGGCAGGCGCAGAACCTGCCCTGCAACAGCAAAGTGGCATTTGTGGCATTAAACAGAAGACAGGACAATCAGAAATGCCACTCATTTAAAACACTATAGATTTTACAGCATGTAAAAATGCATAGCCACTCTCTCTTTCTAACTCTGCCTGTCAAAAAAAAAAATGCATAGCCACATGCAATTTCTCCCTTTCACTCAGGAGACTGCTAGCAACAACTACAATGAATCAGAAACACCGTTTGCCTAGCTGGTAGTTACAATCATTTGTTCAAGATGGGTATTTTAGTTCAGGAGGGAGGGGTGTGTGTGTGCATGAGAGAGAGAGAGTGGGGAAGAAGACGCCCAATAGCCCAGCGTTCTCGAGTAGCGGGTCGCTGCCTGCAATGCAGCTTTGCATATCAGAGCGCTACTTTGAGTCCCGGCTGCTCTGTTTCCCGTCTGCTTCTTTGTGGATGTGCCTGGGAAGGTAGTGGAAGATGACCCACATACTTGGGTCTGTGCACCCATGTGGGAGACCTGGATGGAGTTCCAGGCTCCTGGCTTTGGCCTGGCCCAGTTTTGGTGGTTGTGGCTACTTGAGGAGTGAGCCAATGGATGGACGCTCTCTGTCTCTCTCTCCATCACTCTGCCTTTCAAATAAATCAATCATAATTTTAAAAAGAGAGAGATAAAAAAAGGACAGTGGCCAAGACAAGAGAGAGCCCAGCTCAGCAGAGCAGTGGGCATGAGGCCGTGACCGGGCCTATGGCCTAGAGGATGGTGCACCGTGTAAGCCAGCGGCGTGGAAGGCACAATGCTCCCTCACCCCCCACCCCAGACTGAGGATCACTGGAAATTAACTGGGTGAGGAGGAGAGCCGCGGTAAGTGTAAGGGCCCTGTGGCCTCCTGGAGAGCACAAGGGGCCCCGCGAGAAGTGAGAGTGCAGGGGGCTGGGGGGCCGGGGCGCGTGCTTCAGAGGGCAACAGGGAGAGACTGGGCGTTTTCAGCAGGAGGAATGGCACCAAAGGCATGCTGTAGAGAGAGCTCTCTACGCTGGAGGCAGGGCTGCCCGACTGTGGGGACCAGAGACTGCGGGGCTGCGAGCACCGTGCTGCACGCAGCAGGAGAGCAGCAGGTGGTGAGGCCGACAGGGCGCTGCAGGGCCCAGAGAGCTGCGCACGCCGTCTCCTGGTGACCAGCACGCACAGCACGGGCCACACTTCGGCTCTGGATGCCTGTTCACTTCTAGAGAGGCACAGAGACAGAGTTGCGGGGAGCCCAACAGGCGCCTGGCACCGGCACCAGCATGGCAAGGCTGCAGAGGCAGGGGGCTCTGGACATGGGTGCAGAGGGTGCGGAGCTTTGCTTCAGCCCTGCTCCCGTGGGAACGCCCTTGACAAGACTTCTTAGACCTCCCCCGAGATCTTCCCTCGCTGCGACCCTCGCTGCGACCCCTGCCTCTTCAAGGCAGCAACAGCGCGTGCGGGGCCAGACAGGCTGCTGCACGCCGTCACTCCCGGCTCCGCGGCGGCTGGCAGGTGTGCTGACGTCGTAGTTTTTCCCCCGTAGGAACGGGCAGGGAGGGACGCGGCTTTCCTGCGGCTGTGGGTGACGTGAGTGTCTTCTCAGGAGAGAGCTTTCCAGCGGGCCTCTGGGCCTCTCTCCTGGCCCTCTGCGCCTTGGCCCGAGCGAGCAGACGGCGTGTTCTGTTCCGGTTTCTGCGATTCCTCATCAGCAGCTCTGTTTCCGGCGCTCATGGCTGCTGCCAGCCTGTTGCGCCTTCCTTTGGTCTCAGTGCACTGATCAGTTTTAGTTGCTCCTAAAGCAGCCGACCGATCCCCACGTCTCAAAGCAATCGCGAGAATAAATGGAGCCCCAGGATCCCGACAGAGAGACACTTCGCCAGGGCGTGAGGAAAAGGCAGCAGCACGTCCGCAGCGCGGATTCCGGTGTCCAGCCACGAAGGACGCCCTCCTGGTCCTCGGGTGGACTGTGTTGGTGCAGCCACCGCCGCGCTGTCACGCGCTGCTCCCTGGCAGTCACTCAGCTCAGCCTGAGCATTCGGAAGGCGTCTTGCTCCAGTGCACACTGGCTGCCTCCGGTGAGGCCTGGGTGAGCGCCACCGATGGTGGCGGTCCTTGCCTGCAGGAGGTGCCCGCTGCTCTCTGTGGGCTCCGGGACCAATGACAAGATGCAATGGCACAGTCCCCTGGTCTGGCACAGGGGAGCTGTACAGCTGCCATGGATGGGCCCCCTTCCTAACTGCACCGAACAGATAGATCCTCACCTGCTCCTGAGCCCCCCTCCCATCCGTGGTGTCACGGCACTATTCCCTAACAAAGGATGCGCTACTCTAGAGCCACTGGACTAGGAACCAAACACAGTCACGTCTGATTCTTAAAAATCCCCTGGAATCCTCAGAGATGTCCTGACTTAACTTGATACGGAAAAAAACAAACAAACAAACAAACAAACCCGAGTAGAACTGTTCCCTCCGTCCTCACCAGCTGCTCTGCCCAGGCTGCGGCCGCAGCTTTACCTGGCGGGCACTGTAGCAACTGCAGGCAATCCAGTCCAAGGTAACTTTCCAGACAAGGCACAGGGCCTGATGCGAGCACGGCTGTTTTCTGTTTGGCTTGGATTTCTAAATCTGCACCGCGGTGGATGTGGAGCGAGCCGGCCTGGCCCTACGGCTGCAATGCTAAGGCGCTGGCGAGCATGGCAGCCCTAGGGAGCTTTGCCGCACCGCCTGCGAGACTCCCCCAATAGCCACACTTTGCCCGAGGCACAGGTCCTGCTTTTTCCACCAATGGGAAACTTCCGCTGTCTTCGGCACAAAACACCATGAGGTGGTCAGACCCCAGGGCCGCGGAAATCCTGCTGACCTCCCGAGTCAGCCTCAAAGTCTTGCAGGCCTCTGCTGCTTCCCGCCATCAGCATGGGATTTCACAACGTGGAACCACCGGGCTGGCCAGGCTGCGTGGCTGATTACTCTCCGCGATGGGTGGACTAGAATATTACTGGTTCTGGCTATGTCATCCAGGTGGCCAGGTGCGAGCACACGAGGAGAGATGAGTGGGGTGTGCGATCAGACACGCAGACCAGAGGCCTGGACCCCCTCCCTCCACTGTGCCCACCACTGGGCGCGATGGGAGTGGTGAAGGCAGTGGCCAGCTGCCAGGGGTCAGACTGGCCTTGGAGAGAGGACATACTGAGGAGAAGGCGGGGCAGAGGACTGGGGATTGAGTAATCAGGGCAGGGGGCGCTGATCTCTGGGGGAAGAGAGGGACGGGTTTACAGAGACAAACGTGGCCACGAGTGCCCAGGCCTCAAAGCCCGAGTGCCAGTGCCCGCCCTGCACAGCCGAGTTCCTCTGGACTCTGCCGGGATCGCAGCTCCAGCCCGCAGCTCCTCGCCAGCATCCACCAGGCAAAGGCAGAGAAAACAAAGCGTCCAGGGTGTGTAGTGTGGCTCTCCCCTCGGGTGTCCGCGGTGTTCCTCAGAAGCAGGAATCCCACTCACTGCCTGTCTGCCTGTCCACGCTCACCCAGGAGCTGGCCTGGCACCTGTGGCAGAGCTCTGGGCCGCAGAGGGAGTGCAAACGCACGTCCCGGGGACTCCAGTCCTCCAGAGGTTTGCTGCACGTGTCATACGTGGCCTCCTAGAACACTGGGACAATTAAACTAGCTCCGTCTATTTGAGAATGAGTGCTTTACCATTTGATTTGAAGACTTATACAAGTGCTTTATGGCTTCCATAATAGTTTTGTAACTCTGCAACATTTCACTGGAATCATAATCAAAATCCCAACATAATAACATTCATTCTGATTCTAGATTTTGAAGGGAAAAAGGGGCTAAAAATGCAAGCACAGTAGTTAGTAATGCAAAGGCTTACATTTAATTGTGGAAATAAGAGCTCTAAGCCTTTGAAATTGCTTCTCTTTGTCTTTCAGTAACTTGACTTTCCCAGTCGTAGCCGTTACGTTAAAATCTAACAGCCCAAACTGCAGAGGGCTGCGTCTCGGCTCCTGCTAGCTGCTCCCTGCTCCTCTGCACAGGGACCCCGAGGCCAGGTCCCTGCCCCGTCCCTTGATGTGCTGCTGCCCGGCCTGCATTCCTGGGCTTCCACACCAGCGTTCCCAGTGCATCAGCAGAGTGGTGTCACACTGGGAAACTGCACAGAGAAGTCCTTCCTGGCAAACCGCAACCTGGGCATGAATCAGAACCAGGAAGCCCGAGTGTTTTCCTTCTGATGGTCACAGCGGCCCCGGGAACACCCAGCAAGGGCACAACAGCTGCAGCACAGGGGCAGCGCCGTGCAGCCACGCACGCCCGTCTGCTTCCCTCACGGGCAAGCGGGGCTGGTGCAGGCCAGCGGAGGGCGAAAGGCGGAAACGCAAAGCCTCCTGGGGCCAGCAGGTAACTGCCATGTATCCCACGAGGCGCCTGGCTCCAGACGCAGCTTCCTCAGGAGCACGTGGAGTGTCCCTGGGACTGTGCAGGTCAGCAAAGACCACCCAGTTTGGATCTCAGTGCACCAGACAGGGCCTCCCAAGGATGCTGGCAATGTTTGATGTCCAGTAGCGAGACTGCCTTTGGGCTAGCAGAGCCAAGAGAAAGACAGTGCAGCTTAGCGAGCAGACAGGGAGCTGCTGCCAACCCCGTGAATCCTGAGTGGGTGACCTACAGGTCTTAGTTTCAGTACCATAAAATGAAGCAGCAGGGCAGGTGCTGTGGCGTAGCGGGTTAAGCTGCCATCTGCAGCGCCAGTATCCCATATGGGTATCAGTTAGAGTATGGCTGCTCCTCTTCCAATCCAGCTCCCTGCTGATGCCCCTGGGAAAGCAGTAGAGAAGATGGCCCAAGTACTTGGGCCCCTGCACCCACGTGGGAGACCTGGAAGAAGCTCCTGGCTTCAGCTTGGCCCAGTCCCAGCCATTGTGGCCATTTGGGGAGAGAACTGGTGTATGGAAGATCTGTCTCTCCCTCTCTCTCTAACTGCCTTTCAAATAAATAAAATAAATATTAACCTCCGTACCCTCCAAAAAAAGCAACCAAGGAAGCAGCCACCGTGGGAGGAGATTCGGCGCTGAGCGTGCAATCCCGCAGCCACAGCCCTTCCTTTTGGAAACCATGCTGATGAAGACAGGGTTACCTTAAGGGTCTCTGTCAGCACTGGGACACAATCTCAAGTCATCCAAGACTTGATCACAGTGTATGTAGGTGAGGCTGCAGGGAGCTTAAGGAATTCAAATCTGTAGGTCCATGAGACCTCACTTAAAGCTTGAGGGTTTCTCCCTCTCTCCCTCCCGCCCTCTGTGACTCTGCCTTTCAAATAAATAAAAATAAAATCTTAAAACACACACACACGGGAGACCAGGAAGAAGCTCCAGGCTCCTGGCTTCAGCCTAGCACAGCCCCAGCTGTTGCCACCATTTTGGGGGTGAATCAGCAGATGGAAGATCTCTGTCTCCTTCTCTCCCTCTTTTCCCCTCAGCCCTCTTCCCCCCGTAACTCTGCCTTTCAAATAAATAAAAGTAAAATTAAAAAAAAAAAAAGGGTCTAGGGCTTGTCAGGCCTGCGGGTTCAGTGAGGTCACACTTCCTCCTCAAAGCCAGTGGGAGACTGTGAATCAGCCACGTCTCGCAGAGTCGTGGGCAGTAGCTGGGCAGTAGCAGGCGCCACCCAGGGTTACTAAGGGGACGGAAACAGAGCACACTGAGGGGGTCACTGTATGTTGTGTGTGTGCGTGTGTGCCTATGTGTGCTTTAACCACTAAGGCTACAGGCAAGGACTCAGCCACCCAAGAACACTAACGACTGCTGTAACCTGGGCTGCCTGGCAACGCAGGTCTCTCCTAGACCTCTGGCACACCTTGGCCTTCCTCGCTCACTCCCCTCCCCACCTGAGGCCTGAGACCCACACGTCCACCTGCAGCCCTGAAGCAGCTTCCAGTGAGAGCGCCCAGTGCCCAGAGCTCTCTAGCTCTCCAGACTTCAGAACGCGTCACACATCAGCGGGCTTTCAGAGTCAACGCAGCCCCACCCCTTCTGAGGAACACGTGCAGCACTGTGAAAGGGGACGGGTTCCGCACGGACGCTACTTACTTACAAGGAAGGCATTTACTTTCACTGACTGGGTATTTCTGCACAGCTAACCTAGTAAAAACTCACTGTGTAAACTCTCTGACAACCAAAATGAAGGATTTCTTTACTCAAAAAGTCCAGAGGCCAGCACTGGCATGGCAGGCTACGCCTCTGCCTCTGACGCCAGCATCCCACATGGGCGCTGGTTCCAGCAGCTTCTCTTCTGGTCTAGTTCCCTGCTCATGTGCCTGGGAGAGCATCGGGGTGCCCCAAGAGCTTGGGCCCCTGCCACTCATGTGGGAGACCTGGAGGAAGCTCTGGGCTTCAGATTTCAGCCATTTGGAGAGTGAACCAGTGGGTAGAAGATTCTCTCTTTCTCTCACTCTCTCTCTAGAACTCTGCCTTTTTTTTTTTTTTTTTGACAGGCAGAGTGGACAGTGAGAGAGAGAGAGAGAGACAGAGAGAAAGGTCTTCCTTTTACCGTTGGTTCGCCCTCCAATGGCTGCCGCGGCTGGCACGCTGCGCTGATCCGAAGGCAGGAGCCAGGTGCTTCGAGGTCTCCCATGGGGTGCAGGGCCCAAGGACCTGGGCCATCCTCCACTGCACTCCCGGGCCACAGCAGAGAGCTGGCCTGGAAGAGGGGCAACCGGGACAGAATCCGGCACCCCGACTAGGACTAGAACTCAGTGTGCCGGTGCCGTAGGCGGAGGATTAGCCTATTGAGCCGCGGTGCTGACCATAACTCTGCCTTTAAAATAAATAAAAATCTTTTAAAAAAAATAAAATAAACAAAATCCCCTCCCCCTGCCCTGGGACGTAGTTAACACAGCAGGAGGCCTAACCTGTCTGGGGCCACTCTTAAAAAGGAATTCATAAAACGGCTGACATTCAGCTCGTCCTGTGTGTTCTCCTCTGTACTACCTTGCACTCAAAAACTGGCTGAGAGCTGGGCACGTAACCGTGCGTGGGCCACTTCTGTCCAACTGCACACACGCACAGCCGCTCCCTCTGCACCTTCGTCAGGAATCTGTGTGTTTCGGATTCTCTCACAGGCTCGGGGAAGAACTGCCGGGAGGGACTCTGGGAGTGGTGGGCTCCGGCCAGGTCTGGGCCACCACTTCTTTTCCAGAAGAGAAGCCGACACCCAGCAAATGACCAGCCTAACTTTCACCTCACAGAGCTACAAGAACAAATGCCAAAACACGGGCTCACGGCCACGGGCGAGCAAAGCCGAAGCCCGCTGAAGTCAGGGTGCTCGACCAACAACGCTGGAACATGGCACAGGTGCGTTTCCTCCCACGCCAGCCTTGCTTTGAAAAACCGGTGACACCGCAGGTCACGCGGGGTTCGAGCTGAACGAAGGGAGATCTACAGCAGCAGTAAAACGGATTCTCCTCTCCTTGTAGAAAGCATAGTGCTGACGTGCAGGGCGAAGTCCATGGCGAACAGGCACAGGTCTGTGCGACGACTCAGCCGAGTGACTCCAGCGTGGATCTCCTTGTTTTAATGAAGGAGGAGGTGCCGTCCCCTCAGGGAGCTAGGCGGGGGCTGCCGGCTGCTGGTCTCCCCGTGCTGGTGAGCTGACATTGGTTTTCTGCCCCCGTGGAAGAGACGTCACTCAGATGCGTGCCATTTAACTTCATTTTACACAGCTGCTGAATGCGTCTTGGCAAGGCAGGGCCACACCCGCTCTGAGGTCTAAATAGGACCCTGAGCTGGTGGAGGGCAGCGCCTGGGGATTAGTGCCGACAACTGCTTTGTCCCCTGCGGCCATCTTCTCACTGACCTTGAAGGGACCGCAGCAAAGCGGAAGCCAAGCTCTCCGGAGTAAGCGTGCTGTCCGCTCTCTGCACGCGTGAGCTCACCGAGGCCTGTGGTTCTAGGCTTCTGCACTGGTCGCTCCAGGTGGAGAACCCTCAGGCACGGGATCCTAGTTTGCTTGTGCTATGTAAGTGTGCACTGAAAATGCAGCTATGAAGACGCTCCCTGGGCCGGGCCTGCCTAACCAGTACCGAGTAACAGGTAACCAGCCGTCCGTCTGTTCTCCGCCCTAGGTAAGGATGAGGCCCGTTTCCACCGGAGCTACAGGACCATCTCATCACAAACACATGCGAAACAACATGAATATCTTTGTTTGCTGAGTCACTCAACAGGGACACGCTTGAGGGGCACTCATTAACCGAGAACGGTGCAGAGCCTGGCGTTATGGTGACGCGGCGGGAAAGGAGACACAGGCTTTTGCTGCTGTATGGAACCCCTGTGCTGAATCTGGTGGTAATAGAGCAACGCCATGTTTGGAAAGGCACCTCTGTGTTGGGTTCCTTTGCTGATCTCATGGGGAGAAGGAGGAACGGAGCTGTGTGACTTCGCCCATGGCTCGGTGTTGCTGTCACACACCCCTCCTAGGTGCCTCTGTTTGCCGGTGTCGGAGTCCTGGCCCAGCAGGGGCTGCGCTCTGAACTTGGGGGTGAGGATAGGGAGGGGTGGCAGCAGCCCACTGTGGTGGCCGCAATGAGTCACACAGCGCTAACGACACAGGCTCCGGGACAGACGACAAGCACGCTGCAGGAAATGAGGCCGGAGCAGGGAGCCGCTGCTCTCACACTCCCCGATTGGGTGCGAGGGAAGTGGCCATGCCAGAAGCCATGCATGGACAGAACCTGGGGGGTGGCATGCAGGGGTGCAGCCAGGTGCCACTCAGACAGAACAGAACCGATGCAGGTGGGCAGAAGGCAGCCCCCCGGGAGACAGGCTTTCCTTCGGGTTGGTATGGGCGCTCCTCTGGCGGCCAGATAGGTTGGTTAACGGCTTAAGAGCAAAGGCCGGGGGTATGCTGCCACCTTCCTGTCCGGGCAGGCTGCTGTGGCAGGAGAGCTCGAGGGCTGCCACAGGTGGGGTGCTGGGGGAAAACACGGGGCGCCCGCCACCCCAGACTGGCTGGGAGAAGCAGGAGACCTAACGCATGGTGGCCTAAGGTAGAATGGGAGATTCGTCCCGCAGCACAGGCCGATGCTTGTGCACGCACAGGTCTGGCCTTACAGGTAGGGGGTGGGGTTGGGGGAGGGGGAGGACAAACTCTCTGTGTGGTTTGGCTGCCTGCCTGTAGGGCAACTGTGTAAGATTCCTTAAAAAAAAAAAAAAAAATGAGGGGGACAGAGCCAAGGAGAGAGAGAGGATCTGGGGTCTGGTCTACCACGTTCCAGTCTGAAAACACAGCCGTGACTTTGGTACAAGCAAAAACTAAACACACAGCCGCCCGTTTAAGCTGCTGGAGAGCTGAACTGGGCAGTGTGAAGACAAAGCTTTCAGGGGCCTGCTGATGAGACACAGAAAATGAGAATCGCGCAGGGGAACTCGTCCACTGGTTTCTGGAAGACGGTCCACAGAGCGACGCCGACAGGGGCACCCTGAGACTTGCTAACCAGACACAGCAGCCTGGGCCTCGCTGGCTATCTTCTAGTGTCACCGTCAAAGGCTTCGTGCCAAATGCAGTCAGAAACTTTCAGCTGAACGGGAAGAGAACAGCTTGTCCTGAGTGACCTCCAACACCACCCAGTTCATTTAGAACTAAGTCAGAACCTGAATGGCACCAGCCAAACCCACTGGCCTGCTTGGGTTTATTAGGGTGGGCCCTGAAGCGTGCGCAGGTGCAGCAGGTCTAAGCAACTGTACCGTGGATGAGATAGGGCGAAACCTGTTACCATTCGGAGCAAACAATGAGGCTGGAGGGGGCCCTACGTTCTCAAAATAGCAGCTTCAGAGGACAAGGAACAGAGAGCCACATGTAAACACACACATAAACGTGCACACACACACACATGTGTACACGCATTCACACCCAAACACATCAGCTTTTATTTTCCTTTGAGAAAATAAGAACCTTCTATGTTTTCCTCTGGAGATGCCATTGAGATACATCTTTGAACTTACTTTGTTTTCAAACATATTTGTATGCACTTGTTTTAAAACTTACTCACCTCTGACTCATAAATTGTTAAGTAAGTAGGCTACTTTATACGGGTCAAGTGCTTAAGAACTAATATAAAACAATCAGGACTAAAAACAAGGACCTGCAGCTGAAGTCCTGCTCTACTGCGTCGTCCTGCTTTATTAGCCACCGTCTGATTTGGGAAGCTGAGGAGGGACACCCAGGACACTTGGACAGACACACGCACACCCCTGTGCACACACACAAGGCTTCTACTCTGTAACAGACTCATACGGTGGGACAAGAAAAGGGAGGGCGTGAGTGTGCCTTTTTCCCCCAATATTCAGATTTTAAATAGATTTTAGGCTTTAGTGCTGCCTGCCTAAGACATGTTTAAATGAAACCACACAGCCACCTCAACGGGCAACAGCTCTGCTCTGCGCTCGCAGGGACGGTTCAGACCTTCCAAGTCACGTCCCGCAGGGATGTGCCCCCACTCAGCTGCCTTCCGGGACGGGCCACGACACATGGCCGGGCACTTGCTTCCCAGACCTCTGCGTTCCAGAACGTATTTAACACAACAAGCACGGCCAAGCCCCTCTGGCGTACGCGAGGGCAACAGTGCAGCCGGGCGCTCACCACACGCTCACACGTAGACACACAGAACATCTGCAGGGCACGGTCCTGAGTGGCATACCTGCTTTGTGCTGAGTTTGCGGCAGCCTGCATCACTGCTGCGGCCGCCTCCTGTGCCTTACGGTTCACAGTGGGCATTGGCGGCCCCATTCCTGGCCCTCCCTGCTGAGACATGCCAGGAGAACTGGGGGTCATGCTGCTCATATTTCCAGGAAATGGTCTGTTCTGCATCCCAGCCGATGGCATTCGTCCCAGGGGCACAGCACCACATGGCTGGCTCGGCCCTTGTCCATGCATCTGGTTGTTGGCATTGATACCCATACCGGGCCCTGGGCCGCTGTAGCTTGCACCGGGCACCCCACTATACGTTGGGGGTCTGGAGTAGTTACCTAAACAAAAAGCAAACAGAAATTAAAGCCTTTTATTTCATTTTTACACTCGTGAAAACATTCAGCGGAAATACTTTTTGCCAATATTGTGAATATCGTGATCCTTATCAGCCTCTTGGTGGGTGCGTTTTCTCTGTGCACTGCACAGGCCCTGCCGGCGAGCCAGGGACAGGGAGCCCCACAGGGGCTCTGCAAGGCTGAGGGGAAAGCCAAGCTAACACAAACAGCAGCCGATCAGTAGACAAGGGATGGTGGTACCGACGGCTGCTTTGAAACCTGCCACACCTCACATTCTTCCATTTTAACCCAACCAAAGTGTGTTCAGGTGAGGACAAGCTGAGATGGCTCTATGACAGCCCTGCTACACCCAACAGTGAAGATGAGGGGCTCAGAGAGACAACAGGGGAGACAGAGGCCACACAGCCCACCCTTCCCAGCCCGCGGGAGACCGACGTGAGGTCAACAAGCTTTCTCTGGAGTTGGGAACAACCTTTTGAAAAATTTGGCTTGAGCACTGGTTCAGTGGCTGGTTTATGCTCAGTGTCAAGCCTGTGAACAAGGCAAGGCACCTGGCAATGGTGGCCGGCAAAGGGGAGGCAGGCAGGGCCGGCGGCGGAGATGAGCAGCCACCGCCACAGCCTCCTGTCCGTGCTCGCCCGGGGCGCACGCTCATGGAGGAGACTGGCAGCAGCAAGGGCTCCAGCTATTTCACTGCTTTGACTTCCCTTCCCTTCCTTTCCACACCTTGTACTCCAACTGCATGCGTGTAAATATGGTACCAGTTCAACAACGGCAGCCGATACTAACTGCCACACCTCGGCGTGTGCTACAGACACCTGAGTGCTTGCCTCCGCGAATTCCTTCATTTCTCCAGATAACCATGAAACAGACACCTCCAAGACTCCATTTGCATATGAGAAGCCAGGATCTCATAGATCAGGGTGGCTCTAGTAAAATGAGTCTGGAACCCTTGTAGTTAATGAATCAAACGCGCTGCCTATTTACAGGGCAAGAGAGCAAGAAGCAGCCTGGCCGGGACTGGGAAGCACGGGTCACCCTGGGCGCTCAGGGGTCACTTCTCTGAGAAAGCTCGAGCCCCACCCAGCAGGGCAGGCTCTGGGGCCAGAAGCCCTGGAGCTGCAGGGCTCTCTGCCCAGTTACTGACCCGGAGGGCCCTGGGCGACCTGCTGTCACCTTTCTTTGTTCCAGTTTCTGTAGAACAGACAATCCTCTCTGATGCTGTCCACCTGTTAGGATCCAGTGGTAGGTGTGTCACATATCTCAGTACCAGGTAGGACACGCGGGGTTCCACTATGGGAAGGTGAGTGAGAAAGAGCGGGGAGCAGCACTGGCCGAGGAGCTGCGGGGGCGGAGGTGGGGGCCAGGCCTGGCAGGGCCTGTGTGCCACGGCTCCAGGAAGAGGCTTCTCAAGGGGATCCAGTGGAAACAGGTTTGAATGAGGAACAGCAGCACCAATCGAGTGCCACTTCCTCCGCACTAAGCTCCGCCCCAGGTCCTCAGTACTGACTCACCTCATCCTCACCTGGAGCTTCCAAGTACCCAGGGCCACAACCCTCACTTGGGAGGCGAGAATCTCACTTAGCCCTTGCTCCTCGGGCTCCGGCCTCGGCAGGTGCTGGGTGCAGCTCAGAGTCAGGCTCGCCACACCAGCCTCTGTGGCCTCGTTCACACCAAAGAGAAAGCTTACTGCATAATAGTGTCATTGAGACTGTCAACACGGGCTTCTTAAACTCGCACACGGAAAGCACTTTCACCTACACACTGCAGGAAATTCAGCAGGTTTTCAACATCTCCTGAGCGCGCTGCCGGAGTCCCGGGATCCGACTCCCACAGGAGGCACCTGCTACTGGCAGCAGTGGAGGGGGCTGGATGGCGGCCTGTGGCCCAGCGCACTTTTTGAAGGGCCACAGGAGAGATATTTTGGGCTCTGTGGGCCATGGGCCTGCTCTGCTCTAGCTCTGGGCCTGATGTACAGAGCAAGGGGAGGGCTGGAGTGGGTGCGAGTTTGTGGGCCCCTGGTATGCACCCACCCAGGCGAGCCAGAGGGAGACCCGCTCCAGCTGGCAGCTTCCTTCGCCCTGAAAACCAGCCTTGGGAGCCTTCATGAACTGAGGCAGTGGCAGACCCGAGGGCCTGGGAAACTGAGGCAGACAGGGGAAGAGCCGCAGAGGAGAGCCTAGGAGCCCCGAGGAGGAGCGTGCCGGCCGGTCTCTGCCAGCTCCTTAGATTTCACCACCTCTTCGAGAAGGCACACTGCCTGCGGGTGGTATCTGGCAGGAAGAGTCAACCGCATGTTGCCTTCAAGTAAAGGTAAGAAAACGAGTGAACCAAAAACCCAAGGCATTTGATGCTGCTCATCCGCTCCAAGTCCTCCAGCAAACACCGCACAGCCGCCTTCTGAAGCGCCATCCCACGGGACACCGTCTGTTCTCTGTCACACTTCTCAGCAGCACACCCTGGGCGGGCCAGGCTGTGCCAGGCCCGGCCCACGCTGCGCCAGGCCCGGCCCACGCTCCTCTCTGCTGGCAGCACTGAGACCCCACCTCCCTGACCTCACATCCCCTCACTTCCAGGCGAGCTGAGCGGATCTGTGAAACCCAGGGCTCCTTTCTGGCTCTCGCTCTTACTAAAAACAAACAGACTCATTCATAGTTTGCATGCACAAGCAATTAATTCACATATTCGCGCCATTGCTCTGGGCTGCCTCTCCACCCTCCCCTACACTCGGTGAGTGATTCATGTGGTAAGAAGCCTTTATCCGTGAAAACACATGTGCCCTTCGCTTTCGAAGGAAATGAAATCACACTTTAATCTTGTTTTAGAAAACAAGCATTCAGACCCAGTGACTGTATTAGCAAAAGGGGTTGCCGATCCTGTTGAACTCTGCTTCTAGGGAACCCGACATGCTGTGGGCTGGGTGCTTGCCCCTCGCATTTCACAGGCAGTCAGGGGCTCTATTTTAGTGAACGTGAAGGAGAGAGGATGGAGACGCCTAGTTCCCTGGAGCCTCCTTCAGTCTCTCACTCCGGTTACGCACTAAAGAGAGAGGAGCTGGGCGTGGGCGGGTGGGGGGAGGGGCACTGCTGGAGCCCAGCGGCCATGCACCTGCACTTAGAAAGGCACACAGAGTGCTGGGGTCTCGACCTATTTTCCTCCAATCAGCTGGGTCGATTCTACAGACTGGCACTAAGAGCACACATTAAGGGATCTGTTCTAATTATAAAGACTTCTATTCCAGAGAAGAAACATAACGTTCCCTTTTCTTTTCCTTGAAACTTTAAAGACTTTCCTCATTAAACTCACATGCTTGGATAAAAATGACTTTGAAAGGCTTAAAACGGCTTAAGAGGCAGTGAAGGAGGAAGACATAGGCTTCAGGATCTGGGTCCGCACACTGGTGCTGACACTGGCCAGCATGACCCCGGACAGGTCAGCCAAGCTCTCTCACCTGGAGTGTGGTGGGCAGAACGGGCAGGAGGGAAGGCGCGAGAGCAGTGCCAGGTGCAGGGCTGCTCTCGCCATCAGCCATCAGAACAGCACCACTCACAGCACCTTTTCCTGCCACCTTTTTTTTTTTTTTTTTTTTTTTTTTTTGACAGGCAGAGTGGACAGCGAGAGAGAGAGACAGAGAGAAAGGTCTTCCTTTTTCCGCTGGTTCACCCCTCAATGGCCGCTGCGGCTGGCGCACCGCGATGATCCGAAGCCAGGAGCCAGGTACTTCTCCTGGTCTCCCATGGGGTGCAGGGCCCAAGCGCTTGGGCCATCCTTCACTGCCTTCCCGGGCCACAGCAGAGAGCTGGCCTGGAAGAGGAGCAACTGGGATAGAATCCGGCGCCCCGACTGGGACTAGAACCCAGGGTGCCGGCGCCGCATGCGGAGGATTAGCCTATGGAGCCATGGCGCTGGCTTTCCTGCCACCTTTTTAAAAAGGGGGGAAGGGGACCGGCGCTGTGGTGTAGCAGGTAAAGCTGCAGCCTGCAGTGCCGGCATCCCATATGGGTTTCAGTTCTAGTCCTGGCTGCTCCACCTCTGATCCCACTCTCTGCTATGGCCTGGGAAAGCAGTAGAAGATGTCCCAAGTCCTTGGGCCACTGCACCCACGCGGGAGACCTAGAAGAAGCTCCTGGCTCCTGGCTTCAGATTGGCACAGCTCCGGCTGTTGCAGCTATCTGCGGAGTGAACCAGCGGATGGAGGACTCGCTTGCTCGCTCGCTCTCTGTCTGTCTCCACCTCTCTGTAACTCTTTCAAATAAATAAATAAATAAATAAATCTATCTATCAATCTATCTTTGGGGACAAAAATGTGTGCATGGGGCAAAAAAGGATTCACTTGCTCCACCACCCCCTTGCCCATAGCACAGCTTTCTCCCCCAAATAAACAAAGACCAAATAGATAAGCCAAGCAAAATAGGAGAGGAAAAGCCAGGAATGAGAAGTGCAGTCTTATTTCCATGTTTCTCTAATAGATTAGTAATTTGTTGGCACTGGCTCTGACAGAAAACAGATGGACGCCGCATTGAGCACAATGCAGGCAGCAGATGCCTGGCCAGCCCACCTCAGCTGGACGGCGCTCACAGCCAAGGCCGGGAGTCCCAGTTTTCAAGAGGACTCGTCCTGGCTCTCCAGCTCCGGGAAACTGGTCACCAAATGAACTCAGATTTCAACTCCCCACGAGCTGGACCCTCGCACCCCAGAGAGGGGGCAGGATCTCAGGAGGATCATAAGGAATTCTGTACCTGACTCCGGAATACTGAAATCTGCTCATCATAACCAATCAGAACTTCAAGTTTATTGTTCTACTAAGCCAGTAAATGCTTCCACTCATAGGAAATTCCGCTTCTCAGTCTCCATCACTCAACAATGCTATGCTAAGGAACGACTCGACACGCAAGGTGCACACTGTTCTCTATACAGAGCACCAACCAGACATTTTACCCTGGGTAGAAGACATGAGATGTATAACTGGCTACATACTACGATAATAAATCTGTAAATTAGGGCTAATCATGCACTTCTCTTGGTTTTTAGCCAGCCTTTCTGTTCTTCCTATTTTATAGCAGTTGCTACATATTAAACCATGTTTACTAAGACGCAATTTATACACAGTAACAGGAATACACAGTCCTGTAGCTACCAGCCCAACTGAGTTCCAGAATATTTCTGTCACGACAAAAAGCCCCGTTGCCCTCCTGCTTGTTGGTGACGTCACACCCAGTGTCACATAGCGCGGCCTGAGGCGTCAAGCTTTAGAACGGCGTCGGCACGGTGGCATGGATCGGGGGTGTCCCTCTGACTGCTGTGTAGTGTTCCCCTCTGTGAACAGTGTTTCTAGTTTCTGGCAAGTACGAACTGAGCTACTGAAACCGTGTGCGTGGCTCTCTGTGAGGACAGAGGCTTCACTTCTCTGCTGGCTGGGATGCAAACGTGTGTTCAACTCTGCGAAACTAGGCTTTGGAACATTGTGCATTTTCCCAAATACCATGAGAGTTCTCTCTGTCACTGCCAGCACTGGATGTTACCAATTTAAAAAAAATTAGCCATTTTAATAGCTATGTAGTAGAAGTCATTGGGGCTTTAATTTTCATTTCCGTCATTCTAATGATTTTGAGGAGTTTTTCATGTACTTATTTGCTAGTTACCATATTTAAGTAAGATCCTTTCTGTGTGTAAAAAAAAGTTCTTCTAACTTCTCTGTCCACTCAGACCTACTACATACACACACACACACACACACACACACATATTAAAGATTTATTTATTTGAAGTCCGAGTTACACAGAGAGAGGAGAGGCAGAGACAGAGAGGTCTTCCATCTGATGGTTCACTCCCCAGTTGGCTGCAACAGCCGGGGCTGTGCCAATCTTAAGCCAGGAGCCAGGAGCTTCTTCCAGGTCTTCCATGTGGGTGCAGGAGCCCAAGGACTCGGGCCATCTGCTACTGCTTTCCCAGGCCATAGCAGAGAGCTGGATTGGAAGTGGAGCAGCCGGGTCTTGAACTGTGCCCATATGGGATGTGGGCACAGCAGGCCAGGGCTTTAACCTGCGGCACCACAGCGCCAGCCCCCCAGACCTACTGTAAATGCTACTCTTGGGGCCGGTGCTGTGGTGCAGCAGGTAAGAGCTGCCACCTGTGCCTCGGGCATCCCACATGAGCACCGGTTTGAGGTCCGGTCGCTCCACTTCCCATCCAGTTCCCTGGTAATGTGCCTGGGAAAGCAGCAGAAGAGGGTCCAAGCACTTGAGACCCTGAATCCAGGTGGGAAACCCGGGAGAAGCTCCTGAATCCTGGTTTCAGATTGGCTGTTGTGGCCACTTGGGGAGTGAACCAGCAGAAGGAAGATTTCTTTCTCTCTCTGTCTCTCCCTCTCTGTAAATCTTTCAATTAAATAAACAAATATTTAAAAATAAAATAAATGCTACTCTTTCCAGCAGGGAAACTGATCACAGTTAAGAAGGTCCCAAACACGGGTCCAGATGAAGCTGCTTGACCCCAGTGGCACTGGATCCCACTATTTGTGAGACTGGAGATAATTTGGTTTTTTGAACTAATATATAAGATACTTTACTTTTCTGAGATCAACATGCACTTCAAAAAATTCTTTAAAATGTAAACAAAGTAGCAATACTACACAAAGTTCGCAGCCTGGGAGGGAAAGGCCTACTACTCGATGTTACACTATCACTTCAGATCGTCTTTTTTCTCTTAAAATTTTAAAAATGAGGTAATGCAAGTTCAATGCAGAAGACACAGAAGCACAGAAACACAAACACAAACACTGCCCTTGCTCTCACCTGCCTGAGAGGAGACCAGAAAGGACTCTCAGGCACTGAGCAGTCTGCCCAACATCTGGGGCCTCCCAGGCAGGGTCAGGAGGCTCCGCCGGTGTCTCTGGATCACCGTCTTAGAAGAGCGATTCCCGTGAGAAAGCGTGCGTGATGAGGCCCGTCCACGCCAGGCTCCGTGCGTCCACGCAGGTGGCAGGAAGCAGGCAAGTGAAGAATGCAGCGTCACATGGTGACGAGGACCCTGAAGAACAGTGGGGCAGTGCCAACCACAGAGTGCACGGGCAGCAGCTGAGCGTTGTCAACAGGGACCAAGGCCAACATCAAGACTCTGGGGACAGATGGCACTGTCAGGCGCCAATATTTGATACAAGGGCAGCTGGTAAGGAAGAGGGGCCCCGTGGAGCAGGGCATCACCAGCAGCTCCTGGGCGCATGCGCCCCGGAGAGTGACTCGTCACTGCGACACTCGGCTTCCTCGTCGTGAAAAGGGCGCACTACAGAGCTCGTGCATCCTGGGGAGGTGCTGTGCACACAGCGCTGACGGTGGGTGGACAGACCTGACGACGACCAGGCAAAGCCTGTCCTAATAGTAGAATGATTTTTTTATCAGTGTGATCACCTTTACATTATCATACTGCCTTATAGGCCTAATTTTACTACCATAATACAAAGACACTCAAATGTATTCCTTAAAAAGGGATAAGCAACAACAAAACAGCCTGGCCTTAACGTGTGTCTACACAAAGGTGCTAGCTCGACCGGACAGCCAGCTTTAGTATAAAACAGCAGAGCTTCACGGAAGAAAGGAAGGGGCCGAGAGCTGGAAATCCGCGTTGTGCACAGCACCAGCACGTGCGTGCCCTGCGCCTGTGCACACGGGACACGGGACACCCTTCCTCTGCTCACCTGAGCAGTGAGAGGCTACCTGGGCGGGGCCTTACAGATGTGCGAAGCTTGATTCAGTCGATAATCTCCCTATAAACAGACTTTTGCATTAAGCTGTGCATCCACGTGCTTCGCCTACTGCCATCTAAGACTACCACAGTCATGACCTGCGGCAGTGACAGCACCTGCTACGGGGACCACTCGCTTAGTTCTGCACCCAGGGGAGAGGAGCTCTTGTCCTTCCTAGATGCTGATGTTAATGAGCAAACGAAATTGCGAGCCTTGCACTGGTCAAAGTTGCTTTATGCTACTTCTTTTTTTTCATTTGTACTGTAAATTTTCCTGACCTCCCCCTAATTTCGAGGTCTTGATGAATGCATGATCATTATCAATCCAAGAAAAATTCATGCTTCAACCTTGTAACAAAAGGAGACTTGATTACACTAGAACACCTATTGCAACGGGATGATCCAATTAATTTTTTCCTAACATTAGCAAGACAAAAATGCACAAAATTTCAAACATGAAATCCGATTACTCCGCTCGTCTCACACTGCTGATTTAAAGTAACAAGAAGCTGTCACCCCACCATGCAAAGCGTCCGGAGCAGAGGCAAAGACTGCGCATGGCAGCCGCATCTCACCGTGCTTACCGAGAGGACTCGGCTCAAGTCAACAGCAAGAGTGTGCGTCTAGACTTAGGGGAGTGGACACCGAACCCTGGCCTGGCTCGCTAGCTGGTGGGCCGACAACATCCGGCATTCAAGCCGCTCCCCCACAACGGCAGTGCCGCGACCACCACTGGGGAACTGGCTGTTCTGAATGGCATTCATGGTTTGACTTTGCTCAGTTTACATGACACAGCTAATGAGCAAAAGAGAAAGGAAGATTTCAGATGGCATCTAGTTTATTTTAGAGAAAAGCCTTTCGAACCCTTCTGAAAATGAACTTTTACCAAAATAGTTTGGAAATAAAAATTCAGACCTAGCTGATCGGAGGTTTCTGCTTCTGTGAGAACTAAGGCACAGGACCAGGGCTGTGTCAGTGTGGAACCTGTGTGGCAGTGTGTGGCGGTCCTGCACAGACCTCCTGATGCTGCCAGCCACGTGAGTGACAACTGGGAAGGATCGAGATGCAGAATTATTATTTGTCCAAAGTAACACATTTATTTGTGGCAAAACTAAGGCTAGGTTCTTATTTTTGCCATTAGTGACAAATATGCAAAAAAGCACGTGGGGATGGTCAGTGTGAGAGACACTTTCCTAGAGAATAAGAAAACTCGAAGACCGAGTCTTTGTCCTCAAACATTTTTTTTAAAAAGGTTATGAAGGGGCCGGTGCTGTGGCTCACTAGGTTAATCCTCCGCCTGCGGCGCTGGCATCCCATATGGGTGCCAGTTCTAGTCCCGGCTGTTCCTCTTCCAGTCCAGCTCTCTGTTGTGGCCCTGGAGGGCAGTGGAGGATGGCCCAGGTGCTTGGGCCCCTGCACCCACATGGGAGACCAGGAAGAAGCACCTGGCTCCTGGCTTCGGATCAGTGCAGCGCCGGCCCGGCCGCGGCGGCCATTTGGGGAGTGAACCTTTCTCTCTCTCTCTCTCTCTCACTGTGTATAACTATACCTGTCAAAAAATAAATAAAAACATTAAAAAAAAAGTTTATGAAGATACTGATCTCAGCTCTTTCCCGTAGAACTCACTTGTGAGTAAGAACACGCTCATTACAGGCTTCTTTCTATGTACTAAAGCAGGTCCTGACGGCCACCCCTGGCCCACGCTGTCAGTACCACGCTGTTTGCTTGAAGGCAGGAAAGCGCAGTTTGACAAACTGCACTGGACTCAAACCTCTGTGCATTCAGGCTGGCTCCGCCCACTGGTCACGCCCATTCCTAACCCCGCCTCCCCCTGCTGGTCTAGCTCCACACCCGTGTTTGCAGAGCTCCTTGCTCCTTTGAGGCAAGTCCTCGCTTCTGGTTTTGCTCCCTAGCAGCTCAGGGCTGGAGGACCCGTGAGGCCCCAGTGGCCCTGCAGTCGGGCTCCCTCCCCAGCTGTGGTGAGGGTGATTACTCAACTTCCCAAGGCTTCCCGTCAGCAGAACGGCTAATCAGCCTGGCTCTGCCTCCTAACCTCACTAGACTGCTCTGTGCCGTGGCTGTTCCTCCGTGAAGTGGGGCTGGAACAACACCTTGTACCAACATGCTGCCCAGAACAAACGACAGTGTGGAGCACGCTTTGCACAGGACCCACGACACAGGGTCACCATCGCCAGCAATGACCTTGAAGAAGCCGCTGCCTTGGACGATGACGCTGGTGGGTGAGAAATATTTTCCCGAGCTCTCTTTTAAAAAGACAAAACCAGGGGCCAGTGCTGCGGCGTAGTGGGTAAAGCGGTCACCTGCAGTGCTGGCATCCCATATGGGCACCAGTTTCAGTCCCAGTTGCTAAAGTTTTGATCCAGCTCTCTGCTGTGGCCTGGGAAAGCAGTAGAAGATGGGCCAAGTCCTTGGGCCCCTGAAACCACACGGGAGACCCAGAAGAAGCTCCTGGCTTTGGATTGGCACAGCCCCGGCCGTTGTAGCCAGCTGGGGAGTGAACCAGCAGATGGAAGACCTCTCATTCTCTCTCCGCCTAACTCTGACTTTCAAATAAATAAATAAATCTTAAAAAAAAAAAAAAAAAAAGACAAAAGCAGGGGCCGGCGCTGTGGTGCAGTAGGTTAATCTGCCTGCGGTGCTGGCGTCCCATATGGCACCAATTCTAGCCCTGGCTGCTCCTATTCCGATCCAGCTCTCTGCTATGGCCTGGGAAAGAGTAGAAGATGGCCCAGGTCCTTGTGTCCCTGCACCTGCATGGGAGACCTGGAAGATCTTGGCTCCTGGTTTCAGATTGGCCCAGCTTTGGCCACTGCAGCCATTTGGGGGGTGAACCAGCAGATGGAAGACCTTTCTCTCTTTCTCTTCCTTTGTCTGTAACTCTACTTCTCAAATAAATAAATAAAATCTTAAAAAAAAAAAAAAGAAGACAAAACCAGAAGAAAGCCATCTAGTTCAGAACAGAAACACAGGCCACAACTAACAGCCTTTGGGTGACTGCACGAGAGCCTCTGTAGACACAGGAGACCTTAAAACATGAACATGCAAGCTGAATATTTGGCAAATAAATTGAGTAATCAGGAAGAGGAAGGAAAGAGAAAACTTCATTAGGGTCCCTGTTTAAAAGGATCAGCCAAGAAAGAAAAGCAACGCTCAGAGTCCTGGCTGAGCTGGACAATCCCAGCTGCAGCATAATCCCCTGCCACTCAGTGTTCGCCGAGAAAAGACCGCGGAGGAAGGGGTCGGAACTCCGAGGACCAGGAATGGTTTCCAGCTTTGGCAGTGAGCCTCCGGGCGGGACCCTGGGGCCCAGGCCCCAGAGAAGACTGCGGGGCGACGTTCCTGGGAGCTGCAGCACGCAGGGGTCAGCTCCATCCCCGCTTCACGCGGCTTCTACCATCCACCTGCACTCAGGACTCGTGCCTTAAAAACCCCAGTAAAAAGCCTCGTGACTTTGTAATCACATGTCATGCAGGAGACTGTGCACTGCACACATCTGGGAGGCTGTGGGGCTGAGCAGAGTCTGGGTTCCTGGACACCAGACTGGAGGCACCTCTGAAGGCTACAGAATCCAACTTGCGCATTTTCCAGAGGAAACGGCAAAGTAACAGAAAAGGGAGCAAGCAGTTTGCAGACACAGCGCGGTGGGATGCAGCCTCCCGGGCTCAGTGCTCGTGAACGAGAAGTCTTCATGGGCTCTGGCTCCAGAAAACCGAGGGGTCTATTTCAAAAAGAAGCGCATTCTGCAGAAATTACCTCCTGCTCGCAACTCCTGCAGCGCAAGCCCTTCCTTAGCAGCTCACAGAGACTTTGCCGCGAGCGCCAGCTCTGCCTCCGTTCCCAAGTACAGGAAGAGGCTCCAAGAGCGAACCAGCTCAGCGTACAGGGGCCCATTTGGAAGAGTGTGCAAAGTCTTCAGGGTTTTAAGGGTTAAGTCCTTGACATTCTGGGAACAGGGGTCCCACCTGTCTCCAGCTACACTTTGAGCAAAGTTATCGTTTTCTGTGCCTACAGCAACCAGCAGACAGCGTTTCCGACGGTCCCTTAAGTCATCTTCCCATGACAGGCAAGGAAACCTGCCTGGAAGATGCTCACCGTGGCCAGCGAGCGGGTAGACAGGTGGGCTCTCACAGCGTGCACCTTTCAGTTCAGCCTTGGCTCAGCAACCGACGGCTGCTGGTCACAATGACCTGGGACCAACAGGGAGTTCACCAGCAGCCTGCCTGTCACTGTCCCCTGGTACTTCACTTCCTCAGGCTCTCTGCAGTCGGTAACACAGAAAACTGCTTAGGATCCGGCGACACAGGAAGCAAGCCAGCCTCCACTTCTCGTTGTCCTCTGGCTACAGGGTGGGGACGCCAGCAGGAAGGGATGCTACAGGAAGTTTTGTGTGGGGCATTCTGGAAGGGAAACGTAACCCAGCAACGTAAAGCGAGGACAGTGCTACCCTGGCAGTACCGAAAGTGCTTCCACTCCGTCAGAAAGCAGCACCCTACTCTGCTCACATGCACTTCACTCTGCCAGGGCCTGTGTGGCCTCCTGGGCTCCCAGGCGTGTGCCTGCAGGCCGCAAGGCTCTGGGGCCCCCGGTACAGCTCAGTCAGCTTTGCAGACGCCAGCACCCCTGGGAGACACCAGAACTCTGCCTTGGGGAGACCAGTCTTGCTGTGGAGGTGGTCAACATGCAGCTACGGCTTTCTGTTGGGCACTTGTCCCCGTTGCTTGGAATATTCCTGCTACAGTACTTCCAGAAGTGAGGCAACTCTGGGATCTGTGCCAGATACTCTCATTCGCTCCAAATTACACATTAATGTCTGATTGAAATAAACAAAACATAAAGAAGGTGCGAGATTCCAATGTCTTATTGCAAAAACTGACTTGGAAAAACAATATGTATCAGGTGGAAAACCTTGATAAAAGGATTCTATGTGTATTAGACAAAACCAGATTGACTTCCAGGAAGCTGGAATATCAACAGTGAATTCCAGGCATTGCTCCACTTATTTTCCTACTCTTTCCTTTTTTTCCTCTTGGAAAGACCTGCACCCACATGCTAAGAGTCAGGCTGGTGATGGCTGGGAATTGGGAACTACTGTTCACGTGCTGTAGCACCATAGCGACAGGGTGGGAGAAGTGTGTGGGTGACATCTGGCGAGCCAGGAGCTCACGGCACTCAAGGTGATTACTGACGGAGGTGCAAAACCAGAATCCAACACGATGAAGGCCAAGCTCTAAATCAGAAACATTCTGAAGACAAGGCTGCGCTCTGTTCTCACTAAGCCACTGGGCCGACTCGTCAGACAGATGCTCAGTCCTTGTTTGCAATACGTGTGGAGGATCACTTACCACAGCATCTCGCACGTACGTGCCTACAGAACAGTGCCTACTCCTCCCCCATCACAGACAACTGACCACTGTGGGGTTATGTTAATGACAGAGCCTTCAAGTACGTTTCCGAAGGCCTCAAAAGACCATTTCTATCGTCTTCTGCACGCACTTCGGACAAACTTGTTCTTTACCTTGTGGTCCATACTGACTCATCTGTGGACCGTAAGCCCCACTGGAGTTACTCTGCTGAAAGCTACTGATTCCAGGATGCATCTGGCCCCCAGGAGACGGATGAGGCGACATAGATGGTCCTGTCTGCTGAGGTCCATACTGAGACATCTGAGGGTTTCTTTGTGTGCCTGCCATAAAACCTAAGTGGAAACAAATGGAAACACATCAATGCAGGCATTGCATAACCTCATCACAAAAATGGACATGGAACGTGTGGCAGGTGGAGGTGAGAAGCCTGGTGCTGTGAGAGCCCCCTAAAAAAACGTCGAAAGACATCTAGCAGTCAGCCTGGGAGACCTGGGAGGGATACTCGGGTGGAACCTTCAGCTCTGTTAGGCCTCCCAGGAACTCGATGGCTTGTGGACTTGAACTAGGGATGAGGGGGAGAACAAGCAAGAAGCCTTCATTTTTCCTGCAGATAAGGCCTCTACAAGTTGCAGCAGCAGGTGCTTGGTGCTGTATGGCAAGGCCTCTACTCTCGCCAGGCTGGGTGCACTGTGTGCACCCCTCACAGCCTTTGCTCTGGGATGCAGGGCAGGGCTCAGGCCAAATTCCCACCCCCTCTCTTGCCCAGGCAGCACCCAGTATCCAGCACCCAGCACACAGCGCTTCTTAAAACTGAAGGTGTTTGGCCGGCGCCGTGGCTCACTAGGTTAATCCTCTGCCTGTGGCGCCGGCACCCCGGGTTCTAGTCAAGGTCAGGGCGCCGGATTCTGTCCCGGTTGCTCCTCTTCCAGTCCAGCTCTCTGCTGTGGCCCGGGAGTGCAGTGGAGGATGGCCCAAGTGCTTGGGCCCTGCACACTCATGGGAGACAAAGAGGAAGCACCTGGCTCCGGATCGGCGCAGCACACCGGCCGTGGCAACCATTTAGGGGGTGACCCAACGGAAGGAAGATCTTTCTCTTTGTCTCTCTCACTGTCTAACTCTGCCTGGCAAACACAAACAAACAAACAAACAAAACTGAAGGCGTTTATGCTTGAGATGGAATTGAGTTCTACTTGGACGAGAGATGTGCTTGTGTGTACAAAACAGAGAACAACACAGTGACTCCTGGTGGCAAACCTAACAAAATAAGAGTAATCTGGGGAAAGGTGACGTGTGCCCATGGGAACAGTGGCACTGCTCACGCCAAATTCCAAAGCAACCTTCCTAAAGGCCACTGGACCCGGAATCTGTGTGATGCTGTACCCCACAACTATTGAGAGGCAAGTAAACAAAAGTGGATGTTAGGAAAAAAGAGAAAATACATCTTTACCTTCTGCAGAACTGTAATGTCAGATTCACCTCATCAGTTCAGGCAAATCAGAGTGAGTGAGTGGAGAGAGCTGTGACGTGCTCATTTGACCAAGAGGTCCCCTCATCAAGACATACACCTGAGGAAAAGCTCGTGTTCTCAAACTTGCATACTACACTTGATCTTAGCCGAAAGGTTGAGAAGCGATCAAACTAGTATACTAAGGGCAGTTGGAAAGGCAGCTCTCAGACCCGGGGGGTTTGCGTTGGTGCAAGTGCCCATGACCATGAAGGCCGCAACAACGGACAAGCTTGCTGTCTACTGCGGGAGACCACAGGGCAGCAGTTTCCACCAGAAGTCCCCAGAAGCAGCTGGAAGGCCAGACGGTGTCTGGACCCAATGTCACATTAAACCCGGGAGGCTGGGGCCAGTGCTGTGGCACTGTGGGCTGGACCACTGCCTAAGAGGCCAGAGTCCCACATATGCACCAGTTCCAGCCCCAACTGTTCCACTTCCCACTCAGCTCCCTGTTACTGTGCCTGGGAAAGCCATGGAAAAAGGTCCCTCTGTCCATGTGGGAGACCCGATGGAGCTCTCGGCTCCTGGCTTTGGCCTGGCTCAGCCCTGGCTGTTGCAGCCATTTGGGAAGTGAACCAGCAGATGGAAGACCCCTCTCTCTCTTCCCATTTATCTCTGTAGGTCTGCCTTTCAAATAAATACATAAATCTTAAAAAAATAAACTTAGGAGGCTAGATGGGGCGGCACAGGTTTTAACATCATGATTCCACTGCAGCAAGGAAAAGATGTCTTCTAACGCTGCTCTGTCAGAGACATAAAGTACCCAGAGCTCCTCCTTATTATTATATTTAATTTAACTTATAAAGAATTCGGGCTCAATTGGCAGCTCCCAGATATAAATCATCATAGAAAATGTTTGCTTTTTCAGATCTGAAAACAAACAGAAATCAGAGCACTGAAATTACTATAAATGATTGCATCTGAAAGATGTTACATGAAATATTTATCTAAGCTTAACTGTAAAATTCTCAAGAGTTCCAGCCGGCGCCGTGGCTCAATAGGCTAATCCTCCACCTTGCGGCGCCGGCACACCGGGTTCTAGTCCCGGTTGGGGCGCCGGATTCTGTCCCGGTTGCCCCTCTTCCAGGCCAGCTCTCTGCTATGGCCAGGGAGTGCAGTGGAGGATGGCCCAGGTGCTTGGGCCCTGCACCCCATGGGAGACCAGGAAAAGCACCTGGCTCCTGGCTCCTGCCAGGATCAGCGCGGTGCGCCGGCTGCAGCGGCGGCCATTGGAGGGTGAACCAACGGCAAAGGAAGACCTTTCTCTCTCTGTCTCTCTCTCACTGTCCACTCTGCCTGTCAAAAAAATAAAAAAAAAAAATAAAAAAAAAAAAAAAAAAAAAAAAAAAAAATAAAAAAAAAAAAAAAAAAAAAAAAAAAAAAAAAGAGTTCCACAGAATTCTGTTTAATATAAAATGTGTTTCAGCTCCACACAGACTGTGAGGGTCCCCCTCCCCCTGGGGGAGACCGACTGCTTTCCTCTTCATCAGTTAGGGACAATCACATGGTCTCCTAGTTAGCATCCCATTTCAGTTCAACCGTGAAGGCGTCCACGCCCAAGGCCTCGGAACCTCTCCCAACACATACAGCCCTGAGTTACTGTGGCCTCTTGGGACAACGACTCCAGGCGTCAGGTCTGTTCAAATGAGCTCTCAGGATTTTAAACTGGGCAAGTTATTTCTTTGTTTCTGACTATTTAATGAGCCCCTGAAACACGTCTCAAAGCTAACTCAGACAGGATGGTCAGAGCCTCCACTTCCCGTAACGTGGGGACAAAGTTGCAGAGCTTTTCTGGTAGGTGTGGAATCCACCTCTGCACAGTGACCAGAGGTGGAAGGCCTGCTGGCCTCCGGGCGCGGCTCACAGAAGTGCTGCAGGGTGGCAGACTGCGAGGAGGAGCTGTCTGCAGCTTGCTGGTGGCCTAGCAGGGAGGGTGGGTGTGTCAGTGAGCGGAAGGTGGGGCTCACAGAATCCAGCTGGCCTTGTGACCTTTGTGTGGTAAACTATAATTTCACCAAATGAAGACGAGGTCTATGATAAGAATCAACCAAGATAACAGGTGAGAGGAATCTGCAACATGTGACACAGGTAGTAAGAGACGATGATGGTGGTGGTGATGGTGATGAGGGTGGTGATGGTGATGGTGGTGATGATGGTGGTGGTGATGGTGGTGGTGATGGTGGTAGTGGTAGTGACGGTGGTGATGGTGGTGATAGTGGTAGTGGTAGTGACAGTGGTGATGGTGGCGGTGATGGTGATGGTGATGGTGGTGATGGTGGTGGTGATAGTGGTAGTGATGGTGATGGTGATGATGATGGTGGTAATAGTGGTGATAGTGGTGATGGTGGTGGTGATGGTGGTGGTGATGATGGTGGTGATAGTGGTGATGGTGGTGGTGGTGATGGTGGTGGTGATGGTGGTGGTGATGGTGATGGTGGTGGTGATAGTGGTAGTGATGGTGGTGGTGATGGTGGTGGTGATGATGGCGATGGTGGTGATGGCGATGGTGGTGGCAGTGATGGTGGTTCCAATAGTGGTAGTGATGGTGGTGATAGTGGTAGTGATGGTGGTGATGGTGATGGTGGTGGTGATGGTGGTGGTGGTGGTGGTGGTTTTCTGGTTCATAAATCTTTTACCTCCTGACTATCCCACCTACTCAGGTATAACCTTCTCATTCCTATTTCTTACCAGAGTTCGCTTGTCAAAGCAAACTTCTTTTCAGGGATCCTTTCAGAGATATTTTATAATTTGTGGTTGTGCTTTACTCTGTATTTCTTGTACCAGGGATAAATGTGAACACTGTTTTATAGCTTTTAACTTCCTGTTCTAGAACTGTCTCCTATCACCTCCAGTTTTCTATTGGGCACTCTAAGTCTTGCCTATGAAGTATTTCATCTCACAGACACTGCTCTCTACCAAGCAGCTGCATGGCCCACCAAACTCTTGCCCCTGTCATCCTGTGGAGATCTGGCCCTTCAGCTTGAGGAATACTGGTACAGGTCATGAGTGCACTATGAAAAATATTTATTTTGGTACTAGCATGTTTGAAATCTATGCAGAGCACTTTTTATAATACGTATTTTCATGAACTTTTGAAGACTCTAAGTATTCACAGATTTCAAAATCTGCACCAAGACAAACTTATTTTTTAATTACATTTTCCAGGAACACTTTTTAAAAAAAGATTTATTTATTTATTCATTTGAAAGGCAGAGTGACAGATAGAAGGAGAGACAGAGAGATCTTCCATCTGCTGGTTCACCCTTCCAAATAGTCGCGACAGCCAGAGCTGGGCTGGGCCGAAGGGGCAGGAGTCAGGAACTCCAGCTGGGTCTCCCACATGGATGGCAGGGACTCCAGTACTTGAGCAATCATCTGCCTGCTTCTCAGGCTCATGTGCAGGGAACTGGATCAGAAGCTGAGCAGCCAGGACGTGAACTGGCACACAGACATGGGACGCAGGCGCCCTAAGTGGAGGCTTAACATGCAGTGCCACAACACGGCCCTCTTTTTGGAGTACGCTCAGGCTGTCAGGGCAGGAGACTGACGGGACTGACAAGCATCTTTAAAGCTAAGTTGACGTAATTCGCAGCATATAGAAAGGACTGAAGGGGAGTGAGGTTAAAAGTTAGAAGGCCGTGTAGGGGTTAGACAAAGTGACACATGATGATAAATGCCAGGATCCTACTGGAAAAGGCTTCCACAATGGATATAACTGGATTTTTAAAGCTTATGGAATAATGCAATTGTCTAAATAAATTGATGGAAATTTCAGTTACCTAAAAAACAAGTCTCTGTTAAAATTTTTCATCCTCAATAAACAAATTGTTACGTCTATTAGTCGTTTCCTCGTCTGGAAAAACAGAGGCAATCCTATCTCCTTCAGGGGTTACTGTGGGGATTAGTAAGATTAAAAAAAAAAAAAAACCTATTAAAAAAAAAGAGCCAGGGACACAGTCAGCTGTCAACAAACATCAGTCTTCACTACAGTTCTGTATCGAGCTCCAGGAAGCCGCAGAGGCTGCCAGGTGATCCAGCCAGCTGGGACGTCAGTCGGGGCTCCCACGATGGCTGCGCAGAGCTCAGAAGCTAACTTAACCTTTCTGGCCTCAGTGTCCTCGCCTGTATTTTTTAAAACAGGGGATGCCGTGTAATAGTTGTAGGGACACTTCTAGCTCAGGTTCTCTTTGATTATAGTTTAAACATTTTTCTTTCCTGGGAAAATCAGAGTTGGGTCTCTAATTTCCATGTACAAATGGCAGTGGTTCTTGTTTAGTTTTCCTTTTTTTTTTTTTTTTTAAAGATTCTTTTGTCTTTTGTTCATTTGAAAGGCAGGGTTACAGACAGGGAGATGCAGAGGCAGAGAGAGAGAATCTGCTGGTTCACTCCCCAGCGGCCAGGGCGAGGCCAGACCAAAGCCAGGTGCCTGGAACTCCATCTGGGTCTCCCAGGTTGGGGTGGGGGTCCACCACTGCTTTCCCAGGTGCATCAGCAGGGAGCTGGATCAGAAGCGGGGCAGTCTGGACTTGAACTGGTGCCCATATGGGGTGCTGGCCCTGCAGGCAGCGGCTTAACCCACTGAGTCACAGTGCCAGCGCTGGCTGGGATTCCTGCATCCCATATAGGAGAGCCTGAGTTCCTGTTCTGACTTCTCTCCCAGTCCCAGCTCCAGTTTTCTGCTAACGTACACCGTGAGAGGCAAATGATGTTCCAAGTGGATGAATCCCAGCCCCCATGTGGAAGATCTGGCCTAACTCCTGGCTGCTGGCTCCGACTGGCTCAGCCCTAGCCCCAGCTGCTGTGGTACCCAGGGTATGAGCCAGTGTATGGGAGTTTACTCTCTGTCATCTCTGTCTCTCTTCCTCTGATACATGAATGAGAACTTAAAAGTCCCTACCTGTTTATAGTGACATATTTATTGGACTGTATTTTTTTTAAAGCAGTTGTTAGAAAGTGGCAGCCTGTAACAGTCTGAGAATAGAAAACCTGACAGCTGAGAGAATGCAGCCGCATTTTCAGAAAGGTGTGAAACGTTTCCAGTTACAAACCATCTGAGTTTAGAAAACCAAACTTTCCAGAAAGGGAAATTTAGAAAGTACAAAATGAATTTCCTATAAAATATAAAATATACTGAGTTACTAAATGTACTATGAAATTCTATGTCTCAAGCAGATACCTACCATGGGAAAATTCAAACTTCAGACACAGCACTAAACTAGACAGTTGTTACTTACTTTATACAAAGCCAAGTTTCTTGGAATTTCACCCACAGTGGAAATGCCAGCAGGTTTTTGGGAGTGAGTTTACTATTTGTGAGTCCGGTGACGATGTACAGTCACAAACCCTTGCATTACCCGCGCCGATGAAGAGACGTGTTTCTCATACGCGCCATCAGAGCTGCACTTTACGGGGAGAAAACCCATCTGAGCCCAAGCTGATGCTCACAGAGAGGCTTTGTGGCACAGGAGCACTGCGCGGCCACGCTGGGCCTTCAGCAATCAGGGCGGGTGAGAGGAGCCTCCGCCAGGCCCGTGCGAGGCTGGGGGCTTTCTGTCTGAAACAATGCTCGCAGGCTCAACCTGAGAGTCGAATGGATGCGTGCACAAGTGCTTTAGCACTGAAAAACGCGTGGAAATGCTACCCAGAGGCCCTGCTATGGCCTTCAGTATAATTCTCTGAGCCCTTTATTCATTGTGACTTCCATTCCAAGCTCTGAAACACAATAATGTTACACAAATCTACCAGCATGCCTCTGCTACCTTAGCATTCATAGGATGGCAGCAGGATGAGAGAGTGTTTATTTATTGAGATTTACTGACTTATTTATGTATTGAAAGGCAGAGCAACAGAGAGGGGGAGAGAGAGCGAGAGCGAGAGAGTGAGCGAGCGAGCCCTAGTTAGTTGGCTTCCATCTGCTGGGTCACTTTCCAAATGGCTCCAACAGTCAGGGTTGGGCCAGGCCAAGTCAGGAGCCAGGAAGTCCATCTGGCCCTCCCACAAGGGTGGCAGAGTACTTGGGGCATCATCAGCTGTGATTCCAGGAGCGTTAGCAGGGAGTTGGATCAGAAGAGCATCTGGGATGGGATCGTTGCTCCAATATGGGATGCCAGCATGGCAAGCAGAGGCTTATCATGATGTGCCACAAAGCCGGCCCTACTATTTATTTCAGAGCCAGAGCCAGAGCCAGAGCCAGAGCCAGAGCCAGAGCCAGAGCCAGAAAGAGAGAGAGAGAGAGAGAGAGAGAGAGAGAGAGATGTTCTATCCACTGGTTCACCCCTCAAATGCCTGCAACAGTGGGACTCAAGCCAGGTCTCACATGTGGGTGGCAGGAACCCAACCACTTGAGTCACCACGGCTTTCTCCTAGGGTCTGCATTGGGGCGGAAGCTGGAGTCAGGAGAGGGAGCCAGGAATCAAACCTGGATACTCTGATGTGCATCTTAACCATCAGGCTAAATGCCCACCCCTAAGAGAATACCCCTTTTTAAAGAATTCTTGTCATCGACAAACTTGAGTTAGTCAAGGGGCTGGTGTTGTGGTGTAGCTGGTAAAGCTGCCGCCTGCAGCGCTGGTGCCCTGTCTCGGCTGCTCCACTTCCGATCCAGCTCTCTGAAATGGCCTGGGAAAGCAGCGGAAGATGGCCCAAGTGCTTGGGTCCCTGCACCCTGTCGAAGGCCTGGAAGAAGCTCCTGCTTCAGCCTGGCCCCACCCCAGCCATTGGCAGCCATCTCAGGGGTAAACCAATGGATGGACGCTATCTCTCTCTGTCTCTTCCTCTTCCTCTCTCTCTCTGTAACTTTGCCTTTCAAATAAATAAAAATAAAATCTTAAAAAAAGTAGTCAAATAGGAAATAAGTTATCAACCAGCAAAAATGATAAACTAAAATCTGAAATTTCATAAAAGATGAAAAAGTTTAACATCTCAGTCAACTGGGTCACTTCCTTTCCCTCTCATTTACTGGGTATCCAGTGTAGGGAAACAGACATGGGAAAACAGACATGGCATCTGCCCGCATGGGGCTTCCATTCCAGCGAGACAGCCAGGCATCCAGCAATCCACTCCAACGCGGCACGTGATGAGTGCAGTAAGAGCACGGGCACCGCGGGAATCAGGGGAGGAGCGATTCCCGGGGGCAGGAAGGCTTCCTTGGAGAAGTTACAGCTAAGCCGCGACCTGAACAACATGCAGGAGCGTCTGAGCCCACTCCAGCAGACGGCTTCACTACCCGAGTGCACACCTCAAGTGTGCCCCTGGAAGGAGGCCTCCTGCACTCTCCTACAGGGCACCAGGCACCCATCTGACCAGTTCTTTTCAGTGGCCACTTAGCATTTGACCCCTTTCTCCAGACCCTGCCCTTGCCCAGCTACTAGACGTCAACAACAGACAGGCCACACGTACCACAAGAGAAGCAGACCCAAGATTTCCACCTCTGGCCCTCTCACCAAGTGCGTCGACAGCCACGTGCCACAATTATTTGTCTTCCTCCTCTCTGAACAAGGGACTCTCTTGCCTGTGGTCAAGCCTAGTACCTTCTCTTGGCTCTGAATCCCAACTTCGGGCATCTTTGCAGGGATCTGTCACTGGCTCTGGACTGCTGCACGGAATTGTGCCGGATCTCCTGGCCCGGCACACACACCCTCGCAGCATCTGGCACGGACCATTTCTCTTATCCTGGACACGGCAGCCACGGCATCTCTCAGTGCTGTGGGCTCCCACAGCCACAAGGTTGGTTCAGATCTGCAAATCTCTACATCAAGTCCTTTAGCAAACATTTACTGGCTATCTCCATGTTCCAAGCAAGGTGCTGTTCCCTAGTCTAATAACAGTCAACATTTAATGAGCATCTATTATATAATAACAGCTTTGTTTACTAACTCACCCAAAGGGAGCAGACATTTGGTGCAGTAGCTAAGGTGCTGCTTGGGAAGCCTGCATCCCATAGTGCAGAGCTTAGGTTCAAGTTCTGACTCTAGGTTTGATCCCAGCTTCCTGGCAATCAGTGCACACCCTGGGAGGCAGCAGCTGAGGTTCAAGTGGGTGAGTCCCTGCCACCCACATGCCAGATCCAGCCTGAGTTCCAGCCTCATTTCAGCCTGGCCCAGATTCAGCTGCAGACAGCATTTGGAAATGGAGCATAGATGGAAGACCTCCGTCTCTGTGCCTCTTAATATGTATGTGTTGAGTGGACGTATATACAGTCACAACCTGAAGGCACTGTGGCTCAGAGGGTCATCTGTTAGCCCATGGCTAGGAAATGCATTCCTCATCATGAGCCAATGTGCACATGCGAGTCTATGCATGTGTCTATGTGATCATGCACACTATTCCCACACTTCACAAACCCTTGTCATGCACAGGGCCGTTGCGACATTTTACCCAGCAATGGCGAGTCTATGCACGTGTCTATGTGATCATGCACACTATTCCCACACTTCACAAACCCTTGTCATGCACAGGGCCATTGTGACATTTTACCCAGCAATGGCGAGTCTATGCACGTGTCTATGTGATCATGCACACTATTCCCACACTTCACAACCCTTGTCATGCACAGGGCCATTGCGACATTTTACCCAGCAATGGCGAGTCTATGCACGTGTCTATATGATCATGCACACTATTCCCACACTTCACAAACCCTTGTCATGCACAGGGCCATTGCGACATTTTACCCAGCAATGGCGAGTCTATGCACGTGTCTATATGATCATGCACACTATTCCCACACTTCACAAACCCTTGTCATGCACAGGGCCATTGCGACATTTTACCCAGCAATGGCGAGTCTATGCACGTGTCTATATGATCATGCACACTATTCCCACACTTCACAAACCCTTGTCATGCACAGGGCCGTTGCGACATTTTACCCAGCAATGGCGAGTCTATGCACGTGTCTATGTGATCATGCACACTATTCCCACACTTCACAAACCCTTGTCATGCACAGGGCCACTGCAGCATTTTACCCAGCAATGGGAGAAGTCCAGTAATGGCAAAGGCATAGTTTGAAAACCAAATGCCACATCGTATCTGTTAGAGAACTAGCCCCGACCGCCATGTAACTGGTAAACTCCTGTCAGTCACGGCTCCACCTCTGGCCACCTCCATGACCTTCCTTGGCTTTCCAGACAAGCAGCACGTATGTTAGCTGTGGAGAGCGGTCATCACGCGACTGTCATGTGTGTGTGGCTGTATCTGACTCCTGCAAGCCCCAGAGGCTCTCACACACGCTCCTCTCACCTATGCAACCATGGGACCTGGTGTAGATCGGAACATGTGTTTCCAGGGAAAAGAAAGCTCCATGTGCAGAAGCCGCTTACTTTACCTTTACAAAAGCAGCTCAGTAAGCCTGACTTTGGTGGCTTATTTCTTAGTGACTCCAAGAATCATTCCTGAGCAAAGAAGGACAGCTACTGGAGGGAGGGCTGCTGGGGACAGGAACAGCGGGAGAGTGGACGGCAAGGGAAGGGAGAAAGGAGAGGCCCTCTGGCCCCACCTCCTCGGGACGTGCCCCACGCCCCGCTCTGTCCACCCCCACGGCTGCTGCGGTCAGACTGCCCGGCCGCACTTAGGAGCAGGTGCAGGTGCAGCTGGTTAACGTGCAGCCCCGGTCTCTCCACTGGAAAATGTGCAATGGCAGCGGGTGCGTGTTGCCGTGTGCTGCAAGAGGGGCGCACGGCTTTGTGAGGTTTTCAACCCAGCTCTCACTCGAGGCACAGAGCCGATGCTTACGCTTCCTGTTTTCACACAGCCTCGCGCTTTATCACGTCAGATACAAGATCTCATGTGATCTGTGCCACAAACCCACAGGATACTCCAGCTACTCAATTTATATATGAGGAAGGGGAGGTTTAATTAATCATCCAAGGTCACAGAACTAGTAGTGGTAAAGATGGTACCTAAACCCAGACCTTCTGATTCCGGAGTCCCCGAGGAGTAATTGAGAGACGGCACAGGACGTGGCACTCTGACACCGACAAGGCCTGGTCCCCGTCCTCAAGGACCTCCAGCCGGGAACTGCGCTGTGAACTCAGCAGTGACTGGGCCATGGCCACAGGGTGCCCGGCCTGCAGGGGGCAACACTGCGCCAGGCATGCTTCCTTCTGTGCTAACGTACCCACTGCGTGTGCCAGGCCACCAGGACCCGAAGGACTGGGAAGTAAGACAGGAAGGCCCAAGGAGGGGGCACGGTGGAAGTGGCATGGTGGCAAAGGTGTTCCGGTTACAGAGGAGAGTTCGTATAAAGATCCCCGGTGAGGCTTAGCATGCCAGAGGCTGTGAGACTGTGACCAGGGAGACTGGACAGGGCAGCGGGGCTGGACCTGGGAGGGCACCACCATCAAGCACACGAGTGACCTTTCTCCAAGGCAGGGGCAAGCGACTGAGAGCATTTAGAAGGCATTGACCTCGATGTGACAGGCGTGATGGGTGAGGTGCGAGGCTAAGGCAGGAAGAGCTAGAAGGCTGCACAGGTAGCTAGGAGGCTGGACCACGGTCGTGACAGCGGCTGCTAAGGGGCATGCGCAGTCAGCGCCGTGGCACAGAGCGTAAAGCCACCACCTGCGATGCTGTGCATCCCAGAGGGGACCTGGTTTGTATCCCAGCTGCTCCACTTCCAATCCAGTTCCCTGCTGATGTGTCTAGGAAAAGCAGCAGAAGATGGCCCAAATGCTTAGGCCCCTGCCACCCACGTGGGAGACCCAGATAAAGCTCCTAGCTCCTGGCTTCAGCCTGGCCCAGCAGCGGTCATTGTGGTCGTCTGGGGAGTGAACCAGCGGATGGAAGATCTCTCACTCTTTTTTCCCTGTCTCTCTAATTCTGACTTTCAAATGAATAAATAAAATCTTTAAGGGGGGGGGGGGCATGTGTGGAGACCATGAGAGGAGAAGACTCGGCAGACACTGGTGACTCATGTTTTTGGGGTAGCATGGGCATCAAGGATGGCACCGGGCTTTCTGGACTGGGAAAAAGGGCAGACGACAGCCTGCGGCAGGGAACATCAAAGGGACAGGAGAGGAGTCACGCTGGTGTCAGTCGGTGTGTGCCGTACGCATGCCGCATTTACCTAAGACCCAGATGTTCTCAAACACTTTCAATGATACAAACAAGTGCTATTATAAGTACGTTCTAACTGGCAACTCTAAAAAAATTATTGCATGTAACAGAGGTAGCACAATTATGCTTATTTTAAAATACACTAAAATCAAGACAGATTATTCTTCTATATAAGATGGCCCTTTATCGTGTGTGGTATTTGTTTCCCCACTTTTCTGAAGAACTTATTTCTGAATAGTAGGCCTAAAAGAAACGTAATGAGGCCGGCGCTGTGGCGTAGTGGGTAAAGCCGCCGCCTGCAGTGCCAGCATCCCATGTGGGTGCTGCTTCAAGTGCCGGCTGCTCCACTTCCCATCCAGCTCTGCTGTGGCCTGGGAAAGCAGTGGAGGATGGCCGAGTGCTTGGGTGGGCCCCTGCACCCACATGGGAGACCAGGAGAAGCTCCTGGCTCCTGGCTTCGGAATGGCACAGCACCAGCAGTTGCAGCCATCTAGGGAGTGAACCAGTGGATAGAAGACCTCTCTCTCTCTCTCTCTCTCTCTCTCTCTGTGCCTCTGCCTCTCTGTAACTCTGCCTTTCAAATAAATAAATCTTAAGAGAAAAAAGAAACTTATTGATAAACCTAAGGATGCCTTCATTATGGACCATCTTCAGTTTGGTGCACATCCAGCCCCAAGGCAGAGTTCTGAGTGTGAAGAAATCAGAAGCAACTTCCCAGAGTGAAGTTAGATACTGTTCCTTGTATACCAATCTCCCATGCCAGTTCATTTTCATTTCACGACTCCTCGAAAGGGATCCTGAACTCAGAGCAGAGGCTGCACTAACTGCTTCGGGGGTGGAGGCAGAAGCTGGCGGGCACGAGCAGTGACGGATTTCCTCCCGACAACCAGAAAGGCAGACTGGGAGAGCGCTCATGGCTTGTGGCTCGTGGCACGTGGCAGCCTCCGCAGGCCGACCGTCAGGCTGAACAGTGCGGGTCCAACACAGAGAGGGACTAGACAGCTGCTGCAGCTCGCACGACCAGAAACTCTCAAATCCCTCCGTCCACTCTAACAGCTGCCTGAGTGGTCCTCTTCATTTTAGCACTGGCTGTTAATCTCTTCTGGCCAGTTGAGGAGCTAGACGAGGTAATATATTCAAAAGTAATTTTTAAAACTTCAAAACTGGCCGGCGCCACGGCTCAATAGGCTAATCCTCCGCCTGCAGCGCCGGCACACCGGGTTCTAGTCCTGGTCGGGGCGCCGGATTCTGTCTTGGTTGCCCCTCTTCCAGGCCAGCTCTCTGCTGTGGCCAGGGAGTGCAGTGGAGGATGGCCCAAGTCCTTGGGCCCTGCACCCCATGGGAGACCAGGAGAGGCACCTGGCTCCTGCCTTCGGTTCAGTGCGGTGCACCGGCCGCAGCGGCCATTGGGGGGTGAACCAACGGAAAAGGAAGACCTTTCTATGTCTCTCTGTCCACTCTGCCTGTCCAAAAAAAGAAAAAAAAAAACAACTTCAAAACTGTCTTTTGTTATAAATCTCACCATGAAAACAGTTGCAAGCATTAAAAACTTCCAAATTTTATTTTCTTCCCATGTAAATACCCCCGGGGTTACAAACAGCCTGGCTGGCGTGGGGGCAGGTGGCCTGTGGACAACTTATTTGGTGCCAGGCTGCAGGTGTGGTGAGGCCAGCTCAGACTGTTGGCGCACGCGCACGGCTGGATGGTGGGGACAGGCCTGGGACGAAGGCGGGGCTGAAGCAGCAGCTGCAGTCTGGGCTGAGATTAAAATGCTTAGAGTGACTTTAGGCGAACACTGCGTCCCATAGCACGTGACCAGCATGCCCTTGATTTAAGAACACCAAGTATTCTCTCCTTTGGTTGCTGCGTCCCCGAGAGGGTGTGACGGCCGAGGGACCTGCATGACGGAGTCGTCCACTCCCTGCCATCAAAGCAGGCTCTGCCACAGAGCAGACTCAGCCACGCCCTCAAGAGCTCAGCGGCGCCCCCAGGAGGGCTCGGAACGGACTCAGATCTCTGCCTCCCACGGCATAAAAAGTCAGAGCAAGATTTGCCCTAAGCAAATCGAATGTAACCAGGAATTTGTCGAGAAATTCTCTTCAGACTTCTGAATTCTATTCAGAAGCTGAAATGCACCATTAATTAGTGAGAATAACATTACACCAAGGCGGCCAACAACAGAAGCACAGGAATATCGGGAACACAGTCTGTCCCGTCGGTGTGACCGCAGCCCGTTCGGCTGAGAGCTCCCTCTCTGAGGGCAGAATCCCGAGCCTGCTCGTGGGCAGCACGCAGGGCGAGAGCGCTTCCGAGAGCTGCCCTGCCCGGCTGCGCGGCTGCCGGACGGCACGGTGCCGGCTGATGAAAACAAGGCTACGGCGAGCATCTCCAAGCAGATCAGGTTCCAGAGACGAGACTTCCGCGGTTCTGCCGACAAACAGCTCGCAGAAGAGCCCTATGCCTGGCTGGACCAAGCACCTGACTGGGTCCTACGAAAATGCGACATTCTCTACCCAGCCTCTCCTGGTCCTGAGGAAACACACCTCATCCTGCTCCTCTAACTCGCGTCCCGATTTCACAGGGCGGCAACGTGTGCTGCCCTTCGGCCTCCGCTCGTCTCTGTAAGCAGTGGAGAGGAGAAGGGTTGGACAGGAAGGAAGGGGAGAGTGGGGGCTGCTTTTCAACCGTTCCCGAGGCTTCCACTCCGTGTGCCTCCTGCTCCAATCTGACGGCCACAGAACTGCCTCCAGCCACAGAATACATTTTCTGACACATCACAGGCCCGCGCACTACCCATTCTGCTCGCAGTCCGTGTGTAAAAAGCAAAGTTCTTAGGGGTTCTGTTTCTGCATATCTCAAGGACTAATTAAATCCTCATCACTACCTTCTAATTATTCAGACACTATGGGACTGCACTCGGGCGGTCCCTGCTGGCACGCCAGATGAAAGGGTTAAATAACTGTGTTGATTCTGAGACTCCAGATCAGTTCAGAGCTTCAGGAAGCCACCAGCACTGACATGAATATTTAACCAGGCACCACTGTGAAAATTAAAAGGGAATTCAATTAAAAGGTTTTCAAAAAATTAATTCTGACCTCTCTGCATCTGTCCAAATAAATAAGCCTTCTTCCAACGTTTTCACCTAATTGCTAATCCAGTAAGCTAGAAGGGCATTTGCTAGTTTCATTAAGCTTAGCATGTTATAGGGGTTAAAAATGTGATCACTTTAATGTTAATCATTATTATTCTTATTTATCTACTTAGTCTCTAAGCCCTCTTGAAAAGCAGAGCAACACACTAATAAGCTATTTCTTATCACTCTTCTTGAATTTTAAGATATGTATGGTAAAGATTAAGAAATAAGGAGAGGCCAGCGCTGTGGCCTTGGAAAGCAGCAGAAGATGGCCCAAGTGCTTGGGCCCCTGCTCCCATGTGGGAGACCTGGAAGAAGCTCCTGGCTCCGGATCGGCGCAGTTCCGGCCATTGCGCTGCTCATTTAGGGAGTGAGCCAGCAGATGGAAGACCTTTTTCTCTATCTCTCCCTCTGTCTGTAACTCTACCTCTTAAATAAATAAATAAAATATTTTTAAAAATCATGGGGCTTCACTCTCATGATCTTATGAAAAAAAAAAAAAAGGAATAAGGATAAAATCTAACCTCATTAGTTACAATCTTCCTGTTACAATTTTGGTATTTCAGGGCTATCTTAACTGTTCCTCTACTGCCTTAGGGGGCATATGCTGTACTACCTCAGGGTTTTTTTTGCGAGGTAATTCAATAGCTCTTCTGTATGAATATAAGTCTACACAGAGAAGAGTCAGTTTAAAATGAAAACCAATAGCACAGGTGCCACCGCAGAATACTAAACTCCAGTTTTGACCTTTTTCTTCTACATTGCTGTTAACACTGAAGGTAAGACCAAAGCACTTGAACTGATTTTCTTTACTCGCAAGAAATCCCAGCAGCACAACACAAAAATAAGTTTTATTCTGGAAAACAGGTGGAAACGTAGGAGAGGTGACGACGGCAGAGGAGAGTACACGGAGGCAGTGGCAGAGCGGCACCGCCTTGGCTCACCTCCAATGCCAGCTGCCTATGGACTCGTGCAGCTGCACACTCATGGTCACGGGCGTCTACACGCCGTGTGGGGAGCCAGGAGCGTGACTGCTGTCCTCTGACAGATCTCAAGACCTGCACCAGAGGTGGGCAGTGTGGGCACCGGAGGGCAGAGAGCGGCTCTCAGCCCAAGGCGGTCTGAGGTGGATAAGTTCTCTTCCACGGAGCAGGTGGCTGATGAGTCTGTGTTCTTCTCAAAGGCAGGACGAGGGTCAGGGAGGCAGAGCCTAGCTTCTTGCGGCTGGGGACCTTGGGCTCCCGCGGGGCACTGTCAGCACCACTGTGCCCCATGAGGACTCTGGCTGAGGACTCGAAACTGCACCCCGAAAAGAAGGAGGCTGCCCCTCCGGGGCTTGGTGTACTGTGTCTGTGCGAGTGAGTTCCTAGGCCTGAGCCGTAAAGAAATTAGATCCCCTAAGGATACATGAAAGAAAATGTATATACTAGAATTTATTCCAACAAAATAAGAAAAGAACTGTTTGACATGGCTACTTTGGCACCTGTTTGCACCTTGTCTATTAAGGGCCATGGTTTCTGAGAAATACATTTAAAAAATAATGATGCTAACTTGGTCTATTTTCCCCCATCAGTGTCTTTTATTCCTAAATATGAGGGATATATATCAAATGTAAGATTACAAATGATTCGTTTTCAATACATGGGAATCAGCTTTGAGGAATTTTCTAGTACAATTTTTCTTAGATATACTTTACACTGTGTATGTTGTTGGTAAAACATCAAATGATGTTAAGACAAACTCAACCACATTTTTACTACTGCTTTAAATCATTAAAGTTGCTGTCATTTGCCACTGAAAAACCTGATGAAATTTTATTAGGAGTTCGTATTACTCCCTCAATTCTAATAAATTAATAAAGCCATTTTCTTTTGCTTCCTGGTATTTAGAGGAAACTTCGTTCTGGATGGTGAAACATCATCTAACTTCATATCTAACATCTAGTGAACTTTCTGGAACCCGCATCTTGGTGTTGTGGATTAAGCTGCTGCCTGCAGTGCTAGCATCCCATATGGGTGCTGGTTTGAGTCCCAGCTGCTCCACTTCTGATTCAACTCTCTGCTATGGCCTGGGAAAGCAGTGGAGGATGGCCTAAGTCCTTGGGCCCCTGCACCCACATGGGAGACCTGGAAGAAGCTCCTGGCTCCTGGCTTTGGTCTTGCTTGGCCTGGCCCAGGCCCAGCTGTTGCAGCCATCTTGGGCATGAACCAGTAGATGGAAGAGCTCTCTCTCTCTCTCCCCCTCTCTCTCTCTGTAACACTGCCTTTCAAATAAATAAAAATAACCTTTAAAAAACTGCGGAGTTTTCTTTTCCAGGGAGTTGCCTCAGCCAAACGCCAACACGCGCAGCGGTGCACACAGCATTCCCAGCACCGCCCTCCAGAGGTAGGATGGCCACGTCCTAGAAACCAGTGCAGATTCAGAACTTGGGCTGCCGCGCTGTGATGGACCCCTGGCCAGTCGGTTCACCGTGTGCCACGGAGGCCATGGGTGGACCTGTCGCCATGCTGGCTTTCACACACTGACAGGGAAGGCCCCTGGAGGTGTTCCACTTTGTTCAGATGCCAAAGGTCATTTAACCAGGCGTCCTCGCCGTTATCGCATTTTGTTTTCTACAGTTTCAGATTGCTTACAAACGCCACCACTCCAGTTCTGACAGGGAGTGTCCCTTCTCTCTTCCTAGTTGTCACTTTGTTAAGGTAAAAATGGCAGGACTTTCAAATAGGGGCCTCTTGCCCTCTAACGCCTGTACCATGAGCAGGCTCCTGCCAGAGAGGAGGCTGTGGGCTGTGGGGAGGAGGAAGCGGAGTACAGACTTCTCCGTCTGTGCTCTGGGCCTGGCCTGAGCGGGCGCTGAGGATGCCATCGCCTCTGCCTTTGTTCTCCGGTTCCCCGACCTCACCAGACGCAAAGCAGAGAAGCGCAGTGACAACTCCTGCCTGCCTGGCACCAGTGAGCGCTGCCGCGCTTCTGTGGCGGCCTGCGGATGACCATGACCGGGGAGGCGTGGACTAGGAACAAGCAGGCCCCAGTGGAGTCTCTATCGGTGCAGCTGCTGGCAGCGGGCTTCCACAGTGCTCCTCTGTCAGCACCGACAACGCCTGGGAACTGGTCACGGCGCAGATTCTAAGCTCGACCCTAAACCTTCAGAGGCAGCCGTGGGGGAGGGGCAGGGCTCGGCAACCTACTTGAACAAGTCCTCCAGGTGGCTCCCATGTACCCCAAAGATGAGCCAGTCCGTTATTCAAATATACTATGCTGTCTGGATATTCAGTAAGTTCAATACATAAATTCATGTTATTGCCAGTAAGCATTCATTTCAACACAAACGATGTGCAGACAGGGCGAATCCACTTTTTCATCGGCTTTCCTTCCTGAACAACACGCATCAGGTCCATTAAAACCCACAGTCAGGCAGCACCTCCACAACCACACAGAGGCAGCTATAAACATCAGGGGCCTGTAACCCTTTCCCCATCAGCCTCCGAGCTGGGGCCCCCGGCCGCTGGGTAATGTGAAGGAACAGCACAGGCCTGGAGGCGCGGGGAAGGGGGCTGGACAAGCCTGGCCCACAGGCATGGCCCCAGATGGCACAGAAATCCTGGTCTGCTCTGATCTGGATGACAATCAACACCATTACCGCCACCAGGAGCTGCTCTATTACTGGAGGGGAGACAGAGGGCAGGGATAAACAAATGAAGGCCTAAGGTTTCCACCAAGGCAATGACCGAGGCGCTGAGGAGAGTCCTGTGCGGCCCAGCTGTCTGCGAGTGCGCCTCAGCACCTGGTCACAGGCCTAGGACAGGCCCAGCTCCTCCTGCTGGTCCTGGCACTAACCCAGCTTCTGAGAACGCGGAGCTCACACACTTGGGTGACCTCAAAGGCCCTGCTTCTATATTTGCAAGCCGAGGTGACTGGACTCAACCACCTTTTAGGTCAGTTTCAGTTCTAAGACCTTAGTTTTGTAATACAAGTTCTCGCTCCGGGTTTCACATTTTACTATTAAATAGCACAGAACCAGCAACTGATAAGAACAACTACATCCAGACACACTCTAACGTTGTACTCGATTAGGACTGGTATGCAAATTAAATGCTTCTCAGTCGTATTACACGGCAGGATCAAATGTCAGACTATATTCATCCCTAAATTACGCTGCACGATGCTATGTGGACACAGATGCGCTATGGGCCTGGAGCTGCACGGTAAAACTTCACTCAGTTTGCAAGACCGCATTCTGCTTTCTCCATATTTGTTGGTACAAGTTCAGTTCTTGTTTAGTGTGTCATGTGATAAGGAAATACAGCATCCCTTGCAGAAAGGTCACGAGGAGGTGCAAAGGTGAGGAAGCTCCCGCGAGCCTTCCGAGGGCAGAGCGCGACAGGTACTTGAGATGAAGCGATGACTGACCTCTTTCCTGTGGCATTGGAGACTGGCTCAAGGCAGGATGGGAACTGGATTCTGATTGGCTCCCAGCTGGCTGAGGAGGCATCTGACTGCCTGTAAAACATGGGAGGAGAGGGGGTGTGGGAAACCCTTTGCATTAATACTGCAATTGTGCAACACCAAGACATCACTACATTTAAGAAGGACGGCTCCACACAGAGAAAGACACAGCTCAGAAAGTGCAATGTTTTATCTTTTTTTCCTGCAGAATGAAGAGGAAACATGAATGAACACATTTAGCAAGGAGCTGCGGAAAAGTCCGATTTGTTTCTATGAGATCCCAAACTCACAGGGGAGTTAACCTATAGAAAAAGTTTGCCGACACATCCTTCTCCCATACACTTAACAACATCCAAGGCGATCAAGGCAAACATATCCACCTGGGTCTAGCTTAGTTTCTAGCGAGGCAGTGTCACAGTGGCCAATGATTACTCACTGGGATTATCCACCTGATACAGTACTAACAACACATTTCTAAAGGATCTTCACAATTAGTCAAGAATCAACACAAATTTAGAAGACCTGCATTAAAAGGTATTGAGCATTCTACTATAATATGTATTGTATACCCATATGATCAATAAGAAAAGGAATGTCATTTTCTATTATTTTTATCTTTATTGCTAATATAGCCATAGCATCTATTTAATTTCCATTTCTTCAATGTCTGTTCATTTTACCTCCTCAAGTAGAAGAGACAGGAATCATATCTTTTACTACTTTAATCCCTCTCTTAGCATGACAGATATCTAATAAATCATAATTCGAGAATATAAATTAAAAGAGAAGAATTATTATCGATAGAAGGGAGACAGTGAATCATGGAAGGCAGGGGACAGGAGTTCGATGCATCGGAGGCAGTTGGATCCCAGCTCTTTCGGCTCAGAGGTTTAGATACATTTCTAAGACTAAAAATATAAGAGACTTAGAAAGGCAGTTGAATTTAGCACAATCCCTACGGCATTAGTTCTCAGGGCATGAGGTCCATGTTGTTTCATTTTCTACTTTCTCTGCTGCAGGAAATCATACAGGAACCCACACACATACATGTGTGCACACATCTGTACACACTCTGCAAGGACCTCAGGTATGGAAGTCACATGACGATGCTGGATCACGCTAACTGCTTTGATCCCTCAGGAACTACTCTTCCAGCTATGTGTGTTGCTAAACAGGATCCCAACTGCATAGAGAAGGAAATTAACCTCCCCTGGGTCAGCACCAATCCAGCCCAGGAAGGTCAGGACACATAGGACGTGAAGCCTGGTGCTCCTGAGAACAATGAGGTGGCTTCTTGGTGACAGACAGGCAGACCAGGAGGAGCTCGGTCCCAGAGACGCTCAGGACGGGCACTCCCCACCAGCTCTATTAATAGTTGAATCTGCGACAGCCACAGAGCCAGAAAGATGGCTTCCAGTTTAGGTAATGGGCATAAATAGATCTCCAGCTCCTCTCCCTGGTGGAGGAGGGAAAGCTTCTGAGCGTGCCTGGTGTTCAGCACCCACTCCCATGCTCGGATAAAGTGCAAACCAAAGACCTCCACTTAACACATATGGAGAATTACGCACTGGGAAACCACTAGGAGCTGCTCTTACTTGAGAGCCACAATTAGCAAAAACAGCACAAAATGTGTTTAACCATTCATTTGGTCTCAGCCGTTTACAGAAAATTATACCAAATAACTAGACAGAAAATAAAAAGCAAAACATTCTGGGCTGAAACAACGCCAAAGGCAAGCACTGGTCCAGATCTCCAAGTGGTGCTGTCCGTCTACTGTGGGGTCACGTGCTCTCCTCACTATGTCCCAGGGCCCCTAGGCTACCACTCTGCAGCTCAAGACTGAACACTGTCACAGGGGAGCCAGCTGCACCAGGACAGTAAGTGCTTGCACTGTAAGGATCACTCCTGCATGACGGGCTGGATTCATGGACTCAGGACAGGAAAACAAACAGTAATTCCATGTTAACACAGGGCACCATGGCGTCTACTGTGCACGCCCTGGGGCACTGCTCCTCTATACAGCATTCCAAGTGAAAATAAGAGGCTGTAAAGCCCTATCCCATGATTCGTAAAACAGGGCCACAGTCAAACAGCACTACCGGTTGTCTAGAGCAAGTTTAAGAAAATCCATGTATTAAATTTACCCTGCTGAAGAAACAAAAAGGAACCTTTTCAATGATAACAGCAGATATGCCTGAACCATTTAAAATTCTTTTTTTCCTCACCCTCTGTCTCTCTCGATAGTTTCCTAACTACTGAGTAACTACAGTCACTAAGAAATAACGCCATCTTCAACAGGTGCAGGTGCAAGCAGAGACATGGCAGATGACGACCACGATGCAGCTGAGAATGTGTCCATGGTCCTGAGAACCAGAGTGCAGAGGGCTGTAAACCAACTAAACTGGGTAAATGCCTTCAAACTGCTCCTGTTTATATGACATAGGTCAACACTGCCATGCACGCTGGGCAAACCAAGTCTGAGAGAAAAAATTTAATACTAAGCCTGAGTTTTTAATGAAAGCTGCACATTTCCCCTTACCTGTATTTATATGATGTAAGCACAGTGGGGGAAAATTACAACAGGAAAAACTGCACTGTGAATGAGAATGAATCTCACCACTTTACCCCATGCATTTATTCTCCAGGGGCCATTCACACACTATTGCGCAAAACTGCGGTGACAGAGACTGAAACGAGGCATCAGTAAGTCACCTGAATTTCTACTTCTGCTGAATTAAAAACCCTCGCCCTGAGCCTACACTTTAAAAAAAATTATCTCATATCCCTTAGCCCATCCCCTAATGGCAACATCTTATATAACCATAATATAATTATCTAGAAGAGGAACTTAACTAAAGACCTTATTTGAATTTCAATGCCTTGCATTTCGCTATTTCTTCTTGGTCTCCTCTAGTCTATAAATGTCCCTCAGGCTCTTCCTGTGTTCTGTGACCTTGACACTTCTGAAGAGTTCTGCTCGGCCGTTCTGCAGGAGGCTCCCCACCACTGGGCACCCCCATGACATCACATTCTCCTCTGGTCACTCTGTCAAGACGCTCACAGGGTGATATGGCTCATTTCTGAGGATGCCATCCTGATTACTTGGCCAATTCATCAGTAATATCAGTGCATCAATGACCATACAGTTCTTACCTTTTTACAGATTTACTTATATATTTGAAAGGCAGAGGGACAGAGAGATCTTCCATCCACTGGTTCACTCTCCAAATAGCTACAACAGCCAGGGTTGGACAGGCTGAAGCCAGGAGCTCCCTCCTGGTCTCCCACATGGGTAGCAGGGGTCCAAGCACGTGGGCCACATTCTGCTGTCTTCCCATGCACGTTAGCAGGAAGCTGGGTTGCAAGCAGAGCAGCTGGGATTTGAACCAGCACAAAGAAATGGGATGCTGCTGCTAGCGGCACTTAACCTGCTGCACTATAATGCTGGTCCCAATAACATACTTATCTTCTTATTCTAGATCAAAAAAGATAAACTTTTTCTTTTAAATGCCAGAGATTAAAACTTTATTTAAAGAAACAGGCAGAGTCAGCACTCTGGCATAGTGGGTAAAGCTGCCGCATGCAGTGCCGGCATCCCATATGGGCACTGGTTCAAGTCCGGGCTGCTCCACTTCTAACTGAGCTCTCTGCTATGGCCTGGGAAAGCAGCAGAAGATGGCCCAGGTCCTTGGGCCCCTGCACCCACATGGGAGACCTAGAAGAAGCTCCTGGCTCCTGGCTTTGGATCTGCCTAGTTCTGGCCACTGCAGCCATTTGGGGAGTGAACCAGCAGATAGAAGACCTCTCTCTGTAACTCTGCCTTTCAAATAAATAAATAAATATTAAAAAAAAAAAAAAGAAAAAGAAAAAGAGACAGGCAATGGGCTAGATTTGGCTCAGAGGCTATAATCTGCTGGCCCTCATTCTAAATCAGTATGAAAACACTCAGCAACATGTGCTCAAAAACCCCATAAACAGTATTTACTAAAAACATCATTCAATAAAATAGCGACACACTCCCCATATTTGATACAGAACCTCACATAAACAAATGTCAGTGACAGAGCCTGGTTTATGTGCTCTCCAAACCAGACCCAGCGCATGACGTACTGGGCTCCTTAGTAGTGAAAGCAAGCACAGGTGTTAAGACCTAAATGGCAGCCGGCGCCGTGGCTCACTAGGCTAATCCTCCGCCTTGCGGTGTTGGCACACGGGGTTCTAGTCCAGGTCAGGGCGCCGGATTCTGTCCTGGTTGCCCCTCTTCCAGGTCAGCTCTCTGCTGTGGCCAGGGAGTGCAGTGGAGGATGGCCCAAGTTCTTGGGCCCTGCACCCCATGGGAGACCAGGAAAAGCACCTGGCTCCTGCCATTGGATCAGCATGGTGCGCTGGCCGCGGCGGCCATTGGAGGGTGAACCAACGGCAAAAGGAAGACCTTTCTCTCTGTCTCTCTCTCTCTGTCCACTCTGCCTGTCCAAAAAAAAAAAAAAAAAAAAAAAAAAAAAAGAGAGACCTAAGTGGCAAGTATATTCAGCAGGTAAATTTTACTCAAAGTGACTACTTGCAGTTTTATGTTCCCAAAACAAACATATCAAAACTAACGATGAGATGCAAGCGTGTCAGTTAAATTCGACCTCTATGGTGTTGGAATCGCAGGGAATAAACAAGAAATGACCAGGATTCCCACTCGAGTCCTCTACTGAGGCCGAAACATCCCTCGGTGGACTCCTCTGCAAATGACCACAGTGACCACACAACTGGACAGACTCACCAGCAACCAAAGCACTAACTCTGGGCAACAGCAGCCTCTGGCAAACCACTCTTGGCCTCTGAAGCGATGCTGTGCTTTCTCTACGTGCTGCTAATGGGCACAGAAATACCCAGAAGTTCCATTTGCAAAAGTTGTAGTGTCCAGAGACAAAGTATTTCTTCCTTTCACATAGTTATAGAGAGAAAGCCAACTAACCCAAGATGGATTTAGTTACCAGAGATGAAATACTGATGTCATCAGTCAATATGACAAGTCCAGGCCTCATGACAGACACTGCTCCGTTTCAATTTTTTTTTGCCAGAAATTCAATGCCCCTTCCAAGTGTCCTGCATTAGCTGGCTTCGGGCAAACGTGAATACAGAAAAGTATGAAGAGTTTCGCTGCCCAGTCTTCTTCAAGGATCTTAAGGATGTATGGGGACCATGAGTTCTTTAGTGACAAGGAATTGGGGCCTACTCACAAATTCCTTGGAAGTGACAGGGGACAGGCCTATTGTTAGGAAAACTAGGGTTGGTGATTTCATGTGAATTAAATATTGGTTGTGGCTGTTATCAAATCTTGCTAAGAAATGAGAAATACTTCGGGGCTAGTGCTATGGCATAGTAGGCGCTTAAGCCTCTGCCTGCTGCACCGGTGTTCCATATGGGCACCAGTTTGTGTCCTGTCTGGCTCCTCTTCCGATCCAGCTCTCTGCTGTGGCCTGGGAAAGCAGTGGAAGATGGCCCAAGTGCTTGGGCCCTAAAACACCCGTGTGGGAGACCTGGAAGAAGCTCCTGGCTTCTGGCTTTGGATTGGCCTGGCTCCAGCTGTTGCAGCCATCTGGGGAGTGAACCAGCAATGGAAGACCCTTCTCTCCTCTCTCCCTCTTTCTCTGTTACTCTACCTCTCAAATAAATAAAATAAAATCTTAAAAAAAAAAAAAAGACATGAGAAATACTTCAAGGCACTTTGCAAATAACTAACTCTACCAGGAACCCAGTCCTTTACCTAGCATGCTGCTGTAAATCAACATGTATTTTACAGCTTTCAGCAATCAGCAATTTGAATCATCATTGATTCTTCAAGAATCCTTGATGGTGTCATTAACTCTGGAGAGGAGTTAAGAAGACACACTGCAGAAATTACTGCCTCTAAAGACCGATGCACACGAAGATCAGCTTTCACCTGCACCTCCGCCTATTACTCCATTCTGCAGCAGCCACAGCGAGGCCACTGCGTTGCTTTACTCTGATATATCCTCAAAGAACCTGGTTCCCTCACAAACCTGTAGAGCAGAAATGGGTTTCACCTGCTACCATATTACTTTGAGCCCTTTTGGAGGACACCCTTCTTAATTCTGCTAACTTCTTACTATGGGCTACATTTCATTACTCCTTTAATTTCTGGAAGGTTGGGAATCTTTTCTTTTACTGTTATAAATGCGAAACAGAACTTTGTCAAGAGGCAATTATGGGGGTCAGTTTGAGTTCCAGCTGCTCCACTTCTGATCTGCTTCCTGCTAAGGGTCTGGGAAAGCAGTAGAAGGTGGCCTGAGCATTTGGGCCCCTGCACCCACATTGCACCCACCTGAGAGACCTAGATGAAGTTCCTGGCCTAACCTTGGCCATTGCAGCCATTTTGGGAGTGAGGCAATGGATGGAAGGTCGGTCTCTCTCTCTCTAACTCTGCCTTTGAAATAAATAAATAGGGGCTGGCACTGTGGTGCAGCGGGTTAAAGCGCTGGCTTGAAGCACTGGCATCCCATATGGACACCGGTTCTAGTCCCAGCTGTTCCTCTTCTGATCCAGCTCTCTGCTATGGCCTGGGAAAGCAGTCAAAGTTGGCCCAAGTCCTTGGGCCCCTGCACCCGTGTGGGAGACCCGGAAGAAGTTCCTGGTTTCTGACTCCAGATTGGTTCAGCTCCAGCCATTGCAGCCATTTGTGGAGTGAACCAGTGGATGAAGTCCTCTCCTCCCGCCCCTCTCTGTAATTCTCTTTCAAATAAATAAATAAGAAAGAAATCTTAAAAAAAAAAAAAAAAAAAAAGGACGGTTGTGTGGTAGACTCACCACACCTGTGGGAAGCACCCATGTCTGACTCAGCAAGAAGCCCCACCATGCAGCAGGGGGTGCAGCGAGGATCTATACAGGCAGCAAGGATCTCACTGCGCGTCACCTAACGGGGTGGATGGAAAATGGGTTTTTCATAGTCTGCTGCAGGGAACAAATGCCCTGGTCTTAGGCATTTATTTAGATGAGTTAGAAAATCAACAGATTATTTTGATACAGCATCTTTTTGTTCCATGTCTTTTACTTCATTTGCTTCGAGAAAGGGAAAAAAAATCTTACTCTAATCAAACTACAGGCCAGCTGACACCCGATGGAGCAAGGACAAAAGCCAGAGATCCATGGTGACCTCTCGCCTGCACAACAGCAAGCAGGATCCCATTTCTCTGTCCTGCTGGTGCAGCCCTGCCCAGCCTGGACTGCAGGACACAGCACCACGAAGAGTCCCGCCATCCGCCTGAGCCCTCGCCACTCCACCCTAGCTCTCCCCCTGCAGCTCAGCCGCCCTGCTCTAGAGTCCTGCCATCAGCCCCACCAGCCCAAGCTCTCCCCACTCCACCCTAGCTCTCCCCCTGCAGCTCAGCCGCCCCGCTCTAGAGTCCCGCCATCAGCCCGAGCTCTCCCCCTGCAGCTCAGCAGCTCAGCGGAATCCAGCCTCAGCCCAAACCCCTCCCAGCTCACGCTGTGATCTCACAGGACCTTTAGACCTAGCCCAAGCTCTCCCTCTGTCTCAGCAGCCCTGCTGTAGCTCAGACCCCTAAGCCCCACCCCGCCACTTAGTACTCTCTAAACCACTAGTGTGTAAGGCAAGGGGGGAAGGGAAGGGGCTCTGTCTGTGCAGTGTGTTCACCTGAGAGTGAGCCCCTCCCAGGCTTCATTCTTCTGAACAAGTCTGGTCTGGCTGTGGCTTCCTACTCTGTCGCTTTTCTCCAACTTCACCACGCTCCAAAGCAGACGCCTGAAATACGGAAGCTGTGCAGGTCCCCAGCTCATCTGAAGAGCGTGAATGTGGACTCCCAGCACGGACTCTCGGTCACTGCTGGGTGTGCGATCGGCATGTCTGTGTATTTTAGACAGTATCTTGTCCTTTCACAATTGTGGTCTGTACAGCGGGGGCGGGTGTGTGTGTGTGGCTGTGAACAAGCTGTCAACACAGGTCTTTACTTTGAGCTAATCCCACCTGAAATTAGAAAACAAGAAGCAACAGTGCCCCAGTCTGCCCTCCAGGCAGGAACCCGGAAAACCCCGCTGTTGCACTCCGGACTCTAAAGTGAAGCCCTCGCCCTGGAAGACGAACCTCTGCAGTATCACATGGCGCAGCTCACTGGAAACAGCATTTGGTTTCTCTAAATCCTTACTCTACTACAGTATTAAAACTACAGGTGCATCAGTACTCCGGAGGCACATCCTACTCGCATTCCCGAGGCATTAAGGGAGTGGGAAATTTCTGGCCTCCTGAACTTGACAGACAGCGCAGCTCCCTCACAGGAGTCCCACACCTTCATTCAAAACAAACTCCTTCCAGACGAAGCCGTTTCACCATTCTGCTTCCTGTGGTTTCCTTAAAAGCCTCACTGCCAGAGAGTGAGTGCCCACAGGGGCCTCTCCGTTAGCTCAGAGGCAGCGGTGAGTGTGAGAATCTTGCCCTCATGGAGTCCTACAAGGGTTCCGGGCTTCAGTCGGGGCATGCGTGCCTGAGTTTTAAGTTAAAAAGCCAAACCTGCTATAACACATTATTCCTTTAACTTATGTGATTCAAGCCAAAGCTTTTTTTTTGTTTGTTTTTGACAGGCAGAGTGGACAGTGAGAGAGAGACACAGGTCTTCCTTTTGCCGTTGGTTCACCCTCCAATGGCTGCTACGGCCGGCGCACCGCGCTGATCCGATGGCAGGAGCCAGGTACTTCTCCTGGTCTCCCGTGGGGTGCAGGGCCCAAGCACTTGGGCCATCCTCCACTGCACTCCCTGGCCACAGCAGAGAGCTGGCCTGGAAGAGGGGCAACCGGGAAAGAATCCAGCGCCCCGACTGGGACTAGAACCCGGGGTGCCGGCGCCGCAAGGCGGAGGATTAGCCTAGTGAGCCGCGGCGCCGGCCATATCTCAATAGGTTTTAAAACAAACCAATCAACCCTGTTCCTTTATGGAGAAATAATCATTAAATAAAGCAAAACCTGATCTGGAGAAAACGTAACGAATCTGAGCTAACTTCAGGTGTGAAGGCACAAGAAGGAAATAGGAGCAAAGACCAGGGACGTGACCCGGCCGAAGGCAGGAGCCACTCTGTGGGGAATGCTGCGGATCCCAGGGGTATCCCTTGTGAATGTCAAACGCGCACTGCAGAATACAAACTACCACACTGGAAAGTCCAGTATTCGTCTCAAAACACACTCTCATCAAGAGCTGTAGAGCTCAAGAAGGGCAGGAAGGTGGTGCAATGGTAAACGGATTCTCTGCTTGGAACGCCAATATCCCGTACTGCAGCACCTGGCTCAAGTCCTGGCTCCTGTCTTCCCAACGCGGCTCCCTGCCTACGCACCCTGGGAGGCAGCAGATGACGGCTCAAGTGCTTGGGTCCCCGCCACCCACAGGAGTCCTGCATTCAGTTCCGGATCCCAGCTTTGGCCTAGCCCAGCCCTGGCTGTTGCAGGCATTTGGAGGAGTAAACCAGGAGGTGAATGGAAGATCTGTCTGATCCTCTCTCTGCTTTTCAAATAAAATAAAAATAAATAAAATTTAAAATTTAAAAACCAAAGCTCAGTCACATGCTCCAAGGTCTTGAGTTTCGTGGCATCCATGATGGGGAAGTGCACAAGGGTATGCTTCTGTTAGCAGCTGGTGGAGACAAAGCTGAAACTCTTCAAAATCCATCCAGTATTTTTCTGCCCCCCTAACAAGCCACTACCCTGAGCTTTTGGAGGACCCTGCCTAAGCAGGCCTGGTGTCTGGGTACACGCCGCTTGCCCAGGACGGCCCTGTCCACAGGCTGCTGCGGTCTGCAGGAGCGGCTGCTGACGAGGGCGGACCCAGATGCCGACCTGCTTCCGGCCAACCTCGCTCTAATCCTTGCTTTGATGTCGGGGACCGGGCAGGGGCGGGGGAGCCAAACAGAGCAGGCGGTTTATATTTCTCTCACCAGGACAAATTAATAAAAACAAAACCTAATTTTCCCTTTCTCTTTACCCATTCTTAGTCCTCCTCAATATTTTTCCTCTTTCTAAGATTCCTTTTTTGTTTGAGAAGCTTAATATTTGGCTGCCTTCTGAAGAAATGGGTATAGTGACAGATGAAAGGCTCGTATTCATCGGCTAATTCAGAATAGGGGAGTCGACTGCTGTGCATTTAAGATTCTAACAACCTTGCAATTTTGTGTAGTCATTTCCCCACCCGTTCTTTTGAAGAAATCTGCTTTTATGCTGTTAATAACTAGCCACAGTTGCAGCAGCACGGATCCGATTAGCAGCTCTTAGGGCACAAAGGGGTGAGGGAAAAAAGCTGTGAACAGGGTTGCCAATTTGTCCACCTGGGCCCCCAGGAGGAAGATTAGCTGTGGCGCCTGCCTGTGCCCTTCCTCCACGTGACGGCTGCCCCAGCCTGCCTGGTGGAGACAGGCCTTTTGAAAGCCACGGACTCTCTCTTCGATGAAAGTGTCCAGATTTCTCATCCTGGGTTCCAGCACTTGGCGACAGCTCTGCCTAAAAGCGTGGGCAGCCAGGACAAACACCGCACCCCAGGCCACACTCGTACATCTAAAAGTGGAACACACCACCCAAAGGTGGGAGTCAGGGCGATCCCCATGCGGATTCTGGGCGTTCTGGGAATAATGGGACCTACGGAAGACACACAGAATACACCTCAAGCGGGACGTGCAGATACAGCACTGGCATCACGGGCAACGTGGTTTCTGTGTTTCTATTTTACAGAATTAAGCATCAATCAAGGCACAAGACAGACATAATTTTCCAAAAGCCTTTACAACTTCACTGCATTTGTAATTATGCTACACAAGGACAGCTTGGTAAAACAAGACTTCTACACCGCTGGTGTTAAAGTAGGTTTAAAGATTGTGACCTAAAACTAGAAAGTCCAAGCACGGCACTGTGCTGAAAACTTCCGAGGCTTCTGTCCGAAATCCTCAGGATGTAAAGGGTATGGTGTGGGGCCGGTGCTGTGGTATAGCAGCTTAAACCACCACCTGCGAACGCTGGCATCCCATACAGAAGCCGGTTCACGTCCTGGCTGCTCCACTTCTGATCCAGCTCCCTGCTAACGTGCCTGGGAAAGCAGCAGCAGATGGCCCATGTGGAAGACCTGGATGAAGCTCCTGTCTTCAGCCTCACCCAGTCCTGGATGCTGCGGCCATCTGGGGAGTGAACCAGCAGATGGAAGACCTCTCTCTGTCTCTCCCCTTCTCTCTGTAACTCTGTCTTTCAAATAAACAAACAAACAAATACATAAAAAGGTATAGCTAACTTTCTTATTTGTATTTGAAGGTAAAAAGCACAATGCTTAACTTGCCAGAATTAACAGCTCACAGCATCACATATAGCAGGTATTTAAATAAAAGTTAAGACATTAAGAGTTGAACAATGAAATTCTAATCAATCAACAGCCATACTCATTTTTGACGAAGCTGGTCTTGGGAGGTGATTGCTGGAGGGCCAAGTTATGTAGCATTAGGCAGCCAGGGGGCAGCCCAGCAGGGTGGGTGGTGGCCATGTCCTCAGGTACATGGCCCTGGGGAACATGCTGCAGCCAGACAGGCCCCGCCCGGTCAAAGGCAGAGCTAAACTCCACATGAGCAGAAAAAGGGGCTGAGTGTGCTACAAGACAGTGGCTGTGGTGAGGCAGAGGCAGGAGAGTCCTTGCAACATCCCATGGATTTGCCATTGGTTCTTTTCATTGATTTCAACTTGATATTCAGTTAGCACACTTTTGAGACGTATCTTTTTGACAATGTATGTATTCATCACTTTCAGATATCTGGAGCATATTATTTGCATGCTGGTGAAGCCCAAATTCCAGTCGCCACCTCACCCTTTCCCTCAGTGTTAAGGCAGCCAGTGCTGACATCGCCTAGGTGGCAACTGGGGCGTGATCCAGGTAGCGAAAAATCTCTTCAGAGCCAATCTGGTAATAATTTCCTTTGAAGGCAGGGACAGATACTCACTAAAATGTAATTCAACAACAACACTTGGATTTTGCTACAAGACTTATGTGGCAAAATTTCTGTCTGCCTGATGGATCAGAATTAGGCAGTGTCCCACATCTGCAGAGGCCTGCATTTGACTAACAAAGCCTAGAACCACGATTACTCTAGGTTACTTTTAAGGAGAAGGAAAGCAAAGTCATCTCTCATGGTGGATGTCCTTTCTGGGGGAAGAGAACGGACCTCAAGCTGTGAGACTGCAGAGGCCAGAGGCAGCAGGATGGCTGGAAGCCCCCGTAGGAAAGGTCACACGGGTAACAGTTTGAGGATTCCTGCTTTTCCAAGAGTGCTGTGAATCTTCAGCGTGGCCAGCATTCAGTGAGCACACTCACAGGCCAGGCTCTATGTTTGGTGTGAGGGCTAAAAAGGCAAGAAAGGGCAGCTGTGGCCACCCAGCACGCACGGGTTCCTTGCAGCTACAGGAGTTCCCGGGAGGGGGCTGTGCCAGACCGGAGGAATGGATGACGACTTGGTGCAGGGAGAGATAACTGCAGAGGGTCTTGACAGACGAGGAGGAGCTTGCGAGCTGGGGAGGGGTGAGGTCAGGTATTCCACGAGAAGAAGTGACATGATACCAATACTTCAATCAGCTCCAGTAGCAGACCTGATACAAAGTCCTGGCCAGCAGTACTGAAACAGGACACTGCAAACCAGTTCCCCTGCTTCTACTGAAAAGCAATGATGTATTAAATAATAATAAAAAATAACTATATAACAAACAAAAAAAAAGAAAAAAAGAACTTAATACTTTACCCTTTTAGTATTTTTTATGTTCTACTTAAAACTATTGGTTGAACTCTGTAATTAATACACAATTACTCTTAGGTGTTTAATTAATGCTATAACTAGTACTCAAATAGTATTTTACACTTTGTGTTTCTGTGTGGGTGCACTCTGTTGAAATCTTTACTTAATATATGCTAAATTGATCTTCTGTATATAAAGATAATTGAAAATTAAAAAAAAAGAAAAGCAATGATGTAAAGTTGAAAACCTTGCACTCAAGTTCAGTTCCCTGAAAATATGACACATTTTTGTCCTTTTTCAAGAAGAACTTAAAAGACATGGGTCTTGTATTTTGTATGAAATGAACTTAAAGCAAAAGATTCCACCAATAACTGAACTGGGCCTGGGAACACAGCGATGTTCCCTCACAACACTGTTTTCCTGTGACATTATTTTCAGTGGAACCAGAACCTCCATCTAAAAAATAAGCTGTTTTGGGGTCAGCGCTGTGGCCTAGCAGGTAAAGCCACCACCAACAGTCCCAGCATCCCATTTGGGTGCTGGTTCAAGTCCCGGCTGCTCCAATGCTGATCCAGCTCTACTATGGCCTGGGAAAGCAATGGAGGATGGCCCAAGTCCTTGGGTCCCTACCCCCATGTAGGAGACCCAGAAGAAGCTCCTGGTTCCTGGCTTTGGGTCGGTGTAGCTCCGGCCATTGCAGTCTACTGGGGAGTGAGCCAGTGGATGGAAGACCTCTCTCTCTCTCTGCTCTCTTTCTCTCTTTGTATAACTGACTTTCAAATAAATAAATAAATCTTTTTAAAAACATTAAGCTGTTTTGGGGCCGGCACTCTGGCGCGGCAGATTAAAGCCCTGGCCTGAACCGCCGGCATCCCATCTAGGTGCCGGTTTGAGTCCCGGCTGCTCCTCTTCCGATCCAGCTCTCTGCTATGGCCTGGGAAAGCAGTGGAAGATGGCCCAAATCCTTGGGCTCCTGCAACCATGTGGGAGACTTGGAAGCAGCTCTTGGCTCCTGGCTTCAGATCGGCACAGCTCCGGCTGTTGCGGCCATCTGGGGAAGTGAACCAGCGGATGCAAGATATCTCTTTTTCTCTCACTACCTCTCTCTGTAACTCTGTCTTTAAAATAAATAGAGAAAAAAAAGCCATAGTAACCAATGAAAACACTGACAAGTTGTCCTACAAAATATTTGGTCTTGTATCCACTTGTGCTTTTTTTTTTTTTTTTTTTTTTTTTTTTTTTACAGGCAGAGTGGACAGTGAGAGAGAGAGAGAGAAAGGTCTTCCTTTGCCATTGGTTCACCCTCCAATGGCCGCTGCGGCTGGCGCACCGCGCTGATCCGATGGCAGGAGCCAGGTACTTCTCCTGGTCTCCCATGGGGTGCAGGGCCCAAGTACTTGGGCCATCCTCCACTGCACTCCCTGGCCACAGCAGAGAGCTGGCCTGGAAGAGGGGCAACCGGGACAGAATCCGGCGCCCCAACTGGGACTAGAACCCGGGGTGCTGGCGCTGCAGGCGGAGGATTAGCCTAGTGAGCCGCGGCGCCGGCCCCACTTGTGCTTTCATACATTCTTATTTAAAAAAAAAATAAGCTGTTTCTCCCTAAACTTTGCTACACCCAGTATTCACACGGTCCTAACTGGGAATACGGGTTTCCTCTTAAGCCACATCCATGGAGCACTTGGAGGGAAGTAAAGTTGTGCCTTCCTCCATACTCCAGGAGCGTTTCTTCTTCCCGTTCTAGCCTACATTTTTGAGCGCACCAAGGTTCAGCCCTCAGAATTCTCTCAGTATCTCTCAACCTTGGCTGCACCTAAGATCACCAGCAGAGCTTGTAGAAAAGTGGAACACCCCACATGAGACCAATGGAGTCAGCACGTCTTTCCAGATGGCCTGGGGACCCACTGACCTTTAGTCACTCCCTGGGTCAGCAGTACCCAGACCACAGTGGGATATGCAGATTCTCGGGCTCCGCCCCAAACCAACCCAATCAGAAACAGGGTGTGAGGCCAGCAACCTGAGCTCTCACAAGCCCTCCAGGCTAGGTGCCTGGGAGCCTCATCTAGAATTCTGATCACTTACAAGCTCACTTCTAGTTCCTGAAGGCACAGTCTCGCTTTCTTAAAATTGTTATTTATTTACATGGAAGATGGGAGGTGGGGTGGGGTGGGGGAGCAATTTCCCATCTGGTCACTCCCTAGATGTCCACAACTGCCAAGGGTGGGCCAGGCTGAAGCTATGAATTGAGAACTCAATCCAGGTCTCTCTTGGGGCTGGCAGGGATCCAAGTACTTGGACCATCACTACTGCTTCCCAGAGTCTGAGTCAGCAGGAAGCTGGAGTTGGAATCCACAGCTGGGATTCAAACCCAGGTATCTGATGTTGGATGCAGGCGTGCTCACCGGCATCCACCCTAGTTCAAAAATCTCTTGGGGATGGCATTGTGATGTAGTGGGTAAAACTACTGCCTTCAATGCTGGTATCCCATATGGGCGCCGGTTCCTGTCCCGGCTGTTTCACTTCTGATCCAGCTCCTGATGATGGCCTGGGAGAAAAGTGGAAGATGGCCCAAGTGTTTGGGACCCTACAACCCATGTAGGAGACCTAAAGAAGCTCCTGCCTCCTGCCTTTGAAGCTCCTGGACTGAAGCAGCAGATGAAAGATCTCTGTCTCTTCAAATACATAAATCTTAAGAAAATCTCCCACTGGCTCTCACAGGAATCTGATGTACAATTTCTGGAACTAAACTCTTGAATGCCTCTTCAACAGCTTGCTCCTTTGTTTCCACTGTACAGAATCACCAGTTTCTTCAGCCAAAAGCCTTCTGCCCCTGTACTGCTCTGTACGTGTCCAGGCGTGGTCACGTCTGCCTGCCCCACCACTGCAGCAGCCTCCAGGCTCCCTGCTTCTGCCTGTGCCCCTACAGCATGTTCTTCACTTAGCAGCTAGGGTGATCTTTTAAAAACCTAAATTGGACCAAGCCATTCCCTGCCTTCTCATCCTTCTAATAGTTTCCATCACATTTGCAATAAATCCTGAAAACCCAATCATAACCTACAAAGTCCTATGCAGTCTCTTATCTTCAGAGGATCCACGCCAAGACCCCCAGTGGATGCTGGAAAGCACAGATTTTCCTAAACCCCTGTGTACATTTTTCCCCTATAAACAGCATATCTATGATAGTTTAATTTATAAATCATACATAGCAAGAGTAACAACAGTAAAATAGGACAACTACTGCAATAGATTATAATAAAAATACATTACATATGTGTGTATAGTCTCTCTCAAAATCCAATAGTTTTGTTCCTGGTTTTGAGGATTTGTGGATTCTTCACTCTGCACACCACACCTGCCACTATCTCATGTCCTGCAGTATGGCCATGTGGTGCGAGGATCCTACATGGTTGGAGTCCATCTGTCCTTCCAGACTTGCGTCCTGGTGCCTCCTTGGCCTGTCATGACCGCAGCTTCCATTGTGCATCATATTGCAGAAAGCCTGGTTTCATCACAGCTGAGATGCACTGTGGACAGCGTCCTTTTCTCCTAATGCACTTCAGCTCTGCCAGGAACGCGGCAGCAGCTCCTTGCTTGGCCGAGGCAGCCTCTGCTGTGATTCCTCCAGTGTTCGCCCAAAGCTTTCCCTGGACCCACGGAGCCACCCCTTCTGCAGTCAATGCCCGCGTCACTCACTCCGGGGAGCTCCTGCTGGAGTTTCCATACGGCTCAGTGCTTTCTGGAGCAACGAACTGCTGTCAACTGGCATTTGTTTTCTGTTCACTTCTTCCATATAGAAACTGAATGTTTTTTTCCATCTTAACAAAGTATTTATCACACAACATGGCTATAACTTTTGCAGACGGAGGTGGGGTGGAAAAAACTGGCTTGGATTCTTCTTCCTTCTTCACAATTTGATGGATTCATTCTTATTACAGATCTTAGCAAGTTGCGCGTAGGGGTTTCTTCCTTTCCTCATTTGGTCAAGAACTTTCACCTTTTCACCGAAGGAAGCACGTTGTGCCTTCTCCTCGGCACGTCTGAGTTGCTGGCGTCACTCACTACTCTCTTTGATTTCATCATTAAGTAAACGAGGGTCACTCGAACACACGCACTGCAGCCCCCCAACAGTCGTTCTGATAATACAGACAGCTAAGTAAGTGGTGACGGGCAGGCAGTGCATGTAGCACGGATACACTGGACACAGGGCGACTCATAGCCTGGGGGGACGACTCCAGTACGAGGCCTAGAATGGTGTGAAGCTTAAGATCTGAAATGTATTTATTTCTGAAATTTTCTGCACAATATATTTAGACAACGACTGACCATGAGTAAAACTGGGAAGTGACGTCACAGAACAGGGTGTATTATGGTACAAGCCTGCCCTTAGTGATCTCTAACCTCACTGCCCACAGCTCTGTCCCACCTCCACCACCTGTCACACTCCAGCCCGGTGACTTCCCCAGCACTGGGTTAGGGTCCTCACACATGTTCCTTCACTGCCTGGATCCCACTCCCCCAGACACTTCTCTCTTTCAAGTTTCAATTTCTAGAAGACACCTCCCCTAACCATTGCTATCTACAAAAGCAATCTGATTTCTTTTCTGACAATACCTGATAATAAGATATACACTAGCACAGTTGTGCAGCTCCTGTCTTTTCCATTAGAATTTAGGTTTCATGAGGACAGGGCCCTTTGCCATTTGCGTTCAACCCATTTTTCCCAGTTTCTGGAAAGGTGCCTGCGGCACCTTCATTATACACACAGCATACATTTTTGCTGAATGAACGAATGAACAGAATGATAAATTAAGGAAGAAAAATGAGCCCCCGAGCCAGGCAGGCTTCCACAGGATTATCCCCGATGTATACCACACCAACATGCAGCATGCCTGTTTTCTAAAACCATTCAATGAAGCAATCCAAGTGACATGCTCATCAAGGTCATACTCTTGGCCTTCAGCTATATGCATTTAATTTGGTTTGCAAGTACAAACTCCTGTGTCACTTTCTGTTTGGAAGGGAGAATATCAACATTAACAATTCCTGGTCCTATCATTGATAAACATGCAGATGTGGATTATTAAAGATTAATGCATTTTAGGATTGGTGTCGGCATTCCGTTTGTCTCATGCCGAAACCAATTCTGTTCTTCATTAGTCAGTGACAATCCATATCACCCTGTTATGGAAGAGAAATCAAAGGTGCAAGTGTGCGAATTGAGAATAAGTGATAAAACTGATTAGTAGGAGACTTAACGGCTATAATCAATCAACACATCGTCATAATCCTTGGCTCCAGGGTTATCAGAAGATGGGAAAATAAACACAACATTCTTGGTAAAATGCTTTTGTTCCTTCCACACTGGTACTTAATCCCTTTTAGAAAACATAGTGATACATCAGACGTTTGTGAAATCAACTTTAGGAACATCCAACTACAAGCACTAGTCATTTTACCATCATTAACGAAACATGCAGTCGGATGAATTTTGGAGCTTCTTCCTTCTAGGCTAAAACTAATCTACAAAGCTTTCGCACCTCTCCACTCTGAACCCTCAGACCCAGTGAAAACAGAAGAGACAGCAGGTCAATGCTCCAAGAGACAGGATGCTGCTGACTCAAGAAGCAACGATGCTTACTCAGGTGAGAGTCTGGTGCTTACTCAGGTGAGAGTCTGGAGCAGCGACAGTCTACTCAGCTCAAGAAGCGAACACGAGCAATGAGTGGGGTGTTTGAAGCGCGTCTCCTGTGACTGATGTAAAACAGTGCAGAAGTGGGAGCCGACTGACTGCTGCACCAGACACAAGTCACTGCCAAACTGACAGAGCTAGAGAGGCACACAGCCTTGCCACAGTCCCCGTGCAGAACCCTGGGGAAGCAGCATAAAAGCTGACAGGGCAGGTTAAAACAGATGGTGCAACTGCTTTTTTACCCTTTTTCTTTCTTTATTATTATTTTTTAGATTTTCTTATTTATTTGAAAGTCAAAGCTACACACACACAGAGATCTTCCATCCGCCGGCTTACTCCCCAGATGGCCGCAATGGCCAGGGCTGGGCCAGGAAGCCAGGAGCCAAGAGTTTCATCTGGGTCTCCCACGTGGGTGGCAGGGGCCCAAGCACTTGAATAATCTTCTGATGCTTTTCCCAGGTGCATCAGCAGGGAGCTGGATAGGAAGTGGAGCAGCTGGGACTTGATCAAGTGCCTATATGGGAATGCCAGTGTTGCAGGCAGCAACTTTACCTGTTATGCCAGGATGCCATATTGGACTTTTAATTAAGATGGGAAGCAAAACCAGCGGGAATGTGTATTTTGGGAAATTCCTAATGTCCTTTTATTTCTGAATGTGGAAGAAAGGAAAAGGGGGAAAGACTTCATTTGAAATTTGCTGGAATGGAAAAACTGAGATTTGAGCCTTTGAAAAACAGAAAAAAATGCTCATGTCCAAGGATCAGAACATGCGGCTGGGCCAAGACAGCAGCAGCCCAGCAGTGCTCGGATCTGGCTGTGGGGCAGCAATGGGAAGCCGCCCTCCAGACACAGCCCTGAGAATTCTGACGACCCAAGGACGAGTCTCCATACCAGAGGTCTTGGGCTGAACTGTAAATCAGTCTCTTACAGCAGGAGGCTGGGCATCATGCAACCTACACCCGAAGTGCACTGCTGCTTTCCTAACTGCGGCTAAGCATCATCTGGAAAGAACCAGAAATCACTGCTTTATGTAGCACACAAATAGTTCAGTTTCTACGGAAAAAAAAATTCTGGCTACGTTCCTTGGTTTGTATACTGCGGAACTGATGTTAAAACATGGACATATCAATGGCATTTTGTGTTGAAATTTTTTCTTCTTGTTCTATTGGCCAATAGGCAGCATGCATTTTCTTAGCAACAAGCTGCTGCAGGGTTGCTGCCCCCAGAAACACCAAAGGGACACTTGCTGGGCTTAAAATAAGAGAGCCAGGGAGGGGTGGCTATGCAGACTTTCAAACAAAAATGTCCTTACACACAATGCCACTGAGAGTCGGCTAAGGTGATCATGAAAGGAAAGTGGCTCAGAACCATTTACACACAGAAATGCACTCTTCGCTTCCCCCGGGTTTACTAAGTAAAGAGAAGCTCCAGCGCGGGAGAGACGTGTTCGGCTTGAGCCCCCCGAGCTCCAGAGAGGCAGGGCGAGGGCGCGATGGGAGCACCACGCTGGCTCCCAACCCCCACCATTCATTTTACAGGACTCATCTTGACAAATTAGACCAGGAACTATCATTTCCTCTCACCGAAATCCTTCCTGTTCACTCTGGCCTATGACTAACTCCTTACTGCAAGTCATTTTTCTCTTTCCCATTATAGCATCCTTCCAGAATCTGCTTGTCTGAATGTCAAATTAAGCCAGAAAATTAGTTTTCTGACCAGAATGTCTTCTTGTTTGTATCTGCAGCTCTATGGGTTCATATGGAAACAACCTACTGAGCTCTGCTGTGCTAGAGCGGGTATGACAGGTGAGCACTTGCACAGGGCAGCTCCGAACGGGCCACCGGCTGCCCACAGTGTTAGCATCCACATTTAATCCAGCTCATGCTGCCCCCCTGGAGCTGTGTACTTGTGGTGTCTGAGCTTGTCCTGGGCTCGAAGATCCATGGTGGTTGGTGGGTCTAAACTAAGCGTGTCTCTCGCCATCCAGGACCAGCACCGTAAAGCTCAGAGACTCAGGCTAGGCTATGAAGCAGGGGGCTATCAGAGTGCAAGGGCCATCTCCGGCTCAGCCACTTCACAGGCCTGTAACACATGGCACTCTGCACAGGACGGCGACTGAAGTTATCTGCCAGGTATGAGGTGGGCTAGTTACAGGGCACAGAGTGCCACCTGCTGTGGCCTGTGCAGAGAGGTGTGGGGGTGGGGAGGGGCTTGGGAGAGCTTCAGGAGGAGGGAGGCAAAGACAGGAGTGGGCAGGCCACCCCCATGCATCCCGCTGCAGTCAGTTCAGGGAGGGGCACCCTTGGCAGCAAAGTGCGACCAACTTAAAGGGGACTCTGCGGTTCGTAGTCTGTTTCTCGCGTGAACACGGAGGCAGGGACACTGGCCGTGTTCCTAGGAACACCACCCAGTGTCTGTGGGAAGACTGGCCAGGAGTAAATGGCCATGCCTTGTAGTGACAACGTCAGTACCTGGTTTTGCAGTTTTGGTCTTAATCTATTATAATCAGTGGCCTTCTGCTGTTGGATGACAGACTTACTTCCGTCTAAAATGGGACTTGGTGCACACGCATACTCACACACACATGCACACAAAGAAAGGGGAAATACGCAGGAATTTAGAGTTATTTTTCCTAGATCTTCCTTAGCTACTCAAACTGGCAGTGTGAACAATTAGTTTTATAAACAGAGATGTTCATCAGGCTATGAACGGTTAGTATCAGGCTGTCCCCCCACCCAATATTTAAACACTGCTTATGGCACACGGAGGAAAGAGCTGACAGAAGCCCTTGGCCAATAAAAGGGAAATTTTAGAAAGTTCGGCTTATTTACATGCTTGCTTTGTTAGTCAACTAGCAGGGCTGCTCTGCGGCAAGACAAGTGTGATGAACACCTCCGGAAGCTTCTGGCAGTTGGCGGCTCCGATGTTGTGCCGAGCCCGCGGCCCCAGGACAGAGGGGGAGGCAGGCCCAGCGGTAAGACCTGTGCAACACATTAGCAGCTCAGCATTTATTCTTCTTAAACCAGAGTCTGTAACTTTAGCTAAGTGCCAGTGTGCCGCGGCCATTTCCGAGAGGAAAAGCCGTTTGTCTAACATCATACATTTCAGAATTAACTGCACCTGACATGAGATCTGCTGAATCTAAACGTATATACATGCCCAGAAAGATGGAGACCGTTCACTCCAGTCTGAACACAAATACCACGAAAAGAAGAGGGAAATCACGAGAGGAAATGTAAAAGAACAAGCATAATGGCACTGTGGTGGGAGGCTTAAACATAGAGGTTTTCAAACACTTCTTCAGATTAAACAACCTGGGCCGCACCCTGTACCTTCTAACTCTGACTACACAGCTGCACTGCTGGAGTCTGGCAACACGCAAAGAAGAGGATCCACATGCCCACTGCCCACCCACAGCCCCTGCTTTCCAAGGCGAAGCAGGAAGGAAAGCCCCCCTGAGCCAGGAAGTGGGGGCCACCACTGTGCCAGTGCACAGGTGCTCCTGAGGCGACAGGACAGCAGGGCCCGGGTGCAGTGGGTGGAGGAACCATTTCACAGGCAGGAAATGGAATCAGCCGTTCCGGATGCTCTCTGGGGTTCTGTGTGTGCACCTCTGGGCTACCCCTCATGAGCTGCCAATGTCATTCACCAAGGTGGAGATGGAGAAAAGCGACTGTCCCTTTTCAACAATCTTGGGAAAGCAATGCTAGGAAGAATTCCCCACAGCATTTTGGCTTTACCTCTTCCCAGCTATCGGCTACACAACAGCTGCACGTTTTTTACAGAGACTTGCTGGAGAGACGCTGACGGAAGGAGCCGTGACCCAGAGAGGCAGAAAGAAGCAAAAGACAGAGAGAGAAGGTGGGTCAGAGGAAGCACGTCAGTGGTGGGCATGAGAGGGAGGAAGGAAAGAAGGACGGCAAAAGGCCATGGCTCGAAAACTACAGGGGACTTGCATACGGATGTCCCGGAAGCAGCAGAGCGAATACACGCCCCAGGCAGCCATCCTGTGTCTATTTAACTGGGGCAGACTCAGAACCAAATGAGGGTAGATTAGAAGTCTTCCTAGGTTACAATGTACAGATCAACAAAATACAAACACAAAGACCAGAGACAGGAAAGAAGGAGGCAAACTGGCTGAACTGTCTTCTAAAGGGAGGTAGGGAGCTGGCACTGTGGCGTAGTGAGCTAAGCTGCCACGTATGGGCACTGGCTGCAGTCCTGGCTGCTCCACTTCCAATCCAGCTCCCTAATACACCTGGGGAGGCAGCAGAAGATGGCCCCTGTGCTTGGGACCCTGCCACCCACGTGGGGGACCCCCAGCAGATTTCCAGGATCCTGGCTTCAGCTTGGCCCAGACCCAGCCATTGTAGCTCTTGAGTGAACCACTGGATGGAGGATCTCTCTCCTTTTAGCACTATAATTCTGCCCTTCAAATAAAAAAATCTTAAAAAAATACAGGGAAGTAGAGTCATATTTGCATTAAATTAAAAGTAAAAGAAAGGAGTCAGCACTGTGGTATAGTATGCTAAGCATCTGCCTCAGGCGCCGGCATCCCATATGGGCAACGGTTCAAGTTCTGGCTGCTGCACTTCAAGTCAGCTCTCTGCTGATGGCCCGAGAGAGCAGCAGAGGATGGTTCAAGTGCTTAGGCCCCTGCACCCAAGTGGGAGACCCGGAAGACTCTCCTGGCTTCAGATCAGCCCAGCTCCGGCCATTGTGGGCATTTGGGGAGTGAACCAGTGGATGGAAGACCTCTCTGTCTCTCCCTCTCTCTGCCTATAACTTTACATCTCAAGTTAAATAAATAAATTTTAAAAAAAAGTAAATGAAAAACAAAAAAACAAAAATCAACTTTATGAAAGTCTGGTTTGTTTCCTGTGACCAAGTTCACACAAACATAATATAATTAAGTTGAATCAACTCAACATATTTAATTTCTCAGAGAATAAGGGTGTAGATGTTAAGGAAACACTGAGGGAAAAAAGGGAAAAGAAAAACCAGGGGACTCGGTTAGGTGGAGGGGAATGGAAACATGAGGGCACTTCAAAGTTCTTAGAAAAGGGAATTAAAAAAATTCCCTTTTCTAAAAGTTTTGAAATTCATGCAGCTTTTTCATAATAATGCATTTCATGGACCTTCTGAAGACCTTCCTTAGGAGATCATAAATTCCTGTTCAACAGAAACTTATTAAGGGACCAGCATTGTGTCATAGTGGGTAAGGCTGCTGCCTGTGCAGCCTGTGGCACTGACATCCCATACGGGTGCTGTTTCAAGTCCTAGCTGCTCCACTTCCAATCCAGCTCCTCACTAATGTGCGTGGGAAAGCAGCAGAAGATGGCCCAAGTGCTCGGGCCCTTGCACCCACATGAGAGACCTGGAAGAAGCTCCTGGCTCCTGGCTTTGTACTGGCCCAGCTCTGGCCATTTTGGCCATTTGGGGAGTGAACCAGCGAACGGAAGATCCCTCTCTCTCTGTCTCTCCTTCTCTCTCTATAACTCTTCCTTTAAAATAAATAAATAAATTCTTAAAAAAGGGAAAATGTCACTGAAGTATTTCATTAAAAAAAAAACTTACCATTTTTTAAAACAAAACCATTAAACAGTACCATAAGAATTTTAGCACCTCTCAGAGGTTTATATTTAGATGTACCTGGGCTTAGCTAGGGAACAGCTGGTGGAGAAACAGCTAGTGCCCGCATTCAGGCTGTGGCAGGCTCCCGAGATGTGTAGGACAAGGCTGCTAAGAGTTCCCTGGCTCCCACAGAGGAGCAGGCCAACAGGCAAACCATGTGAGGGCAGCGGCAAGCCGGGCCAGGGCCGCTGGGAGAGCACTGCTTACAGCTGATGCTGTTTAGCCAAAGGGAGAAAGCAAAGAAGTAACCCACGATTCTGAGCTGCACCCACTGTAAAATACCACACTAGACTGTGTGCACACCACACAGAAGTCAATTTGCCCGTGCCCTGAGTGAGGCAGGAGTCACTGAACAGCTAAAATGTTTCTGTGCAGGGATAATACACCCCCAAAACCCTGGGATGCAATCCTGTCACCCTGTCGACTCCAGTCCTCCTCTTAACCTTCTCAGCTGCAACTCCAGCAAACAACGATGGGCCTGTGGTTTCATCCCAGTGAGAAGAAAGGTGAACTCTGTGAAAACACAGAACGCTTCTATCGTTGGCTCTGTCGTCTCCCAGAACAAAGTCAGTAAACACAGCAGTAGGTCATCACTGGCCATCTTATATATGGGCCTTCTGAACGCTACAAGACCATTACTGGATTAAGAATCAGAGGACTTGCTGCTAAAACTCACTGTACTACTCTGGACAATAATTATCATGGATAATCTTCAGGTCTGAGTTTGAGCAGTGACAATGACTATGACTGCAACAAGAATGAACATCCACCTGTTTCCCATGCAGTAACAAATCTACTCTCTAGATAACCCCATGAGGTACGGTTACCACCTTTACAGATGCAGAGAACGAGGCCTAGAGAGACTTAGGAGCCTGCCCAAGATGAAAGAGCTCGTGAGTGCCTTTAAAATGAGGTGGGATCGAATGATTAACAAAGTCCATGCAACTGGAATGTCCTCTGTGGTTCCACTTGAGAGGAAAACGAACAAGTGTCAAAACTGCTTATAGGGTTTTTTAAGATGTTATTCATCTCAGAATTACACTAACGTTAAGAAATTTGATGCTAACTTAAGAATTACTTCTTGGCCAGTGCTGTGGTGCAGTGGGTTAATGCCCTGGCCTGAGGTGCCGGCATCCCATACGAATGCTGGTTCGAGACCCGGCTGCTCCTCTTCCGATCCAGCTCTCTGCTATGGCCAGGGAAAGCAGTAGAAGATGGCCCAAGTCCTTGGGCCCCTGCAACCTCATGGGAGACCTTGAAGAAGCTCCTGGCTCCTGGCTTCGGATTGGTGCAGCTCCAGCCATTGCGGCCAATTGGGGAGTGAACCATCGGATGGAAGATCTCTCTCTCTCTCTCTCTCTCTCTCTCTCTCTGCCTCTCCTCTCTCTGTGTAACTCTTTCAAAAAAATAAATAAATCTTAAAAAAAAAAGAATTTACTTCTTAACTTTTTTTGGATGGCGACAGAAAGGTAGATTGTTTGTTGCTCCTCCCTAACCGGCCCCCCACCCCCGTCACAGCATTTCATTGACTGTTTATCAAGCTCTGTGCAGGAGACAGCTTCAGAAGTTTACTTGGAATAGTACAGTGAAATGAAGGCAGATCTGGATGTGCACTTCGGACATAGTTTATAAAGCAAACTTTGCTTTAAATGACCTTTCCAAGCACATGGAAAGCCTCTATTAAGAAAGTTAGCAGTGAGAAACTCCACTAAAGTTCACGTGGTCACTAGGAAGGACGGCATCACTTGTGGTGGCACACACCACCCACGGCCAGCTTCCATCCTGCGCACACACCCAAGCACTGGCCTCTGAGACGGGCAGTCTGTCGGGCAACCCCCTCTAATGGCTTATCACGCATGCAATGTGTGCTCGTAGGTCAGGCTGTGTGTTCAGTGTTGTGTCAAGATCCAAACCACAATGACGAAATGTTAGAAACACCCATTTGGAAAGATAAGCACACACAGGATCCAATTAAGAATTAAAGAATGAGCTCTTCTAAATCAAAATGTTGTACATGGAACGCTCCAATATGCAGGTGCTCAAAACCACCTCGATTCCAAAAGTGACCTAAGGAATTCTACAGCACAGGGTAGGGAATGGCTTTAAAAAAAAAAAAAAAAAAAGGAGGTAAATCCAGGTTTCATGGACTACTATAAGGACAAATATTTTTCAAAGAAAGGTAACATCAAGCTGCCTTCATTAAAATAGAATCAGAGAGGCGGGCATTGCGTCATAGTGGGTGAAGCCGCTGTTTGTGATGCCTGGATCCCATACTGGAGTGCTGGTTAAAGTCCTGGCTACTTCACGTCCGGTCCACATTTCTGCTAATGATAGCCCAGGTACTTAGGTTCCTGCCACCCTCATGGGAAATGCATACGGAATTCCTGGTGCTTGGCTTTAGCCTGGCCCAGCCCTGGCCATTGCAGGCACTGGGGGAGTGAACTAGTCGACACAAGATGTCTCTCTCTCTCTCTCTCTCTCTCTCTCTCTCTCTCTGTCTTTCCCACTGTTGCTCTGCCTTTCAAATAAATATATAAACTTTAAAAAATGTATTTACAAATAGCCATATTTGTGATAATTATGGATGAACTACAGAAACATAACAAGTTGTAGCAGATTACATATAGTACAACTGTGGTGACTGTATATCTGCCCAGGATGTTCCTGACCCACACCTGTTTTCTGGAGTAGTAATTAATAGCACCCCTTTACATGCCCAAAGTATCTTAGCTTAGATGACAAATTACAAAATCATGCGAAAAATGATACATTTCTATAAGTCTAAGAACCAAATAAAACTAAAGTCATGTACTGTACAAATGTCAATAATAAAATTCCTTCCAAGAAAAAGACACAGGGAGGGTGTCTGGAGGAGCAGGACCTCATCTGTGACACCTGCATCCTATATCAGAGGGCCTGGATTCAAATTCTGTGCCTGCTCCGGATTCCAGCTTCCTGGAATATCCCAGGAGGCAGCGGGTGATGGCTCAAGCACTGGCGTCCTTGTCACTCACTTGGGGGGTCCAGGTTGAAGTTTCTGGCTCCTGCCTTGGCCCTGGCCCAGCCCTGCTGTTGCAGAAATTTGGGGAATGAACCAAATAGATAGGTTTCTGTCTGCCTGTCTCTCAAATAAGTAAAATACATAAACAAACAAACAAAAGGAAACAAGAAAAACCCCTATGGAAACGTAAAAGATCGAAAAATAATAAAAAATAAGAAGACTGCAAGGGTGCTTGCAGCAGGGGGCAGCCCAGTGCTCGGGCGGGAAGGGAGAGGCGCGGGTCACTCTGTGTTCCCACGCTGGACGGCGGGCTCATGCGTCACATGGCCGTTACTCTCCACAATGGGCATGTCACATGTTCTCTGTGTGCGTGTGTGCGCGAGTACACACAGGCACATCCCACTGGCAGGAGTTAGAGTGGGAAAATGTTAGGTAGGTGAGGAATGTGAAGGATCTCACCCTTAATGCAAAGGGCTTCAACCAGCTCTGGGGCCAACGCCGACGCAAATGGCCAGGTGGCCAGTTTATGGTGACCACATGTCTGTGGCCAGTTTCTGGAGAATGGTGAAGATAAACTACTCCCCTGATGTGTCCCGAGATAAAGCTCTTTGCTCAATCTGTGGAAAATCTTCTGATGCTTTCTATGCATAAACCCTACTACCCGACTGTAGTGGAGCTGTTTCCCTTCCTGGATAGCGGGAGTTTCTGCCTCTCTGTTCTCTCAATAAAACGTGCTAAAATCACCTTCTCGTTTGTTCATCAGCCTCATACTTAGTCATGGACAGGACAAGTTCCTGGGGTTCAGATCAGCTGCAACACCATAATTACCATTTCAAAAATATATAAATAAAAGCAGTAAAATGATGAAAAGAGGCAAGGTACCACCCAGGATTCCGAGGGGGTGGAACGAATGGTCCTGAGATTCATTGGCAGTTCAGCATCTATTCAACAGGTCAGTGGAAAGGACTTTCTGGCAGCCACCTGTAATACTGCAGCAAAAGTAATGCAAATAAACAAAACAAACAAACAAAAAACAACAACAACAAAAACAAACAAACAAAGAAAAAAACTAAAAAAACCCCAGCTAGCTTGGTGACAAAGGAGAGCTGGCTGCCTCATAGGTTTGAATGATTAAAATTTGATGTAAGACACTGGACGAGGAAAAAGCAGTTGACAAGTAAGTAACAAATAAATAATCCCAAGAACGTAGTAAAGGAAGCAGCAGATAGAGAAGACACGTGAAGACTGAAGTAACTGCACACGACCCAGAGTTAACAGAACACAAATCCTTGTATCAGAAAGAAGGCACAGGCGTGCCGACGGTGCCCCGGCGCTAACTGGCGTCTGAATGTGTGCACACAGAAGTACTTCAGGGAGTACCTGCTGTGGCAAGCACTCAACAGAACCAGGCACAGTGAGGCCAATCTGTCAGCCTCTTAAAACGAAAGATCTCACTGAACAGAATCATTCCAAAACCGCCAACCAGCAGCTGTGTTCCTGGAGTACGGCGAGGGCGCCGACTGAACCTATCCGAGCAGTCGGTCACTTTACTGAGCAGGTGGCTGCATGCATTCGAGTATCTTTAGGAAATGGGCTCTCACGCTTTGGTGAGACTCCAGTTAGATTGCTATGTACATCAGATCTGTCTTCCTCGGAGGACAAGGGCTGTTACTAACAAAGAGAGTACCTGGAATACTCGCAGGGGAAATTGGGCCAGATCGCGACTGGTTACTCCCAACAGGAGAGCCCACAGGCGAAGGCGACGGGCCCCCGGGGATGCTGGAGAGGTGGGGGGACGCGTGCGGAGAGAAAGGTGACTGGGCCGGGTTGCTCTGGTCCCCTTGGCTGCTCGTGGACCCCGAGGCACTGACCGCTGAGCTCAGGGTTGCTTCCGTTCCCGTGGGGAGGTCATCGATGGAGCCAGACAGGTCCTGAGAGAGAACGAAAGGAAATGCAGTTACCGAGAGAGAAACATTCGGGCGAGACCTCACTGAGAGATGACCTAACAAGCCTGGGGACGCCCCCCCCCCAGGTGAAGGTCCTCTGGGTAACATTCAAACTCAGAGGCTGGTCACTGTTAATGAGCTCGCTCACCGGTTGACCCTGGGTTCCAGGCTGACTCCTCAAAAAGAAGTTGAGCCGGACGGGTTCTCGCTCATCGGCGCCTACTCAAGGCGCCCCGAGCAGGAGAGCGGCCCCCGGGACTCGCCGCAGTCCTCGGGCCTGGGCCCCGTCCGTCCTCAAGACTCCAGCCATGGAGGAGTCCAGGGCGCTCTCACGGGACAGCAGGTAACTTGTTACCACACTTATTATTTATTGGTGGGGAGGAATTCTTACATTTTTAAAGTAACTCCAAAGTGCCATCATAATAAAACAGTATTTTCTATGATACTGTGAAAATAAACCCCTTTGGGTGCAACGTTATGCGGGCAAAAGAGTCCTACCACTCTACTTTTTATAACAACAGCATGCTGTTCACCGTCACCCCACTTGGTCGTGACGTCCCTGAGGAGCAAACCGAAGCCCGGGAGCCACAGGCACAGGGGAAGGGGACAGCACTGAGCACCAGACGACCTGCAGCTGCTGAAGACGACAACGGCAAGATGAGGTCTGAGACTTTATTTTGGTGGTTCCTGCTGTGCCCTTGACCGAGGCTGGGGCGCACAGAACCAGGACGTGAGGCCCGAGCTCACCACGCCTGCAGAACCCAGCTGGACCGAAGGCTGGCTATCTGATCCACCTTAAAAGCGGAGTCCCCATATTGAAGGCATTTGTCCCGGTCATCCAGGACCAAATACTGGACATGGAATCCGAAACACCTGACTATGCTCCCATCTTACAGCCCAACAGACGTCCTCCAGGCAGCGAGTTCCGATGCGGTTCGAGTGTACCTCACTGCTGACTACTGGGACTTCTGGAAGTAGATGGTAGATGAAGAGTTTCACAAACTCGAAAGCAATCTCCACCAGCAAGGACACAACGGGCACAGAAGAGCAGAGCTGGCCAGAGCTCTTCACACACAGACTCAGGATGCAGAGCCGCGCCCCCCTGCTCGGGGATCTGATCACCTGTTACAGGCTTTCATGATAAACAGCAAACTTGTCAATGACTAAAAGCCATAGTGGGAAGAGGGTAGGTAGAAAACACCAGCCCTAGAAAAAGTGTCATCAAACCTTCAAAATAAAACGGGCTAAACTGAATCAGATTTTCAGAAATCAGTGACAAAATAGAGACATTTCTGCTCAGGGCATGTGAGATGCATGAATTTGTAGCATTCAGCTGGTAAACCTTCGTATTTGGCCTGAGTATTGATGCAACAGCAGTTCCATTCAGACCACTGCACTGAACACAGTTTCTGGGAAGGCAGAGGCAGAGAAGGGCCACCTAAGCAAGCTGAGCAGTCCTGCAGAAAGCAGTCACGCTTCAGCAATCAAGGTAATTACGGGTCTTCCTCAAACAGAACCCGAGGTGCACAGCTGTGCGCCCCTGCACGCACACCAACAAGCTGCAAGGGAGGATGATCCCCGGCCGCTCTCCACAGCCCAGGCTGGGTGCCGGCCTCTGGATGCACACGACCTGGGCTCGGGGAGGGGTGGAGGGCATGGCGGGAGAGGCAGCGGGTCAGACCACTTTGTCAGTGTTTGCTTCCGCGGCCTTTCCTTCCCAGCCAGGTGTAAGCAGGTCACAGCATGCGGCGTGTGAGCGCAGGGGGTTCCTCAGCACGACGCAGTGCAAGCGCGGGCCTGGCGCGAAACACGGATCCCGCGCGTGCTCCACCTCAGCTCTATGGTCCACGACTGTGACACATGGAAAATGTGAAATTCCAATTACTATGCCCACATGTTTCAGGGAGACGCAGCCACATTCATTCCTTTAGGTCCTGCCCCTGGCAGCTCGGGGCCACGGAGGACAGCGTGTCCCCCACGTGGCCCACAAAGCTGGAAATATTCACTACGTGGCTCTTATGGGAAAAGTCTGCTAAGAACTGAATTTAAAGAGCCAAGCATACTGTTATTGTTCCTACTGGTTTGCCTCTTCTTTGGGGGAAAATAGGCATTAACACAGGCCTCTGCACAGACCTTACCGTAAGGCATGACCCGCACAATGCATACCAAGAACACGAACTTATCCCATTACTGCACCCACATGGAAAACACTGAGAACGGATGTCATTCGATTCTTTTAGAAGGTACCATGAGGCTCTCAGGGAACCCTTGTAAGGTCGACGGTGGCCTCCAAGGGGGTGATATGCTTATATAATACCTAATAAATGGGGCAAGGGTCAAATAGGCAAGAATCAGCTGGGAGGAAATATACTTTTCATGATTTTTTAGAGAGAAAAAGTAATGGCTGGCAACTAGATATTTACCCACTCTCTGTTATACTGTGTATGGACTTAAACACAGAAAAGACAGCATAGATTCAACTTTTAAATATCATCAATCACAGTTAAATAACTTTATGCAAATATTTCTTCATAAAAAACCAAAATGTTACTCTGAAATTTTTATAATCCTCCGCACGTCCTACCCCAGCCTCCCTAAAAATTCCACAAAAAGGCAGAAAAAGCAACCAGGCTGCGCGGGAAGAGAGCTTCCTTCAAGCTGCAAAGGCGTCAGAAACGTTTCCGCTCTTCAACAGACTTACGAAGGAAACACCGAGAGTAAAATACAAAAAGGGAGGCTTTCTTTGTGTACACAAGTCATCAGAATGCCAGTGCTGGCGAGTCCTTGGTGTAACAGAAGAGTAATAAAAAGATATGATTTTTATATTGCAGTTAGGCACACATGTAACTGTTACATGGAAATGACACAGAAACGGCCCCGCCCTGCAGGTTCGTGATGCGTCCACCTGCAGAGAGCTCTGAAGCCTGCCAATCCACGCGGCTCCACAGCCAGTTAACCAAGCAGCTCTGTAACTAACACTTCTCCGGAGGACACTTTCATCAGCAGGGCACCAACTTTCTGATTCTTTCGTAAGTGCCACCAGATCTGCGAGGCCAGTGAGGAACGCAGACCTCACTGCCTCGCGTTCCCACCAAGACCTCTGCCAGCCACAGCGCCTGTCTGTCCTGCTGGAAGCGGGCAGGCGAGGTGACGGCCAGAGGCCTCTGCTGAGGGTCCGGAGGCCGCTGCCCCACAGCATTCCTTGCGTTTGTCCTTTCTCCATGGAGCCCCTGGGGAGGCAATGACTTTGCTGGCTCATGCACTGTAAAATCACGACTTTGTCACAGCATTTGATTTGGTGAAATACTGCTATGAAATTCAGTGTTCAATGTCTGATATCACTCACAATTTGGAATATTTCCACACAACACCTACTATCCGTGGTTACTTTATTAAAAAAAAAAAAAAAAAAAGATCACTGCCTTCAAAACCAAACCAAACCCTGAAGATCTTTTCCCTTGAGGCTTACCAAAAGCAAAGTTCCCTGAGAAGGCGTTCCCTCTGCTGCTGCTTGTCCCCCCCCCCCCCCCCGCCCCGGGAAAGTCTTCATTCCAACCCACCAGCAAGTACAAGAGGTGTCACTGTGCCCAGAACGAAATGCCACAGACTCTGACAAGAGAAACATGAAGTGCCACACAGCACAAATCTGCTCCTGACTCAGGGTGTTGCGGAAGGGCTGGGGAGGGCGGTGACAGAGGCAGGCACAGAGGACGTGCCCCAGGAAGGCACACAGAATTCAAAGATCCACATATAAATAAAGCAGACACGTGGCCTTAAGCCTACACACTCTCACATCTGCGTATTGCGTAGGAGTCCCCCTTTGCCTTCATACATTATCACTCCATCAAGCATCGCTGGTGCTGATGGCACTCAATTTAGCATAAGTTAACTCACTAAAGCATAAATTCAGTCAATACTGGTGATGTTTTACTGTCTGAAAGAACTGGGAATAAGTTAGGAAAGCTTACTCCTATGCTTAATTTTAAATAAGTGGATTTTTAAAACAGCAAATGAATTCAAAATACTCTCTGCTATGGTTCTCAAAAACAATTAGCCAGTGGCACTGTACACATTTGGGCATCGCTTGCTCAGAAGGGCCCCAGGGGAGCATGAAGATAAACACTGAATTAGAAATGGAGACGATATTTCAATCAATGACACCGGACCAGGTCTCTCGCTTAAGGATTTTAATAGGATACAGTTAATGATTTCTCACTGTGACTCCCCATGGGGTTAAAGCACAGGTTAAAATGCCAGTTCAGGCCGGCGCCGTGGCTCAATAGGCTAATCCTCCACCTTGCGGCGCCGGCACACCGGGTTCTAGTCCCGGTTGGGGCGCCGGATTCTGTCCCGGTTGCCCCTCTTCCAGGCCAGCTCTCTGCTATGGCCAGGGAGTGCAGTGGAGGATGGCCCAGGTGCTTGGGCCCTGCACCCCATGGGAGACCAGGAAAAGCACCTGGCTCCTGGCTCCTGCCAGGATCAGCGCGGTGCGCCGGCTGCAGCGGCGGCCATTGGAGGGTGAACCAACGGCAAAGGAAGACCTTTCTCTCTCTGTCTCTCTCTCTCACTGTCCACTCTGCCTGTAAAAAAAAAAAAAAAAAAAAAAAAAAAATGCCAGTTCAATGGCCTTCAAAAAAGTCTCTTAGTAATCTTCAAAAGCAGAATATAACACATGAAATATAAGCATGTACTTTTTCTGAATTCTCTCTTTAACTTGACCTAATTTTCTCAGGGGCAGTGACTCCTTGTGCAGGTGTGTTATTAATGTTAGTATTAGTATTAGTTTTAGCTTTAGTATTAGTGTCAGTATCAGGAGGAGGGATCTGCTGTCACTGGTCAATGTCACCACATGTATAAGCTCTGCAGTGAAATCTGGCTGAAACAACACACAAAGCAAACCTGCACATGCAAATATTTCTAAATATTTGCCATAACCGCTCCATTGAAAACCATCTGACCTAGCTATTAAAATTTAGCAATGAATTCTCAGCCCTCTGTTACCAATTAACATCCCAGAGGTCAAATATTGAGCCTCATTAAAGTCTTAGTTCTTTAGACACACACCGTAAAATTACCCATACCTTCCAACCTTACTTGGGAATTATCATCCTGGACATGGGATGCAAATACACGTTGAAACTGGTATCAGACTTGAGCCAGTCATTTGACTCTCTCTCCCTCTTACACATGCGTGCACACACACACACACACAGAGAAAACCACACAATGACTGTTTAACTTCCATGATGTTTGCAAGCCTCTTTTCAGCCCATGTTGCAATCTGTTTTTCAAGATACCCAATGAAGTTCCTGCTGCTCTCATTTGTCTATACAACAAACAAATTAAAAGCTCAGATTTCCTGTCCAAAGGAGGGAAAAAATAAAAGCAAAGGCACCAGGAAGACAGGCGTATGAAGAAAATCCTTTCAAAGAATGATTTTTAGCCTTTAAAGCATCCTCTAAGTTATACTCATTTATGTCTTAGTTTTTACTTAAATATAAATATTTTATTTAAATATAAATATTTATATCCTCATTATTTGTGACAAAATATACAAGGAACAGCCTTCAGATGTATGAGGTCAACTGGACAAAATGACAAAGCCATACCGAAAGCCAAGGACAACACAAGAAGAATCAATTGAATCAAAGTAGCCAAGAACACTCTTTGGAGAAATGATTTTCACCTTATTCATTTCCATTCTTTCTCAGCAAAAACTCCATTAAGGCCATTACTCGTTTTAAGGAGACATTCATAGGACAATCAGGTAGCCTGACAGCTTACAAAAGCAGGACTCACAGGTAAATACACTGTCATAGGTAAATATTATCATATTCCTTTGGCTTCTTTAAAAATCAGTGCCTAAATTAAGGGCTCTCTTCAAAGGTCCTGGGGTTAAAACTCCCGATATAAAATGTTCTTCCTTTCTAAAGTTAGAAGTGGTAAACAATCAAATATGAAATATGCATCATACAAGGAAATTTTTTCCACTGCACAGGCCTCAGGGGCTTCCTAAAATATTCTCAGTTTTTGAACTCTGCCTGAGACGGTCTCTTCTTCCACTGTTCCCAATAGTCTTGAGAAGTTATGAGGATTACAAAGAACCATAAATAGACCTTGTAACATAATACAAAGTCCTGAACTTAAAATAATTAGGTAAGAAAATGCATTGATAAATTTGCTTTGATTATATGGAATTAACCTTCAACTGCAAATAACACTGACCTTCCTGGTTGGACTCCCAGGACTAGCCTTACAGATGATAATGATCCTCTCCAGGAGGAGTTTAGCAAGGCCTACTTTTACCAATGGTTTAGCGCCTCTAAGTGCCAGCAGCACTGCCCTGCACATTTCTTTAAGGAAACTACTCCAGCGGCAGCCCCTTTTCCTACCAGGTAGACAGTTTGCTCCTCATTTCACTAAGAGTTAAAATCTTCCTGATCTCAACTCAAGGTCCAAGTCAGTGCTGCACACTAGAAAAAGTCTCTGTATGAATGAAATGCTGGTCCTTTACTACTCCAATAGCAACATATTTTAAAACAAATTATAGCAAAACAAAGTGGAGGATATTGAACAACCTGGGGCAGAGCCCCCGTTGGGCACGCCCTACCAAAGGTCTGCAGCTGGAACTGTGGCCGGGGTGGGCAGATGGAGCAAATGCCAAGTGCCACATGTGGGTAACACCTCAGGTGTGAGGTGGTTTTAGAGGTGGACGTGTACACGTCATCAAATCTCCAAGAAGAGATGCACACAACCTAACAGATAAATGATGAAAAAGCACAGACAAGCTGACGAAGGCAGGGAGTGCCACTTCCCCAGGGTCTGGGGCAGGCCAGGAGGGAGGCTGGCCAGGGCAGCAAGAGCCATGGGAGGCAGCCCACTGGGGGAACAGCAGAGCTCAGAGCTTAGTAAACAGGTGAGAGCAGGCTCAGAGGCTCCGGGTGGCAGGCTGGGCATGACCTCCAGGGCCTGTACCAGGGAACACGGGCAACAGTGTTTAGGCATTACAGAGCCAACCAGCCTAAGAATGAGAAGAGCAAAGAAGGCAGAGCATATAAATAAGAACTCTTCAACTTCTGCAAGAAAAGAAACTCATATCCTTAAGTGCTTATGAACACAGACCACTTTAAGTAGGATTAAAATTCTGGTTCTGTTTGAGAATAAATTTGTAAATTAAAAAAACTTTTAGAATTATACAACATTAAACAAATAAGCAAACCATGGTGACAATAAACAAGTGCCTAAGTACCTGCAGTCCAGGTTAAATAGTAGTACGCTTTCCAGACTACTGCAATGACTTCACCAGTCTACAAACTCGCCCTACTCAGTCAAGTTCCATGTAAGACTCAATAGATAAAATGAATTGAAAATACCTATTTTAAACCTTAAAACAGCACAGCAGCATCTAAAAGGGGTTAGGAATCTCATGCCCATTTACCACATTATGTTCTCTAATTTGGCGTCGACTCCCAAGCATTTTGCTCTAAAGGGGAAAGGGCCCAGCGACGCTGAGGATGAGGGTCCGGGTTTATGGGCGGCTGCTCCACAAACATCAGGCCAGGTACAAACCCATAAATAGTAATGACCCATGTGCTTTGAAACTGAATTGACAAACTAACAAGATCTGTAAATATATAAGATTTAGACTTTGTCTACCAATTTCCGCTTTTATTGCTGAAAGCATACCATAAATTTTCAAACAGAAAAGCCAACAATATCAACTTTTACATCTCGCATAGTAAAAAACTTTACTATTTATCTTAGAAGTACAATGCTTAGCACGTAGAAATTCTGAAAACAAAACTTAAAATCAAAAAGGCATGGGCCCTCCAGAGACATTTATTTCTTTAGGAGTACAGCAATGAAATTCTTCAAAACAGTAAAAACTCCAGGAACACAAATAAATTAGCAACTTATAAAACACAGTAACAGAGAAACGCATAACTGACGAACTGTACTGAGTCTACACGGGATAAAGGGACGTTTTATTTGTGGCACAATGTTGAAGCTCGGTGATTTTGATATTTTCCCCATTCACTTGAAGCATCCGAACTATAAGAAGATACGTATTTGTTCTACATCCTTCGCCAGATTTTTAAAAACTCTGTACCGTTAAATGACTTAGACTTACATGTTAAGTCACAAACTTAGCACCAAGAGTTCCTGTATACCCTGCACCGGGCTCGGAACATCGTACACAACCATGCTGCACGCATTCCTACATCTGCGAAATTAACCTTCACACAACTCACGGGCTCAGCTACAGCCACAGATGGTGCCTCCCAGCTCTCCCTGCTGTCCTGCTCTGATGCAGGGACCTGCCACACTGCCCAGCCACAGCTCCCCAGGCCCCTCCACCTGGGACACTTTTGCAAACTTGGTTTTCACGACCTTGGCATGTCTGAAGGGTGCGCGTCAGGTATGTGGCAGAATGTCCTTCAATTTCCCATTCTCTCATGTTTTCTCACAATTTGACTGGGATTACAGGGTTTTGGGAAGAGTACCACAGATGTGCAGTCTTGTGCAGTTTTTTACATTCTGTCTAGGCAGCGAGAAGGACACCATCTCCCAGGTGGCAGTAGCTCCAACATCTAGTTGAGGTGGCATCTGCCAGGTTCCTCCATGGGGAAGGGACAATTTTCCCTGCCCACACTCTATTCATGAACAGTCACAAAGTCCACCCCTGGACAGACCCCAGACCATCTGTGGATGTCAGCTCTGCACAGGAGTATGTATTTGGGGAATACAGAGGAAACCATGCGAGCAGCCTTCTCCTGCAAGCTCTGACCTCCGGTGTGTGCACTTATCAATGCATTTTACCTGCAGCAATTACGACATGGGTACGCTCACGCTGATTTTCTATTTTCCTCGTTCCTTTTGAATTGAATTTTTGGAATTTGTAAGGAAGAGCTGCCCCTTCTCTATTTTCACATGGTCAAGACAAATATTTCTCTTCTACATAATTTTGTGTGTGTGCAACATAAGTTCATTTATAAGATGATAAGGCAACATTCTCATCAAACTAACAGTGATACTTCCAATTGAGATATCATGACTACAAAATATGAGAGAGGAAAAGACGCTTTATATTTTCTAAGTATTGCACACACAGCTGATGGGAATATAAGTTAGTGTCATCACCCAGGACAACAATTCATCAGCATCTTGTAAAGCTCAAGATGCGCTGACTTCCTGACCCAGAAATTCCACGACCAGGTTTACACTGTGGGCAAGCGCAGAAGGAGACACACGCAAGCACAGTAGCAGCACAGTAAAAACTGGGAGACAACCTAATCTTCCAACAATGTAAAATAAATAAATTGAGCTGCATCCATAAAATGAAGTACCACACAATAGTGAAAATGAAGGGGCTAAAAATGCTAATATGAATCCTACAATGCTGATGAAAACAAAACAGCAATGCAGTCTAGAAACAATGGGAGCGGGGAGTAGCACTGTGCATCCCAAGGGACACAGGCAAAGACAGAGGGTACAATAATCGCACGGCCCTCACCAGAACCCAACACGTTAGTATGGCACCCACAGCCCCGAGCCACCTGGTCTAACTCAAGTGCCCCCTGCACTGGTCACTGAGAAAGACCCACTTCCTCCAAGAGCCGTCCACATGCTCTTGGCAAGATCTTCCTGGACACCCCCAGCACAGGGCTGCAAGGCTTCTTCCTCTACGGCCCGCGTCACACAGGGCCAGGGTGTGGACTAATGAGCGGTTAGCGGTTAGCACTGTCCCCCTGCAAACTCTGCAGCCAGACCACATCTCCCGGACCCAGCTTTGCCACTTCTCGACTGTCTGGCCCTGGGCAAGGCATTGGATCCGCCTTGTATTTCACGTTCCTCATCTGTCAGAGGTGGGAAATAGCAGCACCTGCTGGAAAGAGCTAAGTGAGGCAGAAACGAGACACTTTAAGGAGAGCTGTTAGTGCAGAAGATTCAGGGAGGCAGACCCCACCACGGCTGCCGCAGGCAATGGCTACTGGACACAGGACTGAGTCTGCAGTGCCTGGGGATCGGTCTGGAAAGCAGTGACAGCAACAGCGATCAGCTGTCAGAGAAAGGGAGCAGTAAGCTGTGCGCCCCTCTCCCCTGGGTTTTCCAAATTCCAGCAGGTCTGGCAAAAAGCTCCACAGCCCAGTCAGCGCCGGGCTGAGGCAGAGGCACAAACCCAGTTTAGAGAGAGGGCTCTGGACAGCAGCCGCTGGAGAGGAGCACTCTGCTTAGAAGAGGTGAGGTGTGGGGCCGGCGCTGTGGCACAGCGGGTTAAAGCCCCAGCCTGAGGTGCCAGCATCCCATATGGGCACCGGCGCTAGTCCCGGCTGCTCCTCTTCCGATCCAGCTCTCTGCTGTGGCCTGGGAAAGCAGTGGGAGATGACCCAAGTCCTTGGGCCCTGCATCCATGTGAGAGACCCAGGGGAAGCACCTGGCTCCTGGCTGTTTGTGAGCAGATTCTCAATGATACTTTCCGCTCCATCAGTGAAGCCTGTAAGAATGTCCCAGCATGGAAAGCGTGTAGCAGAAGATGGAAAACACAACCATAATGACGCATGCTTTAAGAATCACGAAATACGACGAAACGAAATACTACCATAAACACGGCATCATGCCGAGGCAGAAAGGGTACTGGATGTGAGGGTCTGAAGCTTGGTGCTGCCACTGATCAGCTGTGGGCAAGACAACCCACTCATTTTGAGTGGTAAAATGGGGATCACAACACTCATTCTCTCCCTGGGTCAATACAATGAATAATCAAACAATGCGGCGATTGTCAAGGATATCAGTTTGAAGATGATATTATTTTCTAGTAGTAAATCACGTACCAGAAACAGAATTCAAATTGCTCTGGTTTTAAAGGACAGCTTGGGAATAGATTAACAATGAAATAAAAACTAAGATCATATCAATCCAAATTCCAATTTCCTTCCATAAGTGCCTATCTTCCTTTTTAACAATGCCCTCAAAAATCTACCGCCACTTGATTCCTTCAGCATTTAAAGATCTGAAGATCATTTAAAATTATCTCACTAAAAACAGAAAAGTATAGTTTAACAGCTTCAAAATAACAGAAGGCTGAAATTTTCATTTCAACCACTTTGTAAAGACTTCTCAATTCTTTAGAAAAAAAGTAGATAATTCAGAAATTTTTTAGATGATAAGCTTAACTAGATTACAGATGGGAATGTTTTAGGAAGACTGTTTTCATACTTGCAAATGGAATTCAACACATGCAGTACTTCCCCAATGTCACAGCTAAAAACACATATTTTTCTTACTTTCTGTTGCGATACACAGACTTGCTTGGATAAGAGGTTTCCAAAGTGAGTTGTTTTTCATTTTTGCAGAGGGGCAGCTGGTCACTTAACACCGCGAGTGCTAGCACTTGAGTACAATTTTCCATGATAATTTCCCCTAAGAGCATGTAACCATTTTATGACATTACTTCAAAACTACTTCTCCTAAGGCAGTCCTTACTCCTGGTTTCAGACAGGAACCTTCCCTACCAATAACGACCACAATGATGATGATGATAATGCAAATGCTGATATCCATGAGAGCGTGCATGAAGCCTCCCGGGCCAGCACGCGGCCCGCTCTGCCACAGGAGCACGAAAGCGCTGTGAATGTGCCACCGTCCTATCACGGTACCGCACAGTTTCAAAGAGCCTGCTCCTGGGCCCTGGGCACAACACAGCCACCTGTGCCACCCACTTCATGTTACCACGAGAGTGTCAGCAGCAGCATGGCCAGAATCAGGACTCCACGGGGAGCAAGAGCAAACCCACGCTCTGCTTGCACCAGGGTCTCTCTGAGCAAGGGGGAGACAGACTTCATTGGCCTGACTCATGCCGCTCCTCTCCTCTCCAGTAAAGCAGGAATTCCCGGGAACAACTGGTCTTGAACTCTGGCCAGGCATCTGTGAGTCCCTGGAAGGCACCACGCAGCCTCTGGCTGAGTCACTGCACCTCACTCTCCTCCCCTCCGGCGTGGAAACCTGCTTCTGGGGAATAGTCCTTTTAGTTTCCCTTTTAACATTTGCATCCTCTCCTGGGGGTGCTGTGTTTGCACTGAGACAGGCCCCGGGGCAGTCAGGGGTCCAGGCTGCTCTCTCCCTCGGAGGACTCTGCGCATGACACCTATCCTCTGCGTGCCGTGCAGGGTGGCAAGGGGACAGCCTCATGGTGTGGTGGGAGTTCAGGGAGTTGCTGCAGACAAATCAGCACCGAACCTGTTTGTGGCACAGAGCAAGCGCTTGTTAAATATTTGCCGCACTGTGGCTTGCAGACCTGGCAGTGCGTTCCTCCAGCAGGGCTGCCCGGGTGAGCGCGGCCGGAAGTGGCGCCCTGGTCCTGTCATTTCTTCACCTACTCCTGGGGAAACCATTTCCCTGAGCTTCAGTTTCATCAGCGCCAAAGTGAATGTGTGAGGATTAAACCCGAGTAGAATTCTGAGCACGAAATCCTGGACTTACAGTATGCTCAATAAACAGTACTATGTTATGTAAATGCACAAACACACACACACACACACAGTTCTGACACAGTTTGCCTTGCAGCTCTGCTTATCGTGTAAAATGTATTTTGAGTACAGGATGAAGAATTTTCAGGTGATTTCCATTAGTACATCTCACTTTTGCCATGGAACGAGCAAACAGAAGTGGCATGGCTACACTCTTCCATTTTTTTTTTAATCTTATTTTTGACAGGCAGAGTGGACAGTGAGAGAGAGAGAGACAGCAGAGTGGACAGTGAGAGAGAGAGAGAGACAGAGAGAAAGGTCTTCCTTTTTCTGTTGGTTCACTCCCCAATGGCCGCCACGGCCGGCGTGCTGCGCCGGCGCACCACACTGATCCGAAGGCAGAAACCAGGTGCTTCTCCTGGTCTCCCATGCAGGTGCAGGGCCCAAGCAGTTGGGCCATCCTCCACTGCACTCCCTGGCCACAGCAGAGAGCTGAACTGGAAGAGGGGCAACCGGGACAGAATCCGGCGCCCCAACCGGGACTAGAACCCGGTGTACCGGCGCCGTAAGGCGGAGGATTAGCCTAGTGAGCCTCAGCCCCGGCCTTCCATTTTTTTAGTGAGTATTTGCCAGATAAATACATATTGGGCAAAGAGTCATTTTCTAAGACTCATTTATGTGAAAAGCAGAGTTACAGAGAAAGACAGAGACACAGAGAGAGATAGCTCCTCCATCCCTGGGTTCACTCCTCAAATGGCTGCAATGCACAGGGCTGAGTCAGGTCAAAACCGGGAGTTTCATCCCGGTCCCCTGACCTGGAAGGCAGGGGCACAAGCCCTTGGTCCCTCTGCTGCCTTCTCAGGCACATTAGAAGGAAGCTGGATTGGAAGTGAAGCAGCCAGGACTCGAACCAGCACCCATACAGGAGGCAGGCATTGCAGGCTACAGCCTAACCCACTGCACCACAACACCAATCCCAAGAGTTATGTTAGCAATCAACGTCATACTCACAAATGGCTTCTGGCACTTCTTTAAAATGGATAAGCACAGCTCACCAGAAAGGGCCATGCCTGGCAGACTGCGGAGCCCTGCTTCAGACCTTCGCTGCAGCTCTAGATCTGGTGGGGTAGACTAGGCACGCGCTGTAGTATACGTGATCCTGTTTTGTTGCCCATAAAAGGGAACTGTTTCAGAGGCTGAGAAAACTAACGAGGTTAATAAAGACTCCATTTAATGAGTAGTAGCCATCATCACTTCAAGTTTTACTGTAAGGTAGCCTATAGTTGGCAGACCAATTTGAAACAGGAAATAAAACAAAGATCTAATAAAGGCATAAATTAGGAATCACATACATCTCAACTGAGTAGTGAGTTATTTAAAAATATATAAAATTATCTGAAATGTATGCAGGGGTTGGTGCTGTGTGCGGTGGGTTAAGCCCCTGGCTGGTACGCTTGCATCCCATTCTGGCGTGCCGGGTTCAAATGCTGGCTCTGGCCACTCTGCACGTCCAATACAGCCACCTGCTGATTGTGCTCTGGGAGTGAGTCAGCAGATGGAAGAAATACCTCTCTCACTCTCTCTCCCCCCCTTTCTCTGTCACTCTAACTTTTAAATAAATAAATATTTTAAAAACATGATTTTACGAAAATGAATCATGATGTGAATGGAAGGGGAGAGGGAGTGGGAGAGGGGAGGGTTGCGGGTGGGAGGGACGTTAGGGGGGGAAGCCATTGTAATCCATAAGCCGTACTTCGGAAATTTATATTCATTAAATAAAAGTTAAAAAAAAATAAAAAATAAATAAAAAAACATGATTTTATTGAAAAGATTGACTAAAAATTCATAGCAGAAAAGCAGCACCATGCTGTAACTTACACAAAATAGTATAAAATATTATATGAAAATGCATAGTTGTCTATATATATACTACTTTTTTTTTTCAAATGTATTCAGGAAACTGAGAAGATAGCAACGGATGGAGCTTGCATCTACTGGTTCACTCCCTGAATTCCCACAACAGCCAGGACAGGGCCAGGCTGAAGCTAGGAACCCAATCCAGGTCTCCTGCATGGTGGCAGGGACCTAATTACTTGAACCATCTGCGGCCTCCCAGGGCCTGTACCAGCAGGAAGCTGGAACGGGGAGCTGGGGCTTGCGGTTGAGTCCAGTAAAGCCAACTACGATAGCTTTTGTTTTATAATTGCTAAGCCAAATGTTCGCCCCCCCCCACTTTTTTTTAATGATTAAGAGGTACATATTCATGTTCAATAAAATGTGTTAACTTGGTTATTTTGCATGATCAAATCTGATATCACTTTTACTTTCTTCTATGTACTTAAGAAGTTATCGATTTAACAAATGCTGAGGCTTTGAAAAAAACCTGAAATCCTGGAGATTTTAATACACAGCCACAGTACAACTTAATGAACTGACTATTGGCTATCAGCCCTTTGCTGAGATGCCCACTGGACTACCAGGCATATTGTCTTCATTAAACTTGGCTATCACGCTTATTGTTCAAAAACAAAAGAAAAGAACTGAGTATTAATTTGTGCTCATGGGCCAGCGGATGGTAACTGCACTTTTAAGAAAAGCTTGTTTCAACAGTGTTTGGGGGTGGGTCTGGTGGAGCCAATAAGAACGCTGCTTGGTCCGCCCGCATTCCACATCCCAAAGGCTGCCTCTGCCCCATCCCAGCTTTCTGCTACTGTGTCCCTGGGAGGCAGCAGGCGCTGGCTTAGGCAGTTGCGTTCCTGCCACCCAAGTGGAGACCTGGACTGAGCGGAGTTCCCAGCATTGTTCCAGTGTGGTTCTGGCCATTTACTGAAGGCATGTGGGGGGTGAACCAGTGAATGGGGATCCTCTCCCTCTCTACCTCCCTCCCTCCCTCCTTCTCTCTCCCTCCCTTTCCTCCACCCCTCAACCTTCCAAATAAAATAAATTTAAAAGGTAGGAAACAGTGGAATAGCAGTAGCAGAAAATCACACTAATATTTTCAGAAGAGATGTTGAAACTAATGCCAAAGAAAGCAGCGATGAAGTGACACGAGGAGGCTGGAGAGAGAAAAATGACGCTCATCATCACGGTTTGCACCATTGTCTCAAGGCTAAGACTTTCCTTAAAATTTTCTTCATGGTACTCATTAGCAAGTCTGTTAGTTATATACTTGAGTAAGACAGCTGAGAAGAAATCTTTTAAAATCAAATTTCAGGTAAGCAGAAAGAAGCCAAGGTGTAGCTATTGACTCTACCAGTACTGATTTGTCTGACCCTCAGTCTAAGGACTCACCCCTCCCAATAAGGTGAGCAGAAGAGTAGAGACATGGGCACTGCTCCACTGTGGCTGGTTCCTCACGGAAGCTGGCATCCTGCCTCTGCAGTCACGCGGCCGGGAGCACATGAAACAGAATTTAATGCCCATCTTACTCTGTCCTCCCGGGCACCTGGGTGGGGTGGAGCCAGTTCTCAGAGAACATGGCGCTCCTGCGCTCAGGAGAAACCAATCCCAGCCACGGGCTTGGCCTGGGAGCTGCATGTTTAGAATTAGCAATTTTCTTCTACTTCCAAAGAAAATTACAATTTTTAAGGCAATTCTCTTTGTGAACTGGTGCTTTTAAAACTCCTGTTTCATTTGGAAATTGTTTATCTTGTTTGCTTTCTTCTATAGAGACTTTTAAGTATTGATATAGAACTGAAATAACAGCCAGAGAATTATCAAGTGATCACCTGAGGTCAGTCTGTGCTGCTGGGCTTTCTTGTGACTGTCTGAGACTGCTCGGCAGTGCTGCAAAGGCCCTCCGGTGGCAGGAATGGGACGCGACTTCCCGCGATCTGACCTCGCGTGGTATACACCTGCTGCTGCCTGCCGGCCCGAGTCCAGTCCTCGCCTGAATTTTGCGCTGCTGAGTAGATAAGACATTGTACTCCAGGACAAAACAAACTTGGCTCTGAGAATAAAAGCAGCCCAGTCTTTAAAAACACGTATATGAAGACTGGTGAAAAGTACTCAAGATTTAGATAAAAGGAGGGTGCGGGACAAACGGAGCAGTGCAGCCCGCACAGCAATCTGTCATGAGCTGAATGAGCGCCAGTTTGTGGGCCTCAGGGCTCGGTAGGATTTCTCTGTACAGTGCCAAACTCCGACAATATTGTTATGGTTAGAAAGGAATTTCTCACAAGAGCTAACAAAGGCAGAAGGTCATAAACAAACCCAGCAGGACTGCCTTGTCTGTTCTCGTTATTAGCGCTGCAGGCACTTGCTTTTCTATGGGTTTCTTACAGGTTCATTTAAGTGTAAGAGTTCCTCCTTGAAAATTCACATGCTCATAAATAAAGTGATTCTTAACCTAACAAAGAATAATGCTGGAGAAGTCAGTAAGAACATAAGTAAGTGGGTAAGTAAACACGGAAGAGGCAGGAGCCCCACCATGGCAGAGCCTGGCGCCGCGCCCCAGCACGGGAGCAGCCTCGCTCCTGCTCTGACAGATACCCACAGCAGTGACCAACAAGACGCCCAGCTTCTCACCGCGGTGACAATCTGCACAATGCTATCTGGGCAGGAAATGAAGCGGAGCCCCTAAACTGATGCTGACATGTGTTATAAACGGAGCAAAGCACAGCTGTGTGGTCATTACTGCAATTATGAAGTGACATTTATTGTTAACTTTATTTTACTGAAGATTTCTAACTGGTATAAAAAATGAGGTATAAGCATATTAGCAATAGGAAGAGAAGCTGATTTTTAACAATAAAATAGGAATGTGTTACTGGGTCTCAAAATATGGACACCACCTTTTGCATAAGGCAAATATACATCTTTGAGCTGGTAATGCCTCTTAACAGAAGACTTATTTTTGTAATATTGAAAAATGAAATGAAAATCTCAGTTTTCTCAATATTATGTTCTTGTAGAGCAGAGACCATCAAAACTACCAATGATTCCTACATAGATTTTATTCAAAAGGAAAAAGAGTTGGTAAGACTTTATTTCATTTACTAAATCAAAACAAAACCACAATTTTTCTGTAGCAACAAGTATAATTCCTGTCATCTACTTTAAGAAAAAAAGTGAACAATTTTAAGTACCACAGCTATTTATGCTTAAAAACAGGTAAGAAAAACACCCAGAAAACCAAAGAAGAAAAAAATAGTGCCACTATTCAGAGCTAACCAAATTCTAACGTTCTGCCACATTTCCTTCTAGGCATTTTTTCTGAAGTAGAGCAAAACCTTCGGCATAGCATGAATGCCACATAACGTGGTAAGTAAGAAACAGGCTTTGCGCTTTGAGCATGGGCTGTAAGTGTGTGAAAGCAAACATGAGACCAACTGACCACTTAGTGGCTCTTTTGTCTCCCACACGATTTTCAGTTGTATAATCTGTGTGACTTTGCTGTGCAATTATAAATTATATCATCCCCTTTTCAAAAAAAAAATTAAAGTTTCCAAGGGGAAATGCTGGTCTCCCGGGCAAGTTCGCCGGAGCAGTGTCCTGGGTGGTTTCTCCGGCGCACAGGCTGAGCTGCTCAGCACTGACGGTCACAAAGCAAGGTGGGCTTGCGGAACTGCTTCTCACTGGTGTGCAGCCCCCCATACCTGGCTCGGATTCACCCGCGTCAAGCTGATGCTACATTTTTTTTTTTTTTTTGACAGGCAGAGTGGACAGTGTGAGAGAGAGACAGAGAGAAAGGTCTTCCTTTGCCGTTGGTTCACCCTCCAATGGCCGCCGCGGCTGGCGCACTGCGCTGATCCGATGGCAGGAGCCAGGTGCTTCTCCTGGTCTCCCACGGGGTGCAGGGCCCAAGGACTCGAGCCATCCTCCATTGCACTCCCTGGCCACAGCAGAGAGCTGGCCTGGAAGAGGGGCAACCGGGACAGAATCTGGCGCCCCGACCAGGACTAGAACTCGGTGTGCCGGCGCCGCTAGGCGGAGGATTAGCCTAGTGAGCCGCGGCGCCGGCTACGATGCTGCATTCTTCACAGAGCAAATTCTCCACATTTGCTTCAGACTCTGGCAATGTCTATGCTCTCAACATTCAAACAGGAGTGTCCTTGAACAACACAATATCTCTGGTACAAGGAACACGAACAAATGGTGGACAGAGAGAAGTCTGAATGCTGGAGACTGGTGAGAATCCAGAAGCGCCCTGCTCTATGGTGGGCACAAGTGGGTTTGGCTGGAGACCGCTCCTGAAGCAGCTAAGTAACCGTAGTAACTGTAGCTGCACCTACGAGAAATTAGGTGTTCAATCAGCAACAGACTTCAAACACCGCATTAAGTATTGTTTGGTGAGTAGTCTGGCTGACAGGGCTGGGCTATAGAGTCTTCAGCAACTTGCTACTGAATATTTTGTCAATAGTAATAAACAATGAAAAAAACAAGGTCCCTGTATCTGACACACTCAGGTAATGAACAGTTTACAAACCAACCCAGGGCAGGTGTTTGGTGCAGTGCTAAGATGTTGCTTGGGATATCCACACCCCGTTTCAGAGTGGCTGAGTTTGAGTCCTAGCCCTGCTTCTGATTCCAGCTTCCTGCTAATATAAGCCCTGTGTGACAGCAGGTGATGGCTCAAGTGTTTGGGTTCCTGCCATCCATGTGGGAGGACCAGAATGAGATGTGAGCTGCTGGCCCTGGCATGGCCTAGCCTAACCCTGGCTGATGTGGGTATTTGGGGAGTAAACCAGCTCATAGCAGTTCTCTCTCTCTCCACCCCTCGCACCAACCAACTTTCAAATGAAAAAAGAGAGAAAGGAAGAAAATAAAAATCTTAAAAAATAAACTAAGCTCTCTTTAGGCTTTGGTTGCTAACCTACGCCAACATTAACCTTAGCAGATGTTGGGGCACTCAGGATGAACACAGGAAATGCGCCGCAGTCTTCCATGTAAGAATGTGATAGAAGATAAACGTTAACACGTGGGGAGAGGCCCAGCTTCACTCCCTAGCAGGAGAAAGGAAATCAGCTGCTGGAACCGTACAGAGCTCCCAGAACTGAAACAGCCGTAGTCCCTCCTCGCCTGTTAGCCTGGAAGCATGAAAGGGAGGCCCAAGGAGGCTAAGTTGCCTGCATCAAAATCGTGTCTGGGTACCACAGCCACAGGGCACAGCAGGACGTGGCTTCCTGGGTGGATCCATTAATGACATAAGCACAGATATCATCCACAGAGGGCTAAGAGTGTATATGAATCTCCAAACGCACGCACACGTGTGTGATGACACACACATCTCTGCTTAAACGTGTCTCCTAGCAGTTGCTGTTTCACACCTTGTATGTAAGGCACAAGACTTTCAAAACCTTCCTTTATTTGGTAAACAAGGATACGACTTAGTGAGAGGTAAGAGGAACAGCACAGTGCAAAGCGCGACAGGTATGTCACAGCACGTGCACTAGCGGGAGAGTTTCACGGATCCTAGGGTGGTTGAAAACAGACCTCCCCCTCCTTCTTTTTTTTTTCTTTTTTTCCTAATTCTGCTCCTTTGGTGTGTCTCACATGTTCTCCAACTGCTTGGGCTTGAAAATGCATTCACTCTGTCCTGCGGGTGAGCCACCACAGCTGTCATGTGCAGGCCCACGAACCACGAGAGCATGAGCAGACACCCGCAGACTGCGGGCCCACGCTGTCGCAGCCGGAACCTGCGCCTCTCCTCAATGTGCGCACCTCATCTGGAGCAGACGCCCATCTCCAAGGCAACAAAGAAGTTCGTAATTAAATTCAGAGGCAATGCAAACAGCAGCAAGTTAAATGTGTTTTATAATGAGAGCTAATAATTTTGCTTGAACTGATAAAGCATCCCATTGTGTCCACTGAGTTCCCTTAGGATTCACGAGTGAGAACAAAATCTTAAAGAGGCTGTTGTGTGAAATCATAATCCACAAAGTTGGCCACGTGCAATCTAGCACCGATCTCAGCCTCCAGCAGATCCCTGGTGTGGTGTGATGTGATCCACAGTTCATTTTAGAGTTCAAAAGTATCTGTAGGCCGGCGCCGCGGCTTACTAGGCTAATCCTCCGCCTAGCGGCGCCGGCACACCGGGTTCTAGTCCCGGTCGGGGAGCCGGATTCTGTCCCGGTTGCCCCTCTTCCAGGCCAGCTCTCTGCTGTGGCCCAGGAGTGCAGTGGAGGATGGCCCAAGTGCTTGTGCCCTACACCCCATGGGAGACCAGGAGAAGCACCTGGCTCCTGGCTCCTGCCATTGGATCAGCGCGGTGCGCTGGCCGCAGCGCGCCGGCCGCGGCGGCCACTGGAGGGTGAACCAATGGCAAAGGAAGACCTTTCTCTCTGTCTCTCTCTCTCACTGTCCACTCTGCCTGTCAAAAAAAAAAAAAAAAAAAAAAAAAAAAAAAAAAAAAAGAGAGAGAGAGAGAGAAAAGTATCTGTAATGGTTTAAGCCTGAAACATACTGGGTACGGCACACACCGAAATACATTTCTGAGAAGGGTCAACTGTGGAGTTAACTATCCCTGTGGAACAGCCGGCCAGGGGTCATCAACAACTACACAGAGTAGTCCACTGCTCTGAGGGGACAAGGACAACAGGAGAGGGGGACTGGGAAGGGGCTAGAGAAAATGGGTGAAGGTAAGAGAAGGCCGGAAACCTCAGCCCTGGGCCGTGTGCTTGGTCACTGTCTAAATACCTTCTGGATAACAGCAATGCAGCGTGTGGGGAAGAAAGCGAGGGAAGCATTATTTAAGAGTTTAGCCGAACCCTGCAACGCTACGTGGCATGGAAAACCGCACGTACAATTGTGCGGGGGGCACCTTGTCCAGAAGAGAAGTGGAAGCTGCGAGGAGCCTCCACGACAGCAGAGGGCGCAGGGCCCTTTCCAAACCCTGCTGGTTCTCAAGAAGGTAACACCAGAGCATCCCAGGGTGGCCCCGCTCGGCCCCTGCAGCGCCCTGCCCCGGCTGGTAGATGAAGAGCTGTCAGAGTCCAGCCTGGCTGAGAGGCCGGGCTTTGTGTTCTGAATGCGCTTCGCTAGTTCCTTCCAGTAGTTACCAGCCGTTCAGCCTCCAACATGTTACCAAACCCTCTGAGACCTCCATTTTGTCATTGACAGGCTGGTGAAAGTGTTGTTACATCTTTGGTTATACTTGTAATGATATAAAAGGTGGCACTGGAATACTGCTTGACAAATGGGGCAAATATAATAAATAACAGCTATTATGATATCTTTTTATCCAAACCACTTGTAAATGTCATTTAATCCTGCCAGCCATCTCAGTGAGAACAACCGAGTCCACATACAGGTTTCAGAGGGTGCAGGGTTGGGCCACAATTTCAGTCCAGCTCTCCAACCTCAAAGCCGCTATCAAAGATTCAAAGTCCGCCTCTCTAAGACAGGTTTTTCTCTTCCCAGCTACTATTCTACAAGAAAAAGGGTGCTCTATTGATTTTCCAAGAGACTGTTTTTGTGGAACAAAAATCATTTAATAATCCAAATGTAAGCGTCCTCCTCTCCTAGTTAAAAAAAAAAAAAAAGATTAGTTTTGGGGTGGGCATCTGGCACAGAAGTGAAGATGAAGATGCTACCTGGGATGCCCACACCCGTGCTGGAGTGCTCGGCTTGACTCCTCACCCTGCTTCCAACCCCAGCTTCCTGCTAATGCGCACTGGGAGGAGCACGTGATGGCTCAAGTCCTTAGACCCCTGCCACGGATGTGAGAAACGTGGACTGAGTTCTGGGCCCCAGGATTTGACCTCGCCCAGTCCTGGCTGTTGCAGGCATTTGGGGAGTGAACCAGTAGATGGGAAAGCTCTTTTTGTCTGTCTCTCCCTGCCTTTAACATAGAATGAAAGTATCATGTTTTCCCTCATTTGTGGAAGTTAATATACAGAGAGAATATAAAAACTGTGTGCATGTCATATTACTTGGTATTTAGTTATAAATACTGCTTCACTGAATCATACCACATAATTGATAATACACTCTTCTCTCTTGATGATCACTGTCACGAATCCTTCACTCTGTTACTAATACCTTTGGTTTCAAGAAAAATAGTAAATTTTGTAGGTTTATAATGTTTACATTTGAAGTGAATGTGGCAAAATGTTAAAATATTGTAAAATAATAAAAATAGAATATAAGATGAAAATAAATAAAAATTTAAACAAATTTACTTTGCTTTCATGGAAAAAATAAAATCTCTCACTGCGATCAATTTCTAGATCTTCTGCTAAGAAGAAAATGACAAACCACCACCAGTGTCCTAAAAACATGGCTAAAATGTGATTCATTCTTTGGAATCCATGATCACCAAGGGCTCTAGCATAAGCTACGTGTTAAAGGCCATACGATAGCCATGCAAGCAGGCTGGCATGTTAGGCTAGAAACGTCATTAAAATTAGGGCTTCCTTTGTTAAGATATTTATATATTTAATGGAAGACACTTAGAACTAATGTGCATTATATTTTATATGTAATTGTCATGAGACAATTTAAAATTCTAAGATTATATGTAGTCTTCAGAAAACAGTAATTACAGAAGGGTGAGGAGGAAAAACTAAATTGGAGGGAACTGAACTATAACTTTCCTTCCTCTCTGTAATTTATAAGGGGCAACTCTTAAGTAATTAGTTTTCAATTCAAAAGAAAGAACACTGTCTTCCATTATATCCCCCATGTCTGAAATTTCTTGTAATGGCCTCATGAAACAGTAAAATAGAGGCTGACAGAACCACTTCAGTAAGTTTTCTCTCTCAAACGTTTAACATTTTGGAGTGGAGAAGAACTGTTTTCTGTAGCAAGACTATGTAAAGACAGGCTCGTCAGAGACCACTGAGATTCGACATGCAAGGGGCTGTGGTGCCCCTGCCGAGGGTGGGGTGGACGAAGACCGCGGGCCGGGGCAGCGCCTCGGGGCCCTGTCGGAGATCTGAAGGAGAACCGATGGCACACGTGGGCGCATCTGGAAGATGGGTCATGTGCAGGCCCCATGAGTCTGTTACCCTACACAACAGCTGCACCTAAAACATGGAATTTCAGACAAAGACAGCGTGGTCATCTGTTGTGACAAGAGAGGAAACAAACGAGCCATCTCCCCCGTCCTCCTGGTCCTGTTTCATCCTGACAGGGCAGCCTGACGCATGCTGGGCCACCCTCCAGTGTCCTCACCCAGAGAATGCCCTGCATTCGGAAAAGCGCAAAGCCCCGTGTGACAGAAAACTCTTCTGGGTAGGTAATGGTTTGACCCGATCCAACTATCTCAGTCGATCCACTTCTCTAATGATCTCCTTGTGGGGTCCATTCACCTGTTCTTGGTCAAAGACCAACATGCCCACTAAGTCTAGGGTCTAAGCCTCAGTACCTGACAGAGAGAAGTAACTGCAGCACGAAGGCGTCTCTCCTCAATTACAAGGGGTCTGGATATGAAATAAAAGTATGCACCATGACATCATCATTTACAGTAGCAGATTCACGGCATTCATGCATGGAATGATATATCCTGGTTAAGGTACAGAACCAACAATGCTCAGAGCCAGTACAGCTCTAATTTAAAAACTAAAGACAATATGACTACACTCGAAATATCTTTAGTAGTATTGTATTTGAGAGGATTTTCTACTTATCTCCCAGATTTCCTTTCAGGTTTCCATCAACTTGAACGTCTTTTAACTGTGCCCCCATGACTTTGACCAGCACTATTAACGATGGCCAAGTAGGAACCTGGAGAGGAGAATTTCTCCAAATATGATCACACACTGCTTTCACAATCTTTCTACTGAAACACTACTCCTTAACTTTCACAAACATAAATAGAACTATTTCAAGCAGTCATTTTCGGTTGCCTTAAACAAACTTAAGCAATTTAAAGATGACACAGTAGCTCTGCTTGGACTTGAACATGCAGCATTTTTTGAGTTACACTCAATTCTCAGTAAAAGAACAACGTACATACAACTCCCCCTCCTGTTTATTTGTACAGCCGAGGAAAGAAGGGAGGTTATCCCCCCCCCACCACCAAAAAAAAAGAGAGAGACAAGAAATGGGGGGTGGGCAGGAGAATGAGAGCTGAAGTGATTCCTCAGGGGGCGGGGATTTGCCATGAGAGATTAGGTTATGCCAAGTCCTTTCTCTACCTTGTGTTTCATTCAGAGTGGCTAGGAGATGATGGCGGGATGGTGGGACGTGACACTCTTCAGGCTGATGGTAGCTAAGGAAGCATTCGGAAGTATAAGGAACCCAGTCAAGAGTAGGCATTCTCTGCTGGACTGACTACCCTGGGTTAGAAGTGCTCACGAATGAGCAGGGCTAGAAGAGGAAGAGGCCAGATGTCATCGTCTACCCATCAAGTCAGGGGTGAGTCACACATCCAGGTCACCGGATGGACTTCAGAGACCCTTCTCCCCACTCTGAGCAATCCTCACCAAGCTCCCTCCTCTGCCTTTTCCACGCGAGCGGCCAGTGAATCTTCTCCAGAGAAGGCCCGCCCAGCTCTCAGTAATCTCTTGGTAAAATCGCATTCTAAGCCTTGTAGAATAGAGCCAGACTCTGGTCTTAAAAACATTTGCTAAAGTAATGTCACCCTGCAATTAATCATAAAGATCAATACTTCTCCCCGTTAACCCCCTACCTTTTTGGAAGTTTTACAAGGAATAGATGGTTAGGTAGACCCACTGACAGTTTTCATATACCTATACAACTATTATAAATAAATTTAGGAAATCTTTTAGAAACAATTTTCATAGGAGTTTCACACTTACATACTTTTTGTTTTAGTAACTCAATTGCACCCAATAAGTAGAAATACTGTTCTTTCACAGACTCAATACACATTGTGCAATGAAATTTAATTCACTCTGTATAGGCAAATCAACTGCTGGCAGAACCATCTAAAAACATCTCTTAACAGCCTGTTGATGGGGAAGAAGCAGTATTTTTAGTTTGTCTGCTCTTGTTTTACTAGCCATGTGTCATGGTAGCAGCACTTACCCTCTCAAGTGGCTTCCTCATTTGTAAAAATGGCACTGTACCAGCTGCCTCTTCAGGTAGTGTGTTCAAAGGAAAAGCACTCTAAAGTACTTTGCAGAGTTCTGGTGTTTGCCGGCTGCTCAGTCACTGTTGGTTCCCTCCCTCCATCCCCCTCACTCAACATCTCACATTTGCATGAACGAAGGACTGGCAGCTTGTTTACCTGCACAGCAGCTATCCTGTCTCTCACATTTGATTGTAAACTGTAATAATTCAAAAATGTAAGAGAAAGGGGAAGCCACCATAGGAAGTATGTTTCACATTCTACAAGCCTACCGGGTGAAGGCAGTCCAGTTGGACCTATTTATCCTCATTCCGCTACATAACCTAACTTCTTCACAAGGTATGGTAGGTCGTTATCAGATTAGTAGACGCTTTGTATAAAACAGCAAACATCTCAGTAACGGCAAGGGAGGAGGAGAATCCTGATCGGAGAACGTCATCAGTTTCCTATGGTACACCTCCTTTGTTTCTGCGAATGTACAACTGAAAGTTTTAAAACCAACCTCTTATCTACAGCAACTTCCAGCAATTACAGAAGGAGAAACTGAGGAAGTGAGTGGGTCGAATGCGCTAGCTGCGCACCTGGAGAGGCAGGCTCAGCTCAGCACCACACTCTACTACCTTCCACAGGCAGCAGCACACTCGGGTTACCCCTCAGCTCCTTCTGTATTTGCTGTTTCACTTTTCCCATGGCAAAAATCTACCATGGTGTCTGCCCCATAAACAGATGACGTTCCACCTGTGACATGATGCACGTTTGGGAAGATGATAACAGACGCTTCCTTTTAATTGTCCTGAAGTGGACTGTGAAAAACTAAAATTGAGCTTTTCTCCTTTTAATGTGTAAAAAACAGAAAGGGTAGGAGCAGCTTTCTCATTTCTGGTCTCTCATGTACGGACTGGAACAGAGCAGGCACTCTTCACAGATGGGTTAGGGTTACCAAACACATTGCAACCCTGTTACATGTGTATTCCAAAGAAGCAAGTATGTACTGTAGTATGTACCACACAATATTGTAACTTATACTAAAAGTTTATTCAACTTTAATTGGGCAATCAGCATTTTCCCCCACATCTGGCAATCCTAAGATGGTAAAAGCCACAATAACTAGGAGTTAAAATACCTAAGCCCAACCCCCAGATGCTGCCTTTAGCTTTGTTATCCAGGGAATGGGGTTCACGTGCCCCTCACAGAACAGAAACCCAGCAGCAGCAGCGTGGGGTGGGGGGGCCCTGGCCGGGTAAGGCAGCACCCTAAGTGCCCTGTAAGCAGTACACTGCGTCTCACTGCTGTAACGCTCATTTAGAACTTCCTTCCTCTACACAGCCAATAAGGACATCACATTATAAATTCACAGTGGTGAGTCAAGTACGATAAAACAGATGCAAAAAGACACACAAATAAGAGACAGTCTTCAAACAACTAGGAGAAATGAAACTACAATGACAAGTAAACAAGAGTCCCACTGGAGGGCAGCCTGAGCAGCCCCAGAGGAGGTGGGACACGCGAGGGCCGGCAGAGCCTCTGCCCACGCAGAAGCTCTCCAAGCACTGTGGGGTGTGGGGGTGTGGGTAGAGGACTCACTCTGTAATGTTTCTTAAGAAGGCTAAAAATGAAAAGACCAGTAGCTCCACGGGGAACAAGCTGTAAAAGATCATTTGTGAGCTAACTAACCATGGATGGACAAAATTAACCTTGGTGTGGAAAGGGAATCTGCAGAGATAGGAAGGAAGGTCGGCGCTCAGAGGAGCCTGGGAGGGAGCTAGCCGGGATTACGGACTGCATCTGAAATGTGGGAAATGAACCTCAGGCAGACGCTCACGGCCATCTCAGGCTGCAGGCCTGCACCCGGACAGCACGGTGGGCCTCGCGCATGTGATGAGAAAATGGGAGAAGTGGAGAATACCTGCTTCAGATTTTTTTTTTTTTTTTTTTTTTGACAGGCAGAGTGGACAGTGAGAGAGAGAGACAGAGAGAAAGGTCTCCCTTTGCCGTTGGTTCACCCTCCAATGGCCGCCGCGGCCGGCGTGCTGCGGCCAGCGCACCGGGCTGATCCGAAGCCAGGAGCCAGGTGCTTCTCCTGGTCTCCCATGCAGGTGCAGGGCCCAAGGACCTGGGCCATCCTCCACTGCACTCCCTGGCCACAGCAGAGAGCTGGCCTGGAAGGGGGCAACCGGGACAGAATCCGGCGCCCCGACCGGGTCTAGAACCTGGTGTGCCGGCGCCGCAGGCGGAGGATTAGCCTATTGAGCCGTGGCGCTGGCCTCAGATTTTGTTTTAAAGATATTAAAATGCAGGGTCGGCGCCATTAATCCTCTACCTGCGGCGCCGGCATCCCATATGGGCACCAGTTCTAGTCCTGGCTGCCTCTCTTCCCATCCAGCTCTCTGCTATGGCCTGGGAAAGCAGCAGAAGATGGCCCAGGTCCTTGGGCCCCAGAACCCGTGTGGGAGACCCGGAAAAAGCTCCTGGCTTCAGATCAGCGTAGCTACAGCCGTTGCAGCCATCTGGTGAGTGAACCAACAGAAGAAGACCTTTCTCTCTGTCTCTTCCTCTCACTGTCTGTAATTCTACCTCTCAAATAAATAAATATTTTTTAAAAAGGATATTAAAATGCTTTTAATGTAAGTTTAAATCTGTATCTGTAACCAGGTTGTAACAACTGAATACTGGAAAATGATTTGTTTCTTGCAATAACTACCAACCTTGGAATTTTAGTTTTCAAATCAAACTAGGTAACACTTGTGTTCAGATAGTAATTACTTCTACTCCAGATAATCATTCAGTCCTGAAGGACACACACGCACTCACCGCACCCTATCACAAAGCAAACCGTGAACACCGTCAGCACGGCACCGGCTTCAGGATTCCAAGCCGAGCTGTGCCATACATCATTTACTTTAAGAACTGTTTTTCTCGGCTGATGGACTGTCTCAACGGATGCAGACTTACCCGGGCTCTCTTTAGTGCTGGTATCTAGACATGGAGTTGGCAGCGAAGTTCCTGCTTCACTAATTACATTCTTTTCTAAAAGTTCGCTCTGCCTGGGTGTCCAGGTAATTGCAATTAAGTCAGGAATCTGGTAATTAGAAACTCAAGTGCCCTGCCAGGAACAATACACTTCCTGACGTGCTGCCCACAAGAACTGATTCACTTGGAAGGACAGAGCTGATGTGAAGTGGCAGCGCAGATGTTGATTAAGCAGCAAGCGGTGAAATACATTTCTCCCTTCCTCGTTCACCCGAAAACCAAGCGCATTATATCTCACTTAAACTTGCAGAAGTGTTTTGTAAGTTGTCAAACCTGCAGACAAAGGCAGAATCACTAATATTCAAAAACAGGTTGCAGTAGCTCTCTCCCCACTTCTTCCCAAGCCATGTAGGGGGCTTGGAGGCCAGCAGGTCCAGGCGGGCAGAACTGGGGTGCTAAGGAAAGTGAGGCCCACTTTTGTCTTGCTAATCACCATGACTCAGAGTCCTAAGCAGAACCTGGCTCACTGAAAGGAATTCACAGGTGCCGAAGGAACCAGTCCCAGAACTTTGCTGCCAACACTATAATTTCAGAAAATTTTTTGTAAAATACCCATAAACATTTCTTTCACTTACCAATGGCCTAATTTCCATTCAGTTAATCAGACTGTGTTTTAACAAATCTCATAGTCTACAGTATACTACTGAATATTTACAAGGTCACTGTGTAATAAAAGTTTCAGGCAAGAAAGCAAACCACAAATGAGTAACTTCTAAACTCTCTAAAAAGCACTTAGTTTGGTTGATTCAAAGCTAACAGAGTAATTTGACCAGTTTCTTTTATTCCTGAGATTGCATAAATCTATTACATAACAAATTTCGGTAAGTGATCATGTAAAACTGATCTATAATCTATTTGGCATTTTCATATTTGATTCTAAAAACCTGAAGATGCATGACCAATCCATTTATTGCTTTCAAAGTCTTTTCTTGTGCCAAGAAATATATGCTGTTAACAAATGAATATATTGTTTAGACTTTAAAAATCCATGCTATAACCCATCACATTGAAACGTCCAGGCAAGGTATCTTACTCCATGTTTTTTCTTGCAAAACTGTCAGCCCGGGCCCTGTTGGTTCCTTGGCTCCTGCCTGTCTGGGAGGGTACTCTCCTCTCCACCAGAGCTGGCCAATGCCTCACTGCAGAGACCACGGCAGACTTCCCCTTAGGTGTCACAGCAGCCATGATGTGTCCCTCAGCCCCAGCTCTCCCCGGGGCCACGAACTGCCGGTGTCCCCTGCACCAGGCTCAGGTGAACGAGACCGGAGTCTAGCAGCAGCATGCTCTGACTCTCTGATCCACAGGCTCAGCGCTGCGGAACACCACACCATTGAACAAACTGGCAGAACAGACTGCAGTTCAAAAGCGGGATGCTGAGCTGGCCTTGGAGAAAAGCCTGGCGTCACTCAGGCGGGCACCTGGGCTTTATCTCAACTTCTTCCCCACTGGAGGTGAGGTGAAGGCTGGAGGTGAGGTGAGAGAATCAGAACCATGGTTTCTGCCTGCACATAGGGTGGGTGCTTGTCCTGCCATACAATTGCACTACTTTTCTAAAACACTGTAGAGTTCACCGTGGAGTCACTCAAATCTCCACAAGTGTGTGAGCCCATAAGATAACTAGTACTCCATAAGTTCTGTAGACGAAACAAAGCCAATGAGAATTTCCATGCCAACATTGGTTATTCTTCTGGAATATTAGAAAACCCCTACCCTCTAGTTATGGAGCAGGTTGCTGGTAGCACTGATCCTACCTAAAATCAGTCCTTCCAGACTTCTGATTCTAGAATCAAGTGCAGTCACTATTTATCACCTCTTAAATTTATGACACATGTTCAAAATCTAGAGAACTAAAAAGTCCATCAAACTTGCTTCATCTCTAACTGCTTAAATTGTTGGCAGTTATGGAATTCATCCACAAAAATTCCTGCAACCAAGTATACAGAAATTCTATTTAAATATATTATCTTTCTCTCAACTAATTCTGAAAGTAATCAGTTATTAAGAAAGATAAATTAAAAATACGTGGGTCCATAATTTTTAAAGGATAAGATTCTGAGGTTTTGTTATCTTAAAAAATTCTTTTAATTTTAATTTTATTTGAAATGCAGAAAGAGACAGACACAGAGATCTTCCTTCTGCCGTTCACTCCCCACATGTCTGGAACTGAGCCAGGTCGAAGACAGGAATCTGGAATTAATCTGGGTCTCCCACGTGGTGGCAGGGACCCAAGTCCTTGAGCCATCACCTGCTGCCTCTCTCAGTGCACATTAGCAGGAAGCTGGGATCGAGAACAGACTTGGGACTCAAACTGAGGCTCTCAATATGGACGTGGGTGTCCCAAGAGGCACTGTAAGCATTGCACTGAATTGCCCCCACTAAGATTGATTTTAAAATAAATAAAGGTTAGATTTTTAAAATACGCTGTATTATATCTAGAACTGATTGACAATGTGTAGGATAAATTTAATTATTTTGAAATTAAGACAAAGCTGAATTTCTTGTCATTTCTTCTTTCATGCTTTAAAAATGGTTAGTCAAAAGTGACTCTTTGGAAATATTAAGTCAATTTTTCTTCTAGCATTTCATATTCAAAACTAACCAGACTTAGCAGGGGCTTCCTGCTCTGGCGTCGGCATGAGTGTGCGGGTTTGCGGGATCAGCCAGAGGGAGAACAGCTCCTGGCACCTCTCGCAGGCGCACTGAACACAGAACTACGCAGCCACCGCCCCTGCGGGCACGCACTGTGCAGGACGCAGCTGGAGGAAGAAGACTTCGCTGCGTGGCAAAGCCTCAGAAGGTAGCATGAGAAATAAGGCTGTGATCTTGATGGATGGCTCTGTTGAAGGCGCTTATCACTTATTTTCAATGTTGTCAGGCAAAATCTTCTATTATATCCCATTTTCATTTTCCCAAAACTGCATAAAAAAAAATTCAGGTTGAGGACATTTTGAGTGCATCTAGAGAAGAGCTTCGTAGCCCTATGTCTGTGGCAAAAGTGACCTGGGGCCAGCAGCACCCTAAGGAGGTCCTGGTGGCACCGGCTCTGGGGACACACCCCGTCCAACCCCCCCCTCCCCGGGAGCACCCCGGCGCCGACACCAGTCAGGTCCCTGTGAGGGTTGACTTGAGGTAATAAAAGCAGATGGCCCTGACCTCACCAGGGTGGGAGAAGTTTCAAGCAATCTCCTGGTGGCTGCAGAGAGGCCAGGTGGAAGGGAACAGTGGGTCACCTTCAGGAACACAGGGTAGGCTCTGGGTGACATACCGCCAGCAAGAGGGAGCCAGAAGGAAGCAAACCCCGCCAAACAGTGCACATGGAGGAGAGAGACCACAGCCTGCAAGGTCTCTCAACTTGGGGAGCCCACGCCAGGCCTGGGCTCCTGACTTCCAGAAACCTGAGATGATCCGCGGGTCCAGGTTCACGCTGCTGAACTCGGAGCAATCTCCAAGTACCAGGAGGAGACAAGGACATTACAACTTCCTCAGAAGGTATCTCTAGCAGCTTTTGTTTTCTTCTTTTGTTTTAAAAATAATTAGTTTGCTATCTTTACCAAGAGTACTCTCATCAAATTTAAGGACGACCAGAGACTGCAAGAATTATTTACATTTTATGTTTTTCTTTACAAACAAGCTGCATGTTTTTCTTCAGTATCGTTAACTTATTTTTTTTTTCTTAGAATTTATTTATTTATTTTAAAGGCAGAGTTACAGAGAAGGAGAGACAGAGAATGTTTCATCCACTGGTTCATTCCCCAGATGGCCACAAAGGCCAGGGCTGGGGCAGCTGAACCCAGGAACTTCATCCAGGTCTCCAATGTGGGTGCAGGGGCCGGAGCACTTGGGCCAAACTCTGCTGCCTTCCCAGGTGCATTAGCAGGGAGCTAGACTAGAAGCAGAGCAGCTGGGAAACATACCCTTATGGGGTGCTGGCACTGGAGGCAGCAGCTTAACTCACTGCGCCAAAGCGCTGGCCCCTATGTTTTCTTGTTAAAGCAAAACTTGAGTAGCTATTCTAATGGATACTTGTGCAAGTTCTACAGGTGAATTTAAATGACAAAGACAAAAAAAAATAGTTCTTTCCTGGCAAGAAGAACAATCAAAACCACTAAATAAGATAGTGAAGTAATGATTACTCTTAGTTAACAGAGTACTCACCAATGTCATTTTGACGGCGGCACATTACAGAAGACCTGCTAGATGCAGAAGGAAAGGTAATTATGTGTGATCGCAAAGGAAACACACTGGCTGGAGCAGGCAGAGACAGTGCAGCAAGGCCAGTGGTCTCCTGTGCACAGTGGCCTCAGTCGCCACAGTCCCCTCTCTAGCAAGTCCTCCGTGCAGCCTCCCCACAGCCCTGATCCCCCAAAGCAGTTAAGCTCCATGTTCCTCCACACAGCTGCATAAAACATGAAGCCAGGTACTCATCCACGTGAAAAGAGGGCCACTGAGTGCCGGCAAATGAACTGCTGAAACAGTGCTGTAGAATTCAGGGAGCAAAAGGGCAGCCGGGAGGCAACCACACGGTGCACCTCCAGATGTCTGTGCTAAAGTGAGATGTGTAGGGCCGGCGCCGCGGCTCACTAGGCTAATCCTCCGCCTAGCGGCGCCGGCACACAGGGTTCTAGTCCCGGTCGGGGCGCCAGATTCTGTCCTGGTTGCCCCTCTTCCAGGCCAGCTCTCTGCTGTGGCCAGGGAGTGCAGTGGAGGATGGCCCAGGTGCTTGGGCCCTGTACCCCATGGGAGACCAGGAAAAGCACCTGGCTCCTGGCTCCTGCCATCGGATCAGTGTGGTGCGCTGGCCGCAGCGCGCCGGCTGCGGCGGCCATTGGAGGGTGAACCAACGGCAAAGGAAGACCTTTCTCTCTCTCTCACTGTCCACTCTGCCTGTCAAAAAATAAAAAAATAAAAAAAATAAAAAAAAGTGAGATGTGTAGTATCACACGGTGTACCTCCAGATGTCTGAGCTAAAGTGAAATGGGTAGTACCTGTATCATTCTTAAATGCTTTAAACAACTTGACCATCCACTACCTTTTACTGGTGACAACAGACACGAAGGCTTAGGCTGTCTTTGCCCTTTTCACAGCTCAATTTGCCCAACCCTGTTGCCCATAGTTGCTCATTAGGTAAGATTTACCTCCATGGGGGCAGGGACAGGGGAGCAGCTGAAGTGGCAAGTACGTGGGGCCCTGTCGCCCACGTGGGAGACCCAGATGGAGTTCTAGGATCCTGCCTTAAGCCTGGCCAGCCCCGGTTATTGTGGCCATTTGGGGAGTGAACCAGTAAGATGGAAGATCTCTCTCTCTCTCTCTGAATCTCCCTCTATGTCACACTCTGGCTTTCAAATAAATAAAACTTTTTTTTTCAAAAACCACTTTCACAGGCAGTGGAGAACAAATCCCCACTGGTCAGCTGGCCTCGCAGAAGCCCAAGTCCCACCCTCCTCAAAGATTTGATCATTCTCAGGTGCCCAGAGCTATAAAACCTATGAAACACATTTTTATTATAAAAGAACATGATCAAATTATTTTCTCAAAATTTAAATCACCCCTATTTTTAAAAATCAACTTTTTATTGGGTGAATGGCCAGGACACTAAAGGATGCTAAGGAAATTTAAGGAAGTTAGTTTTAATGCTGCCTCATGTGACAAGTCAAAATTCTAGAAGGCAGCATTACCAAGGGGAAAAGCTGAATCTAAGGCAAAGAATGATGACATCACACATTCCCGGCTACCCAACTGTGTATAAGAACAATTTCATGTTATCATAAATCAAAGTTACAACGAGACCTATTGCATCGCATGAACAACACAAAGCCAAAGACGTGATTTTTCCCTCGACCGCATAAACCAAAGCAAAGATCTTTTGACGAAGGACCTTGAATAAGGAATCATTTTCACACAGACGTGGTAATATAGCCAAGACTTGGCACAATGTTGCAGGACTGAATAACTACCTAGCAGGAAAGAAAACAAAAAACTGCTGGTGTGTGTGTGTGTGTGTGTGTGTGTGTGTATGTATATGACGTTCCAAAGTAAAGAGGCTTGCGTGTTATTCTCTTTAGATTATTGACAGGAAAAGCCAGGCAAGGTGGCACTGCAAAGTGTTAGTTACTGCTCTCTTCCACTCCACTAAAACACTAGCTTGCATTTGAAAACATGGATTCTAAACTGGTGTAACACAAGCTGGTAAAGGCTACTCCCTGGAGCTGTGGTTTGACGTGGGTAGCCGTGTTTGTCTTAGCTGTGTCCAGTTAATCTTGAATTTTTTGAAGCTGACTGCCTCCTGCTCTCCTTTATGAACTCTCTCTCAAGATGCTCAGTGGACGCAGCCTTCAGATCGCCGCATCTGAGCTGCTCAGCTGCAGAGTCGACCCTGGAAACCCAGGAAGGACCTGGAGTGAAACTCTTTGGAGGGAGACCTCACTGTTTCAGAAGGAATGCACAGAAACGGTGCTAGTTACACTGGGGGGCGTGATCAGCTGTTTGAGTAGCGGAGTGCGGCATCTGTCCACTGCTGATGTGTAGTCCAACAGGCATGCGTGGTTCTAGACAGATCCATTACCAATCAATAACTTGGCTGAAAGCTGTTCCCTGATCAATTCTGCTATACCAGATGAGTCACAAAGGCTCTGAGAAGCTTGACTGTCTGGAGATAATTCAACCATCTATGAGGGTCATTTTCTTCATCTTAAAAAAACTACACAACCTGTATTTCCACGGCTTCATCTCCAAGACAAAACAGCCCAGCTGGGGACAACGTTTTCCTACATCATTATTTGGAAAACTGACTGTGACGTGGCTGGAAGCTGGCAACACACACAAGGCCTGAATCCTCTGCTTTTCACAGTCCTTTCTGCAAACCACTGTTCTGACTGCATTTTCAAAACAATCACCTACTCTTGGCAAACCAAAATAGAGAGAGAAACATCAAATCATAGATATTACCATGCAGACTGCAACAGAGTATTTTAAATACTTCTGTGAGACCTGGATGCAATACCATACACGGAAATGACAAAGCAAAACAGTACAAAAATTCTGTAATTTTCATCCAGAGAAATCCTAGTGCCCAATCCTGACCCTAAAGAATTGTCTGTACACTCTCACTCACTATTACAGTCTCTTGGTGGTGTAAGCTGTTTTCATTTTTGTTGTTATGGTCATTGCCTTCCTCTGCCTGCATTGATTGAAAGCCTCGTAGGCACAAGCAGTCTAGATACCTCTAGGCCGACACTCCAAAGACAGAAAGTATGAAACTCAGAGCTGTTACATATTATAACTCAGTATAAATTAAAATGCACTGTGATTTTAACAGGTTACAAATCACAAATATTGTCATCTAAAATAAAAACGATTTTTTTATTCTTTTTGGCTTAATATGAGAATCTATTGTAAATTCTCATTCCAATTATTATTTACTGAATGCTAAACTGCATTTCTCGTTAGCACTTCAGCTGATGGAGCAAGCTGCCTGGAAGATCTGGTTTCATTCTGCTCTGTTCTATCTGCTGCTTTAGTTTAAGGCACATTTTCCTTTATTTCACTTTTCCACGAGCCATAAAAAAACTCATTTCTAATTCATCCGTTCGTTCAGCTTAACCTCTCTTCTCAGCAATTAAGGCACTCTGCGCATCCCTCATCTATCACACAGCCAGCTAAATAATGCACTGCGTCCCCCGCTCATCTTTTATCATCCCAAATGACAGGTATTAGCATATCTCCCCAGTCAATTACAGTGCAGCAGAATAATCACAGCATAATTGGGCGAAAGCCACTCTAATCACCAGCCCTGCAAACGCGCAGAATAAAAACTGAGTGGCAGTTCAGACAGGCCTTGCTCTTGTCCATGACTCTAGCCAACAAGCCTGGCACATCTCCATTTCCTTCCTTCTAGAACTTATCCTTTAGGGAGGTCAACTCTGCACATGCTACGTCAAAGAAAAGAACGCACACACGTACGAATGGGAAATATTTACTACAGGGCACGCACATACATGCGTCTGTTAGTGCTTGTGCGTGTGATGTTTGCACAGGCTGTTAAGCTGCACATCATAAAAGTTTCCACTGTCGATCTGAAAACAAAAGAAGCCATTTCGCTATTTCATGGCTGATATCCAAATACTGAATTTTTATAAAGGTTACTTATTTATTATCAAAATTGAAGCGTGTAGGTGTCTACAAGAAAAAGAAATGCCTTCTCTATTTTAAAAGTCAGGATTTCACAGCTTCTTCCCAAATTACAAATTTACCAGAAGTAATATTCTTTAAATTGAATACCTACTATTATTTGTATACTTTAGTAATATTCACTAATCTTTTAAAAGTTATGATGATATGAAGTACAAGTTATCACGTTAAGATGATTGAAAAAAGAGCTTCTACTTTTATAAGAAAATTAAAACTTACATGAGACAAGAATAGAAATAAGAGAAACTTGGAAGAAAAATGTTACAAAGCTAAGATACAAGAAATTTTCAAAACGCTTTGAGATTACTCTTGAATACATATCACTTCATCAAATTTGCCATTTTACCATCTCACCTAAGTCTGTGTTCAATTCTTGTTTGAAACACTGTGCAAGCATTTGCTGCTCCACTCCTCCCCCTCCCGCTCCCTCCATGAGCTACCAACAGAAGTCCTTCCTTCTGAAATGAACATGCAATTTGCAGAGGGGTAGGAGGAAGAGGCGTTTCTCAGGGAAACGCGCCCGGCTTCTCGGGACCACTTCAGTGCCTTCAGCCACACGGGTAGCTAGAGAAAGGCAGGTTCTATGGGATTCAACAGACTCCGCCACGCAGAGCCCGCGTGCCACTTCCTGTTCCTGCCTTTCCCTTGCCTGGCTCACCTTCATCACTCCTATCCACAGCCAGCAGAACACTGCCCAGAGTAGAGAAGGCTTCACCGCCCTTGGCCTGCGCCCAGCAGCAGCACATGCAGAGTGGCCTGGCTGGCCACAGTGAGCAGCGAATTAAGGTGGACGTCCTGGTGACCTGCACCCTGGGACACACACGCGGCACACTATGGATGCTTGGTCCGCACGAATGATTTAATTATACATGGCAAAATTCTCCATTTAGCAATTCAGCAACAATCAAGACACCAAGAGAATTCAGGGACGTATGAGAACAGGCTATTATGGCAACAAAACAAACAAGATGTGGTATTTATAATCATTATTATGTAGAATATGTGAGACTTTTTAACCACAGTTCTATCAGACAATTCAGTTCTTTGATGGACACCAAGGTAATAATATCAAAAAGCCAACTATTAAGATACCAGAGTAAAGTGGAATTCAGATAAAACAGTTTCTAGTCTTGCCTCCAAACTTGCTGTTTTAAGTTACAATAAGAATGTTTTATTTGCATTACCACATCAAGAACTCTGCATGTATCTTTATTGGCATATCTTTGCAAATGTACCCACAGGATACATTACTTCAGTTGTAAAATGGTAATTTTATTGTTTATTTGGGAATATTTTTACTAGTATTTATCAGTGATACATCTGTTATATTAACTATTAATCCAACAGGTTGTTTTTGTTTTTACAAATCTGAACTGAAAAATCATCCCCTAATATATTCTTTAATTCACATAAAAGCTCTCCTTGGCTTCAAGCATCTTCCAACATACAGGCTCTTTCAGCACCAACCACTTTGACATTCTCTACCGACTTGCAAAAACTGACATGGCTTGGGAAGAAGGCAAATTCAAGGCAGGAGGAGGGGAGGAGGCAGGCTTTCACCATCGAAAGAAACAGAACTGGTTTTCACACTTGGCATGGGAGAGTATCTAAGACACACACATTCACAATCAGCCACATCTCCTCCGTGCTGCTTTCTTTGCTTCCTCTTAACAAAATCCTAGGTAGCTTGATGATTATTAATAGGATCACAGTGACTCCACGCTAAGGAATTTTACGGGCAAGCCCAGAAACAATGCCTTTAATTATACAAGTACATCCCAGCTGAACAAGTGTTTGAGGGTGGGGATAGCAGAATATATGCATTTTTTATTACTGCAAAATTAAGTCCTCAAAAAATAGTGCCAAAATACTGTCCCCAGAGAAAACCAGATCAATCAAACTCCAAATTATGTAAGTGAAGAAGCTCTGCTGCCAGCGCAACCCCTTGCTCCCTTGCGAAGACTGCTCGAGACTTCACGGCACGGGAGGCCGCGTTTAATTCCTAAATCCTCTCATAAAAGCAATCACAGTGACAAAAGCACGCGTGAACTGTACTCACCATGGTCCCTTCCATTCACATGGCACTCAATGCAATACCACTAAGGAGAGGCAAACATTTCTGTACAGTGTCTCACAGACCTCGGGACAGATGCCACACAGCCCATGACTCTGCCCAGAAACTGCCATCTGCCTCACCCGACTGCAGATCTGGTCCAGAAGAAATGGAGCCTCTATTATGCGTGGTCAAGATCTATTTCTGGGGCCAGCGCTGTGGCACGGAGTGGGGGGTGTCAAGTTGCCACTTGTGACAATGGCATCCCATATGAGCACTGGTTGGAGTCCTGGTTACTCTGCTTCTGATCCAGCTCCCTGCTAATGTGCCTGGGAAGGCAGCAGAAGATGGCTCCAGGTCTTGGGCCCCTGCACCCACATGGGAGACCTGGATGCAGTTCCTGGCTCCTGGCTTTAGGCCTGACCGGCTACTTTCCCCCCCACTGTCTTGCCTTCTCCCTCCATCACTATGCCTTTCAAATAAATAATAAATACTTTTTTTAAAAAAGACTTATTTCTGACTTTTCATAAAATATCACAGTATGTCCTGGAAATACCATAAATTTCTTATTGCCCTATGCAGCACATTGGGTACTGTCAGCCAGTTAAACCCCATAAACACCTCCTGATTTCCTAATACTTCAGAAAGTGTGCACATATCCATTCTAACCAGGAAAAATATAGATCTAAGATGATGTAAGAAAATCCTAATACTGGGTTGAACCACATGAAACTGCCCACATTAGACCATTCTTTAAAAAAAAAAACACTTCTAAAAATATATTTATGCATTTATATCTACTTGAAAGGCAGAGAGATGGGGAGAGAGAGAGAGAGACAGACAGACAGACAGACAGACAGACTTTCCATCTGCTGGTTCACCCCTCAAATGGCCACAGCAGATAGGGCTGGGCTAGGCTGAAGTCAGGAGGCTGAACCCCATCAGGGTCTTCCATGTGGGAGACTCACGCCTTTGAGCCATCACCTGCTGTCTCCCAAGGTGCTCACTAGCAGGAAGCTGAATGGGAAGCAGAGTAATAGTCTGTGCTCAAATGGACACTCCGATGTGGGATGCAGGTGTCCCAAGAGGTGGTTAACCTGCTGCACCACAATGCCAATCCTAAGCTGTAAAAACAATGGTTCAAACTGCAAAGATTCGATCTAGGCCAGCACCGCGGCTCACTAGGCTAATCCTCCACCTGTGGCACTGGTACTCCGGTTCTAGTCCCAGTTGGGGTGCCGGTCCTGTCCCGGTTGCTCCTCTTCCAGGCCAGCTCTCTGCTTGGGCCGGGAGGGCAGTGGAGGATGGCCCAAGTGCTGGGGCCCTGCACCTGCATGGGAGACCAGGAGGAAGCACCTGGCTCCTGGCTTCAGCTGTGGCAGCCATTTGGGGAGGTGAACCAACGGAAGGAAGACCTTTCTCTCTGTCTCTCTCTAACTCTGCCTGTCCAAAAAAAAAAAAAAAAAAAAAAAGAGATTCAATAATCTACTATGAAGTTCCTGAACTTGAGAGGACTAATAATAAACATTGCTATAATTTTGCTGTGGTGCAGCAGGTAAAGCTGCCACCTGCAGTGCTGGCATCCCATATGGGTGCCAGTTCGAATTCTGGCTGCTCTACTTCTGATCCAGCTCCCTGCTATGACCTGGGAAAGCAGTAGACGATGGCCCAAGTGCTTGGACCTCAGCACCCACCTGGGAGACCTGGAAGAAGCTCCACATTTCTGGCTTTGGATTAGCCCAGCTCCAGCCATTGCAGCCATGTGGGGAGTGAACCAGCGGAGGACGACTGCCCACCCTGCCAACCTCTCTCTGCCTCTGCAACTCTGCCTTTCAAATAAACAAATAGATCTTTTATTTGTTTGTTTGTTTGGTTTTAAAGAGCACCACCCTGGGAAATGGAAATTCGGGTTCTTGTTCTTTGCCACTAGACAGGGCCTAAAATGCATCACAGTGTCTCTGCCTTCATTCTTGTGAAAAACAGAGTCGATTAACCTTTTGGGTTATTTTTCCTCTTTGAGAAATGATGGGAAGTAACAGAGCGTGGCTCTAGAACTAGTCCGAGCAGCTCTGAAGTGAACTTGGAAAGGGAACAAAAGGGACAAAAAGAAAAATTCCTGTTTTATCTCTTAATATTTTGCCTGGCTTTATTCAATGGGTTTCCACGTTTCCCCAACGCAATGAAAAGATCTTAGATGAGTAAATACCAGCAGGAAGAAGTCAGGGGAATAATAAAGGGAGATCCCTGCGTGTCTGACCCAAGGAATGCAGGGACGGTTCCAATCAGACCTGCAGAACTTGGGCACTGGGAGAACTCTACTGATACCTAAACATCAACTCCCCAAATTCACCCTAGAACCCAAGTGAAATACAGGTCTGTTCAACGAGCAGGCAAGTAACGAGAATTCTGAAATAGCAGGAAAAATTCCTAACCGGTACTTAATGCAAGTCCACAAGTCAGTGAACAGCCTCACCGCTCTCCAGCACCTGCTCCCCAGGCTGCTCCAGACCTTTCTCAGTGAGTTTGCCTCTACACAGCTTATCTGCACATGGTTGGCCCTCACAGTCCTTTTCAAGATTTAGATCCAGGTGCTCCTCCAAGATACAGGCAAAAGGGAAGTTAAACTATCCTTTAAAAAGATAATTAAACCTAACAAGTGCAAAAGAGCATTGAAATACTGAATATAAATATAGTATAAATACTTTCCAAAAAAACTTTTCTAATATGAATAAGGCAAATTTGTTTTAAAGCCTTATGAAAGTGACTGAACCACCAGCAGATGGCAGAAGCAGAAGCTGGGAAATTCTCTAACAAAAGAAGAGAACAACTCCACATGGATCCCAAACCACGGCCTGTGCGGGGCTGTGCTGCTTCTTCCTCCTGGGCCTTTCTTTAATGGGGAAAGAACACATTTTCTAGCCAATGCACATCCATAATTTTAATCAATCAATAAATGAATAAATAATATATTGCTTTCCTATTTTCCAAAATTTTCTAACAAATAAAGAATTAAAAAATGCAAAAACAGGGGCCAGCGCCGTGGCTCACTTGGTTAATCCTCTGCCTGTGGCGCCAGCATCCCATATGGACGCTGGTTCTAGTCCCGGCTGCTCCTCTTGCAGTCTAGCTCTCTGCTGTGGCCCGGGAGGGCAGTGGAGGATGGCCCAAGTGCTGGGGCCCTGCACCTGCATGGGAGACCAGGAGGAAGCACCTAGCTCCTGGCTTCGGATCGGCGCAGTGCCTGCCATGGAGACCATTTGGAGAGCGAACCTCTCTCTGTCTATAACTCTGTCAAATAAAAAAAAATGCAAAAACAAATCCTTCATTTTATGAAAAGTAATATGAGTTCATAAGATTATGACCTCCAAAAGGAAATCTATGCTGGTTTCTTTTCAAGACATTGTTACTTTAAATATACTGCCACTTAAGTTCTATTCATACCCAGTTCTCAATTCCTGAGAACCAGAGTAAATGCAACTTTACAAAAAACAAACAAAAAACCTATGTAAATAGATTAGCATATGCCTTCATGTGGTTGTACTGATAAAATTACTATTGGGGCCAGTGTAGTGGCACCGTAGATTGTTGCTCCCCGTCTTCGTGGAGGAGCGACACAGGACCCTGCGCTGTTCTTCTGTCTGCTCGGCCCTCCCCGGGTTTGCTGCTGGTTCTTCCCGGGTTGGCTGCCGATCCTTCCACCTCCGTGGAAGGGCGGTTCCCCCTGCCACATTCCCCACTTCCGCGGGGGAGCGGCACACCGCCGGCCGGCTCTCTCGGGGGCTGCACAGGTGTTCCTCAGGTAGATGTTCCCCTTAGATGTTCCTGGTGCATGCCGTCTCTCTCCTCCTTTATGGTCCTCCTCCGCCAATCCCAACTCGGCTGCCCACACACCGAGTACGCTGCTCTCCTCCAATCAGGAGCAGGGTCAGCTCCTGGAGGTCATCACTCAAGTTGGCAAGAGGCAGCTGCGTAGAAGCTGTTTTCTCCTCTCCCAGCGCCATATTGTGGGAGAGCAGATGCATAGAATAAGTCTTAATTCCAGTAACTCAGTCCAGTCCGGGTTGCTCCCCACAGTAGATTAAGTATCAGCCTGCAGTGCTGGCATCCCATGGGGACACCAGTTCGAGTCCAGGATGCTCATTTCCCATCCATCTCCCTACTGATGGCCTGGAAATGCAGTACAAGATGGCCCAACTGCTTGGGCCCCTGCTCCCATATAGCAGACCCAGGAGAAGCTCCTGGCTCCTGGCTTCAGATCAGCCCGCCTCCAGCCATTGTGACCATTTGGGGAGTGAACCAGAGGACAGAAGACTTTCTCTCTCTCTCTCTAGTCTGTAACTCTGCCTTTCAAGTAAATAAACAAATCCTTAAAAAAAAAAAAAAAAAAAAACACTTTCCCCAAAGATTTATTTATTTACTTGAAAGGCAGAGTGACAGGGAAGGAGGCAAGTAGACAGACATGCACACATGTGTGCGCACACACACAGAGGGTTGGGGACAACACAGGAATCTTACATCCACTTGTTTACTCTCCAAGTGCCATTAACACTCAGGGCTGAGCCAGGCTAAAGCCAGGAACCCAAGGCCAGTACCTCCACCCATGTCTTCAGTGTGGATGGCAGTGACTCAGTACTGGACCCTCACTCGCTACCTTTTCCAGCACATGAGCAGGAAGCTAGATTGTAAACTGAGGAACCAGAACTCAAACTGCACTCTGATAGGCACGCAGGGATCCCAAGCAGCAGCTTAACCTGCTGTGCCATGATGCTTTCCCCAAGAATCGAATCTTAGTTTGCTAAACATTCCAAATCTGAAACACCATATATATTTTGATGCCCATCAAAACCCCAGGCAAATCAATGAACAAAGTGTCACCACTAGGAGGATGCTCAACTCCATAACTCTGTTTAAACCTTTCTGCTCCTATAATGGGATGGGGAATCCGGGGTCTATGCTCCGTCACCGGCAGACGCTCTCTGCTTTACAGCTCCTCGTGAGAAGGGCACCTGCTTTCTGTTCTCCATTCCTTCTGCAGTCCCCTATTGTGTTAAGATTTTCTTTTTTGTAACATTTTTTTTTATCTTTTTTATAACATTTGAGAGACAGAGACCAAGATGAGTCAAAGTGGTCCCCCCTCTGCTGGATCACTCCCTAAATGCCTGCAATGGCTGAGGTTTGCCTGCGACAGAACCTGGGAGCTAGGAATTCTGCCCAGGTCTTCCATGTGGGTGGCAGAGAAACTACTGGAATCATCAGTGCTGCCCCAAAGGTTGGTCTGAGCATGAAGTTTAAACGAGGAGCCAGAGGTGGATGTGAATCCAGGAACTGCAATGTGGGATGCGGGTATACAGTCAGTAGGCCAGATAGCTGCCCTAGTCCTTAGTTTCCTAATCAGTGAAGAGAACGGCTGTTCTATGAAACGTGATCTGCTAAAATGTGTTCCTGTGAGGAGTCAGACAGGTTCCTAAGCAGTCAGGCTGGACCCAGTGGAAACTGATGCGGTAGAATGCTTGCTTCCCCCAAAAGTTAACTTTAGCAGGGTCAAAAGTGCCTGCCCCATTCTTTGGGAGCCTCCAATCTTGTCATGAGAACAGCAAAGGAATGGCGAGTCCATCCTTTTGAGCTCACAGTTTATTGTGAAAACAAGCAAACTATTCCACCCTTGCAAAGGCATTTTTTTTTTTTATCTTGAGCAAGTCAGACAGGGCAAATAAAATTACAAATCAGGTCTTTTGAGGGTTTTTGTCCCAGCCTTGTTACTGATTAAACAAATCATAAAAATAAAGAGATAAAAAAGTTTTGAAAATACCTGGCACCTTCATTGGCTAGCAGAACTCCTCATGAAGTGGGAATGTCCTTTGTGTGTACTGTGCCATGAGGAAGCCCCAGAGACACAGAGCTGTTGACACACTGCCAATGCAACTGAAGAAACTGAAGAAATGATTTTTAGTGTTGTTTTTTTTTTTTTTAATTTCACAGGCAGAGTTAGACAGTGAGAGAGACAGAGAGAAAGGTCTTCCTTCCATTGGTTCACCTCCCAAATGGCCGCTACAGCCGTCACGCTGCACCGATCTGAAGCCAGGAGCCAGGTGCCTCCTCCTGCTCTCCCATGCGGCTGCAGGGGCCCAAGCACTTGTACCATCCTCCACTGCGCTCCTGGGCCACAGCAGAGAGCTGGACTGGAAGAGGCGCGCCCATATGGGATGCTGGTGCCACAGGCGGCAGATTAACCAAGTGAGCCACGGCTCCAGCCCCGAAATGATTTCTAGTTTAATTTAGTCTTGATTCATTTAAAAAATGTTTTTTAAAGATTTAAGAACCAGGGCCCATATAGGATGCTGGTGCTACAGGCAGCGGCTTTACCTGCCATGCTACAGCACCAGCCCAATTCATTTAAATTTAAATAGCCACACAGACACACACACAGACACACACCTGCTAACTACCACAGGGGACAGCAGGTGACCAAAATGTGCAGCAAGAACTAAGAACTGATTAAAAATCTGGATAACACTTAAAATTCAGAAGCGACTTTAAAAAAAAGGGGGACTTTTAACACAGTTCAAGCTAGTGTCCTCTGAGATGGGGTCAGTGAGACAAAAAGAGAAGGTGAACCTCCCACTTTTACTAGGCCACTCGTCCGGTCACCGAGCTAAGGGGCCCACTCAGAGACGGCTGTCATTGCTCTGCCCTATTTCTTCCTTGGCTACAATGTCAAATATTATGCATCATAACTTTTTATATGAAGAGGGTAAAATATGGATGATTTTAACAATTAGGCAGATGTCAGAATGTAAGAATAAGCCCAAATGTGAATTAAGTCACTGCAAAATAAGATTCCGAGAATATACAATTTTGGACAATTATTTGGAGCAGGTACTGGTTACGATACTCAGTGCCCCACATCAGAGAGCGTGAGGTCCAGCCCAGGCTCCCGCTTCCTGCTAACGCGGACCCTGGGGGACTGCAAACAATGCCTCAAGTGTCTGGGTTCCAAAATGAGTTCCTGGCTCCCAGCTCCGCCTGGCCCAGCTCTAGTAATTGTGGGCATTTGGGAAGTGAACCAGAGGACAGACAGGAGCTCTCGTCTGTATGTCTGTCTCTCAAAAATAAATAAATAAATAATCTTATTTTAAAAAACAAACATTATCATATTTGAGATTACATTTACAGATGACTAGTCCCTTTATTATAATTTTTATGTCAAAAATTGGAATCCTATTCCTTTTTGTAGAATATAACAAATATTCAATTAAGTCAATTATATTACAGAAGAACATACAATTCAGTCCAAAATTTGTGTATCTTTTATAGTTCTCCCTGGCATAAAATCATTCCAAAAGTTGTATCCAGAATGTAAGGTTGATGGAAGCAAAGGCATCCGTTACCAGAGCATTCTCCGAACCAGACTCAGAACACGTATATCCCACAGATGTTTGAATGGAAAAGAATAAAGTCAAAGAGTGTAACTGCACAGTCTGATTAACACACATATTCAAGTTAAGCAACATAGATTGGGGCCAACCACTTTGCAGTGTCAACTATACCCAATCAGCAGCTTCCGCAAGTTTACCAACAAGCATGTCTTCCTTCAGGGGGCTCTACAGAGCCTCACCATAAAATGCCAAGCTTACACACTGACTCAGACAATGAAAGAACGGCTGAGAAAAATTTCCAGAGAATACAGCACTATGTTAGGGTCACCATTTGTGTGTGTGTGTGTTGCTCATAGCAATCACAATAGTTACACTATCATCAAAACTTACTGTTAGGGGCCGGCACTGTGGCTCAGCGAGTTAAAGCCCTGGCCTGTAGTGCTGCCATTCCATATGGGCACGGGTTCAAGTCCTGGCTGCTCCACTTCCAATCGAGCTCCCTGCTGATGTGCCTGGGAAGCAGCAGAGGATGGCCCAAGTCCTTGGCCCCTAGCACCCACATGGGAAATCAGATGAAGCTCCTGGCTCCCAGCTTCAGACTGCTTCAGCTCCGTTCATTGTGGCCATTTGGGGAGTGAACCAGCAGATGGAATACCTCTCTCTATCTTTCTCTCTCTCTCTACCTCTTTCTATAACTCTTTCAAATAAAGAAAATAAATTTTAAAAAAAGTAATCTTTAAAAAAAAACCTCATTGTTAGCCATTTGTAAGTCAATATGGATATAAAAGGATGAATAAAATGGAGTCTTTAAGCATACAACCTTGTTGGGGAAAAAATGTCTCCTATACACACAAAAAAACAAGGAGCAGTTGGCAGAAGCGGCTCCACATGTGTTATATGGGCAGCAGGTGCTATTGGGCCCAGAGAGGGGTCTGGGGTCAGCTGAATTCCTGAAAGACCTCCCAGGCTAGGACCTCTGCTGGGGGAGCGAGACTTGGAAACACAGCAGGAGGAAAGGAGAGGGTTTTACCCAATAGCAAGTGGAAGAGCACAGAATATTTAGCAGACTGTGGGGTGGGGCTTGGGCGTTGGAAGGTCAGTTTGAACTTGGAGGTTATTTTCCTGTAAGCTACCCACACAGATAAAAAGCAAGACATAAGAGTAAACAAAGTGAGGTCATACTTCAAAATCTTACTCTAGATACTTTAGCTTAGATTCTTTTATAGGTGCCTCAGATACTAACAGTTACTGGGGAAAGAAGATGAAAAGACAAGTACAGGTAACTCATAAGAAAAAAGTAGAACCACTGGAAAACAGTGAGTGTGCTTAACACACTATGAACTAGTCATTAACATCTCTAAGTTGAAGTTACCCAGAACTGAGATAAGCCTAATAAAACAATGAATCAGTATTTATATGAAATTAATATTCAAGAAGTAGAAGAAAGTACATGGATACTTCTCACTTGAGTAGCTTAAAAATTAACCTCACTTCTGCTCCCAGAGTCACTGTAGCTTCCCATGACTACGAACCTGTTTCCCTACATGGCAGCTTCATCACATTCACAAACAAAAACAGCCTGTGTCCCCAGGTCCCAAGTTTAAGTGAGTCTCGAGTGAGACGATGAATCCCTGTTTCCACCAGAAGTCAACAGCAAGCTTGCAGATTTCAGGAAAGGCACAGCGTACAGGTGATGAAGAATTAAATAGCAGCAAAGTAAGAAGGGAAATACAGGTAAAGGAAGGTCAAAGTTTATTAAAGGTTATAACTTAAAAGGATCAGCAAAACTACTCTAGGAGACTGGGAAGCATTCTATTGTTCACCAAGACAATGTTACTAATTATCAATTCATCTGACACTTGTATTTTCCCAGTAATTGTAAAAGTAGGGGAAAAAAAGTCAATTATAGATGTGTTCAAAAACATGACTAGTGCTGAATACGTACCCCTTTTAAAAATTCAATTTTTAGAATTTAAGAATATATTTGCTGACTTCTAGATAACAGACATTTCTAATCTTCCATTTTTAATTGTTGTGAAACATTCTGATATAGAACAGCAAAAGTGAAAAGCATCTAGTACTTTGGAAACCACTGAACTATTGGGAAAAAAAGTCAAACTGTTGTTTCTAAAAGCCAAATTTAGGGCTCCAAAAGCAGTCTGCTTGTTAGCCATGAAACAATGCAAAGTCTCTCCACAGCGGGGCAGCCGGCGAGCGCAGGTGCTCTGCACTCAGTAAGGATCAAGGACTAGGAAGACGCGTCTGCCAGGATGGAACCTACAGCTTTATTAAACATGCGACAATGATTCCTCATGCATGCTGGGCATTAAATAAAAATGGAAAAATCCAGGAAATAACCATATGTTAAATACTGTAAGGATTATTAAATCAGAAATAACAATTTCCTTAGCATACAGAACCCTAAAAACATATTAAACTTAGAAACAAGTTATATCAACTATTTATAATGTGTTCATTTATCTTTTAATTTACATGTATTTAAGATGTAAAATCCTGTTAAGTTTATGACCTCAGAATAGATTTTATTTTGGCTATACTACAATGTCATTTCACCTGTCATTACTACACAATTATTATTATGCGTTTAATGGAAAGTAGGAAAAAACTGGAAAAAATACAAATAATCCATTTTCAGTTTTAAGCTAAGGAGTCCAGTAAGAGTAACCGCCCTCACCCTTCTGCCCTGAAGTTTCCACCAGCCTCACAATCCTTCCGAACTCCCGCTTCCAAACCAAGTGATGGTCCTACTCCATCCGCACACCTTGGCAGGAGAATGCAGTCAGACATCCCAGTATGCCGCCTGCTAGTAACTTCTGTGGTATAAAAGTCCTTAGCAAATACGTAACAAAAAGCACGTCATGCGGTAAAGACCACAGGTCTAGAAGACTGCAACTCTAAAGACCCCGTCACTATCTGCTGTGTACTCTGCTGAGGCCTGGCACTGCACTCCCTGGCCTCCCCCCGAGCCCGCCCCCCAGCCCGGCTCACCCCGTGGTCCTCTGGGCCCGCAGGTGAACCTCCTGAGGATCTCCTTCCCTTAGGCCTGCTCTGGCCCACATTCGCTCTCTCCTGGTTCATCCAGCAGCCCCGGACTCAGCGCTGGCTATGCCACTCTCCAAAAAGAAGCCCACATCATCTAGCAAATCTGACAACTACCTGGCTTCAAATCTTGCAGTAGCTTCCCATTTTCTATGGTATAAAATTATCTTTAGGGGCCAGCATTGTGGCGTAGCAGATAAGACTGCAGCCCATGACTCAGGCATCCCACATGGACACCGGTTCAAGTCCCAGCTGTTCTACTTCCAATCTAGCGCCCTGCTAATGGCCCTGAAAAAGCAACAGAAGATGGCCCAAGTTCTTGGGCCCTGAACCCACACAGGAGACCCGGAGGAAGCTCCTGGCTCCTGTCCAGCCCAGCCCTAGCCTTTGAGGCCATTTGGGGAGTGAACCTGAGGATGGAAAATTTCTCTCTTTCTCCCCCGTTCTCTTTGTACTTTGCCTTTCAAATAAGTAAAATCTAAAAAAAATTGTCTTACCCTTTCCGACCTCATAGGATAGAACTATCTTTAGCCTCTCTGACGTCAGGTTTTGCTGCTCAGGGAGCATCTGACTCCTCTGTTTCCTCTGGCACTGGTCATGACAGAGCTCTCCTTCCTCGCCTCAGCATAACCAGGACCCTCACCCTCAGCCCAGGGATGGAGCGGCCTCCTGGAAAGCCCTCACTGAGAGCCTCAGAGGCCCTGCAGCCTGTGCAGGCGGCCAGTGGGGACATAGCCAGTGCAGGGCAATTCATCCACAGGCCTGCACCTGCCTAGGACTGCCAGCTCCTGAAGGGAGGGCCCTGGGTTTTAATCTGGCTGTGCCAGATGAACATACTGACGGGGCCGGCACTGTGACACTGTGCCGCCACCTGCAGTGCCCGCATCTCATACGGGCACCGAGTTGAGTCCCGGCTGCTCCATTTCCAATCCAGGAAAACAGTGGAAGATGTTGCAAGTGCTTGGGCCCTTGTACCCATCAGGGAGACCCGGAAGAAGCTCCTGGATCCTGGATCCGGCCATTGCGGCCATCTGGGGAGCAAACCAGTGGATTGAAGACCTCTCTCTCTGTCTCTCAAATAAATAAATAAATCTTAAAAAAAAAAAAAGGAAAGAAAAAAAGAAAAGAAACTGACAGATACAGCTGGAGCTACCAACTGAATGTGGCATTCCGAGGGCACTTGGCTGGGCCGTTTCAGCAAGATTTGCTCCATGGCTAATTTCAATTCCAAAGTCAGTTACTACTAAATGAAACATTGGTTTCCTGCACTGGTTTGTTGTTGTTTTTAATATATCCTCCACAACAAATAAAGAAGGTAAATACCAAGACTCAGTGGGCCCATAATCACAGAGAACGGGGAAAGTGCCAACTTGTGAAGCGTTAGAGCCTCGGCCTGGGTTCCAGGCAGCAGCCTGGTGTCCGGCCTAGGGGAGCCCTGGTGCACTCCATCAGCCCACACACCTGGAGTCCAAAGGCTGCATCCTCCGAGGCCAGGCCTTCAACCTGAAATCATAAGGGAAAAAACACTTTAGGCACTACGGACGATGTCCAGCATGGAGCCACAGAGCCAGGGCCCACGCTGTGGCAAACGGCGGTGGGCTCGGTCGGGGGCCTGCGAGGGCCTGAGGAGCGGTGTGCACGCAAGCACTGGCCGCAGGTTTTCCAGCCAGTGCGTCTGCATCCACATGGTGCTGGGTGCTGACAATCCCTCCAAGTGCACCACAGGTGTCGGCCACGCTCTCTCATCGTCACCGGTGAGCGGAGAGCTGAGCTTCACAAGGCCACTCCTCGGCCAGGCCCCAGCAGCCGTGCCCTGCCCTGCGGAGACCCGGCGGCGTGGGCACCCGCACGGAGCTCGTTCCCACGTGCAGACCCGCAGATCCTGGCCGCACCGAGCCACCGAGCTCAGGAACAGGGACACAAACAGCTGCGAGGAACGAGACGCAGGTAGTGACCATGGCCACTCAGTCACCAGTGTAAAGCTTTGCCCCAAAGTACCGACACGTGACGGGAAAGAGCGAGTAAAGCTGGCAAGTTTAGGGTCTGGAGTGACCTGGGCGAGGGGCTGTGCGATCAGACCAGCACTGGCTTCCTCGTGAGCTGCAGGGTTTGCAGCATTAGCTGCACTGGAGCCGTCTCAGTGGAAGACAGCAGGCCTCGCGGGGTACCTGGCCACAGAGCAAAACCCACTCTTCCCTTGCGGGAAGAGCTGCGGAGAGGCCCGAGTTCATTCAGTAAGACCATCATCCAGTATGGAAGGAAACAGACTAGGTAGAGAAAAGGAAGCCGAGCGTGAGCCGCAACTAGTTTAGCTAAGGGAGTGGGGCTCCCCGACCGCCTCGGCTCACAGGTGGGCAAAGCACCTGCAGCCCGCACCGGGGGCGGCCAGGCTAGGGCGGCGGGGGGATGGCCCGCAGCCGGAGCCCACCCTGATTCCCTGACAGCCTTCCCGTGCACATTTCAATCTCTGAAGCTAATGGTCGGATTCAGGAGTAAGCCTCCTTACAGACCTAGAGACTAAGGGGAAAAAGCTATTTGCATTTCACCTGTTTCTGAATTTCCCAGACCTGCTGTTCACAGTCGGTTACTAAACCTCAACTGTTGCTCACATTACAACCCGGAATCGACACTGAAGGTTTTAGAGAGAAAAGCACAAACTCGCCAGTCTTCGCTGTGGTGAACACCTGTTCCACGGAGATCACGCTCAGTACAGCATGCACCCCCCCCGTGAGGTATTTCAACATGCGTGTAATTATTTCAAAAATGTATTAACGTTTAAATTCTCAGAAACCATCTCCAAAGTGAGTTCTCCATACTTTAACGTTTTCTAAAAAGTCAAAGCAAAAACAATCTAGTAGAAATCTATGTAAAGACACTGACATCCTCAGGGGACAGCAGGGGTGGGGCGCTGGGCAGGCCCTGCAGTGGAAGAATGGGGAGGCACACCCGGCCCTCCTAATCCTTCGCCCCAAGGGAGGGGCGTGCTGGAGTTCCTGAGTGTTCCACTTGTAAACCAATTTAATTAAAGCAACTTCACAAAATTTCCCGGTTTGTCCAAAAGCAACGATTTCAAAACAGAAGCACAGTAGCTCAGTGTCCCTTCTCTATTTCTGTGAGAGTTTTACCCCAGAAAAACGAGACTGTCCTCAATTTAACACCGAGGGACTGTCCATGCCTGCACTGTGAATCCAGCTTGCACGGAATCCCCCTCTAGTGGGAGTAAGGGAGCATTTCAACCTTCACATGTGATTTTCAGGGCAGAGTCACTGCACTTCCCAACACAAGCAGCACTGATCTCCTGTCAGAAATCTGAATCACAGAACAGAAAATAGGGAGTAGCCATTAAGATGCCAAGGGAGACCCCCACATCAAAGTCCCTTCATTTCCAACTCCAGCTTCCTGCACCCCGGTGGGCAGCAGGTACTGGCTCAGGTATATAGGTCCCCCCTCCTGGAGACCTGCACTGAGTTCCGGTCTCCTGGCTTAGGCCTGGCCCAGCTCCAGCTGTTACAGGTTTGGGGGCATGAACCAGTGGATGGAAGATTTCTCTCTCCATTTCAAATAATTCTTTTTTACAGTTTGTAACTATTTTGCATGTCACAAGCCCAAAACTGCTATATCTATATACTCCCATGAACTATTAGTAAATTTGTGTAAATCTGATGGGATTTTAGGTATCAACTAATCAACATCATCAAAATTATCAGATTATAAAGTAATCACAATTTTAAGTTACAACAAGGAGGTATAACTGGAAACAATTAGTATATTCTCAGTGGAAAGAGTTGATATTATACTGGCAAGAAATAGCATTGATATAAACATATTATAGGAAGATTGATATGTAAATGTTATTTCTTTGCCTCCACCATAATTGACATTTATCTGATCTAAACTTCTGG